>NC_081410.1:650345601-651545601 GCF_030272615.1 Cryptomeria japonica
CTAATTCCTGAATTTTGATATATAATTTCTCTATTTTTGGTGACAGAAGCATCAGGGGCATGATTTTTTATTGATAGGTTTTTTCAAAGCACGAAAATCCGGATGGCTGTACCTGCAAATGCGTCAAAAAAAATTCATAAAACAGAAAAAAAAAAATTTAAAAAATAATAATAATAATAATTTTTTTTTTACCCTCTTTATGCCCTACAAGAGGGTTTTGTTTTCTTTTGGTCGTAACTTGAGCATACGGAAGCGTTTTTTTTTTTTTGAGCTCTATCTAGATCTAGAGGTTTGAATTTTTTATTTTTCTTTTTTGATGGTGTTTTATTCTGTCAAAGCCAAAGGTTCTTTTTTGCACTCTAAGAGACATAACTTGAGCATTCGAACTCCATTTTTTGAAAAAATTATATCATTAAAAAGCTTGTTCTATGTTATTTCCATTCATGTGAGTTTTTTTTCCAGATTCTGCTACAGATATATTTTATTCAATTTATTTTTTCAGCACTCTGGTGAATATCTTGGATGTTTCAGGTCCTGGGATCTCTTTCTTTGAGTAGGACGTCTCGTCTTTTGGCTGTTCTTTCTATTTCCAGTCTTCTGTCTCTTATAATAATTGTATCATTTTATTTATGCAAAGGCACTGAGATAAAGTGATCATATGTATTGTATACTTGGGATCTTGTACATCTTGTGCCTTATTGTACATGCACTACTTATAAAGTGCCATGGGGGGTTTGATGTTTGCCTTTGTTTTCCATCTACCTTTTTCAGGTGAGTGTTCCTTCCATGACATTAGCCTCATGATATGTGTCAAGTGAGTGTTCCTTCCATGACACTATGTACTTTCTCTGCACCTTCAATGTTCTTGGTTCCTTGTCATGCAGTTCTTGTTGGCCGTTCTTTTCAGTGTACCTATCCCTCTCCCTTTTCAACATTATGGGGAGGTTTGTCCTATTGTTCTAATGCTTCCTTGCTTTGATTGATCATCTCTTCAGGCTTTGGTGTTTCATGCCATATGTATCTTCGAGTTCAGTTGTTTGCTTTTGTTTATCATCTAATTCGAGTGGTGTCATTTGAGGGCACTCATGCAGATTATAGTCTTCTCTACCTGGTCATTTTATATTTCAGTGGAGGTTCTTCAAATCAGCAATTACTCTTCGACAGTGTTTGCAGCTATTTCATGCTTTAGGGGTGTTCTTCATTCTCTTCTTTTTGTTCCTATCTTCTAGAACGCTCTTGTTTGGAGGCTTCTTGGTCCTTCACTTGAGCTTTCATCTCTTCTTGGAGAGGAGTTTTGTTGCCACAAGGTTTTCTCCTTTTTTTCCACTTTACAGAGATTTTATCGTATTTGGGTACCTCATCAGGCCTAGTTGTCGAGATCCATTGTTGTTTTCATGTATTTTTTACATGCTTTTTTTAGTCCTTAGTTGTTTTTTAGCTACTTCTAAGTTCATCTTAAGGGGGGAGTTAGAGTTATCTTTTATTAGCTAATAATTATTAGTCTATTATACTCTATGCTTAAGCTAAACTTAGAAATCTTATAATTCTTTAGGGTTTTCTCCTTTAGGGTTTCGAGTATCCTTTTATAAGGATTCTCTCTTTATATTTTTATAACAACTGTAATTATTGAATTGCATTCTTATTGCACAATCAATATGCCTCCTCTTTTCTGGATCTCTGAATTTTGGTCTCAATAGCTATTTTGCTTCTCTCATTTTGTGATAGGTTTGCATGCAAGTGATCTTTGGGAGCTGTAGAGTTGATTTTTCCTCAACTCCAATAGTTAGAGAGTATAGTTTTCTTTTCCAAACTATTTCATTTTCTATGCATGGTATTATACTCGGCCGAGTAACTTATTGACCATTGGAATAGATGGATGTATTTATGACTCTCTACCATATCTTTGTATTGATCTTGCTTGTTTCTTAAAAGAGTTAGAATAATAGAATATGCATGTATCATTCTAGGCACGCACCAAGATTCCATCTTGCATGTCAAATTCTTCTTGCTAAGCAATTTGTGCAGGGTTGGATATTCTTATTTGATTAAGAATTCTAGGGAAGCGTATGCCTCAAGGTTGGGTGGAAAAAGAACCTAAATCTTGTTCTCGTCTTCATTCGAAGGATTGAACTAAAGATAGTTAATGGATTGAAGATTAAATGATGTATCTTCTCTCATTATTGTATAATATCTTATTATTATGTATTGTTAACTTAAGGCAATAGAATGCCTAAGTCTTGTAATTTAACTATGAATAATGTGTAGTATGTTGGAATATTATGAAATGATACTCAATATTGTAAGATTACTATTATTTACCTATTTATTAGATATAGTCTTAGTAGTTTCAAATTATGAGCTTGTAAATTTTATGACTTATTTTGAATGGCATTATGAGTGTTTGGAATGATTTGAGTAGAACAAATGAATTTATTAAGGGAATTATAGATTTGTTTGAAATTAAAGAGTTTTCGTTCTTTTATTGAAGTTAGAGCATCTATGTCTTTACAACCCCGTAGACCAAAGTTATCCCGACATTGTTTCATACCGGCAAGACTCGCCCCGATAAGATCATCCACACAATCGGCCAGAGATGCTCTTTCGGTGAACCACACACTGATATCTTGAGTCACCCCGATGACAGTTCATAGCTAGTCATCGACTAGAGTCTGACCGATATGATCACAGATAGAACTTCTACGATTATTTCCCAGGTCGACCAGAGTCTTGTTGATCACACAGACTAAAGATAGTTCAGGATCTCTACACAGGTCGGCCAGAGTCACATTGATGGATAGCAACCATACTCCACAACCTCATCGACAAGAGTCACTTCGATAAGACTATTCTAACCCATCATCAACTAGCCATGCTTGATCAATAAGATACATACCAATAGCTTGAGTCAGCCTGATAACAAACTCTGTTCGACCATCGGCTAGAGTCACGTTGATCAGGTCACCGAAAGGGACTTCTCCAGCACTGCTCAGATTGGCCAGACATCTCAGGGGTCTCACCGATATTTCTCTCTTAGAGGTTCAGGTCAATAAGATTGAGGCACATTTTTCCAACACATTTTATTTCCCTATCCCATTGACTTAACACCAAATGGCACTACAAGTTTAGTAGGCTAAGATGAAATAAGTTAGAATATCTAATATGGAGAACTAAAGTGGATGCTCAAGCTCAGCTAATGGCTTGTAAAATTCTCCATGTTAAAGTTCTTATTAGTGACTGGTTCACATTCATTTTTCTCCAACCATCCTGCCCTTCTACCACAAAAAATAAACCATCAAGCATGCTTTTTGGTATTTGCCTCATGCTCAACATCTCCACCTTTCCTTTTTTGTTTCCCCCAAACTTGGTCTTGGAGAACTAAAATTTTAGGACTTTCCCCTTATTAAAACATCATTACTCAGACCTTTGTATTTATCATTTACTACTTTTTAAGTGATTTGATTCACAAGTAGCCATTTTTGGCTTGTAATTAGCAATTTTTGCTAAAATGGGTGCCCCATAAAATACCACTGTGTGTTCATCACGACCTTTTGGGACATGGTAGGAAATAAATTGTAAAGTGTACATATGAAAGGAGAAGGCCTGAAAGTGTCATTTGATATTTTTAGCATCTTTCTCTAGGCGAGCCCAGGAGCAACTCAACTAGAGTTGGCAAGATGAAAAGTTAGCACAAATTGCAGAGGTGAATGTAAATGAAAGTCCCAAGTGTTCGCATTATAACAGACAAAGGGAGATTGTTGGCATTTCAATAAGGATATTGAGAATATTGATGATGATTATGGATATAACTGATTAAGGATGTTTACTATCTTAATATTATTATTTTTTCATTGATGTCAAGAAATTGATTTTCTGATTCAGTATGATGTTGCCATATCTTAAGAAGAATGATTTGATGAGTATAAAGAAGTTGGTAAAAGACACAGAAAGAATGTGATGAATAAGGGGAGAAATAAGTTATTCAATGGGCAACTATTACCGAGTTAGACAATGATGAGATCATGATGTTTAGATTGTTTTGATATCTTGCATATGTTGTTGTTTGCAAGGTGTGTGGTGAAAAAGTGACACTAAGCAAACATGCCCTAATCTCACTTTCAATCACACATTTGTGGAATACGAAAGAGCCTAGAGGTATCACACAATTGGCTACTTCTTTTTGTGGAAGAGAGAGCCACGGGCTACCTATTAGGATTTCTATTCCTTTGTTGCAAATGATAGATAGAATGATGCAAGTTCAATTCCTAATCCCAAAGTGCAAGTATGAACTAATAACAAGATTGCAGAATTGAACTTAAACAATGGAAAGCTGTAAACACAAGGACAAGATAAGAATGTAAATGCGTACCTGGAGTTAAAATCTGATTGAAAATGTTCGGGACGAAGGCACGGGCGCTACTGTCTTGATTCTGCCCCTGAAACTGCTCCAGAAACTGCTGTTTTGCACTCTGGAAAAGCTGTCAAAAATGCTGAAAATGTTGTCTGTCAGGAGGACCAGGGCGCCCAGCGCCCCTGTCCTGGTAGGACCAGGGCACCCCACACCCCTGTCCTGGTCTTTTTCTTTGAGATTTGGTGTGTTGTTTGGTCTCCGTCTGCTTCTTCCGGATCTGTAACTTGCGGCGTCGTTCGAGTCCCGAAACCTGCACTTATATCTGAAAAGGGTATGGGCGGCTATATAGGGTTTTGCCTTAGTCAAACCCCCGCTTCAGTGATTTCCACCTCCACGAATAGCCAAGTTGTATTGTAAAATGTATTGTGTGTGCAGACCTAGTGTGTGTGCAAGGTCCTTAAATGCAAGAAAGCAAACTAGAGCAACCTAGAAAGTAAACCCTAATTGCTTGTAAATGATAATGTAAATGCTCTAAATCAAGATGCAAAGTGATCTAAAGCATGAATAAAGGATATATTGAAGCTTATGCAAAGACATTAAAACAACATGAAATCATACCCAACCCTCAAGGGAGGAGTACAAGCCAATCTTCAGTCGGTAATCTCCTATTGTTCTTCAATGTCTCCCAAGCCCTAAATGAATGAAATTGATGAATGCTTGATGGATGGATGTTGAATGTTATTGAAGTCTTCA
This sequence comes from Cryptomeria japonica, assembly GCF_030272615.1. Lineage (NCBI taxonomy): Eukaryota > Viridiplantae > Streptophyta > Pinopsida > Cupressales > Cupressaceae > Cryptomeria > Cryptomeria japonica. The sequence goes on from NC_081410.1 coordinate 650,350,703, forward strand.
AAGATCTTCTCTTTCGCTGCATATGAGGTTCCTCAAAATGAAAATCGGATCCTTTCAAATGAAGAAAGAGAGCTCTTATATATGAAACCCTAGGTCTTAATTTCAACTTTTGGCCGACCTAGAGATTGAATATCCCACCAATTTCTTGGGGTTAAGCTTTATTTTATGATTGGATCGCGCTCCTAAAATTTCGGGAAAAATGTCTGGGACCATGTTGCACTCCGGGAACCATGGTCCCGACAACTTTTCACCAAATTTTCAAGGCCGTCGGATATGATGATTTTAGAGCAAATCCCAAAGTTACAGCTGATTTCGAGATGTTTTGACCCTCGAAATCAAGCCCCCAAGTTCAAAATAGGACCTAATTAGGGTTTTTGATTGAATGATGTATTGGAAGAATAAAATGAAAGGGGCACACTTTAATGAAAGGGCCCAACTTTATGATGTGGAAGATGATGAAATAGGACCTTAGACCTAATTAATTTAATTAATTGAGTGCTAAAGGAGAAATGCAATGCAAAATGCAAAATGCGCCAAGGCGGGTGCTAAACTAGGTGTGAAATTGTACCACCCTAGCAAGTGCGTACAATTTACGACGCTACATTTAGCCCCCACTTTAGTGGTCATATGAACACTACGTGCATATGCAAGCTAAAGTACAGGAAAGTAAACATTATTTGAAAAAGGATATATCCATAAGTCTGTCGAACGAAGCCCCCAGCGGTATCTGCAGTACACAGTTAGGAACCGCACCCTACAAAATGCACGTTAGATCACAAAATCACCTAATGCTTACTAAGGAAGGTGATGAAAATTCAAGGGTAGCTATATGCCCCCCCCTGTTTCGGCTTGCTAATTTTAGTGAGTTGAAACAGGGTATCATGTTTACCACTTTGAATTGTTAAAGAAAATTGATGACAAATGCTCACAAGAAGATTTGATATGAGATCAAAAACTAATGGAGAATCATTTGGTAAGAAAGAGGACTAAATCTCAATTCCAACACAACAAAGAGTGTGAGGATTTGAGAGTTCTCTAATCACAAGATGAAGGATGTAAATGGAAACAAAATGCAAAGAGAAGAAAAGAAAGGAAAAAAGCATGAATACACACATTGGTGATCCATGAGAAGAATAGTGAGAGAGAAAACATGGACTTCTCGCCCCTAGATCTTGTCTAGGTGATCCATGGGAAAAAGGACATGGAAAACTAGCCCCTAGAGTCTGTCTAGGTGATCCATGTAAGGGAGGAGAGTGAGAAAGTCTAGCCTTATGCCGCTAGTTCCACTCAACCTCGTGCATGTGTGTGTAAGTGAGGTTAGAAGCACCTCATAGGAGTCTATGCCCGAGTATGCTACAACCTGTATATGTATAGTACAAAAGTGTGACATCTCGCTCTACGAGTCTGTGCTTTGGTTCCGAGAATGACCCATTGCTCAAAAAGTGTAATGTTTATGTCATAAGCAAAGTAGAACAAGGATACCTACCTTCATCATAAAAGAAGATACCCCAAAAATGCAACAATGTCATAGATCCAAGCAAGAGGGTTTTGCACTCTTTAAGCAAGGATAAGATAGTTAAAAGGGGATATCTTGTAGTATGTGTAAAGGAGATCCTTAGAGGAGAAGAGATCTTTGTACAAAAGACACCTATCCCCAAGAGGAATTGTCTTAGACAAATATAACATCTTCTAGAATAAGACAAAGAAGAGAATAAGAATGCAATACTTCCTTCTTTTGCGAGGTGAAAGTGATCCTTAATGAAGGATGATGCTCTTTTTAACCCAATTGGGAGAGTGAATTCATTATGGATGTATTTTACCAAGTGCAAAAGAGGTTGTAGTCAAGGACTTACACCTTTTGTAAGAGAGAATCCTTGAACAAACAACAACAAATGTATACAAGGCATAACATCAAGTAATAAAGTCCACACCATCCACAAAATAGGAAAAAGTGGATCCTTAGATAAAAATAAGGAAAGATCATTGCCTCCCAAGGATAAGGACAATGAGAAGGACTTACACAATCTTCGAGGGAGAGATTTGGACATAAGCAAAAGAAGAGATGTATGAAATCACTCTTGTCTCCATAGGAACAAGAAAATTAGGCTATTATGTTGCTTCAAAAAAAATATGATTGCACTTGAAATTGTACCATCATGAATGACAATGAGCCCCCAGTAAATGAGCTACCAATGTCACATAATGATGAGCAACATAATAGCCATTAATGTTATTTAAAGACATGATAGATTGAATGAGGTATTTGAATATGACATGCTAAATGCTCAACTATAAGTGAGATCAAAAACATGTATAAAATGATAAAAATTGAAGAAGAACAGTCACATGAAATCTTAGAAGAGGGATGAGTGTAATTTATTAGAGCCTTATCCCTAGAGGAAAGGACTTTATGATGAATAGGAGATAAAGATTCATAAGTGGATTTCGAAATTTGAGGGGATTCATAAAGAGATTTGTTCATTGCCAAGATTTCCTTATGAGAGGAATAAGAGTTGATAGAAGTAGAAGATGATTTAGTTGAAGTGGGATCATCATCACTACTAAATATAGCATTCACATTGAGAGATGGTCTTTTAGATGCTTTAGTGCGTTTGCAGGGGTTATAGCCAAGTCCAAAGGCATAATTGTGAAAATTAGTCTCTAGAGGAACCTTCATCCCTTGTTCATGAGTGCCACAACCATTTCCATGATACCCATGCTTAGCAAAAATGCGAAAACCACGACCATAACGATTAGCCATTTCAGGAAGAGAAGGTGGTTTTTCATAAGACAAAGAATCAAACTCTTCATAATTAGAAGTGTGAGGAGAAGAAGTTTGAGAAGCGGCTACAAAATTATTTCTCATAGGTTCAGGTAAGATTGATTGATTTTTAGTTTCTTCCCTCTTTTTAACTTTAAACTCTCTAGGAGGAACCCTATACTCACCTACAAAGGTGGGATTGAAGTCAAGAGATCCCCAATCGTCATCTGCGATAACCTTCTCAGGATCAAAAGCCTTTTCATGTGTGGATTCAAGTTGAGAAGAATCTTCTTGATTATCAGAGGGTGATGATCCATCCATAGGTATCCTGTTTAAAGAGTCATCATTAGAAGAGGAAGATTTAGAAGAACTCCCTTCAGAAGTAGATGTTTGCAAACAAGCCTGAAGATTAGTATCACCTATCAAGGTATATGTCTTATTGTTATAAATGAATTTAACTTGTCTATGAAATGTAGAGGGGACAACTTGCATACCGTGAATCCAAGGTCTCCCTAATAACAAGTTGTATGTTAGATTTCCCGACATAACATGGATAGGAGTAGGCAAAGTAACAGGTCCCACTGTGATGGGTAAGGTGATAATACCTAATGAAGACTTCGCCACATTATCAAAGCCCTGAATGGGATGAGAGTCAGGCTCAATAAGGGATGTATCCACATTCATCTTATGCAATAGATTAATGCTACACACATTAAGGCCAGAACCATTATCTACCAGTGTTCATCTTATAGTAGTGTCATTTATGATAACCACAATCATCAAGGGATCATATTGATGTTGAATTTCACTAGTAGGCAACTCATCTTGGGTAAACACAATTTGAACTTTAGGATTCATCACAGAGTTAACCAAAGACACTATATTACTGGATGTATTAGGTGGAGGAACATTCAAATCTTTCAAGGCATCTTGTAACATTCCATGATGAGCAGAAGAAGTTTGGATCAAATCCCAAAGGGATACCTTAGCAGGGGTAGTTTTAAGTTGTTCTATGAGATCATAGTCCTTACTAAGCATTTGTGAAATACGAGGAGCTTGAGGAAGAATAGGTTGGGAAGGAGGAAGTGAAGTTGGGATAACTAGAGGAGGATTAGGTTGCCTATTGTTTCTAGTATTATAAGTATGGGCAACCGCATGATAACTCTCTCTAGTCAATTGCTTAGCATACTCATAAGGGCTCTTAGAGGAATAACCTCCTTGCACAGTAATAACAGATTTCTTAGGAGTGCAAAAAGAATCATTAGCATAACCACCTTGAACCACTAAGATAGGCTTATTTAAAGGTTGAGAATTTTGAGAAGGACAAGCACCTTGGATAGTGAAGAGAGGTTTGTTAGATGTTTCATTCACATCTATCAAATTGATTGAGGATGGTTTAGAGGAATGAACAAAAGTGTTGGAAGAATTATTGATAGTCTTCTCTTGCACTAAAATCTTATCATAGATTAAATCAATTTTAGGAGAGAGACAAGGGGTAGGCATTGATGTTCTAGTAGGAAGAGTAATACTAGGAAAGGTCATATCATCCTCTATCATCAAAGGATCTATATGGGGAATAAACTCTCTAGGAGAAGGATCAACATTACTCTCTAAAGCCTCACTTTTGAGAGGGAGATCTTTGAAAGAGATGTTAACCATCTTGCTTTGAACTAGGGTTTCCTTATGAGTAGAACCAAGTTGAGGAGAGGGAGATTTTTTAGAGGGAGAATAATTGAGATTCAAGGAAGGGGAGAAACTATCAAGGGAGTTTCCAATCTTGATTTCATCCCCTTTGGCTAAGGGTAGAGAATAATCTATACCTTCTTCTAATGGTTCATCCCAAATAGTGAGGTTGTTGAAAGGAATGTTTGAAGTATTGTCAATTTCGGGAGAGGAGATAACATTGTTTATTAATTCTTCATCCTTAGGAGGGAGAGCATCAATAGATGTGTTAAACTCATCCTCTTTCCTCAAAATATGTTCAATAGGGGAGAGAGAATTAAGGAAATTTCTTATTATTTCATCTTCTTTCTCTAAGGGATGCTTATGGGTAAGACCAACTTTAGGAGAAGGGTAAGCATTTACCATTAATTCATCATCTCTAGTGGGAATTTTGTTGGAAAAGGAAAGGCCATCACTAGGAAATGTAGGGATAATGTCATCTTCTTGCACAAAAGGATCCTCATGAAGGGAGTGTTTTTTAGGAGACACAAAGGCATCAAGGGAATCATCCAACAAAGCATGATCATATCTATTAAAAGGTTTATCTTTTGATTCAAAAGGAGATATCTCTTCATAGAGGGGATCATTGAAAACAACCATGTTACTAGATTTAGTGGAAGAGCTGATAGGAATGTACCCTTGAGAGGAATCATTCGACTTATCTTTCTCATCACAATGAAATGGCATAGTAACAATGCTTATGAGTTTTTGGTAAAATGAAGGTTTGGTATATTTAGGTTTCAAAAATTCATCTAAAGCTTCATCTAACTCATAATCATCACAAATATGAACATCTTGCAAATAAAAATCTGACATTTTGAAATTGCATAAAATTTTAAACACACAATGCAAAGAAACACACTTCTTTTTTTTTCTTTTTAATGAAAATGAAATGAAAACACACTAAATCTAGATCTAGATCTAACAAATGCAATGCAAGAGGAAGCAATGATAGATTCACGTCGGGTTCACCAAAATGTGTGGTGAAAAAGTGACACCAAGCAAACATGCCCTAATCTCACTTTCAATCACACATTTGTGGAATACGAAAGAGCCTAGAGGTATCACACAATTGGCTACTTCTTTTTGTGGAAGAGAGAGCCACGGGCTACCTATTAGGATTTCTATTCCTTTGTTGCAAGTGATAGATAGAATGATGCAAGTTCAATTCCTAATCCCAAAGTGCAAGTATGAACTAATAACAAGATTGCAGAATTGAACTTAAACAATGGAAAGCTGTAAACACAAGGACAAGATAAGAATGTAAATGTGTACCCAGAGTTAAAATCTGATTGAAAATGTTCGGGACGAAGGCGTGGGCGCTACTGTCTTGATTCTGCCCCTGAAACTGCTCCAGAAACTGTTGTTTTGCACTCTGGAAAAGCTGTCAAAAATGCTGAAAATGCTATCTATCAGGAGGACTAGGGCACCCAGCGCCCCTGTCCCAGGGACCAGGGCACCTAGCGCCCCTGTCCTGGCAGGACCAGGGTGCCCCATGCCCCTATCCTGGTCTTTTGCTTTGAGATTTGGTGTGTTGTTTGGTCTCCGTCTGCTTCTTCCGGATCTGTAACTTGCGGCGTCGTCCGAGTCCCGAAACCTACACTTATATCTGAAAAGGGTATGGGCGGCTATATAGGGTTTTGCCTTAGTCAAACCCCCGCTTCGGTGATTTCCACCTCCACGAATAGCCAAGTTGTATTGTAAAATGTATTGTGTGTGCAGACCTAGTGTGTGTGCAAGGTCCTTAAATGCAAGAAAGCAAACTAGAGCAACCTAGAAAGTAAACCCTAATTGCTTGTAAATGATAATGTAAATGCTCTAAATCAAGATGCAAAGTGATCTAAAGCATGAATAAAGGATATATTGAAGCTTATGCAAAGACATTAAAACAACATGAAATCATACCCAACCCTCAAGGGAGGAGTACAAGCCAATCTTCAGTCGGTAATCTCCTATTGTTCTTCAATGTCTCCCAAGCCCTAAATGAATGAAATTGATGAATGCTTGATGGATGGATGTTGAATGTTATTGAAGTCTTCAAAGATCTGCTCTTTCGCTGCATATGAGGTTCCTCAAAATGAAAATTGGATCCTTTCAAATGAAGAAAGAGAGCTCTTATATATGAAACCCTAGGTCTTAATTTCAACTTTTGGCCGACCTAGAGATTGAATATCCCACCAATTTCTTGGGGTTAAGCTTTATTTTATGATTGGATCGTGCTCCTAAAATTTCGGGAAAAATGTCCGAGACCATGTTGCACTCCGGGCGCCATGGTCCCGACAACTGTTCACCAAATTTTCAGGGCCATCGGATATGATTATTTTAGAGCGAATCCCAAAGTTACAGCTGATTTCGAGATGTTTTGACCCCCGAAATCAAGCCCCCAAGTTCAAAATAGGACCTAATTAGGGTTTTTGATTGAATGATGTATTGGAAGAATAAAATGAAAGGGGCACACTTTAATGAAAGGGCCCAACTTTATGATGTGGAAGATGATGAAATAGGACCTTAGACCTAATTAATTTAATTAATTAAGTGCTAAAGGAGAAATGCAATGCAAAATGCAAAATGCGCCAAGGCGGGTGCTAAACTAGGTGTGAAATTGTACCACCCTAGCAAGTGCGTACAATTTATGACGCTACAGAAGGTTAATACTATACTATGTTACCGAGCAAAGAACCTAGTCGGTAAACCCTAAGGAACCTAGTCAGCAAACCCTAAGGTTATCGCTATCGATTAATGAAGGCAGAATGTCTACCGAGTGAAGTTTAGTATTCACCAAGTTGCAACCGAGTAATAATAGAATGCATTGAATGAATAAAAGCATTGTTTAATGAAGGAAGCTGATGAGCTGGTTATGATTAAATGATTGGTATGTCATGCATCAAGTTTGTTAAAGAATCTATGGCAAAGGAAAATTGGCAAGAAGATCTACAGCTCAGATTGAACCTCAATACCCTAGCACAAGTTCCAAGAAATGTATGTAAGTTCCAAGGTGGGGTAAAATGTTTTTAGATCAAAGGATACATTGAACCTAGTCAAGTTTGAAGATCTGATGGCTATGATTGATCATGGGAAATGTGATCAAGGAGATTAAGTGGTTGGCAAATTGTTTATAAATAAGGAATTATTGATAAACAATGAATGTGCGTAAGTGTAAGCACAGGGATGCTACACAGTATTTACCAAGCACTGAAGCTTGAAGACCTGTTTGAGAAATAGAGTATAGAGCCTAGTAGAAGGACAAGATAAGTCCTATGACTAGATTGTATTGAGCAAATAATAATCTTCTTTAGCATTTTAGATGTGAAGTTGCAGATAGATTTTTATTACTATTATTTTGTAAAGTGACAGAAAATCTCTTAACTGAGTGGACTTAACAGTCTTATTTGTAAATCCTCTAGCACGGTGACATTCTAATTGAGTGTTTGAAATCCTTTGATAAGGTCACTTCTAACAAGGTGAAGATCCTAACAGATCTGAGGGAAATCCCTTAACCAGGTCACATCTAGCAATGTGTTTGTAATCTTTAACAGGATTTGCTTTTAACCGAGCATACTCTAGAAGAGTATATTTCTTAGTGGATCAGAAATCCCACAGTGGTTTTTCCCTATTTGGGTTTCCACATTAAATCTGGTGTTATATGTTTTGTGATCTTATCTGTTTATGAGTTTGTATGCTTTAGAGTTTTTCTGATAAGGTTACCGAGGTTGAATCTATTGTTTTTATGGAAGATTAAGTTTGTATGATTCATCCCCCCCTCTCATCTTATTAGCTTGGCATCTGTACTAAACATTTAGTATTAGAACTATCAATTGGTATCAAAGCTTTGGACTCCGAAAGAAAAAATTTAAAGGTACTTGAGGCAAAGATCCAAAGATGTACAAGAGGGATGCACTGAAGCTAAACAAGTCAAGTTTCTCTACATGGCAGAAAAGGATGAAGCTACACCTATCAGGAGTTGGAGAATGATTTCGTTACACCGAGCACCTATCCATTGACAATGGAAGAGATAAAGGCAAAGCAAGAACATATCCAAGCAATGATTGAAATAACATCTATATTGACCGACTCAGAGTTTAATGATCTAGAAGGCTACAATGATGCAAAGGCAATGTGGGATAAGCTCATATCTGTGTATGGTGGTGATGAACATGTTCAAAGAGAAAAAGTGGATAGTCTAAGAGGACAACTTGAATCAATGAGGATGAATAAAGGTGAGAACATAACCCAGTACAGTACAAGGCTAAAGGAGATTGTCAATCAAATCAAAGGAGCAGGTGGAACTATTGAAGAAAAGGATATAACAAGTAAGTTGTTAAGAACCCTTGTACCATCTTATGCAATCCGAGTCTCTGCAATCAATGAATTGAGGTCTGTACCCAATATGTCAATTTCTTTAGATGCTACTATCGGTAAGCTACATGCATTTGAGTTAATAAATTTTGATAACAATGGGTCATCAGTAAATAAAGTAGAATCTGCTTTCAGTTCTTTTCATCTTGATGAATCTGATGATTACAATGATAGAATGACTAGGTACACTGAAGGAGATCACAGTGGAGCAAGTGAGAGATTTCACAAGAACATGGAAAAGTACACAAGTTGTATGAGGAAATCAGGAAACAAAAAGAGTTTGAAGCACTATTAGCTAGAAGGTTACCAAGAGGCAAAGGTAAGTATAAAGGAAAACTACCTTTGAAATGTTTCAATTGTGATAAGATAGGACATATGGCCTCAAACTGTCCTAACAGAGAATCTAGTGAAAAAAGAGATTACCGAGATGACAGACAGACAAATAATTATTACAGAGGACACCGAGATTTCAGAAGAAGAGAAAAGAAGACATGCCTAATAGCTAATGAGGAATCTAATGATGATAAATCAGATGAAATTGATATAGAGGAAGTTGTTTATGTGGCTATCAAAGATGTATCAGATGAAGAAAGGTATGAAGAAAAAGCCCTACTATCTCAAATAAGTAAAAATGATTCTTGGATCATAGATAGTGGATGCTCACATCACATGACAGGTGATAAACACAAGTTTGTTGTATTAGAAGATTATGATGGAGGCTATGTAAGATTTGGTAATGATGCACCATGTCTAGTAAGAGGTAAAGGATCTATAACACTTCTTGACAATGCAAAATGCAATGATGTTTATTGGGTTGAAGGTTTGAAATACAATTTGTTGAGTGTAGCACAGCTAAACAACACAGGTTACCGAATAGAATTTCAAAAAGGAATTGTCAAAGTTCATGACAAGAATGGAAAGTTAGCTGCTACCGGGACACAAACAAAAGGTAACACATTTCACCTTGACTCAACTTGGAATAAGTGTTTATATGCAAAGATAGATGATACCTAGTTAAGGTATAAAAGGTTTTGTCATGTAAATTTTGATAATCTAATCAAAATAAGTAAGAAGCACCGAGTAAGAGGTCTACCGAGTCTTGAGAAACCTGAGAATGCCAGATGGGTAAGATGACAAGATCAAGCTTTACAAGTAAGTCCTACACTTCTAAGGGAATTTTAGATCTTGTGCACACTGATCTTTGTGGTCCTATGAAAGTTCAAAGTTATTATGGTGATAAATATTTCATATTATTTGTGGATGATTATTCAAGGATGATGTCAGTAATGTTTTTAAAAGAAAAATCAGAAGCTTTTCAAATGTTTAAATGGTACAAGGCTAGAGTTGAAAATGAAACAGGAAGACAATTGAAATGTCTTAGATCAGATAGAGGAGGAGAGTTCACCTCTGGTGAGTTCAACTTATTCTGCAATGATCATGGTATAAAAAGACAAGCCTCTGCACCGAGAACTCCACAACAAAATGGAATTGCTGAGAGAAGAAATAGATCTATTGTGGATTGTACCAAAACCCTGATGATTGAAAAGAAAGTGTCACAAACATTTTGGAGAGAAGCAATAAGCACAGCAGTTTACACCCTAAACCAAGTACAACTGAAGAAAGGAACTTTGAAGACACCATATGAAATCTGGTATGATAAGAAACCTAATGTAAGTTATTTCAAAATCTTTGGAAGTAGATGCTATGTTCACAAAGATGATAGAAATGGCAAGTTTGGTCAGAAAATTGAAGAAGGAACATTTCTAGGTTATTCTTCTAGAAGCAAAGCATTTAAATATCTAGTCAAATCATCTAACAAAATAGTAGAAAGTGCAAATGTGAAAATTGATGAATTTGCAGAAAGAAATGATGAAGGAAATTCCAAGGAACCAAAAGATTATGATGAATTTGTCTATGTTCAACCGACAAGTCTTACCGAGAAGACTGCTGAAGGAAATGAAGAGAATATCCAGTTATCGAGTGATGAAGAAGATCATACAGAGCCTACCGATCTTGTATTAGCCAAGTATTTCAGAAAACATCATGCATCAAGTCAGATTATAGGAGATAAGGATGATCCAGTGATGACAAGGAACAAACTGAGACATAACACATGTCTGATATCTGAATTTGAACCGAGGATAGTGAAAAAGGCATTTAACAGTGAAGATTGGATAAAAGCTATGACAAAAGAGATTGATCAAATCAAGAAGAATGACAAATGGACACTAGTCCCAAGACCGAAGGACAAAAATGTAATCGGTACAAAGTGGATTTTCAAAAACAAGCTGAATGAAAAAGGTGAGGTCATTAGAAATAAAGCAAGACTAGTCTGCAAAGGTTATGCTCAAGAAGAAGGAATTGATTATGGTGAAACTTTTGCACCTGTGGGAAGACTTGAAGGAGTAAGAACATTGTTGGCATATGCTACTTTCAAGAATTTCAAGGTATATCAAATGGATGTCAAATCTGCATTTCTGAATGGTATATTAGAAGAAGAAGTTTTCATTGAACAACCTGAAGGATTTGTTGAAGACAAGAATAAAGATCAGGTATGTAAATTGAACAAAGCTTTATATGGTTTGAAACAAGCACCTAGAGCATGGTATGAGAGATTGCACTCTTATTTGATCAAGATTGGTTTTATAAGGACAAGTGAAAATAGCAATATGTACATGAAGAATGAAGACAATGGAATACTGATCTCAGCCATATTTGTTGATGACATTATATTTTGTGGGAATGATTCTCTATGCAAGAACTTTAGAAATGAAATGAGCAAAGAATTTGAGATGTCACTAATCGGTGAGATAAATTATTTTATAGGTCTATAGATACTGCAAATGAAAAATGAGATTTTCATTACCCAATCCAAGTATATAAAGGAAATCTTGAAGAAATTTGGAATGGAGGATTCAAAACCAGTAAGTACTCCTATGACTACAAACTGTAAATTATCAAAGAATGATGAATTTGCATCTATTGATGAGACACTTTACCGATCTATGATTGGAAAGTTGCAATATGTTGTTCACAGCAGACTAGATATAGCACATGCAGTAGATATAGTTCCAAGATTTTCTACAGATCCCAAGGAAACACACATGACAGCGATCAAGAGAATTTTCAGATACTTGAAAGGCACTGAAGATTATGGCTTAGTATATCAGAAAGGATATGATTTTGATTTAAAAGTTTATACTGATGCTAATTGGGCAGGCAACATTGATGATAGGAAAAGCACAAGTGGAGAAGCTTTCTTTTTAGGAGAAAGACTAGTAAGTTGGCTTAACAAGAAACAAGGATGTGTTTCACAGTCAATAGCAGAAGCTGAATATGTTGATGTAGCATTGAATTGCACTAATATAGCATGGATCAAACAACTATTGGAAGGTATAAATGAGAAAGTTACCGAGCCAGTAACTATATTCCGTGATAGTACTAGTGCCATTAACATTTCAAAGAATCCTGTTATGCACTCTAAGACAAAGCACATCTCTATCAAATATCATTATCTTAGAGAAGAAGTTCAAGAGAAGAAAGTGGTGTTGGAGTATATAAGCACAAAGGAACAAATAGTAGATATCTTCACCAAGCCACTGCCAAGGGACACTTTTGAGTATCTAAGAAGCAAGTTAGGGGTCCTACCCTTATCTTCCATTCACTGACCAAGTTTGGTGAAAGCATCAATTCGATGACTCTACAAAATATCTTTTAGGAGTTGATGTTGATTTACACACTTTAGGAGCTTTTCTAAAGGTGTGCAGGAAACAATACAGGGAACAGGAATTGAAGACAAAATGCTCTGATCGAGACTGAGTTGACACATAACAACAAGGAATTCACTTCTCAGAGGAAGAAATTATGTTTTAGTTCTTTACTTTTTGGCATTGTTGTCAAAGGGGGAGAAGACTGAAGAAAGGAGGAGAAGACTAATGTATGAGGGAGAAGACTGATGACAGGAGGAGAGCATTTCAGCATTTCATAGCAATCTGAATCCAAACCATTAGGTCAAATCAATTGGTTTTTCCATCAATGCCAAAGAGGGAGACTGTTGGCATTATAACAGACAAAGGGAGATTGTTGGCATTTCAATAAGGATATTGAGAATATTGATGATGATTATGGATATAACTGATTAAGGATGTTTACTGTCTTAATATTATTATTTTGTCATTGATGTCAAGAAATTGATTTTCTGATTTAGTATGATGTTGCTATATCTTAAGAAGAATGATTTGATGAGTATAAAGAAGTTGGTAAAAGACACAGAAAGAATGTGATGAATAAGGGGAGAAATAAGTTATTCAATGGGCAACTATTACCGAGTTAGACAATGATGAGATCATGATGTTTAGATTGTTTTGATATCTTACATATGTTGTTGTTTGCAAGGTTAATACTATACTATGTTATTGAGCAAAGAACCTAGTCGGTAAACCCTAAGGTTATCGCTATCGGTTAATGAAGGCGGAATGTCTACCGAGTGAAGTTTAGTATTCACCGAGTTGCAACCGAGTAATAACAGAATGCATTGAATGAATAAAAGAATTATTTAATGAAGGAAGTTGATGAGCTGGTTATGATTAAATGATTGGTATGTCATGTGTCAAGTTTGCTAAAGAATCTATGGCAAAGGAAAATCAGCAAGAAGATCTACAGCTCAGATTGAACCGCAATACCCTAGCACAAGTTCCAAGGTGGGGTAAAACATTTTCAGATCGAAGGATACATTGAACCTAGTCAAGTTTGAACATCTGATGGCTATGATTGATCATGGGAAATGTGATCAAGGAGATTAAGCGGTTGGCAAATTGTTTATAAATAAGGAACTGTTGATAAACAATGAATGCGGGCAAGTGTAAGCACAGGGATGCTACACAGTATTTACCAAGCACTGAAGCTTGAAGACCTGTTTGAGAAATAGAGTATAGAGCCTAGTAGAAGGACAAGATAAGTCCTATGACTAGATTGTATTGAGAAAATAAGAATCTGCTTTAGCATTTTAGATGTGAAGTTGCAGATAGATTTTTATTACTGTTATTTTGTAAAGTGACAGAAAATCTCTTAACCGAGTGGACTTAACAGTCTTAGTTGTAAATCCTCTAGCAAGGTGACATTCTGATTGAGTGTTTGAAATCCTTTGACAAGGTCACTTCTAACAAGGTGAAGATCCTAACAGATCTGAGGGAAATCCCTTAACCGGGTCACATCTAGCAATGTGTTCATAATCTTTAACAGGATTTTCTTTTAACCGAGCATACTCTAGAAGAGTATATTTCTTAGTGGGTCGGAAATCCCACAGTGGTTTTTCCCTATTTGGGTTTCCATGTTAAATCTAGTGTTATATGTTTTGTGATCTTATCTGTTAATGAGTTTGTATGCTTTAGATTTTTTCTGATAAGGTTACCAAGGTTGAATCTGTGGTTTTTATGGAAGATTAAGTTTGTATGATTCACCCCCCCCCCCTCTCATCTTATTAGCTTAGCATCTGTACTAAACATTTAGTATCAGAACTATCACCAATCTTTTGGGAAGTTTTAATAGGATAGTAAAGGTTTTATTGTGCAGGAGGAAGCCTCCAAAGTTCCATTTGAAGGTCCAAAGACAAGATTTACTTGCTGCTACCAGTCAAGTGCCTAGAAGCCCTTGAAATTCTCATTTTGGGGTTTGTGTATGCAAAGAAGGGTTGGAAGCTTAAAATAACTGAAATCCTTTGGGGTTGAGTGAATATTTGAATAAAATCCATTTTATTTTGGAGGTCCTTTGGAGCATTTTAGCCCAAGACCTCAAAAACCAGTTCTAAGAGGCCTAATTGTGGCTCTTTCCCTTGTAGCGTTTTCTAGACCAATTTTTGAAATTGGTAAGAAACCTTTGGATTGTAAACCAAAATGGATCTTGAAACCATATAAAAACATGAGAAAAGATCCCTCTACACCTCTGCAATATCTCAAGACCATTAGAGGGCAGTTTGATGAATTTGAGCCAAGAAGCCATCATTGAGCATATGGGAAACATAGCAAATTGGTAGGGTTCCTAGCAAGGACACTTGAAGCAAACACCTTGGAGTGAGTAAGAGAAAGCCCTAGAAGATATTGAGAAGGACTTCTAGGCCTAGAAAGAAACTAGGCCTGGTGAGTTGGTGAAATTGAGCAACATCAACTTAGTGAAGTGTTGAGCAGGCTAGGTGAATCCTATCAAATTGGTATCAGAGCCTGCACAATTTGGGCTAGTAAGGTTGATGTCCTTGTTGTCAGGAGAGATAGTTGGAGACAACATGGTGACCAATGTAGAGTTGGCCAAGAAAGTGGATGATCAGGAGGAAGAGAATAGACTCCTGAAAGAGAAATTAATTAAGTTGGAGAGTAAGCTTGGTGCAATTGAAACCAAGGTTGATGAAGTGTTGGTAAAGGTGAAAGGAGTAGAAGGGAAGGGTAAATAAGTAGAAGAGATAGAAGAGATACCTGAACCTAACCCTATCCTAGAGCAAGAACCTTTCTTGAAGGAATTGAAGGCCTTGAGTGGCAAATCACCAGAAGGATTGCTATTGTTCACTGGCAAGCTGGATGCAGAAGTGGTCCTAGAATGGATAGAAGGTATGGAGAACCACTTTGAGTGTGAAGGCATAACTAAAGCCTAGAGAGTCAAGGTAGCCAAGTCCAGGATGAGAGGAGCTGGTCTCACATGGTGGAAATTTGTACAAGATGAGAGGAATAAAATGGGCAAAGCACCCATCTCTTCTTGGAAAGGGATGTTAGTCAAAATCAAAGAAGTCTATCTCCCTTATGACTATGGAGTGCAAATTCATAGGAAGAGGCAAAACTTAAGGCAAAAAGATCTTGATATCAGTAGCTACACGAAGGAGTTTCACAAACTTAGCCTTATATCTCATGTGGTAGAAGAGGAGAGTCTCAAGGTTGCTAGGTACCTAAATGGTCTACGGTGGAACATCCAAGAAGAAATTAGTTTAATGAGCCCAAAACCAGACGATCAAACCTTTCAACTTTCCCTTTAGGTGGAGGAAAAACTAAAAAGAAGACATGACTCAAGCAACAATAGGGGTAGAGGTAGAGGAAAAGACAATAGAGGCCATAGAGGAGGCTTTAGTGGAAGAAGTTTTGAACAAAGAACACAAGGAGAGTCTAAACTCACTGAGCAGCAAGATAGTGGCAGCAGTAGAGGATTCAATAGAGGAAGGGGATCAATAGTGGTTCCAGAGGAAGATCTAGTGGCCAAGGTAGAGGTTCCTCATACTTTGCAACAATTAAGTGTTACCATTGTAACCAACTTGGCCACCCGGCATATAGGTGTCCAGAGAAGGGATCATCATCACATGGTGGTGAAAGAAGAGTGAGCTATCTTCAAGAAGAGTCTTCAAGCAGCAAGACTTCAAAAGTTTCCTTAGAGTCAGAACTAGGTGACAACTTGATGATAAGGAGAACTTTGATCAAAGAACCAGTCAGAGAAGAGCCTAGCCAAAGAAGTTCCTTGTTTAGGATCAAATGAAAGATTTTGGATAAAATGTGCAAAGTGATCATTGATTCGGGGTCTACAGACAACATTGTGTCAGAAGAGGTAGTGAGCAAGCTCAGATTGGAAAGGATACCTCACAAAAACCCTTATAGAGTCACTTGGTTGAACAAAGGACCACATGTTGTTAATGAGCAAGCATGGGTGGATTTTACCATTGGAAGGTATAAGGACAAGGTGTTATATGATGTCCTACCCATGGATGCATGTCATATTCTATTAGGAAGACCATGGCAATTTGATAGACAAGATGTCCATGATGGAGCCAAGAATGCATACTCATTCAAGAAAGATGGAGTCACATTCAAGATTCAATCTATCCTTGAGGAAGGTGAAAAAAGGGCAACAGGTCCTAATGTTCTTTTGGTGAGTGAAAAAAAATTCTTAAAGACACTTGAGGAAGGTGAAGGTATAGGGTTTGCACTTGTGATGAAGCCCAAAGAAGAAGACAAGAAAGAGAAGAAAGATTTACCATTAGAGGTGTAAGAATTGTTGAATAAATTCAAAGGTATAATAAATGAAGGACAACCAACTACCTTACCTCCAAAAAGAACCATAAGCCATCAAATAGACTTCATTCTCGGAACATCCTTGCCTAATAAAGCAGCCTATAAAATGACTCCTCAATAAAACGTTGAAATTGCAAAGCAAATCCAAGAGCTCTTAGACCAAGGCCTAATTAGGAAGAGTATTTAGCCCTTGTGTTGTCCCTACTATGTTGGCACCAAAAAAAGGTGGTACTTGGAGGTTGTGTACTGATTCTAGAGCCATAAATAGGATCACCATCAGATATAGGTTCCCTATTCCTAGAATACAAGACCTAATGGATTTTTTAGGGCAAGACAAGTACTTTACCAAGATTGACCTGAAGAGTGGCTATCATCAAATTAGAATTAAGGAGGGTGATGAATGGAAGATTGCATTTAAGACTATTGAAGGTCTTTATGAGTGGCTTGTAATGCCATTTGACTTATCCAATGCTCCAAGCACCTTCATGAGACTCATGAATGAGGTGATGAAGGAATTCATAGGTAAATTTGTGGTAGTATATCTTGATGATATTCTCATTTTCAGTAAGGATAGAGCAACACATATTAGTCATTGCAAGATGTATTACAAAGATTGTATGATGAAAAGCTAACCATGAATTTGGATAAGTGCGAGTTTGTCAAGCAGGAGTTGGTTTATCTTGGGTTTGTGTTGTCTCAAGGAAACCTCAAGATGGACCCAAGAAAGGTGGAAGCCATTGTAAATTGGCCTACTCCTAGATCAGCAACAGAGGTGAGAAGCTTCCATGGACTAGCTCGGTACTACAGGAATTTCATTAGGCAATTCAGTGCTATATGTGCCCCAATGCTAGACACCATTAGAGGTGGAATGAAGGCCAAGTTCCAATGGGATGAAGTAGCAAACAAAGGTTTTGAAACCTTGAAGGAGAAAATAGCTACCCAACTGGTGCTAGTGTTGCCTAGTTTTGAGAAACTTTTCATTGTGGAGTGTGATGCAACCAATATTGTAGTAGGTGATGTCCTAAGCCAAGAAGGAAGACTAGTAGCCTTCCATAGTGAGAAGCTAAGTGATGCCAAGAGGAAATACTCCTCTTATGGCCTTGAGTTGCATGCTTTAGTGCAAGCATTAAGAAAATGGAGACACTATCTCTTACCCAAAGAATTTGTGGTGTACACAGATAACCAAGCATTGAGTTTTCTGAATTCCCAAGACAAACTCAGTCACAAACACATGAAATGGGTGGAGTATATGCAGACCTATAAATTCACCATTAAGCACAAAAAAGGGCAGCAAAACTGGGTAGCTGATGCACTAAGTAGGAGGCTCTTGGCAGTCCAAGAAATCTAGTTGAGAAGCATAGGTGTGGATAGTTTTAAAGATTTGTATGTAGAGGATGTAGACTTCTCAAGTGCGTACCAAATATGCAAGGAGTATCAAAATCATTTCCATAGTGAATACTCATAATTCACTTTATAAAATGGGCTATTGTTCAAAGGTGGACAACTTTGTGTGCCTAAAGGTTCAATGAGGGAAAACCTTATACAAGAGAAACACAATGACAGCCTTAGTGGTCATTTTGGAGTCAATAAGACTCAAGAGTTGGTTCAGAGATTCTATTATTGGCCAAGGATGAATCAAGATGTGAAAAGGTATGTGGAGACTTGCATAGTTTTCCAAAAAGCTAAGCGTACTTCAACAAATGCTGGTTTGTATCAACCTCTTCCCATACCAAGTAGACCTTGGGAATGCATTAGCATGGACTTTGTGGTAGTTTTGCCAAAGACAAAGCAAGGATATGACAGTATTTATGTCATTGTGGACAGGTTTAGAAAAATGGCTCACTTTGTGCCTTGTAAGACCACTCATGATGCATGCCACATAGCTCAGTTGTTTTTCAAGGAAATAGTAAGGATACATGGTTTACCATTGAGCATAGTTTCAAATAGGGACTCCAAATTTATGAGTCATTTTTGGAAAACATTATGGCAAAAGCTTGGCACAAACCTTTCTTTTGGATCAGCCTGCCATCCTCAAATAGATGGGCAAACCAAGGTGGTAAATAGAAGTTTGGGAAACTTATTGAGGTGCCTTACCAAGGATTATGGGCAGACATGGGATCAAGTACTTGCTCAATCTGAATATGCATACAATGACACCATAAATAGGACTACCGGTAAAAGCCCTTTTGAAGTAGTCTATGGTGTGCACCCAAGAGGCATTTTTGAGTTGAGGGATTTAGGAAGTGTAGCAATCAGAAGTGGATATGCAGAGGACTTTTCTTAGTCCATGAAGGAGGTCCATGAATTAGTTAGGCAAGCTTTGAAGGAGAACACAAGCAAAATCAAACAAAAAGTTGATGAAAAGAGGGGAAATCTAAAATTTCAAGTGGGAGATCTTGTAAAGGTGCACTTGAACAAAGCAAGGCTATAGAAAGGAGTGCCAAATAGTTTGCAGATGAGGAGGATAGGTCCATGTTCCATTCTAGCTAAGTATGGTGAAAATGCATACAAGATGGATCTACCTAGTGACATTGATTTGTCGTTGGTTTTTAACATAGCAGAATTGGTTGCATACAAGGGGCCAGTCCAAGGTCCAGAATGTAGTCACTCAGAGGTTTCAAATGATGTGCATAACCTTTAGTTACCATCCAAGCCTAATCCTAAGGCCAAGAAGGTGTTAACTTCAAAATTTGCCAAGAAGACTAGGCATCAAGCCTATTGGGAGCACCTCATTAAATGGAAGGGTATGGATGATGTTGAGGCTACATGGGTGATGGAGTCAAATTTTCAGAAGCTCTGAATTGATCCAACACTGATTCCTCAAGAGGTGACATGATCTCTTTTTGTTAGGGAGAATGGTGCAGGAGCACCTAGGTCTTAGTTTTCTTGTTTTTACAAATTTTGGCTTGTACTGACCCTAGCCAAGTCAATAGTAAATAAGGACTCCAGGAGGGTCCAAGAGTGATTATTTTATCAATGTATGCCTAGGTGGAGTTCATTTTAACTAGGTTGCATTTTTGTGTAAATAGTGTGTTTTAGAAGGTTTTTGGCCTTTTGGTTGGTCAAAAGTGTCAAATGTTGTCAAAAGCCTTAGAGAGGGTCAAATAGGTATTAGGAATGTTTGAAATATCACATGTGATAACTTGGAATAGGTCTCTTAGGTTGGAGAGATCAAAAAGGTTAAAAACAAAAAGTTACAAAAAGTTGTCATGACAACTTTTGTTGTCATGACAATTTTTGTCCTGAAATTGGTTCAACGTTGAAGCTAGGGATTTCTCAATGCCATGGAAGGAATACACATGTGGGAAGGTTATATAAACCCTCTCTTACATGTTTACCAAGGTTTGTGTACTTGGATTTTGGAAGCAATAATCAAAATACAAGATTTTGGACTGCACTTTTCATTGTTTATGTCAATTTTTGCATTCTTTGAAGGTTTAATGGATTGAATCCATGAATCCAATGATGTATTAAGGTTTAGTAGTGTGTTTCAGGGTATTATTTTCATTTTCAAGATTTTTATTTAGTATTTAATATTGTTTAAGTGATTTGATTCACAAGTAGCCAGTTTTGGCTTGTAATTAGAAGTTTTTGCTAAAATGGGTACCCCATAAAATCCCACCATGTGTTCATCACGGACTTTTGGGACATGGTAGGAAACCCATTTTAAAATGTACGTATGAAAGGAGAAGGTCTGAAAGTTTCATGTGATATTTTTAGCATGTTTCCCTAGGCGAGCCCAGGAGCAACTTGGCTAGAGTTGGCAAGATGAAAAGTTAGCACAAATTGCAGAGGTGAATGTAAATGAAAGTCCCAAGCTTTTTGGAAGTTTTAATAGGATAATACAGGTTTTATTGTGAAAGAGGAAGCCTAAAGAGTTCCATTTGAAGGTCCAAAGACAAGATTTACTTGTTGCTGCCAGTCAAGTGCCTAGAAACCCTTGAAATTCTCATTTTGGGGTTTGTGTATGCAAAGAAGGGTTGGAAGCTTCAAACTAGTGAAATCCTTTTGGGTTGAGTGAATATTTAAAGAAAATCCATTTTATTTTGGAGGTCCTTTGGATCATTTTAGCCCAAGACCTCAAAAACCGGTTCTAGGAGGCCTAATTGGGGCGCTTTCCCTTGTAGCCTTTTCTAGACCAATTTTTGAAATCGGTAAGAAACCTCTGGATTGCAAACCACAAATGGACCTTGAAACCATCTAAAAATATGAGAGAATAACCCTCTACACCTCTACAACATCTCAAGACCATTGGAGGGTATTTTGATGAATTTGAGCCAAGAAGCCATCATTGAACATATGGGAAACATAGCAAATTGGTAGGGTTCCTAGCAAGGAAACTTGAAGCAAACACCTTGGAGTGAGTAAGAGAAATCCCTAGAAGAGATTGGGAAGGACTTGTAGGCCTAGAAAGCAACTAGGCCTAGTGAGTTGGTGTAATTGAGCAACATCAACTTAGTGAAGTGTTGAGCAAGCTAGGTGAATCCTTTCACAAAGCTTCTAGTTTGGTAGCGGGAGTGAGAAATATAAAGATCCTATTTCGAATGATTGTTAATTTAATTCCAAAATATACAAAAGTTATGATTGAATATACCTCCATTGATTTGATTAAATTTCTTCATCATTGTAATAGAGATCTCGTATCATCTCATTGGGAGTAGCTCATCACTTGTCTACAAATCAACTGGCTAAATTTTTTGTTGTGTTATGAGCTGACTGTTACGTATAGCTTCATGTTTGTTGCTTACTCTTTTTTTCAATTATTGTTTACATTTGATTTTTATTATGTTGTTGCTACTAGTATTTTGTTTAGCTACAACATAATGCTCCAATACCATTGTAATCCTCTTGTGCAGTTGTTTATTCATTGTAATTGTTACCTATTACTGCTATTCTAAAAAAATATTCTTCATCCAATAAAAAATGATAATGAAATAAAATCATGCAATTGGTGTACGAAAAATGAGAATGTAATAATATATTATGTGAGCATGATTCATAAATATATATAATCAATTTCTTTTTCAATTGTTGTGTAATTTTTTAGTTATTAATATTATAATGTACAAAAGGTTATGAGTAGTCTCGTTTGTGGTTATCTTAACTCTTAATTAAGTTATATGTCTCTTGACTCTTAATTAAGTAATATGATTTATTCTTACTTAAACGTTTAGGTCATCTTGTGTGTTATATTATGTATCTAAGTTGCTATGGATGACATCGAATTCACACATAAGGTATATATATAGGAGTTAATGGTTAGTTTATTATCATCATATTGCAATTTGTGCTCTTCTTGGAAACTTTTAGATGTTTACCTCCTTGAAGTGGTTTATTATTCTCAAATATTATCAAGCATTTGTAGCACATTTCCTCTTTAAAGCAATTATTTCCTTACAAGTGACATCAAAGCATGATCTTGACAACCAGGCAAGAAACATGAGCAAAAAAATAATTTGGGAGGGTGAATTGTGAAGTCCATATTTCTTTAATTTTGGCAGAAAAATCCAAATTTTGAAAGGAATTTTTAAGACTACGTCGAAGCTTCTATAGTGTATATTTGAGGGTGTTTTCGAAATAACTCATAAATTTATTATAAAATAAACTTTTCCACCAAATTCGCTCTAAAGACTACAAATTCATGAATTTATTGAAGTTTTCTTAGCAATGCAATACCTAGGCCAATGTAAGTTATTTTTTTAGATTATTTAGATTTCTTTTGTGTGATTTATTACAAAATTATCATTTTTCATTAAGGTGGGGCCTACAAGAAGAAGCAAAAAGAATTGTATCTCATCTAAAAAATCTCCAAGCAATGATGATGTGAAAATTGAGGAGATTGGTCCCAGATATAATGAATCTATAAGAGAATAAATTACGAAGAAACCAATAAGATTAAGGATTAAATATTAATAATGATGAATGAGTGAAGAATAAATTACGAAGAAACCAATAAGAATAAGAATTAAATATTACTAATGATGAATGGGTGAATGCAGGGGGTAGCTATGTTAAGTGGTATAAAGGGAATAATAAAAAAATACATTCTACCCAAGGTTTTAGTTATTCCAAACATTTGGAGCCACACAACAAGAATTGGGAAGATGACGATGATTCTAAGAGACATGAAACTTGTTGCTTTGACTCAAATCTCAAGGTGGATTGTCACTCAATAACTTTATGGTTGGGCACTTCACAAAAGATACATATGTAAAAGTTTGATGACAAAGATCCAAATAGTTGGCTTTACATTCTTTGATCTTCATCATGTTCCTTGTTAATAAAAGGTTGTGATGACATTATTATACTTAGATCATGAGAAATTTATTAAATATTGTTGGCTATATGACATTATCTACTATGGTAGATCTACAAATGATCATGTTGGTTACACCTAGTAGCATGTTAATATTACAAATACATTTTCTTTTTGATGAAGTACCACATATTATTTCATGTGGCACATGAGCACCAATGAACCTGTATAAATCTATGAATCATAATGATGAGCACTTTATGATACATACACTTTTTTGAAATTGTTAACCTTAAAAGATTTCAATCATAAAATATTTGTGAATCTCTAGCATTATTTTATTAAGGAAATTCTAAATTCATTTCTCCTTATTATAATAAATATCAAAGTTGAACAAGATTAACGAGAGTAAAATATTTTATTATTATAATTTAACTTCATATTTGTTAGTGTAAATATTTCATGAGCAAGTCTAACAAGTTCCCTTTATGAACTTTCATTTTCCATTGCTTAACTATAGATGTCCCCAAAAAATGTGTATTCAAAAGCATGACAAGATGAAAGTATGGACAAGTGAAGCTGATGATATGAAAAGATGAAATGCATATCCATTTTTAGATGTCTACAAAAAGAAAATGGGTAGAGTAAGTTGTGAATATTTGAAAAAAAATAAGCAATCAATTTTTTATATCTACAAATTATCAATTCATTTAGGTGGTATTTTATTGTAGATTCAACACAGCTAGGATTTTTTTATGACTCTCCCTAACCCATCCATATCCTCTAATTAATATAATTGCTTCCCATTCCTCTATCAATGAGTTTCACAACATTATTGGACTCAACACCAAGGTAATCAGGAGAAAAGACGAGAGACATAGACTCAACCACATTAGTAGAATGGGAAGGCAAAGTATTGGTAAAGAATTGGAGATTTTTATTGGGAGATACAGATTTGTTTCCTTTGTCATTAACACCAGCTATAGATATGGTATTGTTATCAATGATGAAGTCTTGAATCTTACTCCTTAAGGTACAACACTTTTTAGTATCATGACTAGGTTGACAATGATATTGGAAAAAGGATTTGGGATCATTGATAAAATGGAAAAGGTTTGGAGGTATCAATTGGCTTGATGGGAGGAAGTTTCAATGCATTATTATTTATCAATTTAGGCATTATGTTATGCAAAGACTCAGAAAGAGGAGTAAATTATTTTCTAAAGTATTTGGATAAAGGGGCCACACCTGAAATCGTGGCTGCCACTTGAGTATTTATGTTTTCATTTATCTTGATGTATCCCTTATTTGGTTTAAACTTCACAAAATATTGTTGAGCACTTTCATTCTTATCAACCAAATCCATTAAAGGAGATGATTCAAATTTACTACTTGAAGCTAATAATTATGAAGCATTGCGCACAATTGTGCAAAGGAAGTAAACTCAAAAAAGAGAAGCTTATCCCTAATGTATTTTTGTAAATTAGCAATAAAAATTCTTTGAACATCATGATCAGGCATAGGATAAGCAATTTGAGAATACAAATGTTTATATCTACCAATAAAATCAGTCACTTTCTCTTTAACTCCTTGCTTACAATGAATCAAATCAGCCAAAGTAATTTTAGGATCAATATTATTGTGAAATTGTTGAATTAAAGCATTAGCTAATTGTTGAAATGATGTAATAGAATAAGGAGGCAAATAACAATACCATTGCAAAGCTTTGTCCCCAAAGTTTCAAGTAAACAATTTAGCCATAAGTCTTTGGTCATGAGAAAAGTCACTATACAAAGTTTGAAATGTTTTCACATGAGTCAAGGGATCACTTTTTCCATTGTAAAGATCCAATTGATGAATTTTAATATGTTTAAGAGAGACATCATAGACAATTCATCAAATAATGGGCTCTCTACATCAAATGTGGGAACATTAAACTTGAATTGGATAATGGAAGCCAATTGTTATTGTAGGGATGTGACAGTTTGGGCTAAGTTATTGATGGTTGCTTCAACTGATGAATTGAAATTTGACATATCAGATTGTGATGGAGGAGAAAAATTGTTGTGTTTAGGTGGAGGTTGAGAATAAGGAGGTGGAACACTATGATATGTGGGTGTCAAATATGATTGAGATGCAAATGGAAGACTCACAAAAGGAGGTATATAAGAATGTTGATTAATGGGATTACCCCCATGACTAAAATATGTAGGACTAACATTTTATGTGGAAGTAATCATGCTAGAAGATGTAAAGGTAGGTACACTAGGCAAGGATGTAGGCATAGGAATGGAATGATTGACTTGACTAGTGATTTAAGAGTAACCAAAGACTTTGGCACAAATTTTAATAGGAATGATATTAGTGTCAATAATATGAGCAAGTCCACACAATAAATCAACACCAATTTTATCACTTTGCACCATTCTTTTTAATCCTTCTATCAATGGTATTGCCTCACTTTTCAGTTATTGTTGACGCGTCCATTATTGAGGATTTTTAAATTCATTTTCAATCTTCTCCAATTGGTCAATGGAAACCATAGCTAGTGATTCATCCTCATCATGAGAATTATGAAAAGAATGCACAAATAATCATGTGTTGGCTTGGAGGAACCACCAACATTCTCATGAAATAAGTTATCCAAATTAGGCTTCATATCCTTAGTAATTAAACCTTGGGAAGCCTTAATTCTATAACTTCTTCTCATGGTCCAATATTGCAAGAAGGACTAATGGCAACAAAACTCATGCACAAAGGAGGAAAATTTGAATGCACAAATTAAAGATTATGATTAAACAATGCAAAATTTTGTAAAAGTGATTGATTAACCAATTAATTAAGCAATTTGATTAGTGAATTTGAAAGATAAATGCCTCTAAATCATAGCATAACATGTCATAAAGATCAGATCTATAAATGGATTCAAAAAAGTATGCAACCCACAAGTGAATTTTACAATTATAAATTTGGGTTTGTGTGAATTTAACCTCTAATTTTATGAAATTCAATTGAAAATGAGATCTATGAGTGCAAATTTGAATTTTAAAATACAAAAACAATCAGATCTTAAACAATGAATTCAAATTAGGCAACCCACAAGTTCAATTTTAGAATTATAAATTAGGGTTTGTGTGAATTTAACCTCCAAGTTTATATAATTCAATTGAAAATGAGATCTATGAGTGAAATTTTGAATTTGAAAAACTCATAAACAATCAAACCTGAGATCATAAATCAGAATTAAGGTGCAAGTAGTCTGGTTCACCAAAATGTAGATGGTGTAAAATTAGGGTTAGGGTTATATTAAGATAATAAAACTATTAAATGACATAATTCACCATTACATTAGGGAAAGATGTAATCTAATAGATCTGACCTTGATAATTCAAGATTTCGATAAGATTCTAGGCCTCCTAGATGGGGCTCTTTCTTTCCTAAGTTGAATTGAATTTTGAATTTTGAATTGTTAAAGATTAGGGAAAAATAGTGAATTATTGAAGCAATTTGATAGAAACAGTGAGCTACAGATATTGTACGGAGTGACCAACTTGGATCTAAGCAAAAGAAGATGATTCAGATCTATTCCCAGAAGTTTGGCCTAGTCCTTCAAATTTATCATCATCAAAAGGTGTTGTTCATCTTTGTGAATCTTGTCGGCCCTCTTGAACACAACTTTGTAATTATTTCCTACACACATAAAGAAGGGGGAAATTTTTGGGAACATGAGTCTACCTTAGGTCAAACCCTGGTTTTGGAATTAACCATGAAATTGAATTGAAATTGTAAATGAAGTATTGTAGTAAAATACTTTCCTTTTGAGGGAAAGGCTGAAAATGAATGAAAACCTAATGATATACCTTTAATGAAGTTTTGTTTGTCTTCACAAAGAATTAGGGTTTCATATATATATTCTTCATAAAAAATAAAATATGAATATCATCTCCAATTATTGAACCTTGACTTCACTTATGCTCCAAGGATTGATAGAAGAATGATTTCTTGCACACTTGAATTTGCTAGAGTGTAATTGAGATCTTGAATGAGGTTAGGTTTCAAATGAGAGGGGTAGACCTCATTTTATACTTGCTAGTAAAAAAAAATTAAATTTTTTACACAAGTCGACACGAGATCTAGGTCCCCTCCCAAATTAGGTGACCATTATGAGGCCCAAAAATGGGCCCTTTTTTAGAGGACCATGTCACTAGGCGCCATGGTCCTAGAAATCAAGGCTCCAAGATCAAGGGGAGTCAGTGTAGATAGTGAGAAGTTGTGTTTGATAGTTGGTGTGAGTAGAATCAATACTTTAGTTAGGCCTTAGAGGACAAATGCCAAAGTGAGGCCTAAGTGAAAACAAAACTGTAGGCGATTGCAATTTAAGACGCTACATATATGATGTTATTCCTTATGTGAATTTGTTTGTTTTCTCAAGGATTCTCTCTTATGCAATAGGTGTGTATCCTTGTGTAAAATTTCTTCTTCACTTGGAAATGTATGCCTATTATAAATAAACACTTCACTTTAGGTCAAAAGTGTGTTATCCTTCATCAAGAATCCCTTTAAATAACAATTGGGGGAAGGTATGAATTATTGTTCTCATTTCTTTATTTTTCTCAATGATGTTATTTTTATTCAAAATATCCTCTTGGAGGTAGATGTATTTGAGAATATACTTCTTTTTCCTTCTCCTCCAAAGGATTCCCTTTACTCTTTTGCAACTATCTTTTCCTTGCTTGTAAGAGACATACCTCTTTATCTTGGTTCTAGCTTCCTTAAGACACCAACATACCTCTATGTTAACATCTTAAGGGAGGGCATACATATCACCCTCTTTCTACTATATTTGTGATTTTGTATGTCTTATACAAGGTGTACATTCTTGAAACTAGACCCAACTCTTATATGAGTTTCTTCATTCCCAAAACCAAATGCAACCCTTTAATATGTTTTATACGGGGTATACTTTCTCAAAACTAGACCTAACTCTTATATGAGATGTTCCCAAAACTGGACATATTTATTTTTATTACATGTCTTATATGGATTGTTACATGCTTGAAACCAGACCTAACTCTTAGATGAGATCTGCTTAACTCCTAAAATCAGATAGCGACATATGCAGTAGGGTGAGTTGACTAGCATAACACAACTTGCTAGACCTTTTTGCTCTTCCTTTTTCAAGATGAGTGGAACTAGCATAGCACAATTTGCTAAACTATTTCCAATCTCCTTCTTTACATGAATCAAACAACTTAACAAATCTTTTTGTCCCATGAAAATTGATGTTCTCATGGGTCACCTAGCATAACATAGATTGTTAGCCCGTTGATTCCACGACCTCTCTTGCTCTTATTTTCATAGATCAACTAGCATATTGTAGCTTGTTATCCTATGGCATCCATGTTCTCTCCTTTCTCCTCTCCATGAGCTAATATCTTTGCTACTTGTGGATCAGGTTTCATCACTTGAGCATGCCCTTTCTCTTTCCACGTGACCACTTGTGTTCTTGTATATTAGCATTCTAAGAATGACATTAGTGTTTTAGTACTAACCCCTTGTGTTGTGTGTTGTTTGTCTTTGTTTGTGTTTGCTTGCCTTTTTTTCTTTATCTTGTTTGTTGTGTCCTTGCATGTTGATATGATTGTGTGAGTTACGATCCTAAGATTGGGGGCTTGGTTCCTCAAAATTAGTGATGTCTTATCTCTTTCTGATCTCTCTCCTAGTTGCTCATTTCTCTATGTTCCTGGTCTTTCTACTTTTCTGCAAGTATTTGCATAGGCTCATACTCATGTTAAAGTGGGGGATAAATGTAGCATAAAAAACTATAACCAATACAATTTACATCTCATGTTTGTTCTCCTACCTTAGCGTGTCCTATCTCCATTTCCCCTAGGTCCATTTTGGTCCTCTTTACTCCAAACCTGAAGTCACATATTAACACCAATAAGTGGGCCCTATGTTGGAGCTTCCCTCCCCCTAGTCTCTGAGTTTTTAGTCCTACTTTTGGAGGACCATGGTGTGGACTAGGGTGCCCCCCAACGCCTTGGTCCCCCATAAATAGGTCCCAATTTGAGACCAAGTGGGGTCTCTCCCTCCTCGATGGAATTTGGTCCCCATGGCTACACTTGACCATTGGAGGTCAGCTTGGTTAGTAATTTACCTAGGGAACCCTATATAAAGACATCATGTTAATTCATTTTGACATCCACTACATATCTATAGTATGGTGCATCTATCAAGCATTCATCATCTAGTGTTCTCAAGCATTCGAGGCAAAATTTCATCCCTCAATAGGGTGAATTCACAAAGCTGGTTCCCACTTTTGCCAACAAAGGAATTTGGCGAAAGTGGGAACTTTGATTTTCTAGGTGTTCGAGCGAAATAGTGGTATTCGCTCGAACTACCCCTGGGAGTTCGAGCGAACCACGTTGTGGACCTGGCTTCGCTCGAACCGTGGGTGACTTTGTACGGGCCAAAATCAAGCCTATTGGTTTGAGCGAATGGGGGTTCGCTTGAACCATAATGGATTCAAGTGAACCCCATTCACTCGAAGTATTGTTCATTCGAACCCTCTAATTTGAGGTTTCTCCCAAAAAATTTCAGAATTCTGAAGAATTAATGACTTCAAAGCTCTGGTTCAAAGCACGAATGAAATAATCTTGATAACCTAAAAATATTAGATTGCAGTACTCGGAGCAAGTTTTCCAACGAGTATAATTTTGTTATATTTTGAATTTATTATGATCTTGTTTTTTTAATTTTAAGGAAAATTGGTTTTTCATCGAACATGAACTTCTCTGTTCAACGCATTGGGAAAAATAAGAAACTAATTCAAAAAAAATTTGAAAAATATCTATGCCCCTGGTATTGATGTCTTCTTTCTAACAAAAAAAATAAAATTGAATTTCGATTTATATAGAACAAGTTATGTGTTCAAACGTAAACCTATGTCTAAATTATGACTAGTCGGACTTCAAAACTTTATAAAATGAAAAATATTGAACATATCACTATAAAACCAAATGCAAGCCCTAGATATTGATGTTACAAACCAAAATTCAAAATAATTGAGTTTTTATCATTTATAGAAAAAAAGTTATATGTTTCGGGAGGCACCTCACTCTTAAAAAATGTAGTTTGTTGTAAAAAACTACTTTTCGAGGGAGATGGAAAATTTAAAAAAAATCCTTCAAAAAAATTTGAAAAAAATGTATATAGAATCTACAAACAAAATGCTAGAAATCACTAATTTACATCATCTTCAAATTTTTAATAGTTTAAAAGTTATAGTTCTCGGAAGTTGAAGATTATTTTAAAAATGTACATCTCAGTGTCAAAAGTGGCAAAAAAGTGAGAACCATTATTGTGAGTTCACCCAATAATTATAGAGAAAAGTTACATCAATCTTCATGCAAGCATGTGTTTGATTAGGTTTTTCATATTCATGTGTTTGTCATGCCATTACATTCAACATTTATGATTACATTCAAAAAGCATTGCATCATCATTTTTTTTATCAACCATTGCAGATCTGGGGTATATCTCCTAGCATTTACTTCAGTATTTACATTATTCAATTCAAGGTTAATTCCTAAAATAGGGTTTGACCTAAGGAAAACCCCTATCCACAACCCTTTATTATCTCTTTTTGTGTGCAAGGTATTGACTTAGGAGCTATACTCAGAGATTTTGATAGAGTTGACAACGACGAAAATGTTCAACTTTTGATGGAGTGAAAATTGGAGGACTAGGGCGAATCTCTACTACATGATCTTGAAAAATCAGCCCAAACTTTTGGGAGAAAGTTTTGAATCTCTTCTTTTGCCTAGATCCTTGTTTGTGGCTTTGTTGGACATTTGCAACACTCTTTTTGTCAATTTACTTCAATTATTCCTTGTCTTGCCCTAATTTCACAATTCACATCCAAATTTCAACTAGAAAGAGGAGGCAAACTAAAAACCAATGAATCTAATCATAATTTAAGCCATTTTCCTATTTGGATTGTGGCTGGATGTATTGGATTCACCCCTCTCAATGTATTGGTCTCATTAGTAAGATTAGTGGTCTTATTATCCTAATTGATAAAACCTTAATTTTACCACCATTACACAATCAAAGCCTATAACAATGAAGAATAATCATCCAAAGGAATAGTCACCTTACTAATTAGAACTAGGCTAGTAGTACAAGACATACCAGTCTATCAAGTTTTGGACCTTGATCTCACCTATAACATCCTCTTGGGTTGTCCTTGGACCCATTCCATGAGAGAAGTTCCTTCTACATACCATCAATGTATCAAATTCCCACACAGTGAAATAGAAATTATAATTCATGTTGATCCAAATCCATCTCATTATTGCAACAAAATTCATCCTAAGCTAGAAGCTATAGTACCTATCAATCAAGAAGCCATTTCATCTTCATCCTATGTCAATCCTGAGGCATTAAATGATTTTAATTCTAAGCAAACTGAGATTAAAGATAAGTTCAACAATAATAGAATGGTAGAATATAGTTTTAACAATCCATGTATCTTACACAACTTATGGAATCCCCTATGATTTATGGCCTACCATAGTCTTCACAACTTATGATGGCAGTTACTATTAAATAAGATCCCACAACTTTTACCAGATGGGATGAAATGGAAGACAAAGACCTTTCACAATGTTATTTAAGGACCCTAAATAAAATTCATCTCAAGATAACATTAGAATAACTATTGGAAATTATTTGAAGAAACATTGAGAGTTGGACAAATGTTAGCGATGTTACAAATGTGATGTTGACTATTGTCATTAGTGATTGTCATTGATGTCAACACATTGGAGTTGGCGATTTGGAAGATGCATTCCCAGAATCTTTGGTGCTCTAGAAGATGTGTTATAGTTGATATTTTGTTTGTTTATGTTGATGGTAATCTGGATCTCTCTATTTACCGGATATGGCATTGATTGATTGTATTCATGAGTATCTTGGTTCAACTCTTATTTTTGCTAAGTTAGGTAATGCTATTTTGGGTCCGGATTTGATTTAAAATTAGAAAATGTGTGATGGTATTTGTGTAGTGTATGAGTCATTATTTGAGTTTACTATGTGTGATGAATGTAATGTGTTGATTTGTCCAATATAGTGCATCTTGGATTGGTCCACTTCTCATTCCTTTCCAACATCACAATGTTTAGTGCTGACCTATTTCAAATCTTTGTCTTGGCTAACTTAGAAGATCATGTCTGTCGAAGACAGTATAAATAAAAGGATGAATTGAATGATGATGATATGGAATATGTGCAAGACTAAAAAGGAAAAATCAGATTGTTGATGACATGTAAAGTGTGTTGTTGCTAAGAGGCACTAGAAGCGGTTCTGGTATTGCAGATTGTATCACAGTGGTGGATTCTCTTTATTTTTTCTTCCTTCGACAGTGAGCCTTTTTTTGGGCAGTGAGCCCTCTTGTAGTAAGCATTCTAGCAATGAGACACCTTTTGTAAAAATCACCTTAGCTGATGTCATCTTAACCAATGTTATATATTCAGAACTAACATTCTTCATGGCTTTTCCCTTCTTGGGTTTTCCACATCATATCTAGAGTTCATTGTGTGATTTGTTTTGTGTATGTGCTATCATGTTACATCTGCTTTAATTAATTTTTTTGGTTATTTTGAATCTATGAAAATTTTATTATCAACTGATTCACCCCCCCCCCCCCCCCGCCTTAGTTACTCGGATATTTAACAATTGGTATAAGAGCTTTGGTTCCTTGGAAAAGCGCTTAACCACTTGAGGTAGATCTTGTTTTGATGGCACATAAACTAACTATTCCTATCTTTGAAGGATCTAACTATATCTTCAGGAAAGTGAAGATAAGAGGTTACCTTATCTCCTTGGGCTACAACACTTGGAAAGCTGTGGAAACTAGGTATGTACAACTGACAAATTGTCTTACCACTCCTGATGAGATTCAAGCCTATGAAGAGAATGAAAAGGTGAGGTATGCTATTTGTAGACACCTAAAATTGTCCTCTTTAATTAAATAAATATTTTTATTTTTTTAATTATTTTATCCTAAGTCTTCTATTAATTAAATAAATTCTTATTTATTTAATTAATTAATTAATACTCTTCTAGCCCTTTTCTCATTTCAATAAATATTTTTATTTATTTAAATTATCTTTTTCCCTAAATTGAATAAATTTATTTATTTATTTAATTGGTCCCACTTCCTCTATTAATTAAATAAATCTTTATTTAATTAATTAATTCATTAGTTTTTTCCTCTATGACACGTCATTCATCTCTTAATTTTATTCTACCTACCCCCTTCATTATTCTATTATTTATTCTACCTACCCTTTAATCTTAGTCGACCATTTCTTTCTTTCACCTCTTAATCTTATCCCTCCATTTTCTAAAGCATCTTCTATATAAGAGGATTCTTACATCATTATCAATCCTAATTATTACTTTTATGCAATCAAACAACTTCAACCACAATTTGTTCTTTGTTGAGCTCTTGTGCACATACAAAATCTGAGACCAAATATATCAAACAAGATCAATGGAGATAGGAGACAATGGAGATTGAAACCCTACTTGGCATGTGAATGGTAATATTTCTTCATTTGTTGATTTGCATGTTCTTAGGTATCTTCATTGGTGTATGGTGAATGTTTTATTGTAGGACTAGGGTTATTGTGGTTGGATCTTTGTGGTATTAGAATAGTTTATCGTCATATTTTTGACCGTATACACTATTTTTAGTGCTTTATCAAAGAATGAATTAACAAAGGTTATCTCATTGAATACTACTTAAGAGGTTTGGAAAATTTTAAGGGATATTTATGAAGTAAATGACAAAGTTAAACTATCAAAGATGATAGCTAAGCATAGATATGAGAACTTAAAAATGGAAGGAGAAGATATAAAAAGCTATTTTTAGAAGGTTGAAAGTACAATAAATGAAATCAGAGAACTTGGCGGCACCTTGACAGATGAAGATATAATTGAGAATATTTTGATGTCTCTATCGGAAAGCTACAGTGCCAAGATCTCCGCTATTGAAGAAACTTATGATCCGAAAATTTTTACTATGGAACAACTATATGGCACCTTGTCTGTATTTGAGATAAGGAAGTTTGGAAAAGACAAAGCTAAATTTGAGACTACCTTTAAAGCCTTTGAGGAAGATGTAGAAGATGAAAGCTCAGATGCGATGAAAGAGAACTTTGTAAGGAAATTGAAGAAAGGCACCGACAAATAAACAGGTATTGTTAAAGATTATGCTATTATTTTAGACGATGAATCAGATTATGAAAATAGTGATTGTTTAATTTTGGTAGAAAAGGATATACCTAAGATTGATGTTCCTAAGACTATTGTTATTGCCTTACATGCTAGGAGATATAGAAATGAATGGTTGATTGATAATGGATGCTCTAATCATATGACTAGTGATAAAAGTAAATTTGTAAAACTTGAAAAGTATGATGGAGGTTCTGTTAGGTTCGGAGATGATCAGACAGTACAAGAATTGGTTCTATTTCTTTTTATGGAAAATATAATACTAATAATTTTTACTATGTGAAGGGTTTGCATCATAACCTATTGAGTGTTGGGAAAATGTGTGAAAATGGTTACAATGTTGTTTTTCAAGATGATGGTTGTGAGATCCGGAAGGGATCCAGAATTGTTATTGCAGTAGGGACAAGGGCTAGTGGAAACATATATTTCTTGTGTTCCAAGAACAATGAGAAGGGGGGGTGAATCAGTGTTCTACCGGTATGAACATTTTTTATCCTTTTACACCATACACATATAAATCGGTAAACAAATAAACATATAGAAAGAAGAAAATAAACCATCCACATAAATGAACACCATAACACAAAATTTATATGTGGAAAACCTCAAAGAGGAAAAACTACGGTGGGATTTGTGACCCACAATATCAGTTCACTGGCCATATGAAAATATATTACATATAATAGGGGCTTGCACATGCAGGAAGGCACACTTCCTAGAGCATAATTCTCATCACTAAAGAGCCTCACTAACTACAAGCTTTCTACTAAAGTAAATTACTGAAAATGAACTCAAGAATGCATCTGCTATGCCAAATAGAGTTTTGGTTCTGGATTTGTTCTGTGCCAATTCATAAACC
This sequence comes from Cryptomeria japonica, assembly GCF_030272615.1. Classification (NCBI taxonomy): domain Eukaryota; kingdom Viridiplantae; phylum Streptophyta; class Pinopsida; order Cupressales; family Cupressaceae; genus Cryptomeria; species Cryptomeria japonica. The sequence goes on from NC_081410.1 coordinate 650,386,000, forward strand.
CTAAACTACTACTGGTATCTCTTCTCCTCCAAGAATTATTTTCCAAGCTATCTACATATCATTGCATGATATAACATTCACATAAAAAATGATCTTCATACATATATTTTGCATTATACAGTTATGTTATATTCTCCTATATCCAGACATTTCACACCATTCAAAATAACCTAGCAGACTGACCTATATACCCATTACAAATAATATGCCTTATGTCATCTTACAATACATTTACAAAAGATATTCAATGTCGGCCTTGTCCATAATTATAAAATGATTCATTAAGTAAATCCTCCTTGATGGCTTCCAATGAAGTATTGATGCCAGTGCCAGTGTTAGTGTCAGTGTCGGTGTAGCCCTGAATGCTCCAAAGCTGGTATCTACCGATATATGCCTCCTAGTGTCGGTATATGACTTCCATCTGATCTTGTTGTCATCAATGACAACAAAATGAATTCAATGAGTGTCAATTGCCAACAATCTCCCCCTTTGGCATTGATGGCAACACTCATGTGAAAAATGGATTCCTTGTCGGTATGCTCCCCCTGAGCAATACATTCCATCTAATATCCTGATATCCTTCCCATGTGTGTTTTTCTAGTATTCTCCAATATTTTTCACATATATGCATACTCCCCCTTTGACATTAATGCCAAAGACCGGTGAAAAAATTGAAAGAATTCTATAACAAAAGAATAAATGAATACTGTTATTTTCACTGGAGCTTAATCAACATCAAGATTTCTGGGTATGCCTTTTGCAATAACTTAAGATATGTATCCCAGCCGGTTATGAAAGTATCAGAAATGGATGCTAGTCCGTTTAGCAAGTGGGCATGTGTTTCCTTCTCTTGGACATCTTTCGGTGTGGGTTTAGCTATCATGTCTATACACTCTCTCTTATGAACACCCAATGAATCTAATCTAGGACTTACCAGTCCTCTTAGACTTCTTTCTCTTCACGTGATTTTATCTCTCTCCTTCTCAAAAGAAAAAATTTGGTTCTCCAAGGACAAAATTTGTCTATCAACAGATGTGGTCAGTGCAGTCAATCCATCAAAAGAATTAGCAATTTTAGTTATCTTATCATATAACTCCTTTAATCTGCTATCTACATTAGCCGTAAGAATTTCTATGTTACAACACACTCTGTAGATATTTGTACATTATTTTAAACAAAACTCAATAGGAATAAGTTTTTCCTCAATTATCTTCTTCTTTGTTTCTATAATCTGATCAAAAGCTATTCTTTTAGCTACTGTGAATTTATCCAAAGCCTATCGGTCTGCAATCTACCTCAAAGATTGAATTTTTTTAGAGATATGCTCTATTAGAGTCTTGAGCTTTCCAGAAGGGCTTGCTCCATCTTCAATATGACAACTAGGAATTAATATGTGCAACATTGTGACCAATTGATCAATTATTCTTTTATTTGTAGTACCTTGCTTCAGTAATTTTTGAGTAGCCATCATCATCAATTCACTTGGACTCAACTCAGAGACTGATTTCTTCTCAACCTGAGAAGTGTCAATAGCCAATACCTTTGTTGGGGACTCAGTTTTAACTACCGGTATGGACTCAGTTGCTTTTACCTTGTCTATCTCAACCTCTTTTGCATCGGTGGTTTCGCCACTTGGTGCAGTGTCAGTTACTGTCGGTGGAGTATTATCCACAGTATTTATAGTGTCTTGTACATTGCCTTGCTAAAAAATGGTTTGTGCCGGTATAGACTATACACTCTCCTTAACTATCAGTTGTGTCTAAATATCTAAAGTTACTGTCGGTTGTGTCTGAATATCTATAGTTACTATCGGTTGTGTTAAAATTGGAGTTGAACTGCCCAAAATACCTTTCCCTTTTGATTTGTCAGGAATGGTGGAAGTTGTTGCCCTTGCAAATTCTTCTTGAGATGTGAGAAAATCTGGGTTTTTCTGAAAGAATTTGGTCCATCCCTTACTAGTCTCATTTATCACCTCATTCACTCTCCCCATCATAAGGCTTATATGTCTGGGTTTATTACTAAAAACTGTCCTATTTGTAGTATCTATGCATCTTTTCATTTCTTCATTATTTACAGCACCACACATTTCCAAAAGTGCTACTTCCTTAATCTCCCTATCTCTCTTGACAGTGTCAAGTCTTCTAGCCTCAAGTTTATTATACAAGGATAAAGCTATCTCCTTCAAAACTTCAACTAAGGCTTTCTTATAAATGTATATATACAATAAAATAGCCTCTTCTAATTCATTTTTCTCATTCTCTTTTAAATCTTCATAACACTCTGATACATTTTTCAATATTCCATCTTTTGTAATTTCATCAATAAGCTCAGCACAGGTCATTGTGGTCTTACCAATTTTAGTATCATCACCCTTCTTCCTTTTGCTTGTGGTTGCCGGTGTGACTAGTTTCCTCTTTTGCATAGGCTTCCTTGTTGGTGGTGGAGGTGCAGTAGGCTTAGTTGTCTTTCTAACAAGTCTCCTCCTAGGCTCTGCCTTCTTCTTCTCTACCGGTGGTTGTACCACATTCTTCCTTTGTACCCTTCTAAATGCTAGAGGTTCATTATCCTCAGAATCAAAATAAAAAATGATAGGGTAAATGTGAACTTGTGGCTTCTTCACTTCTGCAGTACCACCCTCTATCAGTTTAGCTGCCTATTTGGATCCTGAACCCAATTTAGTGCCTATCTTATAAATTACATCTTGTACATATGCAGACATCTTTTCTATTTTCTTCTCTCTTGTCTTCCTATTAAAACTAGTTTTCACTTCAAGAGCCTTCTCTCTTGCTATACCAAAATGATATGTTTTATCATCTAATGGGGCATCTAACAACATCCTTGCATAGAGTTCAAAAATGTTATCATCCACCTCATATCCAAGCTCTATCACCCATATTGTCCTTGGTTCAACTGCTTCCATAAGAGTTTCATTATTTTTTACCATAAAACAGATATCAGTGGAATACTTCTCCACAACGTTCTTTGATATTCTCTCCCTTTGCCTCATGTTTTCTTGGAATGTCTTCAAATACCCCCAATGTTTCTCATCTCTATCGGTACCAAGATCGGTGATTGCTTCCTTGATCCACATACCTACCGGTATGTCATGAGCCCAATGCTTCTTCCCTAGATCGGGTATCTCATTCATGAAGTAAAGCATTAAACAAACAATCAAATTTCCATATCTAAAAGTGCCTTTATTGATTCCTTTGATCTTACCAAGGTTCAACATCAATTCATTCCTCATCCATTCACATAAATCATGCTTCACATTATTCCTTAGCATCTGATATGCAACATGAATGCATGAACTAGCAACAAAATTCAATCGGTTGGATTGAGTTACCTTGTAACCTATTATCATGCTTGCAAATTTTACATCAATGTTGTTGATTGTGTTGATCCTCATTGATCTTCTATCAGGAGTTTCACCAGTGATTTTCTCAACCTCTGTGTTGGAAATTTTCTTGCCAGGTTCTTGTCCAACTTTGGGTAAGTTGGTGACTACCTGAATAGCCTCCTTTGTGATAATGTAAGGCCTATCTATCCAAATAAATTCATTGTGAACCCTGCTCAAAATGTATCTGATAACTCATCCTTTAATTCTGGTATGTACAAAATATCGGTTAACCCTAGATCCTCAATTGCTTTGTATTCCGGTTTGATGGTTCTGGAATCTCCCAGTATCATAGATTGATACAGTCTTTTGATGTCCTCTGAGCCCAAATCCTCCAGGGTGTAGTGAATCTATTCCCTCACATCTTCAACATACATTACGCCATTAGGAACCCTAGAAAATGCTCCCGCAGAGTCTTATTTTTTAGCAATTTTAGGAACCTCCTTAAATACTAGCCTTAACCTATCCTTGACTTAGATAATGGTGGGATTTGCAATGAAATAAGGAGCTAAAGATCCAGATGCCATTTCAAAAAATACCTGAAAGTGAGTGTCGATGGAAGATTGAGTGCTTCAGATAACTGCTCGAAATCCTTTCACACTACTTTTGCTCGCTCTTAACTCGCCTTTTCTTTGCTCTGACTGCTTGAATGCTTGGTGAGTGAAAAGGATTTCACTCACCCCCTTTTATCAGCAAATAAAACCTTAATTTTTTGTAATGACTGCTTCGCCAACAACCATACAGATGTCAGTTTCATAGTCATGTGTTGGGTGAACCTTCATCGACGATGAACACGACTCTCCAGATCTCTTCCAAGGTAATATGTAAAATTTAGCAATGACTTTGCCAACCCCTAAGGCTTATGCCTCAGTTACCAGTGGAATTTCCTGTCAGTGGAGGAATAGCCTATTCTACCAGTGGAGCTACCAGTGTAGATCCATCTCCACTTGGTTCTTCATATTTTCTAACCCATCTCTTGGTGTGATCTCGTTGTATTTCATCTACCTTTTGCTTTCCTTTCTCATTATCTTTATCATTATTAACCGATTGATTCTTGCTTCTGCAATACTTAATAATATGACCTATTTTATTGCATGCATAACATGTAACATTGTTCTTCTGAATTTCTTTGACATATCCAGTATCACTTCTTGACCTACAATGATTAGCAAAATGTCCAAACTTTCCACATGCATGACATTTAACATTCATTCTACAATCTTCTGATCTATGACCATATTTCTTGCAATTTGTGCATTGATCGGGAACAGAATTGTAGTTTTGATTTGCTAAATTTCTACATTGTTTATCCATATGCCCAAATTTGTTGCAAACAAAACATCTACCATTGAATTTATAAGAATTAGATTGTCTTACTGATTTCCTCTATTCTGATGAGTTCTGCATACTGGTTGTCTAATCTTCATTTGCAATATCGAAGCTTTCACCTTGTACAAATCCAAGTCCTCTAGAATCATCAATCTGTCTTTGTCTTTTCAATAAGTCATCCAACTATGCAACACTGATCCTAAACTTTTCTTTATACTCACTTGCAGTAGTCAGATCATTTCTCAGAGTAGTTATTTGTCTTTCAAGTTCTTGTTCATTGTTCCGAGAGTGTGCCAAATCAGTTCTTAACAAATTATTTTCATGAGTCAATCTGACACATTCATTAAATTTTTTTTCAGAGATATGACAAGATTATCTTTCTTCTTCTTTCTATCCTCAATATCTTTGGATAACCTCATAGTCAAATCTTGCATTTCATTCTTCATGAGCATGTTCGCTTGACTTAGTTTCTGGCATTGTTCCTTAAGAGCATTCTTCTCCTCATCATCCAGTTTTTGCAAAAGTTTTTTTCTCTTGGATTGGGTAGATGATAACCTTTCTTGCGGGATAAGAATAAATTCATTTGTAGAAGTCAATTCTTCTTGCAATTTCAAGTTCTTCATCCTTTCAGCATCATAATCCTCAAGAGACATTTCAACTTGCTTCTCTATAGCCATGTTCAAATATTTTGGTTTTAGGATCTTCCTCAAGTTATTAAACTTCTTTTGAGGTACCAGAATCTGATACCAATTGTTGGGGTCCAAGAACACTAAGAGGGGGGGGGGGGGGGGGGGGGGTGAATCCGTGTTCTGTCGATATGAACAGTTTTTATCCTTTTATACCATATACATATAAATTAGTAAATAAATAAACATATAGCAAGAAGAAAATAAACCATCCACATAAATGAACACCATAACACACAAAATTTATACGTGGAAAACCTCAAAGATAAAAAACCATGGTGGGATTTGTGACCCACAATATCAGTTCACTGGCCATATGAAAAGATATTACATATAATAGGGGCTTGCACATGCAGGAGGGAACACTGCCCAGAGCATATTGCTCATCACTAAAGAGCCTCACTGACTACAAGCTTTCTGCTAAAGTAAATTACTGAAAATGAACTCAAGAATGCATATGCTATGCCAAATAGAGTTTCAGTTTTGGCTCTGCCCTGTATCAGTTCATAAACCCTAAACTACTACTGATATCTCTTCTCCTCCAAGAATGCTTTGCCAAGCTATCTACATATCATTGCATGATATAGCACTCACATACAAAAGGATCTTGATACATATATTTTGCATTATACAATTCTGCTATATTCTCATATATCCACACATTTCACACCTTTCAAAATAACCTAGCAGACTGACCTATATACCCATTACAAATAATATGCCTTATGTTGGCTTACAATACATTTACAAAAGATATTCAATGTTGGCCTTGACAATAATTTCAAAATAATTCATTAAGTAAATCCTCCTTGATGTTGGCATCCAATGAAGTATTGATGTTGATGTTGGTGCCAGTGTAGCCCTGAATACTCCAAAGTCAGTATCTATCGGTATATTCCTCCTAGTGTCAGTATATGACTTCCATCTGATCTTGTTACCATCAATGTCAACAAAATGAATCCAATGAGTGTCAATTGCCAATAGTATTTGCTAGAAGGAGCTAAAAGACATTGCTTGTTATCTTAGATCAATGACAGCTGGCTCTGGCACTAGAGGATGTGTCGTATCAAAATTGATAATTTGGTAAAGATAATTTCATCAAGTCCAATGAGATATTTTCCAAGGTTGACCAAACCAGATGACAATATTTGCAAAGAATGTCAAGTTGGAAAACAAACAAAATGAACATACAGAGGAAAGGAATAGTCATCCACCAGATTATTGGACTTAGTGCACACAGACTTATGCAGTCCTACCAAAACAAGGAGTATACAAGGTGAAAATTATTGCATGTTGTTGATTGATGATTATTATAGAATGTCATGGGTTGCATTTTTAAGAGAGAAGCCACAAGCATTAGAAAAAATCAAGATAGTCAAGGCTAGAGTTGAAAATGAAGTTGATAGAAAGATTAAGTGTTTGAGGTCTAATATAGGAGGAGAATTTATTTCTAATGAGTTTAATAATTTTTGTGAGAAACATGGTATTAGAAGGCAATTGTATGCCCCTAGGACACCACAACAAAATGGTGTAGTGGAAAGGATGAATCAAACTATACAACAAGCAGCCAGAACAATGATCAAAGAAGTAGAACTACCAAAAGTCTATTGGAGAGAATAAATCCATACAACAATTTACACTCTTAACAAAGATCTATGTTGGAAGAGATATGGAAATACATCATATGAACTATGGCATGGTAGAATTCCGACAGTGAAATATTTCAAGGTATTTAGAAGCAAGTGTTATATTAAGAGAGATGAAGATAATCTTCAAAAATTTGACAATAGAGCATATAAAGGAATATTCCTAGGATATTATACAAGGAGCAAGGCATACCAGTGTTACAACAAAAGACTGAACACGATTATTGAAAGTGCAAATGTGAAGATTGATAAAGGGGTTTCTAAAGAATCTGACAAATTTGTAAGTTATGAATCTGATGAATCAGCCGACAAAAAAATGAAAGAGAAAACTAGAGAAGAAGAGAAAGAAAAGGAAACTCGGGATGCTTAGGTATCTATATCTAAAACTCCAAGGTATGTACAGAAGAATCATTCAATGGATTAGATTATTGGAGATAAGAACAAAGGAATTATCACAAGAAGCAAAGTAGCTCAAGAACAAGTTTTGTTATGTTTACTATATGAGATTGAACCAAAATCAGTAGATGAAGCTTACAATGATCAAAACTGGATAAAGGCAATGAGAGAAGAACTGGATCAGATTGAGAAATATCAAACATGGGAACTAGCTCACAAACCGACAGATAAAAATGTAATTGGAACAAAATGTGTATTTCAGAACAAGTTGGATGAGAATGGAAAAGTTGTGAGAAAAAAAGCAAGGTTGATTTTCAAAGGTTACACACATATTGAAGGAATTGACATTGAAGAAACATATACACCTGTTGCTCGGATGGAGGCTATCAGGATGTTTCTTGCTTTTGCATCTTTTAAGGACTTCAAGGTTTATCAGATGGATGTGAAATCAACATTTTTGAATGGAGAACTAGAAGAAGAAGTTTACGTTGAACAAGTGGAATGATATAAGTTGAAATATGATCTAAAAATTATTTACAAGTTGACGAAGGCCCTATATGGATTGAATCAAGCTCCTAGAGCCTGGTATGGAAGGCTAGATAAGTATTTGATTGATCAAGGTTTCAAAAGGGATCTGCTAATAACAATTTATATTTCAAAACTAACTCAGGTAAAACCTTAATTGTTGAATTTTATGTTGATGACATAATATTTGGAGGAAATGAAGGCATGTGCAAACAAATTACTAATAAGATGCAGAAGGCATTTGAGATGTCCTTGATCAGTGAGTTAAATTTCTTTCTTGGGTTGTAAGTAAATCAAAATAGCAAAGGAATTTTTATTTTACAGTATAAATACATTAAGGAATTGTTGAAAAAGTTTGGGCTAGAGAATTCTAAACTAGTGAGTACACCTATGACCATCGGATGTACGTTAACTAAAGAGGATAAATCTCCTAAAGATGATGAAAGTTAGTACAAATCAAAGATTGGAGGACTGTTATATTCGACTTCTACCAAACCAAATATCATGTATGCAGTTTGTTTGGTGGCTAGATTTCAACAAGAACCAAAAGAATCTTCAAATATTTAAAAAGAAAATATAAGAGTTCGGCTTGTGGTATCCCATAAATTCATATTTCACTCTGATAGCTTATACAGATGTAGATTGGGCTAGAAGTGTTGATGACAGGAAAAGTACAAGTGACAGAGCATTCATTTTTGGCTCCCAGTTGGTTGCTTGGTCAAGTAAGTAGGATTATGTCTCTTTATCTACAACTGAAGCAAAATACATTGTAGCATTTTCATGTTGTACAAAGATACTATGGATGAAGTAGACTTTGAAGGATATTGGTGTAATGTTCAATGAACCCATCTCAATTATGTGTGATAACACTAGTGCAATAAACATTTCTAAGAATCCGGTATAACATTCCAAAACAAAGCATATATCTATTAAGTATCACTTCTTGAGGGAAAAGGTGTTGGATAATGAAGTAAATCTTGAGTATGTACCTACAAAAGAGAAAATTGCAGACATCTTCATAATGACATTGTGTAAAGATTCTTTTGAGTATCTATAAAGACATAAATTGTGCTAACTTCAATAATAGCCAAAATACTCTTTATTCTTAAATAAACTCATAAATCACTTAATAAATCTATTTCATTCCACTTTTCCATCCATAGCTTCATTTTATCATTCCATTTAGATCATAATAAAAAAGAAATTTCTATAAAAGATAAAGATTTTTCATTCAGTAAATCGATAAAAGTAGTATCTCAATCATACAATACTTAAGCTTTTCAAGTTGCCATAAGTTCAATAATAAATAATACAAAGTAAAAGGTGAGATACATCCGTTGATCTGCAACCCAAGCTATCGCCAATGCAATCTTTAGCATGAAGATGAGAACAAGATTTAGACGCTTTTTCCGCCCAACCTTGAAGCTTATGCTTCCCCGGAATTCTTAGTCAATCAAGAATACCCGACCCTGCATTAATTGCTTAGCAAAATAATTTGAAAGGCAAGATGGAATTTGGTGCGTGCCTAGATTATACATGCAATTCATTTTTCTAATTCCATTAAGAAACATGCAAGATTAATCAAGGATATGGTAGAGAGCATAAATAAAATAATTCTATCTATTTCAATGGTTTATTCAATTTGATTACTCGGCCGAGTATAATTCCATGCATAGCAAAAATAAATAGTTTGGAAAAGCAACTGTTCTCTCTAAGATTCCATATTCGGCACCCATCCCGGAAGGTAACTTTCCATAAACAAGCCTATCTAGCTTTGTTCACATAAATCTAGAATAAATATATACAAAAGACAATCTTTCACCTTTTCAATTCTAGCTTCCTATATCTCATAAGATATTAATATAATCTTTAAGGAAGACAATCTTTCATTGAATAGAAATAGAGAGAACCAGTCTTTTTTTTAAACCAATCCTATCTAATAGGAAACAATCTTTCATAGATAAACAAATATACATCTGAAAGAAAACAATCTTTCGCTTCTATCTTTCAAGCAATTTAAAGACAAGATTAAAATATTAAGAAGGTGTAACACATGTATGTATCTTACATATAAATTGAATAAAATGAGTACACATTATTTTATTCAATTATCAAAACATTTAAATAGCGTAATCATTAACAAGCATTCCATTTCTTATGGTTTAGAAATCTAAGTTTTATATCATCTAAGCTCTCTATCTTTTCATGTGTCTTGGTTCATTTACCTCTTTTCTCAAAACATCATATTTAGTTTAATACTAATATGCGACTTTTCATGATTTAAATACTCAACTCACTAATTTTACTAATTTACCATAACAACAATCTAACATGATGAAAATTCATAAAGCACCTATCTATATGGCCTTTTTTAATGAGACACCTGATAACCATCTTTTCTCTTCATGCAAGGATCTAATTTGAAAGTGTAAGTCTTTTCTTATGATATCAAAATAAACTTCACTATTTAATAAGTCATAATCCTAATATTTCATCTTCTTCGCAGTTCAATTTCAGAGTTTCTCTCTCTATCCTCTTACTCTGTTTCTAGAGGATTAGGTGATCTAATTTCTAAGAGTTTCACTAAGTTTTATCAACAAACTTTCATAAAATATATCATTATTACATCTATATTTGCATGATCATAATTTAAACAATTAAAAATGATTCATATTGTGACTCTAACTCTTCCATTAGAATATTTCATAAATCTAAAACTAGATCATTCTTTATCTCTTAAATCTCTTCAACAAAACATACTAGATTTGAGCCTACCTCAAGAAACGTGATCCAGGTCGATTATGATCCTTGATAACTTCAAATTGTTGGCAATACGTCCAGATTCCAATGCTTTCCTTCTCGGTGCTCTTCTATCTCACGAGCTCTCTATTCTTAGTCCTTATCCTTTCTGCTTTCTAAAAATTTCTTTAATAATAACAAAGCAACTAACACTCATTCAAGAGCCTAACCCCTAAGTTTGACACTAAATTGGAGATGATCATCGTCGATCTTTTACAACTCGATCGTAAACATGTCAAAATCTCCTCTATTCCATTCTCTCTAATCTCTTGTCGCTCTTCTACATTCTTGCTCTCCTCTATCTTGCTTCTTGTAACTTGCTTCCTCTAACTTCCTATCCTCCCCTTTCTTCCAACTCAATGGTCTATATATATAGTGTTTTCATCTACCCTCTTTCCTACTTTCGGGCTATCTCTCCTAGTGGTGGATTGATTCTAAATGACACCACTCATGGTTTTATTACAATGTAACAGTCCTAATCAAATTTGATCACCTATGTGTTCACCATGCAAAATTATCCATCATCTACTTCATGACACGCAACTACTAAAGTTGTTAAATTCATAGTAATCTCTTACTAAGTCGACTTTACTAAAAAATGACTTCCTTAAAACATACAAAGTTAAATCAAATTAACTTCTTACTATGCATGTCGATCAATATATTGGTGGGTTTACATGGGCTGGTAAACCACGTCTCTATTAATTCATGCCACATTAAATGGTCATACCAACGCGTGAGAAGGTGGATATTTGGGTAGATAATTGGAAATGACACGGACTCCCTCCCTTCCATACATGGAATAGTCAACATCGACTTCCATTCCTTACTATTAGCAGTTACATGGGTTTGACTACGACCCTGACATTAAACCTTGCCACCACATGACTTGTTAGATGTGGCTGCAACGTGGTGTATTAATTTAATAGAAAGGGGAGGAGGAGTGGTCGATGGTAATACCGACCCCTCCCTTTAAATAAGGGGAGTGGTCGATATTACTATTGACCACCCTCAGTATTGTTTTTTACTTAATATAAATTTCACCCACCACCTTAGCTTCTAATTAATCTTTTTTTTTTATAATTTGTTTTAATTTTAATTTTAAATTTTTTTATTGATATTTATATATATATATATATATAAATAACGACTTCTCAATTTAATTCACTTTCCAATTATATATATATAACATTAAACTCAATAACATATTTTTTTTTTTACTAAATCGTTCCTAGGATTATATATATATATATATATAGGAACGATTTAGTAAAAAAATATATATATGTTATTGAGTTTAATGTTTTATATATATATATATATATATATATATATATATATATATATATATATATATATATATATATATATATATATATATATATATATATATATATATATATATATATATATATATATAATTGGAAAGCGAATTAAATGATATTGATTTTCATAAAATAATTTAGTTATGCAAATTTATCTGCATATTCGATATTCACATACGTACTTATAAGTCTATAATTGAATCATTATTATAACTCTAATACATATACATATTTTATCTCAAATGATTATGTATAGATAAAACAAAATTCATGAAGTAATCAAATTTCACGATAATTGGATATATATATATATATATATAATATCTATATAGATATGTATGTATATGATTGATTCAATATCTTATATGCATATATATGTTATACTATTTTCAAATTACCAAAGTAAACTCATTAGTACGATATTTCATACATTTATACATATCTAAACAAAAAGAACATATAAACATAGGGTCAATATTCATTTTTAAATCATTTACACATTTAATCTATTTTAACAGTAAAGCATAATATTTCACAATCACTCATGCAAATAAATGCACATGTATAAACATTTAAATAAATCTACTACTCATTCCAAATTCATTATTCCAATTTAAACAAACATTCAAATAAGGTCATTTAAATCATCCATCATTACAAGATGCAAATTATAAATCCTAATGTGGTGTGTGAGAGGTTCCATCTATTCTAATGAAATACAAGAGCTAAGACAACTCTACCTGAACCATGTTCTCACCTTCATCTGCATTCACTAGTTCCTACATTCACTTGCACTCGGTTGCTCATTAGCAATGACGATCCAAATTTTGCAATAAAAATTATTACTGATCATTCGATTGTATATAAATCATTTCAGTGCATTCAATCTCCTATCTTATTTCATTGATAATTCCAATTTCATTTTATTTTCAATTCATTTGCAAAAAATAAACATTATTTTCCTAATTAAATAATTATGGAAAAATAGGGTTCGTGACAGTATCTCCGACAGAAGTTAGGGGTATTACCCCTTCCTAATTTGAACTGATGTACATTTGGATGTGCATTGTGTTGGCAAGAGACACTGCAGGTATGTTGAGATGTTGTCATTGATGGCAACTCATATCAGTTTCGACATCCGCACTTCATGTTTTCATCATTCCAGAAGATTGAGTAAAGATTGCTTGAGTCTGGTAAGGTTCGATAAGGAAACAAGACATCTGACAAAATGATCAATATTTTTGTTAGCGGATTATTATGGTTATGTATTTTTCTATGTGAATTTTAGAGAAGGTTTTTGGATATGTAAAATGCCTTATTCCAAGATTGTGGCCTTCGGTAATGAGTTTCATGTTATTTGGGAGATCAGGTATCATGTTTTTGGTATGGACTGTGTATATCAGTTGTAACGTGTGGCAATTCAGTTTGCAGATCTTGTGGATTGATTTTGGTGATTGTTTATGTGTTCGAGGTTGATGAGATATCATGTGGGAAGTGTGTGGGTATATTGTTTTGATCCAAATGGGTGTTATGATAGGATTGAGCCGACTTCTACACATGTTTCATCCTTTGTGACATGTTCTTGAAGCGGACATGAGGTTGTAACTTAATTGGTGGTGCAGATATATAAAAAAGGGTTTATTTGATCATTTTGGTGTGTGTTGTTGATGTGAGTGATGGGTATGAGCGATTGTGCGTATTTTCATGTACACAAGTGTTAGATTTGTGCTCTTGATTATAATAGAATATCATATCAGAGCAGAGTTGTGGAGCAATGCAAGGATATACTATTTATGCTTAACTGGAACTATATCCAGACATTTGTTGATGCTACTTCATAGTTCAAACTTTATTGTAATCTCTTACAAATATTTGTAAGGCAATGAGTCTTCTAGGTTGTACCCCTTACTTGTAATTTGAGTAGTGAGCTCTAGGAAGTGTGCCTGAATGCATGTGCATTCCCCTTATGTAATATTTATATACTTTCAGTAGAGTATATTAATATTGTGGGTTGGAATCCCACCGTGATTTTTCCCTTAACCGCATTTCCACGTAAAAATCCTGGTGGTATGGTGTTGGTGATTGTTTTCTTTATGTCTTGCATCTATCTTTCATTCAATTGCTTCAAGTGGATTAAGAATCAGTTAGTGAATGTTTAGTATTGTTGAACACTGATTCACCCCCCCCCCTCTCAATGTTCATTGATTCCAACACATTGGTCCAATGAACTTCTTGAACATTCTTATCTAGACTAATGCTTGGGTGCTTCCTCTTAGGGGGAGCAGAGTGAGTTTAATAGGGGGAGTTATTCCCACCTTTGCCCTTGATGTCAAAGGTGGAGAGATGTAGAGATGTGTAGAGATGCTAATTAAGTTTGTAGAATTTATGTGTTTGTTGTTGATGGATGTTGCCATTAATGACAAAGGGCGAGATTGTTGCAATTGTGATGTTGACAATTTTCATTAGTGATTGTCATTGATGTCAACATATTGGAGTTGGTGATTCGGAATATGCATTCCCAGAAATGTTGGTGCTCTGAAGATGTGTTACGGTTGATATTTTGTCTATTTTCATTGATGGTAATCCATATTTCTCTATTTACCGGATATGGTATTGATCGATCGTATTCATGAGTATCTTGTTTCTACTCTTATTTTTTCTAAGTTGGATAGTGCTATTTTGGGTCCAAATTTGATCTAGAATTGAACAATGTGTGATGACATTTGTGTAGCGCATGAGTCATGATTTGGGTCCGATATGTGTTATGAATGTAATGTGTTGATTTGCCTAATGTAGTGCATTGTGGATTGGTCCAATTCTCATTCCATTCCACCACCAGAATGTTTAGTGCTAACCTATTTCAATTCTTTGTCTTGGTGGACTAAGAAGATCATGTTTCCTAGAGACAGTATAAATAAGAGGATGAATTGAATGATGATGATATGGAAGATGTGCAAGACTAAAAAGGAAAAATGTGATTGTTGATGACATGTGAAGTGTGTTGTTGCTAAGAGACACCAGAAGCGGTTCCGGTATTTCAAATTGTATCACAGTGGTGGATTCTCTTTCTTTTCTTCTTCCTTCATCAGTGAGCCTTTTTCTACACAATGATCCCTCCTGTAGTGAGCCACCTTCTATAAAAGTCACCTTAACCAATGTCACCTTAACCGGTGTTATATATTGAGAACTAACATTCTCCATGAATTTTCCTTTCTTGGGTTTTCCACATCCTATTTGGTGTTCATTGTGATATATGTTTTATGTATGTGATTTCATGTTACATTTGCTTTAATTAATTATGTTGGTTATTCTGAATCTATGAAAGCATTGAAGAAAAATTTATTTTCAACTGATTCACTTCCCCTCTTAGTTTCCTGGATATTTAACAAGCGAGTTAGAAATGTAGACGTATAAAAATGACCACTTTCCTAAGTGAATATTTAATATTTATTTTAACCTTATTCCTCTATTTAATTAAATGAATTACTTAATTTATTTAATTAAGTTCACTTAAGCCTTTCATAACCTTTAATTAAATAAATTACTTTATTTAATTAATTTCCCTTTCTCCCCTTTTAATTAAATTGATCCTTGCAAGTAAATAAATCTAATTTATTTATTTAAATTCCCCACTTGTATTTATGCAAGTTACATCTATTTTTGTTGAAATAAAGTAATTTATTTTAATTAAAATTCCCCTCCATCCACTTGCAAAATCCTACATCTCTCACTTGCCTCTCTAAACCCCCTTCTAGATTCTTCTAATCACTTCTAATTTAACCTAATCCATCTCCTAAATATTGTCACATCCCTAAGAAAAGGGAAGTCACTTCTCAAACCCTCAAAGTCTTCAATAACCATTAAAGGCTTTATGTCTTCAACAAGTTAACCTTCAAAGTCTTCATAACCATTAATGGTTAACTCAACCTTCTTGCATGATTAGATACTTTCTCTCTAACTAAACCCCCATCTAACCCAAGGGTCTCATCAAGCATTCATGGCTTTAACCTTGGTTATCCCTTTAACCCTTGCAAAAGAGTTTATCCCTTTTATCTATTGGATAACCCTAACCTAATATTAACCCTTACCTCCTACGGTAACCATCATGTCTTCTCAAGCATTTAATGCTTCTTTCATCTCCTCTCAAGCAACCTCTTGTTGACAATTGTCACCATTTTATTGGTGATAATTGTAAACATGGATTGATAACTTTCAATCCTGGCCCTTGTTAAGATTATCCAATCTTGACTATCAATTTCCCTATTTTTCCTATAAATAGAGCTCTCATTCTCTCATTTTGAGATATCCAAGTTTCATGCATCTAATCTATAGTCATTTTACTAAAGCATTTAGCCTCTCTTTGATAAAATCATCTTAAATAGAATTTTAAAAATAATTTTAAATATCATAGCATATCCATGTTAAACTAGTATATATTGTTAGGATATGATTACTAATATCCATCATAACATCATATTCATGCTAGTTTAAATCATCATAGATTCAATATCATACATATCTAGGAATGCATTCATGCTAAATTAATCAAACATCACTCATTCTTGGAGTTGTCATTCCTAAGTCACTTTGTTCAGTGATATGAGAGAAAAGGAATTAGCTTGAGGGATCATGTGAGATAGAGAACAATGGAACACCCCTTGGGAAATTGAGCTATTCAATATAGCTCCATAACTTGTACCAAGAGTCCCATTAGTGTGTGGATATTTTGGAGACTGGATTTTATGTTTATTTACCCCACATTTCCCATACACAAGAACAAAGAAACACACCAAGGTAAGAATGCTAGTAGTGACACATGGATAAAAACCTTTTCGGATCCCAAACCCTCTAGTCTCGACACTCAAGGTCTAAACTACGAAAAGTGAGAACTCCCATTTTTTAGTGTCCTAGTAGTGTCACTCAAACTTCTTAAACAATCAAAATTGATGAGGAGAGTACCAACAATGACCTTGATGACATCATTGACATATATGAAGAATCACGTGTCTTTACCCTTATCACTTCTGATCTTGACCAAACTGATGGCCTTCCACTTCTCCACCCTCAACTTAAAGATTGGGACCAAGAAGGGCCTCCACAACTCAACACTTTATAAAACAACGAGGTTATCATTCATTACCTCAGACTAGGAGATATTCTTCCTATTGGGGATCATAGAGAAAGATTCATCATTAAAATCGATAGTGTGCCTAACTTTGGAGAGGGTACCAATCCTTTGTCACTAAAAATATAAAAATAAATAATAATAGGTCTTCTAGTGAAAACCGCGTTGTAATACTTTTAGATCATGAAAAAGTAAAAAGAAAGGATATATCTGACGAGGAAAACCTCTCTGAGGCACTAGAAGATGGAAGGCTTGACACTCTCCCCTTGACATCATATCATGAGAGATCACCTATGTTATTAGAAGAGACAATACAAACTATTCTTAGGGTTCAAGATGATCCATAACATCTATCTTGTAATATAATTGATAGAACCAGAGTATCCCAATTTTATCAAATTCTTCATACGTTAGAACAACTTTGCATGGTAATATGTAGATATGAATGGTTTAGATCCTGATCTTGTTATGTATCATCTAACGGTATCACCAAACATAAAACCAGTAAAATAGAAATCGAGAAAAATGCACCCGCAAGTGACACTTTTACTCAAAGTTGTGCTTGAAAAATTACTAGATGCGGCTTTCATTAGACCTGTTGATTACCCAAAATAGATTTCAAATCTTGTACCTGTGGGAAAACTAGATGATTGTATTCAAGTATGTATCGACTTCAGAGATATCAATAAAGCTTTTCTTAAGAAAGATTTCTTGCCACCCAACATAGACTTAATTGTCGATCTTACAATTGGTAATGCAATGTTATCACTCATGGATGGATTATCCAAATATAATCAAATTAAGATCACACCTGAGGACCAACATAAGACTACTTTCATATGTCCTTGGGGAACCTTTTGTTGGAATTTCATGCCTTATGGCTGTAAGAATGTTAGTGCTACATATAAGAGAGCTATGAGCATAATTTTCCATTGCATGATGCATAGTTTAATGGAAGACTATGTAGATGACATCTTGGGAAAATTGCTCACAAGAGAAAACCATTTGGATATTCTAGAAAAAATCTTCACTCGACTAGAAAAATACAAAGTGCGATTAAATCCCAAGAAATGTGTCTTCGAGGTAACCTCAAAGAAACTTCTATGATACATTGTGTCACAAAAAGGTATCAAATTTGATCTAGTGAAAGTAAAAGCTATTTTAGAAATACCTCAACCAAAGAATATCAATCAACTAATGTCACTACAATGGAAGCTAAATTTAATCAAAATATTCATTGCTCAACTTGCAGACAAGTGTCATCCATTTACAAATTTTCTACATAATAATATTAAATTAATATGGTATGATAAGTGATGGGTTCAATGTAATCCTCACCATTTAATCTATCAATACAGGGCGGTGTCCATGACTATATGCAAAAGAAAATGAAGAAAACTTTTTTGATAATCTATTATACGAAACACTTGTAGGAAAGGAAACCTAAACTAAGGCACACTTGCATGAATTGAAATTATTGAAGGAACACAAATGGACCACTAAGAGGGGGGGTGAATCAGTGGTTACAAAAAATTTCTAAACTAATCAAAGCTTTAGTAATAGTAATAAAAAATTATGAGAAAAGATATTAAACACATTCACACATACAAGGAAAACACATAACACAAGATGTACGAGGAAAACCCATAGTGGGAAAAACCTCAGTGAGAAATGTTGTTGAAGTATATTGCTCTAATCCAGCCTCACAATGAAAATATTTTGATTACAAAGTTTATGATCACCAACCTGAAGGAACACCAACCCCTAAAGTTTATGGGCACCAATCCAAAGGAGCACCAACCCCCTATCTGAGCACCCACTCAGATGATTACAATAAAGATAAAAGTTACAGCTATAGATTGAATACCTTGTTACAAATGATATTTTGTAACTCACTATGTTTTATGTTCTTGAGATTGAATTATCTCTTCTTTTCTCACAGGTTTTGTCCTCTACACTCTTTTATCTATTATTCATCTCTCTACTATCAATTTTTGATCTCTGCCTTATATTCTCTTTCTATCTCTGTTCACATCTCTCTGATTTTTTCTTTATATAATTTCCTTACTCTACCCCACTTTGAGTGTATTACCTTCTAAATTCTTTATGCACTCTATTCTGCCTTCTCTACTTCGTGTTGTGTATATCTCTCCTTTCTTTTCTGCCCTGCACTATTTTATACACCAAACACACTCTTCCCCAAGTACTATCTATGTTGTCTGTTATTTCTTTTTATCCTAGCATAATTTTCTATATTAATCATCTCTTTCTTTTACCTCTTATCAACCTTCATGCTAGGAGCAGAATTAAATTCACGTCATGATGTACAGAATGATTTGATCTTCTACATCTTTAAATGCATTTCTTATGTCTTTTTAAAACTCTTCATGTTCAGATTACTATCTTTAGTAACCTACTCGTGGATTCTAATATCTTGTCGACTGATCTTCTCGAGCCACTCAACCAATCTTCCACCAATTATGTATTAAATGTGACTACCTCTCATCTCTACAATTCGATTGGATTGGTTATCTAACTATCATTTTGAGCACATCCACATAGTTATTCACTGTCGACAAAGTCTCTTCTTTTTATTCATCTCATACTTGCCACGTCTTCGACTTCTCCTTCTTTGTCATTGGGTTGTCTTTGCTCAATGGCTACATGGAACTCTTTTATGTCAACATTGCCCCTTTTTGTAATCGCTATATCACAAAATATACTTGCAGTATGGAAGGGTTGTGCACCTTCTTCCATTTCATTATCCTACAAGATCGTCTTTCATCTGTCTTCTTGACTACGGGCTGACAGGACACCTATTTTCTCACTATTCTTATTACCTACAGAGTCTTTAGTCTTTAGTCTTCGTTGTCGTGGGATTGCGGGTGTGGTAAAAAACACGCCATTTGATCTACTATTTCTCTTAGTAGTATTTGGCCTACAATTCATGAACGCTCACCATGTGTTGGCACAATGCGTCTTTTTGATAGTCTTCTTTTTTCTATGCCATGGAGCCCCCCTTGAGCACCATGTGGCATCAACCTTTGGATTGTTCAGGTGGCTAGTATCACATTAGGTTTACCACAACCCTTTTTTTCAAAGCTTTATCGACATGCCCATCTTCTTGCAGACAACATGCCCGAGGTGGAGTCCATAATCAGAGATCGGGGATTGAGACTTGATGATTACAAAAACTAGTGGCTACATTTCCATCAGAGAGTGATTGATTAATTAAAAAAGATTGGGGTCCACTATCAGAGATCGGGGATTAGATGGAACAAAGATTGATGACAATGAGAACTAATGTTTTACATTTCTATCAGGTGGTGATAAGCCGAAAAAGAAAGGGTAGGGCCCATTTAGACATAAGTGAGACTTGACACCTAAAATAAGGTTGTTTGGTCAATCGAGCATTTTTGGAACTAAAGAATATGAAATGCAACCCAAAACAAAAAGAGACTTCGAGAGAAAAAGGGATATTCTGACTTAGTAAAAATGATGGGTAACACAAACGTACTCACATCTTCCAACCTAGGACATCCCATTATTATCCATCTAGCCTCCATCTGAGAAATTCACCATCCTGCATCTTTATCCAGTGCATCTTCTCAATTGTTGACATCAATGCCAATCTAATGCAAACAATCTCCCCCCTTTTGCATTTATGTCAACCATGCTCAAAATCTCCCCCTTTAACAACAATGGCAAAGGTCGGTGCAATTAACTACCAACCTTGCTCATCTTCTCCCCTTAACATATGTCACTCCCCCTTTGATTATTGCAATGTACATGTGGTAGATAGCACAACATGAATATAAACTTGATTACTACAATGTACATGTGGTAGATAGCACAACATGAATATAAACTACTCCTAATCTTCTTCTATACTTGTGCATCTGCAACACCTGCTATCATTATGTTGACTCATATTTAGTAATGGTCTCTGCCTAAGAACCATAACCATTTTGTTGCATCATGCCCTGGGAGCACACATGGGTTCAAGGATGTAAAATTTGAAGTTGTGAGCTCCCCCTAAACCACAGGCCTCTATATCCATTTAAGTTTTGAAGGAGAGAGGGACAACACCCAATCTTAGTCAGAGATATTGAAAAGTGTCCTTAGGAAGAGGTTTTGTAAAAATATCAGCCACTTGTTCTCTAGTACTTACATATCAAACCTTGACTTCTTTTTCAGCTACCTTCTCCCTTAAGATATGATACTTAATTTCTATGTGTTTTGTTCTTGAGTGCATGAGAGGGTTCTTGGAGATGTTGATAGCACTTGAATTGTCACATCTTATGGAAATTGGATCAACATACTCTACCCGGATGTCTTTGAGTGTCTGCTTCATCCAGAGAACTTAGGAACAACATGTAGTAGTAGATATATACTCGACCACAGCTATGGATAAAGAAATAGATTCATGTTTATTATTGTACCATGAAACCAATATATCACTAAGGAAGAAAGCTCCACCACTAGTGCTCTTCCTATCATCCATACAACTTTCCCAATTTACATTTGTGTAGGCTTGCAAAGTAAAGTCATCATTTTTTGGATACTACAAAACATAATCAAGTGTACCTTACAGATATCTAAAAATTCTTCTCTCAACATTTACATGAGATTGCTCTGGGCCAGCTTGAAATCTAGATACCATGCACACAACTTGCACAATGTCTGGCCTGGAGGCAATTAGATACAAAAGAATTCCAATCATAGATGTATACATGGTCTAATCAACATCAGGTGACTTGTCATTTTTACTTAACTTGCATCTAGTCACCATGGGAGTACTAACAGGGTAGCAATATTCCATTTGAAACCTTTTCAACATGTCCTTGGTATGCTTAGTTTGGGAGATAAATATACCTCTATATTGATATCTCAAATTCTGATTGCATTTGATCAGAAAATTCTTTGCATAAACTCTCTTTATCTCCAGCAAAGATAATGTCATCAACATAAACAACAACTACAATTATGACATCACCTTCAGTTTTAATGTAAAAGTTGTTGTCAACACATTGGGCTTCTTGAAGTGTTGCTGATGTAGATATTTGTCCAGCGTAGAGTACCATGCTTTGGGTGCTTGCTTCAGACCATACAATGCTTTTCTAAATCTGCATATAAAATCATCATTCTCATGCAACTAAAATCCTTCAGGTTGTTCAATGTATACTTCTTCTTCAAGATTGTCATTTAAAAATGTAGATTTTACATCGATTTGGTACACTTTATAACCTTTGTATGCTGAAAATGCCAAAAATATTTTAATGGCCTCAAGTCTGGCAACAAGGGAAAATGTATCTTCAAAATCTATACCCTCTACTTGTGCATACCCCTTGCAAACTAATCTATCTTTATTTCTAACCACTTTAACGTCCTCATTTACCTTGTTCTTATAGACCCATTTTGTGCTAATTACATTTTTATCACTAGGTACCAAAACTCATGTTTTGTTCTTTTCTATCTACTAAAGTTCTTCTTCCATTGACTTCACCCATTTCTTACTCTTGTTGGATTCATTGTAGTTTTTTGGTCCCATTTCTGCCAAGAGACAAAAATTGACATGTTCATTGTGTGTATCATGCTTCCTCCTTGTTTGTTTACCTCCATATTTTTTGCCTATAATCTAATTTTTCAGGATGATACTTCTACACATACTTGTTGGGTGGTTTCTATGTAGTTTTCTCTTCTTCACTTTTAGATTTCCCTTCATCTTCATAACATGGTTCCTCAATCTGATTTACAATATTTTTCTTTCCTTTTTGCAAGTCTTCATTAACTCTTACATTTACACTTTCAACAACTTTCTTGAGGCATTTTTTGAAACACTTGTATGCCTTTCTATGAGTTGAGTAGCCTAAAAATATGCCTTCATTACACCTTGCATCAAAGCTTCCTAAACCATCCTCATCTCTTCTAATAAAATATTTGCTTCCAAAGACTTTAAAATGCTTGATTGAGGGTTTCTTGTCATACCATAGCTCACATGGTGTCATTTTGTTGTTCACCCTTAGCTAAGACCTATTTAGTGTGTAGACTGTTGTGTGGACTGCCTCCTTCCAATATGCATCGGGCATATTTGACTCATTTATCATTATCCTTGCCATTTCTTTGATTGTCTTGTTCTTTCTTTCTGCAACACCATTTTGTTGTGGTGTTCTAGCAGCAGAGTATTGTCTTTTAATTTCGTGTAGCTTAGTAATCTTCAAACTCATTTGATGTAAACTCACATCCTTGGTCTGATCTCAAACATTTCAGCTTGTATCCACTCTCTCTCTCAACCGGTTTCTTGAAAAATCTTGAACCTGTCAAATGCTTGTGACTTATCCTGCAAGAAGGTAACTCATGTCATCCTCGAATAGTCATCCATGAGCAACATGAAGTACTTTTCACCATTTAGAGCTCTTGTCCTTGTGGGACCACATAAATATGTATGCACTAGTTTTAGTGGCCTTGTGGTTGAGTATGCCTTTGTCTTCAAGATCACCTTGGTTTTCTTTTCCTTTTGACATTCATCACATATAGTGTTTGATGGTTTAGTAATCTTAGGTATATGTCTTACATATCCTTTTGAGATCACTTTGACAAGATTGTCAAAATTTATATGGCTTAATCCTCTATGTCATAACTATCTCTCATCCACTTGTCCCATCATGCATTGTGACTCATAGCATTCCTTCAAATTATACACATTACCATCAATCCTCTCACCTTTTGCAATTAGTTTACCATTGCTTTATTTTCTGATTTCACATTCCTTGGAGTCAAATGTAAATTTGTAGCCTTTGTCACACATATAACTTACACTAAGTAAATTGTGTTTTAATCCTTCAATATAGTATACCTTATGTGCTTTTAACTTACCATCAATACTTAATGTTCATTTTCCTTTTATCTTGATGGAAGAATTGTCACCAAATCTAACTGAGCCTCCATTCCAATCCTCAAATTTTATAATTTTTTTCTTGTCTCCCATCATGTGGTTGGAGCACCCATTGTCAAAAACCCAAAGGTTCCTTTTTTATGCATGTAATGTTGATTGTACAATCAGACAACTTATTTTTCTCCTTTTTCTTCTCTATTCGTACTTGCTTGGTTTTTTTCGTCATCTCTATTGCAACACTCTGATCAGATTTGGTTCTTGTTCCTACAATTATTGTCTTTTTATGTTTTACAACTCTCAATTTGCAGTGCTTAGCTATGTGACCATAGTTTTGAAAATAGTTGCATTTTACATTTTTATTGAATGAAGAGGTAGAGGGGTTGCTATTTGACTAAATTGGTTTTCTCTTACACACAGCTCTTATGGCTAAATTCATTATAGTGGAAGCATATAACATTAACATCTCTTAGGACAACAAAAGGATTTTTGTTTTCATAGCTAGGAGAAAATCTATGCACGAGTCTACAATCTAATTGAAATTGATGAGAATACTAGTTATTGTTGAAGGAATAGTTCCACCTTGGCCTCCTTGGAGCAACATATCTTGGTCTTTTGTAGCTCTTCCTTGTGTCCTTAACTTTGGTGAAGCCATCATCAACCAGCTTGACCTTCCCTTTTGAATCAACATGATTGTTTATTATAGAAGCAATGTTCATCTTTGGAGTAGTAACATGTGTCTTCATACTTTCAGTGGTAGCATTCAAATTATTTTCTTTCTTAAAATATTGCTAACTGTGAGGGTTTTCCCATGACCATTTTTCGCTAGAAGATACAAAGTGTATGTCCTATTTAGATGAATCCATGTTGGTAGAACACTAGGCAGACTCATATCCTATGCCCGTAAAGTCTCTTGAATTTTTTTTCTTCTTCAATATATCATCCAAGGCATTGGTGTTGCTTTCACACTCATCGTCAACTTGAGATCTTCTTTGCACTTCTCAAGCTCTTTCCTAAGATTACCTACTTCTTCTTCCAGTTTTTGACATTCCTTTTCTTTTATATCTAACTCTAATTTTATTTCATCACCTTTTCTCTTAGCATCTTCCACCTCAGTTGTCAAAGCAATAATACTCATATTAGCTTCTTCAAGTCATTTTCTTAGCTGATTTAGTTCCTTCATGGATAAATTCTTATAATTTTTGAATTTTTTCCCTACATTGTCTAGTTCATCAAGAGCATGTTCTTCAAGAGCACATGTTAAATCACCTTCAAGTTCAACCACAATATCAACATCCTCTTCATCTCTATCATTTAATATTTTAGATTGAGCTCCACTTTACTTCTCATTAAAGACCTCTTGATCCATAAAGAGATTAGTTTATTTTTCACCTTCGTTGTAATGCTCAACTGACTCAATTTCATCATCAGAGACATCACTGTCAATAGAGTAAAGAACATTCTTCTTCTAAAAAATTCTTATTTTAGGTTTATAAAACTTTTTACCTATATCCTTGACATTACCCTCATTATTATCTTCATTCATCTTATATGGATACTTAGCAGAAAAATGTCCTATTTTTCACGGTCAAAACATTTGAAGGGAAGCTTTCCTCTATACTTAACTAATTCTTTCTTTAATTTCCTTACAAATTTGGCTTCAACAACATCTGATTCTTCATCATCTACAACACTTGAAACCTCTTTTCCTTTCTTCTCAGAGGTGAAGGCAACTTCTTTCTTTGGGGTTTCATCACTTACAGTTCTCATCTTATAAGTTGACAATGAACCAAATAGTTCATCCATGGAAAAAAATTTCACGTCTTTAGCCTCCTCAATGGCAAAGACCTTAGTATCATACTTTTTTGTTAAGGACCTCAACAATTTCTTAACTATAACTTCATCTGGAATATCTTCTCCAAGACCTCTAACTAGATTTACTATTTCATCCATCCTTTGTAGATAGTCAACAATATTTTCTTCCTCTTTCATCTTTAGACCTTCAAACTGGGCTTGGAGATGCTGCAATTTAGCCTCCTTCACTTTCACATATCCTTCATAGATTCTTTCTAGTTTATGCCATGTTTCTTTTCTAGATTTATAGTACATAACCTTAACAAACTCGGTATCTAATAATCCATTAAGGATAGCATGCTTGGATTTGGCATTGTTTTCATATTCTCTTTTTGCATTTGGGTCTATAGGAGGAACTTGAGCAACTGTATAGCCATTTTTAACTAACATTCAGACATCAAAGCCTAAAGAGGATAAGTAGGTTTCCATTCTTCTACACCAAAAGGCATAGTTAGTCCCATCAAATATTGGTGCTTTAGCAGAGGAGGATTCATTTCTAGCCATTGTGTTCACAAACCAGAATCTACACAAGCTAAAGAAAGCTATCAATAGGGAACCTAGTTCTCTGATACCAATTGAAGGAACACAAATGGACCACTAAGAGGGAGGTGAATCAGTGGTAACAAAAACTCTCTAAACTAATCAAATCTTTAGTAATAGTAATAAAAAATTATTATTAGTGATATTAAACACATTCAAACACACAAGGAAAACACATAACACAAGATGTACAAGGGAAACCCATAGTGGGAAAAACCTCGGTGATAAATGTTGCTAGAGTCTATTGATCTAATCTAGGCTCACAATGAAAATATTTTGATTACAAATTTTATGGGCACCAACCCAAAGGAGCACCAACCCCCTTCTGATCACCCACTCAAATGATTACAATAAAGATAAAAGCTACAACTACAGATTGAATACCTTGTTGCAAATAATATTTTGTAACTCATAGTGTTTTCTATTCTTGAGATTGAATTAACTCTTCTTTGCTCATAGGTTTTGTCCTCTGCACTCTACTATCTATTCTTCAACTCTCTACTATCAATTTTTGATCTTTACCTTCTATTTTCTTTCTATCTATGTTCATAGCTCTCTGATTTCTTCTCTATATAATTTCCTTACTCTGCCCCACTCTGAGTTTTATTACCTTCTAAATTCTTCACGCACTCTATTCTGCCTTCTCTACTTCATGTTGTGTATATCTCTCCTTTCTTTTTTGCTCTGCACTATTTCATACACCACACAGACTCTTCCCCTTACTATCTCTATTCTATGCTATTTCTTTTTATCCTCCAAAAATTCTCTATATTAATCATCTTTTTTTACCTCTCATCAAGCTTCTTGCCAAGAGAAGAATTAAATTCATATCATGATGTATAGGTCAATTTGATCTTCTGCATTTGTCGCCATTATTAAATTCATTTCTTTTGTCTTTTTAAAACTCTTCGTGTTCAGATTACTATCTTTAGTAATCTTCACCTTCTCATGGATTCTGATATCTTGTCAACCGATCTTCTTGAGCTACTCATTCAATCTTCCACCAGTTCTATATTAAATCCAACTGCCTCTCATCTCTGCAATTTGATCAAATTAGTTAGCTAACTATCATTTTGGGTGCATCCACATAGTTATTCTTTGTCAGACAAGTCTCTTCTTTTCATTTGTCTCATACTTTCCATGTCTTCAACTTCTCCTTCTTCGTCATTGGGTCATCTTTGGTCAATGACTATGTGGACCTCTTTTATATGAGCATCATCCTTTTTTTCTCATTATATCATAAAAATATACCTGTGAAATGGAGGGGTTGTGCACCTTCTTCCATTTCATTATCCTGTGAGATCATCTTTCATTTGTCTTCTTGAATGTAGGTTGGTGGGACACCTGTTTTCTCACTGCTCTCATTACCCCACAGAGTCTTCAGTCTTCAATCTTCCTTATCGTGGGATGGTGGGTGTGGTGAAAAATACACTGTTTGATATACTCTTTCTCTTAGTGGTATTTGGGCCACAGTTTGTGTGTGCTCGTCATGTGTTGGCACGATGCGTCTTTTTGATAGTCTTCTTTTCTCTATGTCGTAGAGCCTCGCTTGAGCACCACGTGGCATCGCCCTTTGGATTGTTTAGGTGGTTGATATTGTGTCGGGTTTACTGCAACCCTTTTTTTTAAAGCTTTATCAACATTCCCATCTACTTATAGACAAGATGGCTAAGGTGGGGTCCACAATTGGAGATCAGGGATCGAATGGAACGAGACTCGATGACTGCAAAAACTAGTGGCTACATTTCCATCGGAGAGAGATTAACCAATAAAGAAAGAGTGGGGTACATTATCGGAGATCGAAGATTGGAGATCAGATGGAGCAAATCTCGATGAAAATAAGAACTGTTGTGTTACACTTTCATTCGGTGGCGATAAGATGATAAAGCAAGGGTAGGGCCCCTTTAGACATAAGTGAGACTTGATACCTAAAATAAGGTTGATCGGTCGATCTAGAATTTTTGGAACTAAACCATATGAAATGTGACCCAAAATGAAAAGAGATTTTGAAACCAAAAGGGATATTCCAACTTACTAAAAATGATGGGTAACACGAACCTGCTCACATATTTCAACCTGGGACACCCCATTACTATTCATTTGGCCTTCATCTAGGACATTCACCATCCTGCATCTATATCCAATGCATCTGCTCAACTGTTAATATCAATGACAATATAATGCCAACAATTATAATATATCTTGCACTTGTTGTAAATGAAAGAGGCTAATATAATTCAAACTTTCTAAAAATGAAATGCTTACTCAAAATTAAATTTACTCTAAGAAATTCTGAAAAATACATTACTCAAAATGAAGCTAGATTTATCCTATTTTCTTGGGCTGAAACAAGCCTTTCTAATCCCCCCTTTCTCGATGGATTACAAAATATTTATATAATTATCATTCCATATCTACCCAACCAATCTACTAATAATATGGATCCAATATCCTATTTTAAGGGGTCGTTTACAAAACTTAGAGAAAATTGAAATTGTTGTCCTTCATCATGCCACCTTGTCTCAATCATTTTCTGTCATTAAATTCTCCATTCCTATTGCAAATATTGACAAACTCTCATAGGGGTTTTATCCCTTGAAGTCTTTTTCAAATCATTTTGATTTTTTTATTTTTGTTGAGAAATGAGGGAGATATTGTTGTTTTATTAAGACTACATTTTTGACTTTTTTTGGGTGCTTGATTTTTAGGAAGTCTCAAGTTCTCAATGTGAATGAAGGAATTATTCTTTAGTTTAGTAGACCAAATCATGGTATATCATCATGAAGACATGTTACAATCATTAAATAACATTTAAGTGCTTTGTAAACTTGAGTTATATTTGTTGGAGAAAGATAACGTACTATAGTGTGCAACTACAACTTGAATGAAATAAATACTTTGCCCATTGATTTAGGAATGATTTATGCTCTATGATTTTGCATGAACATTGGAGTGTGTTGGGAGTCTTGAAGTGTCTTCTCTATCTTCTCATAATGTCTTCAAAGCCTTGTCTAGAGTTGTTTGGAGTTAATTTCTAGAGCTCTCTACTATAACTATTTTTTAAATCTTCTTCTTGTCATGAGTTATTTAATAACTCATTTAGTTGCATTGTAACATATTGCACACTCATACAGATATTGATGCAGGAGCACTGGAGTAATTCATACCGGTTGGTGCAGTTAGCTATGAAATTTCTTGGAGATTGTGGCATTTCTTCATGTTTGAGAATTTAGCATTATCAATTTGGATTTATCACCTTGAGTTTGTTGTCTTTATCATGTTTGAGATTCATGATATTTGGATTTAATTCCAGTGAGATATTGATTCCAATATTTGCCCGGTGTTGATGTGTTCTTACCGGTTAGTCTTTCAGAGTGTTGAGCAAAGTTGAATCGGGTTGCGGTTGATTTCCATGACTTGCGGATCGTTGAGTTATGTTTCTTGTGCCTTGTCCGATATTCCCAGAGAATCACGTGTAGTTTTATGCTTTTTATGATGTTCTTAGTGATTTGAGCCGACGTGTTATTGTTTACATGTTTCATTATGAGCCAGTTGGTCTTAGAACTTTGAACGATTTTTTATTGTTCACGGATGGTATAAAGAGAAGTTTTGTGAATCATTTTAAGAGATAGAAGACAGAAGATAGAGGACAAAGGTTAGAGATCGAGCGAAGATGTATATGTCGGTTGGATTTTGGTCTGGTAGGACTGAAGTCGGAAGGGTTGAGGTCTAGAATAGGGTTGAACCGATCGATTGTTACCGGAGGTTGAATTGATGTATAGATGATTTGCAAATACTATATTGGTATTGTAAGCATGTTTGTAATCCTGGGTTGTAGTCCAACATGTGGCATATGTAATTCTTCAAACTGTTATAAGAATTGTTTATATTGTTTACTAGTTATGTATTTTGTGGTGTTACCGATTGTTCTTTCTACTTTATCTGGTATTGTGATAGTGGTTATCGGTATATCTTGCATGGTGTTTGTGTTAGGCTGCAAGGATGAGATGTCCTTCATTAGATCTCCCTACCTTGACTACATCAGACATATTAGAAGAGATATGTATCACATTTATTTAATAAAAATAAACCAAATATATACTTTAAATTTTACCTTAAACAAGCTAAAGAACTTCCAATTCTTACTCAAATACACTTTAACATAAATACACTAAGAAGAAATAGATGATTGTAATGGGTTAAATGTCAGACAATTTATGGTGTCATCAAAAAGTGGTAACAATATTTTTAGATACTCAAGGAATATCTCATAAATCCTCTTATTCTTATGTCATCGATCGAAGGAAAGCCCTTACTTATCTACTATCAACAACAACAACAATATTAGGGGTGCTTTTAGCACAACAAGATTATGGAGGAAAAGACAGATCTATCTATTAGATCAGTCACACACTAGTGGGATATGAGCTAAATTACATTCCTATTGGGTGTGCATGTCTTGCCATAGTTTTTTCCTCACAAAAATTGTGACACTACATTCTCACTCGAAAAAATAAAGTTTATAGCAAACATCACTCCCCTAAAGTACTTGATCAGCAAAGTAGCTCTTACACGTAGGTTGGCCAAATGGGTAACGATCCTTAGTGAATTAGATATTAAATATGTTGAGAGAAAAACTATCAAAGGAAAATTAATTGCAAATCAATTAGCAGATGCACCTATGATAAATGATCACCCATTGATTTTAAAATTTTGAGATGAATCCATCATAGCAATCAGACCTTCAAGATTACATGGAAACTCTACTTTGATGGATCATTCACACAACATGGAGAAAGTGTCGACATCTTTTTTGTCACACCACAAGGATATTGTATTCTAAAATCATATAGAGTATCATTCCCTTGTACGAACAATATAGAAGAATATGAGGCACTCACTACAGGGACCTACGAATTGCAGTTAAATGGAGGATCCAGGAACTTCATGTTTTTGGTGATTCTTAGTTAGTCTTATAACAAACAAATAATGACTATCAAATAAAGGATGGAAAATTGATACCTTACAAGAATATGGTTGATGACTTCAAGATATACTTCATACAAATAACCTTTGAGCAGATTCCTAGGGACAACAATAGAGTTACTGATGTGATGGCTACTATTGCATATTTGATTGACATGTTACAGAACACAATTCGTTGTGAGTTCTTGGTGGGTAATCTATTGGTCTCTACATATGAGATCCCTCCATCTAATATTATATGTGTTATTGGTCATGATTCCCCTTGGTACGATGATGTCTTCACTTACCTTCGCAACAAAACCCATCCATCTAACCTTTCCAACAGTCAACATCGTACCTTCTTTTCCAAACCTCTCATTACGTAATCATTGTTGACACCCTTTACTATAGAGGTCTCGATGGTACTCTCCTTAGATGTCTAGAGTGTGGAGAGATCCAAACCACATTGTGTGAGGTACATAAAGGTATATGTGGGGATCACTCTAGTGGTCCAAACTTAGCTAAGAAACTGATGAGAACTAGTTACTACTAGCCCACTATGGATAAAGATGTCTATCAATTTGTTAGAAAATTCAAGCATTGTCAAATTCATGGAGACTTGATACATGTGCTCGCACAAGAATTACAATTGATTGCAACACCTTGGCCCTTTTGTTATTGGGGACTTGATATCATGAGTAAGATTCATCCTCCATCCTCAAATGACCATAAGTTCATAATAACCACCACTGAGTACTTCCAAAGTGGATTGAAGTTGTTACCCTCACACAAGTTGCCAATAAAAAAATGCCACATTTGTCCTCAACTACATCATATGTCAGTACGATGTCCCTCTTTCCATTGTCACGGATAACGACATCCTTTCAAAAATTAGGATGTTTGTGAACTCTCTAAGAAGTTCCATATCCAGCACTATTTTTCAACTCTATACTATCCCCAAGGCAATGGTCAACCTTAGGTGTCTAATAAAATTATCTTGAAAATCCTCAAAAAGATCGTACAAAATGATGATTGTGATAGGCACATGCAACTTAATCTTTCCTTTTGGGCCTATTGTATAAGTGTTTGCACTTTCACTAGGGCCACACCATACTAACTTATTTATGGGACTAAACCCATCTTACCCATTGAGGTGGAGTTACCATCCTTGCAGGTAGGTGTCCTTGCATGATCTTATCAATGATGAGAATTACAGAGTATTTCGACTTCAAGATATTGAATTATTGGATGAGCATAGACATAATTATTTCAATCATCTTAGATCATACCAATAGCACATGATTTGAAGCTATAGTCATAAGGTTAAACCTTACACATCTGGGGTAGGTGACTTTGTTCTCAAAGAAAATCCTAAGAATCAACAAGATCGAGAGAAACAGGGTAAATTTGAACCCAATTGACTTGGCCCCCACATTGTTACAACATTCTATAGCTTTGGAGCATATCAACTATCTACTCCCAAAGGTGAATTGCGTGAAGATCTTATCAGCAACATGCACCTTCGCAAGTTCTACACTTAGTCCTTCAGAGAATCCCTTAAATGTGTGTGTGTGTGTATTGGTATTTTGCATAGAGATTGCATTGATGATATGTTGTCATTGATATCAATTGAACCGGTAATGGTATTTATGTTATTGCTAATATTATTATTTTTTATATTGTCTAGTAACCGGTAAGAAGAGCTTTGTGGAAGATGTTGCAAGCGTTGTATGTAAAGTTTGTGAGATAAACCGGTGTAAAGGTGTAAACCTTTCTTTGTAATGTAACCGGTAAACCCTATCATCTGTTAAACCCTAACCGATCAAGTTTGTTGGTTTATTATCTAATGAGAGGTAATGACAGAGACACGTGTGATCATTGAATGAGGATATATTCAAATTGTTTTGGCGCGTTTATTATTGTCTAGGAAAGGAGAAAAGTGGATTGCATCTAATACACAGTGTATGATGAGTTACAAAGTCGAATGGAGCGGTGACCATGGAGTGGTTGGAATTTTCTTGAAGAATGTGAAGAGATTTTCATGATTTCTAATAGTCAAGATTGTACCAACTTGTTTGTAATCTCGATGATGAGAATTAGGTTTTTGTTGTGTTACCGACCTTATTGATTTCTATTTAAGGTCGATGAAGTTGTTGTAAAGGTTGTTGGTAAGATTGGTAGAAAACTTGTTGAGTGTGTAGATGTCCAACTAGTGAATGGATCTACACTTTGAGTGAAGGTAGATTGAAGCATAGAAGGATCTGATCAAGCAAATGTAGTGCTACTCAGACAGATCGAGAAAACCTATTGTTTTCTAACAATTGCAATAGAAGTAAAATCCCTTAACCGGGTAAGCTCTAACAAGCTTGGTTACTCAATAAATTCTCTAACAAGGTGGTCCATTAACTTGGATTCTTAAATCCTCCAGCGAGGTTACTCCTAATAGGGTATTGTGCTTTTAATCAAGGCATATTTTTAAATCCCTTAACCGGGTGATTCCTAACCAGAATTAGTTCTTAACAAGACTTATTGTAAAGCTTTAACATGCTTGGCTCCTAATAGGGTGAACTTCAGAAAAGTTCAGATAGCTATCCTTGTGAGTCTCATCTCACTGTGGTTTTTTACCTATTTGGGTTTTCCACGTATAAACATTTGTGTCAAGTGGTGAATGTTTTTATGGTTGTGATCTTATTTGTTGATGTGGTTAATTTATGACAAGGCATGTTATGTAGAAGCATTGAGAGATGAATATGTTGAGTTATGATTAAGAATTGTTGATGTTTACAATATTGAAGCTGTTTACTATTAAAGTTGTTGTAATAGTTAAACCGGTTGATGTCAAGCATTCTTATGAATATTGATCTTGACTAAGATATGTTTACTTTGTTTGACTGAGTTTGAGTTTGGGAACTTATTATCAATTTTTCAATATACTGATTCACCCCCCCCCCCTCTCAGTATTCTACCGGATACTTATTCTTTCATCATACCATCAATTGGTATCAGAGAGACTCAAGTCCTCTTAATCTAAAAGCCTACCAACTTGAGGAAAATATCTTGTAGATCATGATGAAGAAAGAAGGTCTATAGCTCAACAAAGATAACCATAGAATATGGAGTGATAGAATGAAGATTTACATTAAGAGTCTTGGTAGTCAGTATTGAGATCATATAGAAAATAAGTATACTACACATACTGGACCCCTGATTGATGATCAGAAGAAAGAACAACAAGAAAATCACAAGGCATTAGAAGCTATTATCAGTTCCTTGTCTGATGCTAAATATGTAGATGTTCATGGTCTTGAAACTGCATATGAAGTATGGAATAAATTAGAAGATATTTATAGCAATGATGAACATGTTAAGATTTCCAAAGAGGAGAGTTTGAGAGGAAAGTTTGACGACATGAGGATGTCTGAAGGTGAGAATATTCAGCAGTACGGTCAAAGGATTAAAGAGATAGTTGGTGAGAAAAAGAGTGCAGGAGGGAAAGTGGAATATGCCACAATAATCAGTAAGGTACTGAGAACCCTGCTACCGGTCTATGCTATCCGAGTTGCAGCTATTCAGGAGCTGAAATCCATTGACAAGACAAAGGTAACTCTTGACTCTATTATTGGCAAACTTACTGCTTTTGAACTAAATGGCTATGATGGTAGTGTACAAAAATTATAATCTGCATTTAGAGATTTTGTCTCTAACCCATCTATGAGAAGAAGTAGAGATATCAGCCATAACTATGAATCTAGATCCAGCAAAGATGCTAAAGATGAAGACAACTTAGTGGAACTTGAAGCATTGTTGGCAAAATGACTGCCTAGAGGCACTGGTAAATATAGAGGTAAGCTACCTTTAAAATGTTTTGCATGCAACAAGATTGGTCATATAGCAGCAAATTGCCCTAATGGTGAAAATGAATACAAGAAAGACAAATTTAAGAAGTACAAGGATAAAGGCAAGAGAGATTGTCTTGTAGCTATTGACAATGGTATTACTATTGAAGAATCTGATGATGATGCTAGTGAAGATATTTTGTTTGTAGATATTAAGGAACAAATATCATATTAGAAGGCACTAGTATCCAGAATGGATAACTTTGATGATTGGATCATTGATAGTGGTTGTTCACATCACATGACCGGTGATCAAAGCAAATTTATTTCCCTGAAAGAATTTGATGGTGGTGTTGTTAGATTTGGCAATGACTCACCCTGTATGGTTAAAGGTAAGGGAGTTATTTCTCTTAATGGGAAGAGAAGTGTTGATGATGTATATTGGGTTGAAGTCCTAAAGAACAATCTATTAAGTGTGGCACAACTTAATGACAGAGGATACCCATTGGAGTTCAGAAATGAAATGTGCAAAATCTTTGACAACAAAGGTCAATTGATTGCAACTAGGAAACAGACCAGAGGTAATATATTTCATCTCAATCCTAAAGTTAGCAACTATTTGATTGCAAAAATAGATGATAGATGGATTTGGCATAAGAGATTGTGTCATATAAATTTTGACAATATTGTTAAAGTGAGAAAGTCTAAGACAGTAAGAGGTCTGCCTCAACTTGACAAACCGATTAATACTCTTTGTAAAGAATGTCAACTAGGAAAGATGACTTCTTCAACTTTTAAGAGCAACTCCTTCTCAACAGAGCATTTGTTAGATTTGGTTCATACAGATCTATATGGACCAATAAGAACAAGAAGCATTCAAGGTGACAGATACTTCATGATCTTCACTGATGATTATTCAAGGATGATGTGGGTCACATTCTTGAAGGATAAAAATGAAGCTTTTGGTAAATTCAAGGCATTCAGAGCCTTAGTTGAGAAAGAGAGTGGCAAAAATATAAAATGTCTAAGAACAGATCAAGGTGGTGAATTCACTTATGCAGAGTTCACTAAATATTGTGATGACAATGGTACCAAGCGGCAACTCTCTGCACCAAGGACACCACAACATAATTGTATAGCAGAGAGGAACAACCAGTCAGTGGTTGATGCGGCTAGAAATATGTTGATACAAGGAGGTGTATCAAAAACATTTTGGAAAGAAGTTGTAAGTACAATTGTTTACACAATGAACGGAGTTCTAGTAAAAAGAGGTAAGGACAAGACCCCATATGAATACTGGTATGGGAGATCACCTGATGTTAGCTATTTTAAGATATTTGGATGCAAATAGTTTATTAAAAGAGGTGATTACATAAGCAAGTTTGAAGCTAAGAGTGATGAAGGCATATTTCTTGGCTATTCCACCAAGAGTAAGGCTTATAAATGCTTCAACAATCAAACACAAAAAATTGTTGAGAGTGTTGATGTTCATGTAGATGAATGTCCTAAAATTTTAGAAGGAACTAGTTCTAAGAAGAAGGATGAAGATCCTTGCATTTTGATTTTGGAACTTGAAACTGTTAAATCAGAAACTAGTAAAGCAAATCCTGGTGTACTTGTTCAACTAGAACAAATAAATTTAGAGGAAGATGATAATGAAGAAGTTGAACCTGAAGAGAATGATCATGTTATTCCTAGGTATGTGAGACCGAATCATAGTTCTGAACAGACAATTGGGGATAAGGATGTTGGAGTACTAACTAGAAGGAGAATAAGAGAGAACTCTTGCATGATCTCCACCTTTGAACCTAGAAGTTATAAGGAGGCATTTGGTGATGATCATTGGGTGAAAGCTATGGAGGAGGAGTTGGATCAAATTGAGAAGAACAACACTTGGACCCTGGTACCCCAACCAGTAAACAAGAATGCTATAGGTACTAAATGGGTGTTCAGAAACAAATTAAATGAAGATGGTATTGTAATTCACAATAAGGCAAGATTAGTATGCAAAGGCTATGGGCAAGAAGAAGGAGAGGATTATGGAGAAACTTTTGCACCAGTACCAAGACTAGAAGGTGTTAGAACATTGTTTGCATTTGAAACTCATAAGAAAATCAAGGTATACCAAATGGATGTTAAGTCTGCATTCTTGAATGGAATACTGGAAGAAGAGGTTTATATAGAGAAACCTGATGGTTATGAATTGATCGATAAGGAAGACATGGTATGCAAATTGCATAAAACCTTGTATGGATTAAAGCAAGCACCCAGAACATGGTATGAACGGCTTCATACTCATCTGATGAAGATAGGATTTACTAGAACCATTGATGACAACAACATTTATCTCAAGTCTGAAGGAGATGATATACTAGTCAGTGAAGTATTTGTAGATGACATTATATTTGGAGGTAATGATGACATGAGTAATTGTTTTGCAGATGAAATGAAGAATAAATTTGAGATGTCATTAGTAGGGGAAATTAAAATTTTCATAGGCTTACAGATACAATAGATGAAGAATGGTATTTTCATTACTCAATCCAAGTATGTAAAAGAGGTTTTGAAGACTTTCGGTATGAGTGACTGTAAACCAGTTGGAACCCCAATGGTTATAGGTTGTAAATTGTCTAAGGAAGATGCATCTAAGTCTATAGATGAAAAGGAATACAGGTCAAAATTACACTATGTTTTTCATAGTCGACCGGATATTGCCCATGCAGTTGGTATTGTTGCTAGATTTTAGAAGAATCCAAAGGAGGCACATCTGATGGCAACCAAAAGAATTTTTAAATATCTGAAAGGTACTATTGACTATGGGTTATGCTATCCATATGGTGGAAATTTTGACTTGAAAGCATACACAAATGTTGATTGGGCATGAAATATTGATGACCAGAAGAGTACTACCGGTGGAGCATTCTTTCTAGGAGGAAGGCTAGTCTCATGGAGTAGTAAAAAGAAGAGTTGCACTTCACAATCTACTACTGAAGTTGAGTATGTAGAAGCTTATATGAATTGCACACAAGCTATGTGGATGAGACACATTTTAGAAGGTTTGAAGATAGAAATCTCATAACCAATAAAGATTTTGTGTGATAATACAAGTGCAATAAACATTTCAAAAAATCATGTTTTGCATGCAAGGACTAAGAACATTGAATTGAAATATCACTTCTTGAGGGAAAAAATTCAAAGTAAAGATGTTATCTTGGAGCACGTTTCTACCAAGGAGTAGCTTGCAGATATCTTTACCAAACCTCTGCCTAAGACCACTTTTGAGTATCTTAGAAGTCAATTGGGGGTTGTCCCTCTTCATGAAGTTAGTTGAGCATGATACTGATTGCATCAGTCCCTGAATTACTTGTAGAATTTTACATGGATTAATGAAGTGGTGGATGTATTCCACAGGGGGGAGCATCAACATCATAGTGAGAGCATAATTACATGTTTTACTTTCACTTTGGCATTGATGTCAAAGGGGGAGAAGAATTATGTGATTGAGGAGAAGAATTATGTGTCTGATTAGTTGAACTAACGGTAGGCTGAAGACAAATAGAGCAAGGTGAATACTTGGTAATGTAAACCAAGATTCCTATTCACCAATATCAGCAACAATCAGAGGCGTTGATATTTGTATTGCCATCAATGCCAAAGGGGGAGATTGTTGGTATTTTGCATAGAGATTGCATTAATGATATGTTGTCATTGATGTCAATTGAACCGGTAATGGTATTTATGTTATTGTTGTTTTTGATATTGGCTAGTAAATTGAACCGGTAATGGTATTTATGTTATTGTTGTTTTTGATATTGGCTAGTAACCGGTAAGAAGAGATTTGTGGAAGATGTTACAAATGTTGTATGTAAATTTTGTGAGATAATACGATGTAAAGGTGTAAAGGTTTAAACCTTTCTATGTAATGTAATTGGTAGACCCTATCAGTTGTTAAACCCTAACCGATCAAGTTTGTTGATTTATTATCTAATGAGTGGTAATGATGGGGACACATGTGATCATTGAATGAGGATATGTTCAAATTGTTTTGGTGTGTTTGTTATTGTCTAGGAAAGGAGAAAAGTGGATTGCATATAATACACAATGTGTGATGAGTTACAAAGTCCAATGGAGCGACGATCATGGAGCGGTTAGAATTTTCTTGAAGACTGTGAAGAGATTGTCATGATTTCTAATAGTCAGGATTGTACCGACTTGTTTGTAATCTCGATGATGAGAATTAGGTTTTTATTGTGTTACCGACCTAATTGATTTCTATTTAAGGTCGATGAAGTTGTTGTAAAGGTTGTTGGAAAGATTGGTACAAAACCTATTGAGTGTGTAGTTGCCCAACCAGTGAATAGATCTTCACTTTGAGTGAATGCAGATTGAAGCATAGAAGGATATGATCAAGCAAATGTAGTGCTACCCAGACAGATCAAGAAAACCTGTTATTTTCTAACAATTACATTAAAATTAAAATCCCTTAACCGGGTAAGCTCTAACAATCTTGATTACTCATTAAATCATCTAACAAGGTGGTACATTAGCTTGGATTCTTAAATCCTCCAACGAGGTTACTCCTAACAAGGTATTGTGCTTTTAATCAAGGCATATTAGTAAATCCCTTAACCGAGTGATTCCTAACTGGAATTAGTTCTTAACATGACTTATTGTAAATCTTTAACAGGCTTGGCTCCTAACAGGGTGAACTTTAGAAGAGTTCAGATAGCTATCCTTGTGAGTCTCATCTAACCGTGGTTTTTACCTATTTGGGTTTTCCATGTATAAACATTTGTGTCAAGTGGTTAATGCTTTTATGGTTATGATCTTATTTGTTGATGTGGTTAATTTCTGATAAGGCATGTTATGTAGAAGCATTGAGAGATGAATATGTTGAGTTATGATTAAGCATTGTTTATGTTTACAAGATTGAAGTTGTTTACTGTTAAAGTTGTCATAACAGTTAAACCGGTTGATGTCAAGCATTCTTATGAATATTGATCTTGACTAAGATATGTTTACTTTGTTTGACTGAGTTTGAGTTTGGGAACTTATTATCAGTTTTTCAATATACTGATTCAACCCCCCCCCCTCTCAGTATTCTACCAGATACTTATTCTTTCATCATACCATCAGTGTGTGTGTAATACAAATAAATAAATAAAAATGAAAAAAATCATCACCTTGATGAAAATCTAGCAAACAGGCA
Source organism: Cryptomeria japonica (assembly GCF_030272615.1). Lineage (NCBI taxonomy): Eukaryota > Viridiplantae > Streptophyta > Pinopsida > Cupressales > Cupressaceae > Cryptomeria > Cryptomeria japonica. Next base: position 650,426,524 of record NC_081410.1, read on the forward strand.
CTATGTGTGACACAAAAAAAAAAAAATAGAAAAAGTAAAGAGAAATAAATTCATCCAATGATAAAAACCACTTTAGTGGTACCCTGGGAAAGTACCATGGTGGGAACCGAGCAACCAGATTCATGTGTAGGGAATTTAGTCCTTCCTCCTTCGAGATTTTGCATCATACTTTCACTTTTCAGACACTCACAACTTATCATTTTATAATAAACTTTACATCTCCACCATGGCTTGTCATTGTTCTACCAAGTTTTTTTTGCCTTTTGTAGTAAACCCCTTTTTGTGACCTTTTCTTCATCTATAATAATAAAGTCCTATATTTAATTGGAGACATATTATTGATCTTGTGTAGAGATCAGATCCTTGACATCACATGTTATGGGGGATGTCACTTTTATACCTTACTTCTTTCGCTCATAATTCACAATAAAGTTTCACTTGTATTGTCGATCCATAATAAAGTTTTTTCTTTTCTTTTCAATAAGTGTTTGTTTCATGGAGTGAGACAATTTTAAATGAGACATGAGCAACATTTGTGCTTCAACCAAATAAATCTTTTGAGTAGATCGACATCCTAGCATGACAAATGATCCTATTTTCCTTATTGTCTTTTGTTCTTTATCAGGATACTATCAACATTGTGACCAAATAAAAACTTAAATATTTGTGGCAAGAAATATATATGGTATGAGGATTTTATTGACTAATAGTTTTAGGTTTTTTGTTTTTATTTGATTTGATATTTTGGTGGCATGCTTGCTATGCCTCGCAAGGATGCCTATGAACTAGAGTGGTTGAGATGAGGCATAATCATCTGATTATTGCTTGTGGATTGTTCTCTAGTAACTCTATAGCTTGTATGAGGATATGATGGTCCGTGACCATTAAGGACACAATGAATGCAGTGTGAACAAGGGCATTCCTTGTTTGTGAGTGTCTTATCTCCATACAAGTGGTATGTTGACTATCTAGGTCAAAAGCATATCTGGATGGTCACAATCATTTGCCATAATAAGCTCAATGATGATAAATGCACAAGAGGTCATCACCCTCATATCTTCTATCTTCCATCATTCATTATGTCACCTCCCCTTTAGCCTTCATCTCATGCAGTCTTACATTGTTCAACTGAGTATAATGACACACCAAAAATAATAAGGGCATGCATCCATCCTACATCACCACATGTCAATCATGCATATATAAGCATGTCATATAATATACATCCTGCATCCACATAGGCTAGCACATAATCATCATAATGCATCATCATCCATACATATTGCACATTGAAGAATCATAGACCAATACACATATTGTTAGACAATTCAAATAACCGGAAGACAACTGAGAGGGGGGGGTGAATCAGTTATCATAGATTACAGGAACCATTAGTAATTTAAACTTTAATATCGGAACCCAAAAAATTAATACCATAATAGAAGATAAACCAATTAAGCATAAACAATAATCACAGAGTAAAAGCCATCCACATAACACCAAGATTTGTACATGGAAAACCTGGTAAAGGGAAAAACCATGGTGGGTAGCCTACCCACAGTTAGATAATACTTCTGCAGTAAGTATGTGAATTACAATGAAGGGGCCTACACTTGCAGGAAGGACAATAGCCTAGAGCACACTTCTCATCACAAAAGGAGCCTCACTAACTACATATAAATCTAGACTACAATCAAGAGAAGTGTTGAACTGCAAAAGCTAACATCTCCTATGCATGAGTACAGTTCCAATTAAGCTCAATACCAGAGGACTAAATCCAATTCGATCTCCAATGATCAACCAACTCCTCTCCTTGAATGATATTACATTATTTGCACATTACATTCCTTGACCATGACCTATTATACATAACCATGATAATCTACAATGAGATCTTACATCTATGTATACAAAACCCTAGACCATAAACAATTAGGTTGGCCACCAGATAATAAACCAATTACATAATTACAAACCATGTTGGCCTTAGACCAAACAAATAATATCCAACTCATAAAACATCCCAGAAATACATCCATATGTCCTATCCACATGTTACATTAAAGTCGGTCCATAACCTAGATCAACTGGGACCAAGTATAGGTCCATACACTACAACAATGATCTTCAACCGCCAATTCTTGAACATGAACACCAACAACATCCTAAAAATCCACCAGAATCTGCACCAACACCACTTATGCAACTCATCAAAGATCTCCATCAAAAGCTCTACCGATGAAACCCTCGTCGGAACCAGAAACCAATCTTCTAAGCAAGCAGGATAGCATCCGATCACCAGACCAAAACCAACTGACCAAATATGAGTATAAGTATCATGAACAATCCAATTCCATCACCAAACTATACCGGATCCTACCAGATCATTCCAGATCCAAGTTAATTAGTAATCACTCAACCTATCGGGACCAGAAGGGTGTCGGTAATGCATCCAAACATCTAGTGTTGGCATCAATGACAAAACATCAATGCAACACATATATCCACATATAATCATTATGTATCATAAGTCCATCCACACAAAAATTATGCATCATATAGAATCATCATGTAAGATCATATATTCAATGCATCTCATCATAGCATTATAGAACATAAATCATAACTACATCACATAGTACATCATGCATAATCCACCACCTAAACATCATAAGAAACATATAGAATCATCACATCATATAAAACATGATGTAGAGCATCATATAAAGAACACGTGCATATAGTTTCCATTAGGAATATATCTCATCTCATATATAATCAAAAAAATAATGTGTCATATATAATGATGTCAAAATCATAATGGCTATTGGGAGCCCTAAATTACCTTAGATGTTTGTACATATTATCATACAAATAAGGATGCAAAATCTAGATTGGATTGGGCTATGTTGAGTTGTCACCCTTAGAACTAGCCAGTCTCGAAGGTCTCTGAGCCTCATAAGGTCTTCCTCCTCTTTTCCCTGAAGGTAGTGGGCCCCCTCCTAATAACCTTGTTCTTGATGATACCCCAGGTGGCCACATAATCCCTTTGTTGTTTGTCTAGTGTCTATGCAACCTACAATGTGAGCTCATCACGAAGCTCCTCGCTCTCCACCCTACTGGTACTACAACCTCATATGACTACCTCTATTATGCTATCTCCTAGGCTTCCTTAAACATAAAATCCATCCTTGAGATGACATTCCTCTGTTGCATGGTTCTTTCCCACTCAATGGCCTCCCCCTGCTATATTACTGGATCACGATATCTCTCTCCCCAATCAATGTCTCCACCTATTTCTTCAAGGTCTCTATTTGCAAGGTCTATGTACCTACACATTGTGCATCTGTATTGGTACCTATAGTACTACCATATCCTAATCCTATGGACCTTGATCTTGTGGCCCTTGTCCCTCTCCACCCTCTCCTCTATAAGGATCCATTTTCCTAGTGCTTGTAGTGGTACCTATCCTAATATTTGTACCTATTTGGATATTTGTACCTATCTATGTCTCTGCACCTGAGCACCCTATGCTCCCATTTCATGTCCTCCCCTACCCCTGGGTAGCCTAGGTGGTCATCCTCCCCTGCCCCCATTCACCTCATCATCTCCCTCTCCTCCATCTCCTCATGTGTGGAGCCTCTTTGTCGATGTCATCTTCTATTTGTGGTTGTAACTCACCCAAACCTGTCAACTATGGGAAGGGGTGTGCTTGGAAGTAGGTCTCAAACTTTGGCATCATCCCATCATCTACCACATCTGATGTAGGAGCATTCTCAGTTGATAAGAATCTTGCATCAACTAAAAATATTTCCTTTCTATTTTTCTTTCTATTTGCAGTTTCAACATTTCTTTCTTTGTCCCAGATTTGGCTCACTGGAACCTATGGAGTTGGATTTTACTTGAAGACTTTATCATCTTCCTTATTCTCAAACCATGGAGCATTTGGATCATTTTTTGATAAGTTATCGCTACCAGTTTCTGAGATAGTTTTTTCATTACTGGTTGCTTAGACCTATTTGCATTAGTGATCTATCAGATCCCTTCTATAGCTTGCAAAGCCTTGAGCATTGATTTTGATGTTCCTTGGTGTGTGGCTAACCTTTTCCCGTGATCTACACTTCATCCTTTGGATTTTCTGGAGGAATTTCTTTGACGGAGGCTGACCTTGTTGGTTTTGCACATTAGGTATTGTTCTTCAGGTTTTGATCCCTTTTGGGCCGATCGGATCCCCTTGGATCTTAATATTTGAGGTCCCAGTTGTGACATGTTCTATATTTGAGCATGTTTTAGCAGGCCCGTGAGTCGGTTTCTATAACCCAGTTGTAATCAGTTTTCATGTTATAATTTAATCTGTTTTGCATTGCCTCCATCATGTCCTTATGTTTCCGTTGTGTTTAATCTTGCCGACTGGTTTTGACTGATCTCTTTGAGGTCCCTCCTAGCCGATGACTGCTTCAAGTGGTATCAGAGAAACTTTTTGTTCTAGAGGTTGCATTGTCCTGAGAATTTTGTTGTAGGGTGGCGAACTGTCAGATCTGACCTGCAACTGCAGAGGACTGGCGTAAAGATGGTGCGAAGAGGAACTAGGAATGGTGGAGCGCATGGGAATGCAGACCCTATTGTGATGGAAATGTTGCGAGGAATAGAAGCCCAGTTGGAAGCTATGGAGATAGCCTAGAGAAGAGGCTGGCACATTGAAAATGTAAGTGAAGATGAAGGAGAAGAAGCCCCGATAGAACAAGTAAACCCATCGGTGATTGATCTGGATGAGGAAAGGTTTTGAGGGTTTTGAGTAGGGAGAAAACTAAACCTCATTTTACCCCACCAGAATATGATGGAAAGATGGATTCAGATGAATTGATGGATTGGATATCAGAGATGGAGAAATATTTTTATTTGGAAAACACTGCAGAAGAAAGGAAGGTGAAATATGCCTGTACCCAGTTGAAAGGTCATGTATCTCTTCGGTGGGAGCATTTGTAGGTTGATAGACATAGAAGAGGTAAAGAGAAGATCAAGACATGAGATCAAATGGTTGCTAAGTTGAAATCAAAATTTATGTTAGCTGATTATCAAGTGAATCTATTCCAAAAGTTGCAAAATTTGAGATAGAAGGAATCTAGTGTGAAGGAATACACCAAAGAATTTTACAAGTTGAATATCATATCCAAACATGTTGATGATGAAGTTGATAAAGTTGCAAGATATTTGAATGGATTTCAGATGTCTATACAAGATGAACTTAGTTTGATCAAATCACAGAGTGTCAAAAAGGTTTACCAGTATGCCCCGAAGGCAGAAGAAAAGCTAAACAAAAGACATGAGCAGAGACAGAGGTGGAAGGTTTTACGGAGGAAGATTTCAAGGAGGAAGAGGATATCTAGAGGTAGAGGAACTTGTACAGATAAGAACAAGGACAAGGACAAGGAAGTAAGCAAAGAAGGTAATTCATACCAGAAAGATGATAGAAATTTCTACCAGAGGAGAGAACCAAATGGCTACCAGAATGAGAATTTTGGAAGATAAGACATGAGAGTATTTAGAGGAACTTGCTATAAGTGTGGATGAGAAGGAAATCATTCTTTCGAGTGTAAGAAGACAAAGAATACTAGAAGAGCGGCAGTGGTGGAATAAAACCCCATTGAATCAGATAATAAATTGGAAGAAGGAGAACTATTGATAATGAGGAGAGATTTGTGTCATATTGGGAGATATGAAGAGCCCTTGCAAAGAAAGAATTTGTTCAAGACCAGATGTCAGGTATTTGATAAGTTCTATAAAGTTGTTATTGATAGTGGTAGTTCAGATAATCTTGTTTCAAAAGTCATGGTGAATAACTTGAATTTGGAAAGGTTGAAACACCCTAAGCCTTATCAGATAGCATGGATTCAAGATGAACATAAGTTGTTAGTAAGTGAGAAATGTTTGGTGAAATTGAAAATTGGGAATTATCATGATGAAGTCTTGTGTGATATTATGCCTATGGATATTTATCATCTTTTGTTGGGTAGACCTTGGCAGTTTGATAGACAGGCAGTACATGATGGGAGGAAGAATACATACACTATTGTGGCCAATGGGATGAAGGAAACCTTGTTACCTTTGGAGGAATCTTTGAAGAGTGAAGTCTGTACGAATGCTAGAATCTGTTTGGTGGATGGAAGCAAATTTCAGAGAATGTGTGTTTTGTCGTAGTTCCTAAGAAGACTGAGAATCCAGACCATGAAGAGGAACAACCGAAAGAGATAAAAGATTTGTTGATAGAATATGAAGATATCATTTCAGATAATGTGCCTAATGGATTGCCACCTATCAGAAGTATTAGTCAGTGCATGGACCTGGTTCTCGGAGCTAGGTTTCCTAACAAAGTTGCACACCGGATGACATTGACAAAGAATGAAGAACCTAATAGACAAGTGCAAGAGCTGTTGAAGAAAGGTTTGATCAAAGAAAGTCTGAGCCCTTGTGTAGTACCAACAGTATTAGCACCTAAGAAGAATGGAGATTAAAGGATGTGTATTGAATCTAGAGCAATAAACAAGTTCACAGTGAAATACCAGTTTCCTTTGCCTAGGATGGATGACATAATGGACTGTTTGAGCAGAGCCAAATACTTTACAAAGATAAATTTGAAGAGTGGATATCATCAGATCAGGATCAAAGAAGGAGATGAGTGGAAGACAACATTCAAGACAAATGAAGGACAATATGAATGGTTAGTGATGCCTTTTGGGTTAACTAATGGGCGTGTGCACAAAGATGGTGGTTAGAAAAGTGGACACCACCCAAAAAAAACTTGGAAAAATAGGCAGCGCGTACATGGTTTTAAAATTTCAAATTCCCGCGTACGCGCTTAGGTTTGTTCTTCTCGAGCCTAGAAAAGGTAGAGCGTACGCGCTGAGTTTACGAAACTAAGCGCATACGTGCTATGCCTAGGAAAATTAGCGCGTACGCGCTGCTTATAGGAAAATGAGTGCGTACGTGCTAATAATCCTAGTAAAACCGTGTACACAGTGCCTAATAAAAAAAGTTTTTAAAAAAAACTGGGTCCTCATTTACCCGAAAAGCGCATTTTTTACTTTGTTTTTTTCCCATTTTCTAACCTAAACCATGAACGGGGTGCTAAATTTGTCCTCCAGGCTATGGATCAAGGTTAGTTTTTGTTTATTTTTCTCTTTCTTTCTGGTTTATGCAATTTGTTTTATATTTGAATTTAATTTCATTAATTTTGATTAGGTTTTTTCATTTTTTGTTTCAAAAACCAGATTCTTCTAATCCCGAAAACCCATAAGAACAACCAAATGCACCTCTCAAAAACCCACAAGAACAACCAAATGCACCTCCTGAAAACACACAAGAACAACCCCCAATTCCTCCTTTTGATCGCACAGCCGAAACATAGGAAGAATTAATTAATCAGTTAGGGCAAAATACATCCAAAATCAATAGACTGATTGTAAAATTGAAAACTTCTGAACTTGACCATCATCAATCCCTCACCACTAACCTAGAAATATTAGTTAGTGGTGCCATAGTTGTTTCCACAGAAATTACCAAATGGGGAAGCTTTAGGGATAGGTGTCGTCAATTCTATGCCAATGGGCTATCATACGATGGAGTTAAAAACAAAAATATTTCTAAACAACAAATATGTGCCCTTTTTGTTGACCCCAAAACTGGTCAATCATTACCTCCTAATGCAAAGAGGTTTCCCATACATTGGTGTACCAATGTGTAGATGAAGAATCTTTTTTGGCAGAGGTGGTGGATGGTCTTTGACGATCCACCTTGTAATAATTATGAGGTGCCATTATATTTTTTGAGAAAAATATATTGTGAGTTTGTGCTCAATGTGCACCCAAATTATTTTGATATCAGAGAGTTTCATGGTAGAGGTGGTTGCTCTACCCAAGATAGACCTGGAGCCTGTAGGCGATTAGCCACGGAGAGTCACCGCCCCCTAGCACCCAAACCCAAGGTGCATCAGGCTGTCCCATTAGAGTTGAAAGAGTCAATGGAGCTACAGACTCTTCAAGCAGCCACAGCATTGACTGGTGCCATCATCCAGCATGGGACATCATTAGCATGATAGTTTGGATACTTAATATAAGTACAGATCCAATAGCCAACAAGATGAGAGGGGGGGGTGAATCATACAAACTTAATCATCCATAAAAACATCAAATTCAACCTCGATAACATATATTTCAGTAATATAACCAAAAATGTTAAACATGCAAACTCAAAAACATATGAACATCATAAACCTCATAACACCAGATTAACGTGGAAACCCAAATAGGGAAAAACCACTGTGGGATTTCGGACCCACTAAGAAATATACTCTTCTAGAGTATGCTCGGTTAAAAGCAAATCTTGTTAAAGATTACAAACACATTGCTAGATGTGACCTGATTAAGGGATTTCTCTCAGATCTGTTAGGATCTTCACCTTGTTAGAAGTGACCTTGTTAAAGGATTTCAAACACTCAATCAGAATGTCACCTTGCTAGAGGGTTTTATAAATAAGATTGTTAAGTCCACTCGGTTAAGAGATATTCTATCACTTTCACAAAATAATAGTAATAAAAATCTATCTGCAACTTCACATCTAAAATGCTAAAGCAGATTCCTATTTGTTCAATACAATCTAGACATAGAACTAATCTTGTCTATCTGCTAGGCTTCTATACTCTATTATTCTAACATGTCTTCAAGCTTCTGTGCTCGGTAATCACTATGTAGCATCCCTATGCATACACTTGTCTGCATGCATTGTTTATCAATAGTTTCCTATTTATAAACAATTAGGTAACCGCTTAATCTCCTTGATCACATTTCCCATGATCAATCATAGCCATCAGATCTTCTATCTTGTCCAGGTTCAATGCATCTTTTGATCTGAAAATGTTTTACCCCACCTTGGAACTTGCATACATTTCTTGGAACTTGTGTCAGGGTATTGCGGTTCAATCTAAGCTGTAGATCTTCATGCTGACTTTTCATTGCCTTAGATTCGTTAACAAACTTCTTCCATGGCTCACCAATCATTTAATTAGTTCCAGCTCATCAGCTTCCTTCATTAAATACCGCATGTAAACATTTAATACATTCTATTATAGCTCGGTTACAACTCGGTAACAACTCAGTGAATACTAAACTTCACTCGGTAGACATTCTGCCTTCATTAACTGATAGCGATAACCTTAGGGTTTACTGACTAGGTTCCTTAGGGTTTACCGACTAGGTTCTTTGCTTGATAACATAGTATAGTATTAACCTTTGCATTTTACAACATATGTATGATGTTAAAACAATCTAAAACATCATGATCTCATCATTGTCTGACTCGGTACTAGTTGCCCATTGAATACCTTATTCTTCCCCTTATTCATCATATTCTTTCCTGTGTCTTTTACTGGCATCTTTATAATCTTCATATCATACTTCTCAAGATATGGCAACATCATACTGAATTAGAAAATCAATTTCTTGACATCAATGATAAAATAATAATATCAAGACAGTAATCATCTTTAATCAGTTATATCCATAATCATCAACAACCTTCTCAATATCCTTATGAAATGCCAACAATCTTTCATTGTCTGTTATAATGCAATATTGCCAACATAGCACACCCTATTGTACTGGATGATGAGTCGTTAAAGGGCAACAAAGAGCCCATCGAGCATATGTGTGTTAGTTGCTTAGGGATATGCTCGGGGATAGATGATGCAGCCGGTGCAGATGGATACTCATATCATCTATGCACAATTTGCGGTTGTGGATGTCAAGCTCACACGGTTGAGGATGTCACACTGACAGATGAGTTGATGGACATGGTGTTTGCCCATGAGCCACAGACACAGGTGTGTTGATTTGAATTTATAACATTTTATTTATCAGTCACTTTAATTTTGTAATTACATAAATGAATTTTCATTTATACATCGATTTAAATTGAGACAAATAATATGCATTTCAGGATGCAGCAACGGTATCCCATACACCTCCCCCAGTTACCACAGCTACAACTTCGACACCTAAGGTATAAATTTTGTAACATGTTAAAATAGAATAGTACACTTTGAATTCAAAAAAATACAAGATATACTAACTATCTTTAATGCTTGGTCCAATTTCTAGTTTTTAGGTGTTGACAGGGGACAAAATGTCCCAGATTGATGACATCACGCTATCGGTGATCGATTTTGGCCTACAAGGCTATACGGTATCATATTTTGTACAACTCTTTTTATGTATTTTTTGATGGAATATGCAAGTCATTTCATTTTAGATTTTTAAAATTATGTTTAATTTATTATCTGTACTAATATCTCATGTTAATTTTTTGTTTTTAGGGCACCCCCTCCGCGTCTAGGGCTCGTCTAAAGAAAAGAATATCTCGAAGATGCCAAAACGTGTGAAGAAGGTAATTGAACACATTTTTAGTTGTACAATTGTTTGAAAATGTTGAAATCAAGTATTAGTTGGGGTTTGTAGATTGATTAGTGTTTTTTATCTATTTTACATGTACAGTGGCCATTGAGCTTTGTGGATATGTTGAATGCACCTGATTCGCCCACGAATCAAGAGAGGGCGGAGGTATGTATCTCTACTTTATTTTCTTGATTTCATGATTATATGCACGCGTACATGTGAACTTGTGATATATTATAATCTTATATTTTTTTCATACAGGAAATATCCATACCTATTTCGTCAATGGCGAACCCTCCTCCTTGTACTGGAGAAGCATATCAGGATCCAGTACACTTTTGTTTGATATGTAAAATTAATTGTTTTCAACCTTCAATACTTATCATTATATTAATTGTATTTAATCTTTGTACATTTTTTGTATAGGTAATAGCAACCATTTCTACATCGATGGTGAGCCATCCTCAGTCCATTGGAGAAGCATCTGAGGCACAGGTACGTCATTGTTCTCTATATTATAGCTTTTAAGTGTTTTTGATATATTTATGTTAGTACATTGTATTAATTGTACATTTAATCTACAATAGACTCGTTCGCGGTACGGCCATAATGTGGATCCATTTAAGTATGTCTTCAAGAAAACTCCTAAGAGTGACACGGAGAAGAGAGCGAAGACATTAGCTCCTGGATCAGCCGATGAGGTAATCTACATTTCAATTGCAAAGGAATTAAAGTTAAATGCATAGTTATGATGTTAATTGTGAACTATTTTCTACAAAAGAATTCTAGCTTGGCTTTTGAATTGTGGTTTTGCAACCATCTATAGAGCCGTGTACTATGCCGAAGAGGCTTGATTTTGATGATCCACCAAAATTTTAGGATCATATAGTGTTATTTTTGGTCATAGAATGACCAATACATGTAGATATATTCTACATTTTTATTGTATATCGATTTGGACATGGCATATGCCACATTTTTGTAATACTTGTATTGACTTGGCAGACATGCATTTTTTTATATATATAAATATCGATATTCGATCCAATAAATGTGTAATGAGTTCATTATTTTGTATTCGTTGTATTTTGTGGTTGTCTTTTATAAATTTAAATGAATATTTGCATATGTAATCAACAATATGAATATAAACAACATAAATATATGATATAAAGCATTGCAATCGTGGAATATGATTTGATAAAATTTCTAAAATGTTGAATTAACCCTACAAAACTCCTTGTATTCAGTTCATTATTGTGTATTTGTTGTATTTGGTGACTGCCCTTTTATAAATTTAAATGAATATTTGCATATGTAATTAACAATATGAATATAAACAACAAAAATTTACTATATGAATTTAAACAACAATGTGTTTGGTGCGAGAGCACCCTCATGCTCGCAATGGTCAAATTTTGTTCCTCGTGTGCACAAACTGACGTCACGAGCATGTTTGGGTGGGCAGGTTTACGCTAGGCATGCCCCTGTCGTGCATCCCAAAACACCAGAACATCGAGAGTCATACCCTACCAGTGAGATCTCTCAAGTGCCCTGAGTCCAAAAAATTGTCAAAATTTGACAGACTCTTTCCTCCAATCCACGACACATATGGTCGATCTGTTTGATCTTGTGGGGTTGCGTGAGGCTCCTCTATAATGTCCTATCTTGGTTTTCGACGACTCAAAGCCATTTTCAATTAGTAGCATTTTTTCGCCTACTCAAAAAACCGTCAGTTGCTTGCAAGGAAAAGTTGCAAGATTGGCTAGAATTGATTATGTTCCTCGTGTGCACAAACCAACATCGCAAGCGCATCCAGGTGGGTAGGTTTACACTAGGCATGCCCCTATCATGCATCCCAAAGCACCAGAACATCAAGAGACATACCCTACCGGTGAGATGCCCTAAGTCCAAAAAATTGTCAAAATTTGACGAACTGTTTCTTCCAATCCACGACACATACGGTCAATCTGTTTGATCCCATAGGGTCGCATGAGGCTCCTATACAATGGCCTATCTTGGTTTTTGACTACTCAAAGCCATTTTCAATTAGTAGCATTTTTTCGCTTGCTCAAAAAACCGTCAGTTGCTTGCAAGGAAAAGTTGCAAGATTGGCTAGAATTGATTATGTTCCTCGTGTGCACAAACCAATGTCGCGAGTGTATCCAGGTGGGTAGGTTTACGCTAGGCATGCCCCTATCGTGCATCCCAAAGCACCAGAACATCGAGAGTCATACCCTACCGGTGAGATCTCTCAAGTGTCGTAAGTCCAAAAAATTGTCAAAATTTGACAGACTGTTTCTTCCAATCCATGACACATACGGTCGATCTGTTTGATCTCGTGGGGTCGCGTGAGGATCCTCTACAATGGCCTATCTCAATTTTTGATGGCTCGAAGCCATTTTCAATTAGTAGCATTTTTTCGCCTGCTCAAAAAACCATCAATTGCTTGCAAGGAAAAGTTGCAAGATTGGCTAGAATTGATTATGTTCCTCATGTGCACAAACCGACATCGCGAGTGCATCTAGGTGGAAAATTTTACACTAGGCATACCCCTATTGTGCATCCCAAAGCACCAAAACGTCGAGAGTCATACCCTACTGGTGAGATCTCTCAAGTGCCCTGAGTCCAAAAAATTGTCAAAATTTGACGGACTGTTTCTTCCAATCCACGACACATATGGTTGATCTATTTGATCCCGTGGGGTCGCATGAGGCTCCTCTACAATTGCCTATCTTGGTTTTCAATTACTCAAAGCCATTTTCAATTAGTAGCATTTTTTCACCTGCTCAAAAAACCATCAGTTGCTTGCAAGGAAAAGTTGCAAGATTGGCTAGAATTGATTTTGTTCCTCATGTACACAAACCGACATCACAAGCATGTCTAGGTGGGCATTTTTACGCTAGGCACGCCCCTGTCATGCATCCCAAAGCACCAGAACTTTGAGAGTCATACCCTACCGGTGAGATCTCTCAAGTGCCCTGAGTCCAAAAAATTGTCAAAATTTGACGGACTGTTTCTTCCAATCCACGATACATACGGTCGATCTGTTTGATCCCATGGGGTCGTGTGAGGCTCCTCTACAATGGCCTATCTTATTTTTTGATGACTCGAAGCCATTTTAAATTAGTAGCATTTTTTCACCTGCTCAAAAAACCGTCAGTTGCTTGCAAGGAAAAGTTGCAAGATTGGCTAGAATTGATTTTGTTCCTCATGTGCACAAACTGACATCGCGAGCGTGTCCGGGTGGGAATATTTACGCTAGGTATGCCCCTTTTGTACATCCCAAAGCACCAAAACGTCGAGAGTCATACCCTACCGACGCAATGTAGAAGTTGCTTGACAATTTTTTTGACAACAATGACAATTTTTGCTCAAATTGTATCTAGTCTCAATCTATCACCCCTATGACCTTATAATGACTCAAATAATTATCCATGATTATACAAGAATCAAGAATGCTCATGATTGACCAGGGACACATCACATATACTCAAAACATAGTCACAAAACATTGACACACAAAATAGTCACAAAACATTGTCACATATTATTCAAAAATTTGCCACTAAATATGGTCAAATCAGCTCTTGGCTATTTGATTATACAAAAAATTGTCTTACAAATAATCTCATGGGCTTTTATACAAAATTTGGCATTACAATATATGCGATTCAACTCATCGCCATTTTAATATACAAATCATCTCATGGGCTTTTATACAAAATTTAGCATTATAATATGTGTGATTCAGCTCATCGCCATTTTAATATACAAAATTTGGCATGTACATATGTACAAATCAGCTCATTGCCACTTAAATATACAAAATTATGCCCCTAAACATGTAAAAATCAGCTCATGGGCATTTATATATACAAAAAATGAATATAGAACAATTCATCGACGATTTTTACAAAATTCTCAAAATCATTCTACTCTAAACTGTAGAATCAATCAAGTGAGCCTTCAGGATCGGCTCTAACCCATATTGTGTCAAGTATTGCCTCGTGGTCAGATTCACGAACTTTCCATAAAATCTTATTATGAGGTCTACCACGATACTTCATCAAATGAATATTTGTTGCAACAACAAGGTTAGAGAAATGAAGAATATGTTTGTGTGTTTCAAAGTCCTCGAACAACCAAACATCAGAATTCTTGATAGGGTATCTTCAAAGCCATGTTCCTGTCATGACAACAGACCCTATTGGGTACTCAATACCCTCTCCGTTAATGATTGTGGTTGTCAATTTTCTTTTAGGCTCAACACAACGACACAAATAGTAATATGTTCCCTCTTCATTGTTCTCTTCTGCAACAACTGCATACACATGACTTGCATTTTATAAAGTGTTACTTAATACCAAAAATAAAGTATGATGTACAACAAAATGAACCAAAAAGAATACTAGCAAAAAAATTAACTCAAAAAATCACCTAAATCCACTAGGTCGGATACATGGTCAAAATCCACTGATGTCTCCATTTGGCTCAATTGTAGTGCTTTGGGAATTTGATATGAATCAATGGGAACCAACAGTCTACAAGACCATTTGTCAACCCACTCTTCTGATTCACATTCTTCCCACAAACAATACATACATGAAGAGCAAAAACATACCATCTATCTCGTATAAATTACCAGTGATCTTGAATTTGAACTCATAAATGAGTGCATGTCACTCGATCCTGCAACTGTACAACAATCTAGATAGTTTCAATGTTAGATTCAGTAATCAACCAAAAAATCTACAAACCAATGGCGTACCTGGATTACCTGGACCCATCGTAGACTTACACCATCGCACAATTGTTTCTGCATCTACCAACTCAGCACCACCTTCGTACTTCAATTCTTCCCTGGCTAGGGCTCTTTTCACACATGCTCCTACACCATCGTGCTCTCCCTTACCATGTCCAGCCTCAGTGAAATTCCAAAAATGTTGTACACCTCTTGTCACATGCATCCTTGTCAGCCAATAAAACATCCTTGCATTCTTGAATTGTGCGGTGCAATTATCTAACCATATTAAGTGTCAGTTGTATCATATGTTCCTTTCCCTTAAACTATCATAGAAAAATTTAAAGCATCCTTGTACAAACTCCGATGAATGAGTACGATCATCACTTATGTAGAAGTGATACTCTCTTACAAACACTAATACATTTGGGGTCAAATTCCGATGGAGGTTTCCGACGGACAAGGAGCATTGTGTGAAAATTTGATTATTTTTTTAAAAAATGCCTGTGTTCGTCGGAATTTCGACGACCTCGGGCATTTTATTAAAAAAAAAAAAACAATGCATTTTCATTTTGAAAGCAAACTGAAGCAAGCGGCGACCATCTTGCCTCCCTACCCCCCCCGCCGGAGCGATCTCTGCACAAGCAAGGTAAGGTTTTTTTTGCAATCAAAGGAACTCTTTGTTTTTCAATGAAGGGAAACTAATTTTATTTTCGCAATCAAGGGCAACTGGTTTTTTTTTGTGAATTAATCCATTTTGTGCATATCCTGGGATCTTAAAATTCCATGAAATGACATCTCTTTGAGGTATTCCATCATACAGTTCACATGCCATGTGTATGCTACCCCATTTTGCGATTTTTGTTATTGAAGCATTTGCAACTAATTTCTGACAAAAAACCCCCTTCGATTATGCTTTGATGGATGTCCATACCTTGTTCCAAAGCTCCTATTTTGGCACACGCAAGGAGGATTCTAGAAAACGTTGCATTGATTTTCTTTTTATGGAATGTGATGAAGGCTTGAGTGTGTCTTCTTGAACTCACTTATCATCAGCTCCTCTATGATTACCTTAGATCTTTGTGGCTAAGAATTGTTCTTGATGAACTTATGCTCTTTATTGATTTCTTTTACTACCATTATATTATCCTGAAAAAGGCTTGTTCAATGCTCCCTTAGCATGCATGTGCTCTCTTTGTATTGATCTAGGGCTACTCATTAATGTATCTATGGATTTCTCTTATTCACTATGTTGTGACAGTCATTTGCAGATTTGGGACTATCATCTTTCATAATTTGATGTCTTTAAGATGTGGGTACATTGCTTGACAAGAAAAGCTCAAGCATTTGTGAAGTTCAAAGAGTTTAAACCCCTTGTTGAATGGTCATCCAGTTGTTCTCTAAATGCAAAATGCTCAAGTAAATGAGAAATTCACTCAAAATGGTTTATCCACAACTAAAAGAAAACAACTAACCACTACATATATGCATCAACAAAACAGTGTTGTATAGAGACCTAATCATGCCTTCATGGATATGTAGATCAAGTTCCTACATTTTGGACAAAAGCAATTCACACAATAATATATTTGTTGAACACACCCACCACAAAGATTTGGTTATGCAATAATATATTTGTTGTTAACTTTATCATGGAGGATTTGGTTATGCTTGTTACAATCAAGGTTTGACCAAACTAATTCTTAAATATACAAATGAAGAGTGTGGTTGGTTGGTGACTAATTACTCTTTTTAACACCATTTACAAGATCATATCTAAATCAAGTGTCTCAACAATTAAGCTACTACTAAGAAGATAGTTTGCCTAAAGCAAATGGGTTTCTTGGGTGGCTATTTATTGTAGATAACTTAGTTCCTTCATGAGAATCAATCAATTTGGAACATGTATAACTCACATTTGTGGCATGTCACTAATGCAATTCCTTAGTACTTGTTTGAGTACTATCTCCTCTATTGTTTTCTATCCACTTTTGTGTCCTTCTTAGAACAAATAATAGATTAATGAGAAGGTGGAAAAGCTGGATTCACCTAAGAGGGAGTGGATTTTCCCAATAATATGTTAGATTCTCCCAAGGATGGATGGAATATACACTTGAAAGGTAGATGATTAAGGATGATGACAAGGTGAATTTTCCTTAGAATGATAGGGTTGATTTTCCTAAGAACAAGTAGATTCATGTAAACTAGAGGATACAAATTTGGACAAAATAATGGAAGGAGACTAAAACTAGATAGATTCACCTAAATGGGAGTGTAGTCATCTAAGGATAGGAAAAAATCACCATTTTCTTAAGAAAGATGGATAAGATAAATGATTTATGTGAAATAGATTCACCTAAGAGAAAGTAGATTCACATAAGGATAGGTGGATTTTCCTAAAGATGAAGGGATAAGACTTAACAAAAAGAGGACTTGGGATGATGACAAGGAGGATTCATTTAAGGATATGGCATATTCATCTAAGGGATAGTGTATTCTCCCAAGAATATGGAAAAATTATTGATTGGTGGAATGACATACTAGATCAAGGAATGATACAAGGGTAGATTCACCTAAATATAGGGTAAATTCAGCTAAAAGGGTACCCATGAGATTGTGGTACTGAGTACCTATCTATGGACAGTGTATTTGGATACAAGTATGATGAAACCATGCTTGTGTATGATGAAACAAAGTCCAGATCTCTATTATAGGTCCAACATAATCTCTATTATTTGAGACACTATTTTATTAGCATATCCAATTAGGGTAATTTGTGGGTTTAATTATGGATCATGTTGTCTATTTCCATGCACTATTGAACTTATTTGGATGTATTGTGATTATTTTAATTTTGAAGTTATAAATAAATAATGTTTGTACCTTAGAAAGGGTAACTCCAATTGATGTTTGGGCAGTTTATTTGAAAACTTATGGTGATTATTGCTCTATGTTAAGTAATGGAGTTATTTTTACACTAAGTAATTAACTAGAAAAATGAATTTGTATTGTTGTACAAGTATGATGAAACCATGCTTGTGTGTTTACATGCTTGTGTGTTTACATGTTTGTGCATCCTATTGAGAACCAACCTCGTTGTTGAGGAACTCAATAAATGTGGTGTTAAGTAGAAGAATGGAAAACTCAAGAAGCTATGGTGACATATTGTGGCATTAGTAGGGAATATCTCTATTGACCACACCTTTCAAAGATAGTATCCCCTAGTTCTCCTCATAGAATGGACCATTGGATGGCTCATAGTGGTATCCTATCCTACATTTATCTTGATGGCATTGCTGATAGTTGGTATGTGGTTCTTGGTATGGGTTTCCTCTTACCCTATTATCTTCTTTATATCTTTGTTCCAACATGTGGAGTTTTATTTTTGTCATGCTATGATGATTTTCATGTTTGCATGTGTTTTGACATTATGCAAATAGATATGATGTCACACCATACTTATGTTTTAATATAGTGTAGGTGATGGTTACATGTTGTTGATGGTAGCGATTTGGGTTCAAAGATACAATTCCACACACACACACAAATATTTGAAGATGCATTTTATATTATTCCTTCTTAGTGGCGATTAGTGTTGGAAGATTTGCACACATGTAAAGAGGAACTCATGTTAGATACAATAGGTTGTGTTTGATAACATATGAATGTGCCTCATGATGTATACATATAGCTTTGGTGTGTGACATGCATGCACATTTTTCCATAAGACACATTGCTATGTGGCATGTGCCCTATGCATGTCTTCTTTGTGAGGCACGTTTCTATGTGCAATGTGGCCCTAGGTGTGTCTTCTCTATGAGGTGTATTGCCATGATATGTTAGGATTTGTAGTGTGCAGGCCACAAATGCATGCATGAGGGACTATTATTATAGTCATGTTTTTTGGGCATGTAGCCTAGGCATGTCTTCTCCATTAGGTACATGGCCATGCCATGTGGGAGTTTTTGTGTTCATGCCACAAATGCACACATGAGGGACTATTATTGGAGTCATGATGAATCTTCACTCTATTTAGCCACAATTTCTAGTCGTATAGTTATGTAATGTGCACTTTTAAGGATTGTGAAGTTTCCTTCAATTATTGATGATCTCTCATCCTTGTTGGATGGGCCAACAATTTTATTTTATCTTGTTTGAATTAGTTTAATCACTATTGTGAGTTTTCTCTATTGTGTAGTTATTGTGGCTATGTTTAATTTGCTATTGGAATTGAACACATTTATTTAACTTATTATTGGTACTATTTTTTCTTTCTTTCAATATTTATGATCTTTGGTAGTTTAGTGAAACTCTTGCTATTTTTAAATGTTGCCTTCTTTGTTGTGATGTGATTCCTCACCAAGATCGACATAGATAACCTTGGATGAGTGTATATAAGGAATCAAACATTGGGAAAATTTGAGGATAGGGGTAAGTGTTTGTTGTATGGGTAGCTACGATCCACTTGTACATTCTTAGTGATTATTGACAGCTATGTCTTGGAGGCTAATCCCATTAAACAAACAAGGGGGAAGTCATACATAATCTTATGGATCCTCCCTAGTTGTGTGTGGATTCAAGACCATCATTTCATATGGTTCTTGGTTACTTTGTGAGACCATGGCATCCTCTTAGACGAATATGTGAGCCTTGTATTGTTATCCCTGCAATGTGGATGAATAAGTGTATGTTAAAATAAATGCTTTGCATGCCATATAGTTGCATATGAGTTGTTCACATCATCAGATCATGATTTAGAATATGTGAATTCTTTTATGCATGTGAAGTCGAATGATTGATTATGAAAATGTGTTATACATTGAAGCATAATATGTAAGATGTTCTCTTCAAGAAAAAATATTTATGCTTTCATAGTGAAATGTTGACGAAATGGGGTCCTAGTCTAGGAAAGTAAACTACAAACTTATACATTCACCATTTCAAAACATTTTATTGGGGAATAGTCAATTTGGTTCAATTTAATTCCTCTAGGAGAGACCAGCAATATGATTAATTGTTCCATTTTGATGTGATTGGATATGATTAGATATAATTTCATTGAAGATGCAAGAACTAAGTAAAATTATGCAAAATTGACAAGATTAAGCATAAGCAGGCAAATAATAAAGAAAAAAGCTAACATAGAGGTACATATTTGGAAATAAGACTCTAAAATGAACCTAATCAGTTACCTATAGGGAAAATGAGGTTAGAGATAATCTACCTATATGGAAAGTGGTTAAACTCTACCTCTAAGTGGCTCATCTTGAGCATTGTCGGTATATGGGCATTGATGGCATATTATATCTGGTTCTATCATTTTTGTGGGTGCAAAATCAACAAGGCAAAATAGTATTAGTGGGATCATGATCTCATCAAAATGGTTTTGGCTTTGCATTTATGATAGCACATTGATCACACCTTACAAAAGGTTCCAATCTCATACATAGCATCCCAAAGTAAGGTCAATAATGATGTAACTTAATGCTTAAACTGGAGTTCTGGGTAGTCATATACCAATCATTTCCAGGATTGATGCTTAAACTGGAGTTCTGGGTAGTCATATACCCATGGCATAGTGTTGGATTTTGCCAAGATCAAGGGCACAATGAAAATCATAAAAGAGACAATAGAATGACAAGAACAAACTGTATTCTCATCAATATAAAAATGATCAACTGGATTAACCAATACAATGAATAGAGGCCTGCTTATATAGGCAAGGCCATATGGATGTATGAGCACACAAATATGACAAGTGGCTCAATGAGAAACAAGGGTAGGTAGGAAATAGGTGTGGGTAGGTAGGAGAAATAATATAATATTCCACATGAGGTGGATCACCCACCGAAGGTGGAATTATCACTCCACAATAAGTGGATATGATAGTGTAATAACAAGATCAACACCATAAGAGGTGGAATTTCTCCTACACACACTATCCCAATGTGACACAAACACCCAAGTGTCTCATATCCAAACTGCTATGAGATGCATTATCCTAAGTAAACTTAAGTAAGTGTAATAATATCCATGATGAATAATTATTTACACCAACACCCCCCCTTAAGTGCAACTTAGGGGAATGCACTTAAGTCTACAATGCAACTAAGCAATGCAAGATGGGTCCCGGCTACGAGGCCATGATAGGTACCCATGTACAACATGCAAAACAATGCAATGCAATCTCTCACAAACGGAGAAAGGGAGAAAACCCAGTGGGAAAAAACTCCCCCACAAAAGAGAGATGAATGTACAAAAGAATCTCAAGGAAGAAGGACAAAACCTCAAAGAGGAAAAAGTCCCCCCCATAAGAGAGGAAGGAGAAGTCAGCTGACTCCCCCTAATGACACATCCCGCACCCCCAAGAGAGCTCGCAACTGCTGGAACTTACTCTCAGTGAAAGGTTTGGTGAATATGTCAGCAACCTGCTCTGCTGTAGAACAATACTGCAAATCAATGACTTGCTCCTGGATGAGCTCGCGGATATAGTGCATATGAATCTCGATGTGTTTGGTCCGCTGGTGCTGGACCGGGTTCTTCGAGATGGCAATGGCACTCTGATTGTCACAATGTAGGACTGTGGGCCGTGGAGTAGTGAATCCAAACTCTGTGAGAATCTGCTGGAGCCAAATGGTCTCAGTCGCTGCGTTAACAGCGCCTCGATACTCAGCCTCAGTCGAAGAGAGAGCAATAGCATGTTGCTTCTTGCTCTGCCAACAAATGGGGCCCGAACCAAGGTGAAAACTGTAACTAGAAGTAGACTTACGATCAACTAGATCGCCAGCCCAATCGGAGTCTGTGTAACCAACCAAGCGAAGTCCTGTGCCTACTGCATAGTGAATCCCATAGTGATGTGTACCCTGGATGTAATGTAGAATGCGTTTGGCGGCTTTCCAATGAAGCTCATGTGGTTCCTGCATGAAGCGGGAAACCATGCCAACTGCAAATGAAATATCAGGGCATGTATGAGTCAAGTAGATGAGACTACCCACAAGCTGACGATACAAAGTGGCATCAACTAGTGGAGAAGAACACTGAGCCTCAAGCTTGACTCCTGAAAGAAAGGGAGTCGGGGCAGGCTTACAATCAGCCATATGAAAGCGTGCAAGTAGATCAAGAGCATACTTGGGTTGCGATAGAGTGATTCCGGAAGGTGACTGTGAAATCTCTATCCCGAGAAAGTAGTGCAAAAGACCCAAGTCAGTCATAGAAAATCTGTCATGCAAAGCAGATTTGACCCTGCTAATGATGGATGAAGTACTCCCTATAATGATCAAGTCATCAACATAGAGCACAAGTATCAAGTGAGAGTCATCCTGTCGCAAAATGTAGACATTCGGATCGGAATGACACCTGGTGAAACCTGCGGAGAGAAGAAAGGAATCCATCTTGGCATACCAAGCCCTAGGGGCCTGCTTAAGGCCATAGAGAGATTTCCTTAGTCTGCAAACCAAGGAAGTATCCTGGATGAAACCCTGTGGCTGCTCCATATAAATCTCCTCATCAAGGTCACCATGAAGAAAAGCACTCTTCACATCCATCTGATGTACAGCCCAACCATGAGCTGCAGCTATAGCAAGTGTCAAATGAATGGAGTTCATCTTAGCTACGGGTGCAAAGGTCTCAGTATAGTCAACACCTGCAACCTGCGAGAAACCTTTGGCAACAAGCCGAGCTTTATACTTATCCACACTACCATCCGCTGCAAACTTGGTCCGATAGATCCACTTACATCGAACCATCTTTCTCCCTTTAGGGAGATGGACTGATCCCATGTGTTGTTCCTTATCAAGGAACTATACTCTTCCTCAATAGCTTGGTCCCACTCAGGAACCCCTGATGCTTCCCTAAATGTCTGTGGATCGGAAGCGGTAGCAATAAATGCATGTGGATGATCCTGATGTCGTGATCGAGTTCTCCGTGTATCCGAAGGATCCCCAACAAGAGAACCCGCGGACTCAAGTGTCTGTCGAGCCCAACGAGGTCTAGGTGGAGGTGGAGAATGAGGCACCTCAACTACAAATGGACCCTGTGGAGGTGTAACCCTGCGAGTCGGAGTTGAGGGAGTCTCATCATCTGAATCACTAACATCACTATCCACAATGGAGGAAGGTGGAGGAGGTAGAGAGGCTAAGCTAGGAGAGCTTTCCTCAAAGTGAACACTCCTCTCAATGAATACCTCATGTGTCTCTGGATCCATCAATCTGTATGCCTTAACACCCTCAGGATATCCAACAAATATGCAAGGCCGACTCTGTGGTTCCAATGTCTTGCGTTTCTGTGGAGGTATGCGAGCCCATGCTGGACACCCAAAGACTCTAAAATGTCTCACAATCGGTTTCCTACCAACCCAAGCTTCAAAAGGAGTAATACCTTGTAAAGCTTTGTGAGGAACCCGATTCTAGATGTGTGTGGCACAACTGATAGCCTCTGCCCAAAAGGCGGGATCAAGAGAACGTGCATGAATCATACAGCTAGCCATTTCTTTGAGAGTTCGATTCTTGCGTTCTGCAACCCCGTTCTGCTGTGGAGTGTATGCAACAGAATGCTGAAGATCAATCCCCTCAAATGTACAAAAATCCTCAAGTCTCTTGTTCACATATTCCCTGCCATTGTCTGTACGAAGAATCTTGACCATTTTCCCTGATTGCTTCTCCACACGAGTCTTGAAGTCCTGAAATCTGTCAAATACTTCACTCTTATGAATGAGAAAGTAGACCCAAGTGAAGCGGGAGTAGTCATCAATGAAGGTAAGAACATAGCAGGCCTTACTAAATGAAGGTGCTGGAAATGGACCTGCTACATCACTGTGAACAAGTTGAAGAACTTCCAAAGCTCTCCAAGTTTTCTCTTTATCAAATTTCTCTTCGGGATGCTTGCCCATGGAACAACCTGAACATACACCCTCTGAAAAGTTGATTCGAGGAAGACCTGTGACCATGTCTTTAGTGCTAAGCTGCTGAAGATAGCGGTAGTTGAGGTGACCAAACCGCTCATGCCATAGCTTACTTTCTGAATTTGAATGAGTAAGCAAGGCCCTAGAAGGTGAACTTGGCACAAAGTGGGAAAACGAATAAAGCCTTGAGTTGCCATTGACTTGTCCCACTGCTACCAAGGCATCATCATCAAGTTCCTTTACCACAACTGAATCTGGTGTAAACTCAACCTTTTTCCCATTCCCATAGTGAGTGATTTGGTAGATGGAGAGAAGATTGGTAGACAAGTTAGGAACATAGAGAACATTCTCAAATGTTCCATCATCCATGTCAACTGAACCTTTCCCTTCAACCTCTACTTGTGTATCATCACCTATGTAAATGTGAGGTACCTTAGATGGCTCTAATGAAGAAAACTGCTCCTTTGTAGAACCCATGTGATATGAGGCACCCGAGTCAAGTATCCATTGCTGTGAAGAACCTATTGTAGCCACAAATGCTTGCCCTTTTCCCTTAGACTGTGAGGAAGAAGAAGAAGATGAATCCTTCTTTGTGTAGGCGGATGGCAAGTTGATGTTGTTTTTCTTGAGAAGATTGGTTAACTCATCAACTTGCTTTGCGTGGCATCGATGCTCATCATGACCATACTTTTTGCAATATACACAAGTTGGTTTATCCTTCTTAGGTGGTGTCCCCTTCTTGGAAGAGGATTGAAGATTGCCTTGTGATGGAGAGGATGATTGTCCTTTTTCCTGTTGTGGTTGAGACTTAGATTGCTTCTTCTTCTTGTTGGAATTTTTGCCTTGACTTCCTTGATTTCCTTGATTTGCTACCAAAGCCTTGGACTTTGAAGTCTTGAGAAACCCCATGTTCAACAACTTAGATTGTTCCAATATCAACATTTCTGTGAAAGCTTCAAAAGAAGGCATAACATAAGAACTCCCCACTGTCAAACGATGAGTTTGGAAGCTAGATACAAATGCTGCATATTCTGGTGCAAGCTTGTCCAACAAGTTGAATATCAATTGAGCATCTTTTTTGTCTATTCCACAATCCTTTAGCTTTGCTCTTAGCACATTTGCTTTGGTTACATAATCTTGGATTGTATCAAAATTCTTGGGATCTAAGTTGGTGAGCTCATTATCAATCTGATAGCCTCTGATTTCATCAACTTGTCCATACAATTTCTGAAACATATCCCAAGCCTCTTTAATTGTTTTACACTTCTCAATGTGGAAAATGAGGTCATCTGATACATACTTGCGTAAGGTTCCAAGAGCCATGCAATTATTAGTGAGCCATTCTAATTGAGCATTTGGATCAGCCTTAGGATCAGGTGGTGCTGTTATTGTTCCATCTATGTAGTGTGTGAGACCCTTTTCCATTAGTTTACTCCATACTTTAATTTTCCATGATGCATAATTATGTGGAGTTAATGGTGGAAACTTATTAGGATTCATTGCAACAAGAATGGAAAGAGCACAAAGAGAGGCACAATCACACAAGACACCCCCCCAAATTCACTCAATCAAAGAACCCCCCCCAAATGTGATGATTTTGGCACTTTATAAGTAGTGCGTATACAATGGGCCACTTGCAAGAAATGGCAAAGTGGACTTCTGATTTACAATTTTACAACTACCTCAAGAAGGCCAAAAGAGACTCAAACTGATAATGCAAGAGATCTAACTAAGATCCAAGCAATTTACAAGTACCTAATAGGTCAAATAAGACCAATATCTGAAAGTACAATTTTCACTCAAAATCTCTGAAATATGATCATAGATTCTGAAAGTAGACGAAAAAATAAGCACTTTCAAAAAAAATGGTACCTGAAAAGGAGGTCGTATGAGCTCAAACGAGGCCTTTGAAGTTACAGAATTGAGGATTGGACAGGTACAGCTGAGAGAATCCGAAAATTCCAAAAAACCTGTGCATCAAAATCAGAAAATAACCACACCACTGCGAAGATCATGAAATTTTAGCCCATTTCAAAAAAAATTGCACCAAAAAAGGAGCAAAAATGAGCAAGATATGGCCTTCCAAAGTTGGACTGCAAAACTGAAAAGCCCAGTGGAGAGGGGTTTAAAATTTTCAAAAAATGCTGATGTGGTGCTGACGTCAGCAAAACACTATGTTAAATTTGACGGTCGTATGACCGTCATGAAAACTTCGCCTCTCTGCTGACTGGATGTCCGTACTGTACGGACAGATTATGTGGCCTGCTGACTGTACAATCTGTACTGTTGACGTGGCACCGTACGGAATGCTCGCGTGGCTGTGTGACTGGACAGTACGGACTGCACGTGTGTCGAGGTACGGATGCCTGCATGTCCGGGTGACGTGGCAGATGCGTGGCAAACGAGCTGGCTCTACACGGTCACCTGTTCCAGGCCACGTGGCTATCTCTAGTTGGCTGGGCCTGCCGGAGAGGTCTTTGCCGGAGATCTAAGACCGGCGGCCGCGCTGTTGCCGGAGGAAGCAGAGGTGACGTGGCGGTACCCATGGACGAGGCGCCGGAGTCCGGGGAGGAGGCGGAGCTGGGTGCCGCTCGGGTGGTGGCGGACGGGGGAGCCGCCGGGGTAGCACTGCTGGAGCGGGGGTTGCAGGGTGCGGACGCGGCGCGGATCTGTGCTGCACGGGAGGCGCAGCCGGGAGAGATGCTGGCGGAGTGGACGAGGGGCCGAAGTTCGGACAGCATCAACGTGCAGACAGGTACAGTCGGCGCGTGGGACCAGGTACGTTGTCTGCAAGCAACCTGCAACCTGCAGGTCACACGGTGGTACGGGGGTCTGCGGACCCCCAAACAACTTTTTTTTTTTTTTTTTCTTTTTCGAATTTTTTTTTTTGATCTTTTCAATTTTTTGATTTTTTTGATTTTTTTTTTATTTTTCAAAAACAATTTTCTGAAAAAATGAAATTTTTTTTTTTTTGAAAAATATATATAAAATTCGAAAATCCGTACAATATAGCAAAATTGGGGAAAAAAATTTTCCTCACCAAAATAGGTCGACTTTATAGTCAAAATTTTATGGAAATGGCCTCCCGGATTCAACGGTGATGTCCAAATCGCTGTAAGATGCCTCCAAAAAATGAAGATCCCCAAATCCGAAAATAGAAGCCTTCCACGATGTCTCCAAAAACTGATCAATGAAGCCCCAATGGCTCTGATACCATGTTGGATTTTGCCAAGATCAAGGGCACAATGAAAATCATAAAAGAGACAATAGAATGACAAGAACAAACTGTATTCTCATCAATATAAAAATGATCAACTGGATTAACCAATACAATGAATAGAGGCCTGCTTATATAGGCAAGGCCATATGGATGTATGAGCACACAAATATGACAAGTGGCTCAATGAGAAACAAGGGTAGGTAGGAAATAGGTGTGGGTAGGTAGGAGAAATAATATAATATTCCACATGAGGTGGATCACCCACCGAAGGTGGAATTATCACTCCACAATAAGTGGATATGATAGTGTAATAACAAGATCAACACCATAAGAGGTGGAATTTCTCCTACACACACTATCCCAATGTGACACAAACACCCAAGTGTCTCATATCCAAACTACTATGAGATGCATTATCCTAAGTAAACTTAAGTAAGTGTAATAATATCCATGATGAATAATTATTTACACCAACACATAGGGTAGGGGTGACCTGCAAACAATGCTAATTCTAGATGCCTATTTGCTTGGTGTATAACTTGTCAAAATTAGATCGATTGGCTACAGGTCTGCCATAAAGTTTCCAACTTATCACCAGTGAAAATACAAGGACCAAGGCTTGGAATACTCAAAAGTGTCTCTCAGAAAGTCTGCAACAGGCAAACTTTTAGTAAGAATTTGCAGACATAATGCTCAGAAATTCACACAATCAGCTACATTAAATATGCTCTCTATTAAGTTTAATGTTTTAAGATGAAAAAGAAGAGTTAAATGGTTTTGGTTCGATTTGCAATTTTTGTGAAGCTTTTGCACTGAAGTTTCCATAGCCTGATTTTTTTGCCTGTGAAGAAAGACCATGTCAGATAATATCAGCGAAGAACAAAATAAGGAGACAATTACTAGATTATGGTCTAACTTGAAAAGAAAAGGTGATGGGAAATGTTATTGTCCCTGCAAAATTTGTAAGGGCTTAAATACTAGAAGACTTCTAATCAAAACAGCTAAGAAACATTGTAGGCAGCATGGTCACATTGAAGGGGGACATGATTATCATCCACTGGTAAGTTGTTAATTATATTGTTTTAACAATTTATATACATAAGAAATCACTTGATAATGAGATCATGATCATGGTTTATTTATGTTGATCATTTTTATATAGGTCAAGCACCCCAAGGCACATGATATGGACCAACACAACCCGAAGAATATGGTTTTTGAAGTGGAGGAACATGGAGGTGTGAATATCGAAGCTGAAGATAATGATCCCATGGAAGATGATGATCACGCACCAGAAAACACAATTGAAGATGATGGTAGAGATACATTGATCCATGACACATTTAGTACTAGCACAGCTGATCATGATGATCAGGATGACCTTGATGTTCATGATTTACCTCTTCTTGAGAAGGCATATGAGCCCCTTTACAAAGGCTCCCAAACAACTCTTCTCTCTGTTGTATTGTTGTTAGTGAACTTGAAGGTTATGAATGGTTTATCCAACATAACAATCTCACGTATGTTAAGGTGTGTCATACATGTCATTACAGTTAATAAATGGTGAATCATGTACCATTAATATTCTTTATATTAACACCTCAAACTTTTTTTTTTTGTTGTAGATTGATAGGTGAGTTTTTCTTACCACCATCAAATATTCTACCTCGCTCATACCAAAAATTATCTGCCATTATGAAAGATATTGGAATGGAGTATCAAACAATAGATGCTTGTCCCAATGATCATATTATATATCATAAACAACATGAATTTGGAACATAATGCCCTGAATGTCATATCAGTGGATATCGAACAGATCAAATAACAAAAAAGGTGCCTCGCAAGGTTCTTCGTTATATTCCCATTATTCCACGTATGCAACGATTATTCAAGTGCACTAGCTTGGCACAATTTATGGATTACCATACATGCAATAGAAGTCGAGATGACATTATTCGAATGCCTGCGGATGGTTTAGCATTTATGGACATAGAGGAAAAGTGGCCACACTTTAAAGAAGAACCTCGTAATCTCAGGCTTTCATTGGCAGCAGACGGTGTCAATCCATTTGGAGAGTTGAGATCTGTTTACTCGGTGTGGCCTATTTTTGTTATCAACAATAATATTCCTCCATAGATGTCAATAAAGAGGGAGCACATAATGTTGGCAATGATTATTCCAGGTATTTTATCATTTAATAGTCATCTACATTTAATTATAAATATTGCAGTAAAATGGTCATAATAATTATGTAATGTTTTTGTTCATTCCACTAGGCAAGTACCAAGTTAAAGATATGAATGTATATATTGAGCCTCTTATCGATGAGTTGTTGGAGTTATGGAATGGTGTGACCATGTATGACATCTCTAGATCAATAGGACAAAGACAATTTCAATTCCATGCAATGCTTGTATGGACAATACATGATGCCCCAGGGCTAACACATTTTTGTGGTACGTTATAGTGTTCAAGTTGCGCATGATAATTATAATTATAAAAATTAACAGATTTAATAGAATTATACATTATCTTGTAGGTCTTCAAACAAAGGGAAAATTTGCATGTCCAGTTTGTGGTCCAAAGATGAAATCCCGTCATTCAAAAAGTTTAGGAAAGCAGGTGTTTGATGAGTATAGGCACTTCCTTCACAAAAATCATAAGTACCGGAATACTGAAAAACATCTTTTCAATGGGAAAGAAGAGACTACATCAAAGCCATGAAGAATGACTCCTCACTTATGGAAGTTGGAATATAATAGAATTAATCATCAAGGTAATGTCATTCCATCTAATGGTTTATGTTTGGAATTTGAATTTTTCTATCGTGTTTTGTTTACTGATGATGTAATTGATGATACTGAAGGTCGTCAAGGCATGGATGACCACCTTCCAAAGGGACTAAAAAGTTATCCCAGACAATTCAGTAGGTTGCCTTACTACGAGCAGCTACAAATTGTGCATTTGTTTGATACAATGCATATTGGAAAGAATATAATAGAGACATTATGGAAAATATTGGATGGAAGGCGTGACAAAGAAAAAATTGTCAAAATTTGTAGTGACATTGTGGAATCCAATCATGCAATGAAAAATGTCATTCAATCAAATAGCAATGGAGATCATATTAATATAAGTGCCCTTCCTTGGTTATTAATGGAGCAGCAAAGCAATTCTATAAAAGAAGTCATACGAAAAATTCGATTTCCCATAGGATTTGCTGCGAACATAAACAATCTCATATCAAAGAAGAGTAAATTTGGGCCAGGGATGAAAACGCATGATTGGCATACCTTCATTAAGGTAATTCGCATTCTTGTGTATTTACTATATATTTGTATACTGCGCATGTACTTTTCATTGTATTATGTTAGAAAACAATGAAAAGATCATTTTATAATTGTTGCAGTATGTTCTACCTCTATCTCTCCCAGACCACTTCGACAATAATATCAAGCAAGTCATATATGATCTTGGAAAATACATGAGGTAAGTAGTGATGTTTGTTCAATTTGTTGTATAGATATTATATTTGCCATTTGTTTTACTTGTTATGCAATATATTGTATATTATTTTGTAAAGTCTCATTTATATATTTTTGCATCTTCAATCTCTTTTAGGTGGTTCTCATCTAAATAAATCCACAAGGAAGATATAAAATATTGGAAGAGAAAAATCCCTCATCTAATGTGTGAAATGCAAAAGTGTCTACCTTCAACTTTTTTCAATGCACAAGAACACTACCTCATACACCAAGTTGAGGAGATTGAATTGTGTGGACCTGTACACACTAGGTCAATGTGGATGGTTGAGAGGCACTTGAAATTTTTGAAGGCTTTGGTTCGACAAAGAGCACATCCTGAGGGTTCTATGGTGGAGGGATATATGGTATACCAAACTATGGTGTACATTACTGAATATCTTCCTAAGTTTGCAGCAAAAATCCACGTAGATCGCATTTGGGATCCCAACCCCATTAATAAATTTGAAGGGGAGCACTTGATGGGGAAAGGTAGATTGAAGAAAGTGAGAGGTAATTATAAGATGCTATTGTAGTAAATTAATTCTTCATCTTCTAAATAAATCAGTTTTAAGTGGTCTATTAATTATTTGTACAGTTGGTCGGGAGTGGGATATGCTACATTTGTATATTGCAAACAATCTCAATTGGATGACGGTGTGGATTGAACAATGTCAACATTCTGGTCGCACATTAACATGGGATGGTGTCACTTCATTGGTTAAAGAAGCTCATCGTAATGGAGATTCCAATGTTACACAAAGGGAAATTGATTTAGCACATGGTTTAAGAGATCAACAGGTACGTATAATTTTATTAATTACCCGTATGTTTATCAACTCATGATGCGATAACTTTAATATGTTAGACATATTGCAGGTCAAACACCACAAGGCTATGTGCTACAATGGTCATAAATTTCTCATCAAACAGTTGGATGACACGAAGAAAACTTGTGATTCTGGGATAACTGCAATCTTTGAGGTGACCAATATTTCATCTAGAAACGACATACATCCTCAAGAGTCTCAAAATTGATACTATGGCATTTTGGATGATATACTTAAGTGTGACTTTAATTCCTTCAAATTAGTTATGTTCGTCGTCAAATGGTATAGGCTACGACTGAATAAAAATGATCCTGATAGAACTGTTATCGAACATGATAATAGATTTACAATGGTTAATACAAGGTCGTTTGAATGAGTTGGGGATGAGTCCTATGTTCTTCCAAGTCAATGTGAGCAGGTATTTTACTTGGAGGTTCCGCATAAACCGGGTTGGTCATTTGTTGTTAGACATGATCCAAGAGGAAGGCTAATAATGTATAATGTGATGGAAGAAGAAGATAGCGAAGAAGTAGAAGATGATATAGATGATGATCATGATCGACAGTTAGTCGATGATGTTCCTGATGGAAATGTACATGAAGAAGAAGTTGATGATGATGATGATGATGCTGCTGATGATGATGGTGATGGTGATGGTGATGGTGATGGTGATGGTGATGGTGATGGTGATGGTGATGGTGATGGTGATGGTGATGACGATGACGATGATGAACATAATGATGACGATGATGACGATGACAATGACGATGATGACGACGACGATGATGATGATGACGATGATGATCATGATCATGATCATGATGGTCATGATGATGAGTTGGATGAAGAAGAAGATCAATGACATGAATGAAATGTATGAGATGTGATTATTATATTATCTATTTAATATTGATATCTTGATAGAAATTGATTTGACTTATATGGTTACATAAATAATTCATATGTTTTGAATTCTAATGCCATTACTTAATTAATTCATGATGCACCTCTAGCTATGTGATAGATGGTGATTTAAAATACATATGTGATGGATTACATGCTTATGATGATACATGTGACATTTTTTGAACTTTGTGTTTATTTATGGAATGTGGACTACTTATTAGCTATGTGATGGATGGTGATTTATGATATGTATGTGATGGATTATATGTTTATGATGATACATATGTGATTCTTATGATGCGCAATTACATATATGATGATACATATGTGATGCTTATGATGCTTATGATACTGCAGTATTTATTGTTTATCAAATTACAAATGTAATGCTTATGATGCTCAATTGTTGGTGTAGGAACCTGAACCCCTTTGACGAGGATCCTGCACAGTCTCATGGATCGACAGGTATAAGTCAATACACCTTATAGAAATAATATATTTTTTAAAAATTACAAGAAAAACAAACTTCCTCAGTTTTTCAAACCTCAAAATTAGCAGTAAATCTAATATAGTTATCAACACTTGAGGCCCCAATTGGACTTACTCAAATTTTAATCTCAACATCAACTTTATGGCCGACTTCTTCATCAATATTACCCTCATTTGCAAAATATCTCTCTCATTACCAACTAACTCTCTCATTTGATGGTGCACAAGTATCACCAAATAGGTATTTGTCAGATGTGTCTTCCTCGAGTGAGGGAAATGCAGGAATAGAAGAGGAAAGTGAGACATGTAGTAGATCTCAAATAGGGAGATCAACTAGAGGTCAAAAGATTAGAAGAAAATTCAATAAATGAATGGAATTTTTTCTTGCTCAAGGGGGGTCATGTTCTTATGATGATGAGACCAAAGGCGACATTGAGGTGCCCTTAAGGTACAAACATCTACTAAAACAATGTGTACCCAAGGAACTTCCTCCAATAAACACTGATTTTTGTGTTAATGAGAGGATATATCGCATAGCACCTTCGTCGTTACATGGTTTGGGCCTATTTTCCATGGACAGCATAAAGGTCTATTACAACAAAGTTGCTGAATTGATGGAGTTTGTTGGACCTTGTTACAATTATAATGATTCGATGCAGATTGTTTGATATAAAAAAAGTATGCGTAGGTATGCACTGTCAGCCAATTATATACAACAAAAAGATAATGATCAAAGTAAACGAGTGGCTGTATACATTGATGGAAGGCCAAAAGCAACAGGGAATATTGCAGGTTTTATAAATAGTACACGACCTAGGTCAACTAATAAGCAACCCAATTGCATATTTGAGGCACGTGAGGGAAATTGTGTGTTTGTATGTGCGATAAAATCAATAAGTGCGGGGGAAGAGTTGCTAATCGATTACAATTTGAATCGTATAAATACAAACAAAGTTACTATCATGGGGGTGGTATGTACTATATATATACCATTTAAGCCAACTTCCAATTAATGAATCCAATAAACCATTGTATTATTAAGTTTTTTTGCTAAGTCTATTGGTTTCATTTCGCTAACGTTTTTATATTTTTTCTTTGTCACGGGGCCACATGGATCCACCACATAGCACAGATAGGGGTGTAGGTCCTGACACTTCTACGGAGCAGATAAACCTCATTGTAATTGTACAAATTAGATAGAAGCAAATTGTTACATTATGATCTTTTCTTGAGTGTTTTGAAGTAATTTTGATAGTGTTAATTATATTCTTGTCACAGATGGATGTTTGGGATAAGGGAAAGGAACTTGTAGTACCTCAGCACCTCCATAGGGATGTGGGGCACTCGACAGTGTTATGCACTGATGACATCACACTTAGCGCAAACCCTATACAATTGGTACAAATGAATATTAGAAAAATTAGCCAAGAGATTGTTGATTTGGCAACCACAAGCCCTCAGACTAATGAGATAACAAAGAGGGTGCAACTATTGTTGCGGACAGCGGAAAACGTGCAAGTAAGCAGTAATGAAAGCTTTAATCATAACAAAAGTTCAATAATGGTTTATATTTTTTTCTCTTTTATGTCATTAACTAAAATATGTATGTGTTGTTTTTACATAAATTTATAAGGGCTCATCATCCTGGTGGTGATGATCAGGGTATTGCGGGTAGTTCAAGTGATGACCATGTTCTATATATTAAAACCACTCCTTTGGACTTGTGAACTTGCTTTTTTAATGTTTTATATATTTAATGTATTACTCTTCAAGTGCTGACATGGGTCCGAGGTTGACCCCAACTGTATTGCCGACTGCAATGTCAGCAACATGTAGCATGCAGACATCATCTATTGCACCGGCTCGTGTTGACCCGCCCACTGGTGGTAGATCCCTCTTTTTCTCTCTCTTTCGTTATGTGTTTATTACCCTTGAAGTGTTCTTTCTTGGAGGCATTTCATAGTGGATTCATTTACTGTGGTAGGAGATGCACATGAGGATGCGCCAGAGGTGACTACTGGTGATAACATACCATCATTTCTTGGATCTTCCCGTATTGCTAGTACGGGAACATTGCAGGCCACATTGGTGGTGAGCGACGAAGAATTGATTCCCTTGAAGATACAGAAGGTTCCAGGTACTTTAAAATTATTATTATATATAGTCTAATTGTAATTTACTTACTATTCACTCATTTTGGACTAATGATCCCATGTTTTTTTTGTAGGAAATGATATTTTTATAAAAATCTTAATGACATTACATTGCAGATATTTGGGCCCACCATACGTAAAAGGTGGAACATCATACGTGAACTAACCCTTATCCACTATTTTGATTTCATATCATTGCTAGAATAGTTTTCCTTTTATCCATTTCTTGAACTATATCAAAGGTAGCTTCAGTTTCTTTCTAAATCTAACAGGTTTGTTTTTGCTTTAAAGGTGGAATGACCAAGAAAAAAAGTTAAAAGATGAACTCACAAACCGTATGGTAGGGTTGTTTGGAAATGACACATTCGATAAGACTAAGCTCCTAGAAAAAGCTGGCACATATCTAAAGTATGTGAGGGACCAATACATGACACATTTAGAGAAGAACGTAAAGTATGAGCGTCCCCCCATGATTCTAGAGAGGGAGTGGAAGGACCTGATTTTGGATGCAAAGGAGAGAATTGAAAGGAAAAAAGGAAATACACCACCAGACGCCAGAAGAAGGTATGTGATACTATTAAGAATGTGAATATGTATTAACTATTCATTATATTTATATAATCTAACATATTTCAAACTTTTCATAGATTGAGTGACACGTCAAAGGCAACCAAGGCAAGACAAGAAAAGCATGGTCAACACAAACTCGGTTCTAGTGGTTATATGAAACTTTCTGCATGAATTGTAAGAATCAGTAAATTAAGTATCACATCAAAATATTTATAAATTGTAAACAATTTTTTTTTTTTAACAATACAAGCAAAATTCACAATACTAAGCAAAAATGCAGGGCTCTGAATTCAATAGAGCGCCCACAAATGATGACAAGAGAATTGGCTACCAGCAAGGCTATATAGCCATGGCTGAATGGCTACGAGAATTGAGTGGGCAAACACAAGATTCTGATGCATCTGTCACAATGGTAAATAAGCTAAATGAAAATTATTTCAAATTGAATACTTAACCAATAATCTATTTGATGTTAAGTTTCAACATAAAGTGACTATATTTTTTTTAAATAAGCAAGCAATGATAACACTGTGCGTGACATTGGAATGCAGCATGATAATCGTGGAACAGAACCTGTACATGAAGGTTTGGATGTGCATCCTAGTAGTGGAGGTATTCATTTGCTATTAAATTTTTTTTATGTAATTATTAATACAATTAAACATCTTAAATTGAAAATTAGTGTAGTAATTAATGTAACCTTTATTGTTAATATTTTAGAGCATGTAGTCGGTGGTGACCAAGTGGAG
Organism: Cryptomeria japonica; assembly: GCF_030272615.1. Taxonomy (NCBI): domain Eukaryota; kingdom Viridiplantae; phylum Streptophyta; class Pinopsida; order Cupressales; family Cupressaceae; genus Cryptomeria; species Cryptomeria japonica. The sequence continues at coordinate 650,463,053 of NC_081410.1, forward strand.
CATGATCCGAGTAGACAACATCAGGATCATGATGTTGCCCAATCAGGTAAAGAGGACCACTATTATTCCTTTAAACAAATTTAATTGCAATTGGTGTATTGATTAATGTAACGTTTCGTATTTCAACTCCAGAGGATCTAGAGGGTGTTCAGCATGTCGAGGTTGAGGCTAGACAAAATGATGTGGCCCCATCAGGTAAAGAGTGTAATGATTGTGTTCTTTAAATTAATGAAATGCTCGTAACAATAATAAAAAAATGTTTTGAATTTAACCCAATTCTTTGTTATTGCAGAGGACCCCCCTTTGGTTTAGCATCCTCGTCCTTTGTATAGGACTAGGCATACATCAAGAGCATGAGAAGAGGGCAGAACATCCGAAGATGGGGGAAATGATGAAGAAGACGATGCTCCACTTAGACTTTACATAGCTTCAAACAAAAAAAATGATTGTAATCTACCTTATTTGATAATGACTGACTTTTATGTGTTAATGAATGTAATTATGTGCTAATGAATGTTCATGAATGATATGTGTTGATGATTATTGATGAATGTTGCGTGTTAATGAAAGTTAATGAATTTTATGTGTTAATGAACGTTATGTGATAATGAATGAATGTTATATTTTAATAATGGATGAAAGAATGAATGAATGTTAGATGTTAATAGGGAATTTAGAGTGATGTTGGGGGGGGGGGGTGGGGGGCGGGGCCAAATGAGCTTCCACCTTCACATGGTTGGCCCTGTTAAGTAGAGAATATTAAACTATTCTCAAAACAAAGCAAAGCTCAATAAGATAACACACTTTTCAATATTTCATTATGTTGCACAGTTAATCTTATTGAATAATGTACGTATATTGAATCCTAATTGCAGGGTCCAACATAACCTACACGAACAACACCATGGTGTGAATGCAAAAGTTGTGAATATGCCTCATCATGAATAAAGTTGAATCAGCGCATTCTCTGTAAAATCTCAAATGCTCTATACTTTGGAGGTTTTGAAATTTTTATGATCATATCAGTCCCCTGCCTAAAAGCTTTTTTCCTTGATTTGTTTGTGATACACATTGAGAGATTTTTGTTTTCCTTTTATTTATGCATGTCTTAACCATTCTCCACATGCTTCCCATTCTTATTTAGATTGTTGTATTTTTACATATGTTGGAATCTGTAGTTCCACGCACATGTTTTCTATGTTCTTTGTAACTGTATGAAAAGGTGTAAAATGTGGGTATAGTCCAAAATCTTGATTACCAACAAGCTATTGTTGTTTAATAGTTCTAGTGTTTGTATTAATTGAAACAGTTTAACCCTTTTAACATGTTTCATAACAAACCTGCACTTTGTATGCAATCTTATTGTTAGAGTTCAATTACTGAGGTGATGTGATTTTCAAAAGTATTCCGACGAAAACAAAATTGGTTTTCATTTATGTATTTTTTTAAAATTTTAGAGTTTCCTCGTGAACATTTAAACTTAGAAGGATTTAAAAATTCAATACAGGAGTACTGGACATAATTTCTGGAGATAGAACTGAAACTGTCTCCCATGACTTCAGATTGTTTCCATGCTCTCTAGGCTAGTAGCTTTCAGACACAAAACATAGGTCTTCTAAATTCTGTCCCAACATTAATTAGTTCCTTTCTCTTCTTTTTCATCCTTTTGGAATGAGAATTGGAAATTGTTAGGAACAAACATCTTCCTAGGTGATTTGTTAAAATACAATGGGGAACTCAATCAACTTTTAATTCACTTCGTTTTAAGTTATTATCGCAATTCATTGAATTATACTTACAAAAGGCTTATATTTCCAAGGTAAAATATCAGTATCTTTCTTGGGTGATATTAGATAGCAGGGTCTCTTGGCTTAGACAAAATCACCCTCTCATTGTATTCAAAGTAGATGCGTAGCAAAGCTAGATGCATCAATCGTTAAATCATAAACAAACACAAGCTCAAAAATTGTGTTACCAAGTACGCTTGGAACCTAGCCTGTAACTAACTAGTTCATACTAGATATTGTTTGGGTATGGTATTCAATTCTATTAGAATCTACAAAATAAATATTAACCTAGAAATTAATGTAAGTGATAACATTTTTAAAATTGTTAAATATAAATGATAATAAAATCAAAATAGCATAACATAGTTGATTTCATAAGAGAGAAAATGAAAAAGTTCACAATATCTTCACTCGATATCCAAGATTTTCAATCCATGAGGATGAAGATGAGGATGAGATAGAAAACCAAAAGACAAGGAATTGTTTATCCAAGTTTCCAAATTTTTGAGGATAACGAAAAAAACATAATCCTATGAAAGAAGGAGAATGTGCAAGTCATTATCTCAAGTTAAAAGAAATTACTTAAGTAAACTAAACAAACAAATGCAATATCATACTTACGATAAAACATATCCACTTGGTGAATAAAATGGTACATTGGCACACCCCCTTAAGTGCAATTGAGGTAAGAAGAAATGGGTCACAAGGTTAGGTATCCATGTAAAATATGAAATAACCCCAAATTATAAAGAGAGTGTACCCTCTCGAAGTAGAGACTAGAAAATCCATAGGACAAAACTCCATCCCAAGCGACATATGTGAAGGATAATATAGATCCACCCCATCCCCTAAAGTTGGTGCCTCCACAAAGAAGAGAGAAAAGCAATGCAAAATGTTGAATGGTGAATGTTGTAGTAGGTTCATTTGCAACAAATGATGCACCTTCCTTTCACGATATGGAAATCTTGAGTTGTCAAATTGTTGAATTCCCATTCAAGTGGAATGTAGAAAGGAATTTAGATGTATGGTTTTTGAAGCGACTCGTGTGTCTTGATGTTGATGTTAAGCTGTGATTGTTCCATAGAAGATTCAGGGACTACAATCATTGAAGTGTGAGACCTTAATTAATGTGAAATAGAATGTGTCATGTTGCATGATATGGTGGGGATAGAACAAGTGAATTTACAATGGGAGACGATGTAACTCGATGGGCATTGTCATCAATGAGAAGACAAATATTCTCAATTGTTTCATCAATATTTGAAAGGTGAGAGTCCACAAACAGATGTGAAATGTTTAAGTAGGCCTCCCAATGAAGTGGATCTCATAGACACGAAGAATCCTATATAGAGAATCATTGAGAGCCCTTGAAGAAGCAAATTTGAACTTCGATGAAGCAATACATGATGGAGGAATATCTTGCAAGAGGAAATCAAAGTCATTATGGTGTCATCTAGATCTGAAATGTGGTCTACTTTTCAAAAAAGTAAAGATGCTTGATAGGAATGTGTCCTAGTGGGGTGAATCTAGAAGACATATAATCCTATTGCAAAGAATCATGGAAAGTTCTAGAAGAAGCAACTTTTAATTCTGAAGTAGCAACGTGTATAAGAGATGTTCTCATTTGTAGATGGAGTATCAAGAGGAGGATCACTAGTCCATGGACCATATCATTGTTGTTAAATACCTACGCTTTTGTTCATAGTCACTTGGTGTAGGAATGAATTCAGTGAGATAGGGTAGGAGATCCTACATAATGTAAATTTTCACTATCCCTTGTTTCGAGTACAAATGGTTCTCTGAATTTATCTTGACAATAGAATGTCAAAATTTAATACCATAATCCATGATGAAAACTGCCAAAAATGGAAGTTTATCTTAGTTCGCAATTACAAAATGCTTTTGTATAGGCCTCTCGAAGATTAAGTACATCAAATTGAGACTTTATAAATTGAGTGTATGTATTAGAAATCTCCCAAATTGTTCAATGGTCTCCAAACCTTGTCAATTTTTAATTTTTATTTTAACTCAAATATGTATGGTATAGGCATATCATTGGTTGTGTGATTTTTTTTTCCCTTAAATGCTTCTACAACCAAAAGAGACAAGTTTTAGATGAAAATGGGGTCTTATGGGCCTTTTTGACACAATGGTAGGTTCTTTAGACCTGAAAATGCCCCAAAAACTAGTCGATTGCCTTAAGTTACAAACAAATCCTTGTTTGTGAGCATGCTTCTTGATCTCCAATTTTGGTGGAATGAAAGATAATATTGAATTTATCAAGCCTTTTTGATGCCTCGAAACCACCAAAAAAAAGCTACTTTGATCATTGAAATGTTGTAGTGACTTGGATAAAAAAAGAAAACTAAGTCTAAACTTTAGAAGTTAGTTTTTTCTTGTCAAATTGTTTTCAATTTTCAAATCATCCAAGGATGCAAGAGGAGTATATTTTGTTATGACAAGATAAAAAAAAAAAATTAGAATCTTTTGAAACCATTGAAACATGGGGACCCCTTCCCCCCCTCCAAAATCCCTATTTTTTCAGGATACAATACTTAGGGGAAACATCCCCTTGTCGCACCACTTAGGGACGTCCTAGGGACTCCAAGGAGTCTCTTGACCATCTTGAGGATGCCTATGAGTCTCCCATGGCCCCCAATTAGAAACTCCAATTCTAAACAAAAATGGTGAAATTATTGTGAAAATGTCATCCATATTAAAGGTTTGGCAATGCCCCCTAACCTTGATGGGGGCTCTGCCCCAAACCCCCCACAAGGGGCACTACCCATTGACCCCAAACCTCTACCCACCATTCTTATTGTTAATGCAATCGTTTCCATTTTTTTTATATTGAATAGTTTAAACACTTAGTATGCCAAAGTTCCATCTGCAATTCTTATACTTATTCTTAGTTTGTTCCCAAAGTTCCAAAACTCTACCACCATTGTTAATGTTCAAATTTCAATGCAATCATTGACATATTTTTAATGTTTATTGTAAAATTTACATAGTGTGGCAAAGTTTTATTTACAGTTGTTATACTTATTCTATACACATCCTTTTATAATTAATTTTTTAAGTTGTATATATATTTGCATCCCACCCCGCCCCCTTCGTCATCCCCCTGTCGTCCCCAAACTTAAGCCCTTGGTATGTTAAGATATGAAAGCTCAAAATAGTTTCATTTGATATGTCAATTGAGGAAAAACCTACAATATATAGCTTCCAAGATTCCAAATCCATGAGGATCATGAAGACGTAGAAAACCAAAAAAATAAATTGCTTATCCAAGTTTCCAAATTTGTGACAAGGAAAAAGTAGAATCTCAATCAAAGAAGGAGAATGTGCAACTCATTATCTTATTCTACCTAAGTAAAAATATTACCTAATTAAGATTTTTAATAGTGGAATATCACACTTAGGAAGAAACATATCCAAGGTAAATAAAATATTACATTGATAGGCTTCTTTGGTTGCTCTAAAAGTGGTGCCTTATGAATTATGTTCTTGGATACTAAAGTTTCCAAATTCTGGGCACTCTTGATAGCTTCTCGTAGAGATTGTGATTTGAAGGCTTTAACCAAACCTTTCAATGGTTTCTGTTGATGTGTTTTTTATGCACTATGCAACACAAAATAAAATACTAAGTATTCTATCCTCTCTTGAACAAAATCCTCCCAAGTGCTAAACTACGTGATCAAATGGGATGACTCCAAGATTCCAATAGTCAGGTCTTCACTTTATATTGTAGATAGACTCAATGATTGTGATGTGATATTTGCTGGAATCACAAGGGGGACTTACGTTGCTTGGGTCAAGACCTATCCATTTTCATGTTTCATGATTGATTTACACTCCATGATTTAGGTCATCCTTGAGAAACATCTCGACTTAGCCAAATTTTGTTAAATGTACCCTAATTCTTTAATTTTGACCCCTTACTAGCATTGCCTTAGGTTTTATTGGAATTCTTGCTTCTCTAGCATGGGCACATTTCTAGGGTTCATTCGCACAAATTGCTCTTGATGAGCAAGCTAGTATCATGACCATGACTTAAACAAAATTTTAACTTTGTCAAATTATCTCCTCCAAACTTCTATGAGTTCATCACCTTCATTCTTCATCATTTGGATGTCTTTTGTCATTGGAAGGTAATTCTTGACCACCATACCTCAATCTTGACCTATGCTACCCTAAAACCCGAGAACCTAGTCATGTTTACAATTGAGATCTTGGTGACTTGATCACTTAATACAGCTTAATCATGCAAATCTCATCTAACTCCAACTCCAACACTTAAGCAAATCAACCCTAGCAACCAAGTACTTTGGGAAATATCTTGCAACTTGACAACATGGGTAATGATGGAGGAATGGAAGGTGAGACCTATAGAGGTGAGAGAGAGAGAGAGAGTGAGAGGAAGAGATAATGACCTGGAGAGGGTAGAGAAAGAGAAGTAGAGAGGGAGACAAGAAGAGAGGAATGGAGAAAGAGACCTAGAGAGGGGAGAGAGAAGAGAGATAGTAGAGAGGGATAGAGAAGAGAGATAGAAGAGAGATACTAATGTCAATCTTTTTCTATAAAAATTTTTTTTTCTGAAAAACCGGCCTATTGTCGGAATTCCGACTCCAAAGGGTAAAATTCTGACAGAGGAGTGCCATCGGATGCACAACATCCTCGTCGGAACTCTCCCGAAGGTCGTCATTATGAATTCCGACAATAGGTTGAGATCGCGACGGTATTCTTTCGGGATATGAGCATCCATGGTGGCCGTCGGAAAGGTTGGAGGTGATGTCAGAATTGCGACGACCACAAGGATAGTTGGAACTTCTGACACAAAGTTTTCGATGACTTTTTTTGGTCGGTAGTGCGACAAAATTGTGTCGGAATTCCAACGATTTGCTGTCAAAATTTTGACCCGAATGTACTAGTGAATCTTTCTATCCTCCTCTTTGCTTCATCTGCATGCATGAATGCTATGTGTACAAAAATAGAAACTTGTGTAGAGTGATAATACATGGATTGCACTTCATTTTGAGGTTGTAGTGTATAATTTTCAGCGAAATCAACGATAGAGACAATGGTGCCAAGAGGAAATGTGTCCTTACACAACTTGAATTGCTCATCTAACCATCGAGCTCTATGTGTATGCATTATGTACTCATAAACTAGTTTCTCTTGAAACATTTTCATAAATTGAGCTACACATATATCATTTTTCACTAGCTCACATCTCTTCAGATATTTTCCATCTTTAACTCCATATGTGACTGTCTTGTATTTTCCAAAAGAAACTAGTTTCGTACCAATTTCATGTGTGCTCTCCAAATGTATGCATCTTGGTAAACGTTGCAAACCACCACATATAGCACAAGAACCTTCCAAACAAGGCATCTTATAATAAATGCAACCATCATGTCTATTACATAACACACTTGAAATAAATTCTCTTGCTGACTTTGGAGGTGCTTGTATATTACATTCCTGCAAAACATTGTTAGTGTGCAAAGTACAACAAATATGATGAAAAATATCATAATGCATGGGAAATTCAATATGCATCCTACAACAACACGTGGTGTGTACATGATTAATCTTAATATAAAAAGGTTTTGCCATTTCAAAAATCTTTGAGAAATTTTTATTTGAGGAAACTTTTGAAGGAATCTTTCATAAAATTTAGTTTGAGTCATATCCAAATAGAGTTTCGCATGTGGCTCATGATTTTTAGACCCAATTCGCCTTCTAACAAAATCTCTTTGGTTGGGTGATACTCTTGTGTTGTCATGCCAAAAATTTTCAATTAATGTTTTAAGTGCATCTACAACAACCTTGTCTTTGCATGGTAGTCTACCCGAGAATGCCCAAAGAGAATTATTGTTAGGTTCCTCTATTTGTTCTCGCCTCTTTAATGCTTTACTTAATGTTGTTCTACTAACGTTCAATGACTTACTTGTTTTTCTTATCAAATGATCTTTTTTTTATTTTCTTGCTCATTATGGTTGATGTAATGACACGTCGAGTAGCATTAGAATCTTTACTACGTGATTTTGAACCAATAGATTGATATGCATCAAATAGATTTCTGACAATAGTTCTTTCACTGTTACTTTCAAATGATCTTAGGCCTAGAATTTTCATTGTCTCTCTAAAATTCAATTTTTTAATCATTTGAACAATTAATTGACATCTTGCAGTTTGATTTAAGTTTTTAAAATAGTTTTGCCATATTCTTTTAACCATTCTCCTACAAGTTCGTTCATTCATTTTATTGGGCATTGACTTCAATATATTCTCATCAATGTCAATTAGATACTTTGGTTTCCTACGAATGATTCTAGGAGGTGTTAACATCGGTGCATTATGTACATTCAATTCATCAAGTAGAGAAGGTGTAATATGTTCATCATTTAATTGATTATTCAATGTGGTATCTTCTTCAATTGCATTAGGTTCAAACGGTAAATTATCAAATGTTTCTTCTTCAATTGCATTACGTACATTATATTTGTTTGGTAAATCGAATTGAGATGTTGAGGTTGGCATACCTTCTTCTCCTATTGTTCTTATGTCACGCAATTTCTTCATACGCTGCCTTTGTCTTTCCTTTTGAGCCTCTCATTGTTCCATCGTTCCTCGCTTGTTCTTTCCCATGGTTGAGATCGGTTGACCTAAATAGAATCATATTACATATATATGTAAAGAAAAGTTCAAAAATAAATAAATAACCGTAAGTATGCATCTTATCACTATTTTTTGGAATCAAACTATTAAACAATCACAATTTAATCATTTGAAACCATGCAAAAACAAAAAACTAATAAAAACAACAATTCAATCATTTGAAATCATGCAAAAAACAAAAAATTCACTTACTTTTATGTATACAACAGTGATAGTAGTGCAGACATAGTTCAAGTGGGGCCTTCAACGACCTCAAAAACTTCTTTTGAGGCCGTTAAGGCTCTTGGGCAACTAAAACTATGTCTCTAAACCGTGTACGCGCTGCTAGGCCATAAAATGTTGGCAAGCCCAACGGTATTCTCGGCTAATAAGTAGCGCGTATGTGCTACTGAGCCTAAAAATGTTATCCTAGGGTATCGAATAATGGGAATAGTACCGCTTATGAGTAATAAGTACCGCATACGCGCTACTAAGCCTTAAAAAAGTTATGGAAGGGGTATGGAGGAAGGGAGAGGGAGAGAGGGAGAGAAGAGGGGGGGAAGGGAGAGAGAGGGAGAGAGAGGGAGAGAGGGAGGAGAGGGGAGAGGGAGAGAGAGGGAGAGAGGGAGAGAACATAGGGGAAGGGAGAGGTAGAGGGAGGGAGAGAGGGAGAGGAGAGAGAGAGAGAGAGAGAGAGAGAGAGAGAGAGAGAGAGAGAGAGAGAGAGAGAGGGAGAGAACATGGGGGGAAGGGAGAGGTAGAGGGAGGGAGAGAGGGAGAGAAGAGGGAGAGAGAGGGTGGGAGAGGGAGAGAGAGGGAGAGGAGAGGGGAGAGGAAGAGAGAGGGAGAGGAGAGGGGAGAGGGAGAGAGGGAGAGAACATGGGGGGAAGGGAGAGGTAGAGGGAGGGAGGGAGGGAGAGAAGAGGGGGGAGGGAAGGAGAGGGAGAGAGGGAGAGAACATGGGGGGAAGGGAGAGGTAGAGGGAGGGAGAGAGGGAGAGAAGAGGGGGGAGGGAAGGAGAGAGGGAGAGAGAGAGAGAGAGAGAGAGAGAGAGAGAGAGAGAGAGAGAGAGAGAGAGCATGGGGGGAAGGGAGAGGTAGAGGGAGGGAGAGAAGAGGGGGGAGGGAGGGAGAGAGAGAGAGAGAGAGAGAGAGAGAGAGAGAGAGAGAGAGAGAGAGAGAGAGAGAGAGGGAGAGAGGAGAGGGAGAGAGGGAGAGAACATGGGGGGAAGGGAGAGGTAGAGGGAGGGAGAGAATACATGATAAAAATCAAAGAGGAAGTTGCAGATAAGAAATAAATTCACTTACTTCTATAGAAGTGCAGACACAGTTGCAGTGGGGTATGGAGAGAGAGAAGAAGAGAAAGAGGGATGGGGTATGGAGGAAGGGAGAAGGGGAGAGAGAGAGAGAGACCTTGTATGCATTTGAGAGGGAGAGACGATACACTTACATGTGTATATATATGTTTAATATATTATATGTATATAAACACATTATATATACAATGTCATATTATACACATATTATATATTACATATATTATATGAATATACACATATTATACATAGAATATAATATTATACAATAGCATGTATGCGCTGTTTATAGTAAAGATAGGGCATATGCATTGTTTAATGGGAAACATGCGCGTACACACTTCTTACACTATAAATACCCCATACGTGCTTTTTAAACCATAAGTACCCTGTACGCGCTTTTTACTTTTTAGGCTTGGAAATAGGCCTGGATGACAAAGCTATGGATTGGAAGTTTGATTTCCCTCCATTTCTCTCATTTTTGACATGTTTTATTTTATCAACTTGGTTTATCAGCTTTGTCATCATCAGGTTTACACTTCATAAAGTGGGTATTTCTAAAATTGCCACCATATTTTCACCCATCTTCTGATCTTTCTAACCATATAATTTTTTTCCAATTTGAACAACAATAACATATTATTATTGAATTTCTTTTACTAGTATCTCCATAGTTCTCACAGACATAGGTGCACCATTTTTTGAATAACTTTTGATATATGTGTCCAAATTCAAAAAACTTTATATATTATTGTAGTGCACTTGATTCTTTACAATTTAAAATAAATAAATTGTATTTTCAATTTGTTTAGTGCAACTTATGCTTCGCGCATGAACAGGTACCGAATTTTCAGGATGTGCTCGATTGGAAAAATCATAAAAAAAAATATACTCAACAAAAAATTACAAAAAAATACACATCTTCTAGTGCTCACTCTTAACTATCTTTTTGCCAAAGGATTTGTCAAAATACTAAATCTAACTATGAATTTTTTGATGCGCACGTCAGACACTATGTTATGTTTTTCAGAAAAAAATAGGGTTAGTTTTTCGTGCGCGAAGGATTTGACCCCCTTAATATTATCCAATTTTGAAAAAGTTTAGTAGTTTGGAAACTAGATTCGGAGTACTACAATATTTGTTGTTTGATTATCTTCATATCTTGAGTGGACGACTTTCAAATTTTGCCTCTAAGTTCAGGTTCACCTGATTTAATAAAAAAAAAGTGTCCACTTATACCCCCCTTTTTGACCACCATCTTTGTGCACTTACCCTAATGCACCAAGTACTTTCATGAGGTATTGAAAAAATTCTTGGGTAAGTTTGTTATTGTATATTTTGATGAAATTATGATTTTCAGTAAGACAAAAGAGGAGCATTTGTTGCATTTGAGACAAATTTTGTAGAGGTTGAGAGAAGAAAAGTTGTTGATAAATATTAAGAAGTGTACTTTCATGAAAGATTAGTTAGTCTATTTGGGATTTCTGATATTGGAGGATGGTTTGAAGATGGACCCTGAGAAATTAAAAGCAATTGTTGAGTGGCCTACACTAAAAAGCATTGGAGAGGTAAGATCATTTCATGGATTGGCTAGTTTCTATCGGAAGTTCATCAGAAATTTCAGTTCAGTTTGTAACCCTATGACTGAGACCATGAGGGGAGATCAAAAGGAATTCAAGTGGACCACTAGAGCAAACAAAAGTTTTGAGCTATTGAAACAAAAAGTGACTGAGCAACCTGTGTTAGCTTTACCAGATTTCAATAAAGTATTTCAAGTGGATTGTGATGCAAGCAAAACAACAATAGGAGCAGTCTTGAGTAAGGAAGGGAGAGAAATAACTTATTTTAGTGAGAAATTGAATGATTCTCGGAGGAGATATCCAGTGTATGATCAATATTTTTATGCCATAGTTCAAGCCTTGAAGAAGTGGAGACATTACCTGTTGCCTAAGGAGTTTGTGTTGTATACAGATCATAAAGCTTTGTAGTATTTGAACACTCAGAGTAAATTGAATCAAAGACATATGAGATCAGTAGAATTTTTGTAGAGTTGCACCTTTGTGTTGAAGCATAGAAGTGGGGAATCTAACAAAGTTTTTGATGCATTGAGTAGGAGAATGAATTTGCTGACAGAGATGAGAGTAACAGTATTAGGATTTGAGGAATTGAAGACCTTGTATGATGATAACCCGGATTTTGCAGAACCTTGGAGAGCATGTAGAGAATCAGTTGCTGTAGATAGAAGAAAGTGGCTGGATTACTTCATTAAGGATGAGATGTTATTCAGAGGAGTTTAGTTGTGTATACCTAAGAGTTATATGAGGGAGAATCTGATAAAGGAGAAACATAGTAGAGGATTAGTCGGGCATTTTGGTATTGACTAAATAGTAGCATTGGTGAGTGAGCATTACTTTTGGCCCCAGATTCATAAGGATGCTAGGAAATATGTGCAAAGTTGTAGAGTTTGTCAAGTTGCAAAGGGTAGTAGTCAGAATGTGGGATTGTATAAACCTTTGATAGTACCAATAAGACCTTGGGAGGATATAAGCATAGATTTAATACTTGGATTGTCTAAAGCACTGAGAGGGAAATGATTCTATATTTGTGGTAGTGGATAGATTCTCGAAGATGTCTCATTTCATACCTTGAAAGAAGACATCAGATTCATTACATATAGCAGACCTATTTTTCAAGGAAGTAGTGAGATTGCATGGATTACCTAAGAGCATAGTTTCAGATAGAGACACTAAGTTTGTTGGCTATTTTTGGAGAACACTTTGGAAGAAAATGAAAACAGATTTGAAGTTTAGTTCTACTTTTCATCCACAGATTGATGGAGAGACAGAAGTAGTTAACTAGAGCCTGGGAAATTTGTTGAGATGTTTAGTTGGAGATAAAACCAGAAGTTGGGATTTGATTCTTGCAAAAGCAGAGTTTGCGTACAATAATTCAATAAACAAGAGTACTAGAAGAACACCTTTCGAGATTGTTACTGGAGTACATCCTAGAGGTATATCAAAATTAAGTGATATTAGCAGTGAAGACCGAAGAAGTTCATAAGCAGAAGAATTTGCAAATCACATGAAGGACTTACATATTCAAGTTAAGCAACATTTGGATGGCATGAATAGAAAGTATAAGGAGAACGAAGATGAGAAGAGGAGACATAAGGAATTTGAAGTTAGCGATGAAGTGATGGTGTATCTGAGAAAATAAAGATTCTTGGTTGGAACTTATAACAAATTGCAAATGAGAAAGTTTGGACCTTGTAGGATTTTGAGAAAGTTCAGTTCTAAGAATGCATATGAAGTGGAGTTACCAGATAGTCTGAGTATTTAACCTATGTTTAACATTGCAGATCTTTATCAGTATCATGAATCAGAATTCAGTGAGGACAATATTGCAGACTTGGAGAAACAGTTGCCCTAGAAGGAACCAAATCAGATTGAAGACATTTTGAACAGTAGGATTGGGCGAAGTACCCAAAGCACTCAGTATAAGGAGTATCTTGTGAAGTGAAAGGACAAACCAGTTGAAGATTCATCTTGAATTTCTTAGGTAGAGATAGACCGCCTTGGTTTTCCTCTGATCCTAGCAAAGTGAGAGACTCACTTTTTTAACAACCCCGAATGTTTGATGCAGGAGCATCACCGATTCATAGCAATCTTGCATCAACCAAAAATATTTCCTTTCTGTTTGTAGTTTCAACATTTATTTCTGTGTGTCCCAGTTTTGGCTCACTGGAACCTGTGGAGTTGGATTTTACTTGAAGACTTGATCATCTTCCTTATTCCCAAACCATGGAGAATTTGGATCGTTTTCCGACAAGTTATCGCTATTGGTTTCCGAGATAGTTTTTTGTTACCGGTTGCCTGGACCTATTTGAAGTGGTGATCTACCGAATCCCTTTCGTATCTTGTGGAGCCCTAAGCATTGATTCTGATGTTCCTTGGTGTGTGGCCAACCTCTTCCCATGATATACACTTCATCCTTTGGATTTTCCGAAGGAATTTCTTTGGCGGAGGCTGACCTTGTTGGTTTTGCAGGTTAGGTCTTGTTCTTCGGGTTTTGATCCCTTTTGGGCTGACTGAATCCCCTTGGATCATATAAATCATTGTAATAGAGCATTAGAATGTAATCAAGAAGTTAGACTGATCATAGAAGATAGATCTTAATATTTTAGGTCCTGGTTGCAACATGTTTTGTATTTGAGGATGTTTTAGCAGTCGTGTGAGCCGGTTCCTATAACTCAGTTGTTATCGATTGGTTGTAATCAATTTTCATGTTATAATTTAATCTATTCTTCATTGCCTCCATCATTTCCTTGTGTTTCCATTGTGTTTACTCTTGCTGACTAGTCTGGACTAGTCTCTTTGAGGTCCCTCCTAGCCAGTGACTGCTTCAACATCCCTCTATAAGTCCAACTGCATCGAAACTAGTGTCCTAAACTCTGCCACCACCTCCTCATAGGATAGTGTCAATGTAAGGCCCTCCCCAAACCAAGCTTTGATTTACTTAGTTGACCATGTTTGACTTATTAATAAATGCTTTATAATTCGATAGAATGGACTGTGTTAGACAGATAGATTGGTGAGAAAGGTAATTGAACCAAGTTATAGAGTTATTGCACCTTGTGGTGTGCATTTTGATTTATTATGAATTTGAAATCCTAAAAGATTCAATGACTGGATAATCTTGATTTAACGTATGTCAGCTATGTCTGAATGTAGAACGTATATGATTTCGTGATTTGATAACATTGATGAATGTTGATGCTTCATTTATATGCTTTATGATAAAGAACTCTATATGATCCTAAAATAGGATAAATATGAGAGGAGGTATATCATTATTGGATTTGCAGGACTTACTATGATGATAGAAATAGGAATGCATGTTTTAATGTATGGATCAAAATTATGTGAATGATGATAATTGTTATGTGGAGTTATTTGGATAAAGGATGTATTGATTGATAAATGTATATTGTATGCAGAGTGCTTGTAGTGCATTATTATTCATGTGTTTTATGTTATATGAGATTATTTGGAAGTACTAATGTGTAAATTGAGATGCGCAGGAAATTTACCATGTGACCATGGAAATTACGGAGAATCAAACCTAGATTTATGTATGTTCGTAAGCCAGGGGTTGTCTATTTGGAGAGACCACACCCCGTTTGTGTTGTATTTTATTCGTATCAGTATATGCTGCATGAGTGTTTAGTGTTAATTAAATTTTATATGTAAAAACCACGAGAGGCAATTTCATGTTTTATTTTTGTAAAGGTGTTTTATTGGTGTCACTTGACACGTGTGGATTTAAATTTATATGTTTTATTTTGTCTCTTGGTGGGAAAGTGTTTAATTATAATTAATCTTAAATAAAATAATGTGTTGTCATAAATACTTTGGGAATATAATATTTGGAGTGGTCAACTTATGTTTGACCCGAAAATAAACTTCAGAAGGGTTTAAAATGGGTTAAATGAACACCTAGGGGTAGTTTAATAGGGTTTCCTAATGCCCATAAGGTATACCTAGGGGTTAGGGGAAATTTTAGGCAAGTTTCTACTTTATAATGATCTTTTTAACGCTTTAAAAATTGGTTTTTTGAGTTGAGCGAAAATTGAAAATTAGAAGTTAAATCTAATCAAGATTTTTCCTTTTGGATTGAGAGTCTTTTTGCATTTTTGCTTTCTTTCTTCTTTTTGGTTTTTTTTTAGAATCCTGTGAGAACTCAGAGAGTGAGCTTCTTAAGGAAGATTTTGGGAATAGCAGGGTAATCACCCACTCTCCATTTTTGGAGACAGAAGAAAATTTGAAAAGAAAATAATGTTATGGAATAGAAAAAAATTGATTAAGGGTAGAAGAAAAGAGAATTGTGGATTGGGCAGCTCTTCATCAAATATCATAATAACCTTTGGGCAGATTAAGGTTGGCTTCAATTATTATTTTTAATATCTTCTTCTTGTTTTTGTCTGGAAGTTGTTGGTATAAGAAATCTGTGTTCTTGAAAGTTTGTGTTAGAAAATCTTTTGGTATTTTTGCTTTATGAATTGTTGTGTTTTGGGAGTTTTCTCAAGATCTCTTACTCTTGGGAGAGAAGAGGATCTTGAGGGTGGTAGCAGTGACAGCCCTCGAGTGAGAGACTCTCTTTTGAGAGCGATCACAAGGGATCTTTGTGTGACCCTTGCTGCATGGCTTGTTTGTGCAATGGGGGTCATAAGGAGGGATATAAGGCTAGAATGCCTTTGGGGGGGCATAAGGAATAAGGGGTTGAGATTAATGATATTATTATTGTGCCATGAGGTGGCTTCTTGTTTATTTCATACTTGCAGTTCTCCTCAGGGTATTTGGTCCACTACCACCCTTTGAAAATGTTCATCACCAAAGTGTGGTGCTGTGAAAGCCAGGTTGGGAATGTGTCTGGAATATCTGTATGCATTGTTTTCTATGTGTTTGCCTGTTTGTTACCCGTCTAGGAATTGGTTCTCCGAGCTCGGGGGTGGCTACCAGTTAGCCTAGGCTGGGAGGTGAGCACTCCGTGGTCATATATGTGTCTTCTTTTATGCAGGAAAATCAGTGGAAAGAGAATAGGAACCATGAAAGAGATACAGAAGATTGTTATTGAAGATACTTAAATTCAATTGCAGAAGTTAGTTTAAAGTTGCTATGGAAATATGCCTCATTTATAGAAAAGAGAAACAAGTTGTATTTTGTGAAAGTAGACTTGAAGCTTTATTGTTGTGACTATTCAGAGAATACATTCTGTAAATTGGAAGATTATCTTAGAGATGTTGTAAATAAGAAAAGCTTGTTATTTCTACTTCTGGCTTATTTAAAAAAGGAAAGTTAATTTGTGTAGCATGCAAAAGCTTTATGTATTTTGGAAAGAAATAAAAGAATTGTTTTCATTTAGATTTTACCTATATTTTTACTTGAGGCAAAATAGAAGTCTAATTATGCTGAAAGATTATAAGTATTTTAAAATGGAAAAAAGTTGTTTTATTTGAATATTTTATTGGAAAAAAGAAAAAAAGAAAAAAAATATGAATTTCTTTATTTCCAGAAAAAGTATAATGAATCTATGAATAATACTCTAAATTGTATTTTAGTTAGCATTGATTTAAAAGCTTATTATATATATATATATATATATATATATATATATATATATATATATATATATATATATATATATATATATATGTTTATATTTTTGATTTAACTTAATGTTTTTCCCTTGATTATATTGGTTTAAAATTTTGCATGTAAAATTCTCTTTCAAAAAAAAAATCATATATAAATTTATATTGAAATAAATTTCATCTTTTTAACTATGCTTATTTAAGTTATGAAAATGTATATATATATATATATAAATATATATATATATATATATAAATAAATATATATATTTATATATATATATATTATTATATATTATATTTTTTTTAAAAAAAATTATAAAAAAAAAAATGTTTGGGGCCCCCCGTGGACTCCACTGTGTGTACGCACAGTGGACGACCGCGCGGCGCCCACTGTGTGCACACACAGTGGAGCCGCTTGCAGCACCCACTGTGTGGGCACACAGTGGACGGCCATGGCCGCCACTGTGTGGCCACACAGTGGGGAGCCGCTAGCGGCGCCCACTGTGTGGGCACACAGTGGTGCCGCGGCACCACTGTGAGCTCACACAGTGGTGCGCGCGGCCAGCCCGCCACCCGAAACCCCCGTGACCTGCAACTTTGAGATCGTGGCCGCTTGTAGGGTCTTCGGCCCAGCATGAAACTTTGTCTGTTAAAAAGGAAATTGGGTTAAACCCTAGCCCGAAAGGGGCTAGGGCAATTTAATTAAAAAAAAAAAGAATAAATATATTATTTAGTTTAGAAAATATTTATAAAAGAAATTAGAACCCTAATTAGGGTTGGGCAACAATATGGTTTTTTAATTAGGAAATTATAATGGTATTCAAATTTAGAATTAAAATATCTGCCATTTAAGTAAAAAAAAAATATATATATATATATATATGAATTTTTGAGCATTGGTATAGTAATTAAATTTTAATATATAAATATATGCATATTCAAATATGAATATATGTATATATTTAAATAATCCTTATTTTAATTTGGGATAAATTATAAAGAGAAATTTTTTAAATTTTTTTTTGAAAGGACTATATAGTCATATCGGGAGATAGAATTAAAATACCTCTCCTATTTTCTTTAGTTTGATTAATTTAATAAACCTATTGTCTAAGTATCTCTTGGAGATAGAATTTAACCAGTAGGTTTTCCGCAATTAAAATTTAACAATTTATCGATGCTTAATTCGTTTCAGAATTAGCTCGAATTTAATAATGAAAATTTCATTAACGCTTGTCGCAAGAGTGAACTGTTAATTAAATTAGTATCTTTTTTAAAAAAAAATTGTTTCGTTTTTGCCCTAAATTTTGGGCATGACAGTCAACCCCCATAGAGGTACCTCCTATCATGTCCTCAAAAACTCAGTTCAACCTATTGGTTGCCCCTAAATGCGACCAAACTGCCTTGACACATTGTCTGACAGATGTCTCTTAATGATATATGGTGTCCTCCCAATTAGGCACCGAGTTTGATAATAGTAGGGTAGTACCTCAGCGTCCTCCTCCCATTGCTCGTAGTCAAGGTATGGTCTCAATATCACAATGTCAATGGCATTTATCACATGCCTTCAATACTCCAACTTCCCTAGCCATGACTAGGAGATGATCATGTTGTACATGTGAACATACAACTAAATTGTGACATGAAACCTGTAGCACACTATGGACTAGTCACTGCAATATGCTTATAGGCCCACACATGCAATAGTGTCACCCTTGCAGGTAATCCACATCCTTCTAGGAACACAAACTGATGTAGATCATGATATAGGTGAGCCAATAAGTATGGCCCACATGACGCCCATGCAAACTGTGTCCCCTAGGTGAGAATCATCTCCATAAACCATCCCCATACAATTGATAACCCATGTGTCGTCATGTCTAGGCAGATGTATCCACTGATAGCCCCTCCCACAACTGCTAGTAGCACTACACTTGAGTCAGCCATCTCATCCCAACTGACATGCCTTCCTCGATTCTCTAGATCATTGTCATTGAATACTTAACATAGAGCATCAACATCCCCATCCCTATTGTAGACAACCAACTCTTTGTGTATTGGAAAGCATAGAATCCAGTAGACATACTCAAGTGTAACTGACATCTCTCCTATAGGATGGTGGGAGGAGCTCATCTCACTGTACCACCACTCAACCAACATAGAAAATAGTCCCATATTTGCCCTGATCTTGGGCATGAATGTCGCATACCATATTCCAAGTGCACTTAAGGTCACATGATCATCATCAATTAGTTACAACCACAATATCTATGTGTGTGAGAATCTCTCTCATGAATCCAAAGGTGCTAAAACAATCTGGAATGTGCTTGCAATCACAAATGCAATCCCATCAACATCAAATTTATTGGCTTACTTAAGTATTATCAAGATTTGTTAGCTTTATCCTATCTAACAACTTTATGAGTTGCAACTTAGTTTATCCTATTGGGGCAACAACCAGATTCTATCAATTCAACTAGTCATCCTATCTATCGTAGTTGTTTATCATATCTGCAATATTCCTAGCCCCTAGACTACACTTTAATCATATACACACTGATATTTATCATACACTTGTAAGGAATCCATATACACAGTTTTAAACTGCACATACATTACATTATCCCTATACGTTCTCATAAACCATACACACATCAAAAAAATTGCATATATAGTTTTGCATACCTTATACACACTATCACATCATATATGTAGTTTTACCTACCCTAAACATAGTTTGAGAAGAATGCTATCTTGCCATGTTTTTGACTACCTAAGTTTTGACCCCTATTAATTATGATGCCTCAAATGCACAACAATAGGAAAGTCAAGGTGTACTTACTGGCTCACCATACTCCTTTGGTTGTTTGTGATTTCATATCCACTTGAACCTATATAATCACTTCACTATCTTGTTATATGCTTCACACTCCTCTTCTTTTCTTTGCACTTTTCTCTTCAAATGTGATGGATGCAAATGAGGAGATCCTTCCACAAGATTCTATTTATTGGCACTATAACCCTAATTGCTCGTGTTACCCCTCTATGGTCTACATGATCCCCTATGACCTATTCTTGGTCTGTTTTTCGCTCAACTAACCTTTCATTTTCCTTTTCTTCTCTAGCCTCTCTCTCTCTCTCTCTCTCTCTCTCTCACACACACACACACACACACACACACACACACACACACACACACACACACACACACACACACACACACACACACACACACACACACATCGAGAAATCGTTTGACCTTGGCTTTCACTCTTTCACCCAATCTCTCGAGAGGGCATACCACCTTCGTATCGGGGTGAATCTTGTATCAATTAACTTTTATTCTTTGAAACAACGCGATAAACTGCATTGTCTCAAAGAGGGTCAAAATGCAGACACCTAAAATTATCCTAGCCTAAATAATTATTTAATTATCTATTTTTTTTAATTAAATGAATATTTATTTGTTTAATTAATTCACTAAACCTTTTCTACGCATTTTTCAATCCTAATTTAAATGATTTTTTAATTTAAATTTCCTTTTTCTCATATCAAATAAATATTTTATTTATTTAATTTATGTGGTCCTCCTTCTATTAATTAAATAAGTTCGTTAATTTATTTAATTAATTCATTTAACTTTTTCTCCCTTCCATTTATCCAAATGACAAGTGTCTCCTCTTCGATCTTAACCACTTCCTTATTTTTTTTATTTCCTCTACTTACCCTTCAATCTTAGCCGACCATATTTTGTCTCACCTCTTAATCCTATCCCTCCATTTTTAGAATGCTCTCTATAAAAGAGGCTCTCTCATCTCATCCTTCATCATCAAATCTTGGAGTGTACTTACATTCCACCAAATTGACTTTAACCTACATTTTCATGATCAAGTCTACATCATCACAACAACATTCATTCTTCATTGAGCTTTTGTGAAAGCATGAAAATATGAGAGCAACAATATCAAAACAATGGAGATCAAACCCATTTGATATGTGAAGGAATCATTTGGTTTATTTTGTAATTTTACATATCTGATGGTTCTTAATTGATATATTGTTGAATTTCATTGTAGATCTAGGGTTTTGTGGTTGGAACTAGGGTTTGCAATATTTAGGGTTCAAATTTAGCATATACAATATTTAATGTGGGTGTCACATTAAGATATTATATTGTATTTATTTGATATTTGTGAAAAATTAGTATCGAATATTAAATGAGGGGTCAAAGGTTTTGTGGCACATGTTTTTACCTTACCACTAGTTGTATTTTGTGTGAGCTTGATTTTATAAAAGCAAGCACATGTTAGTGGTTTAGGTTGGCTAGTGGTTTGGGCTGTCATTATTGAGTCTTTTCGAGGAGTGCATATGTGAAACAAGACATGGGATACATGGAATCATTCTTGGACGCATGTAGAATGCGAATTGGAGGGCGTGATGTTTGAGAAGTATTCACTGTAACTTTGTAAGTGCTTTGTATTGCTTTATGGCTGAATAATATGATAGAGTATGAATGCTTTTGGAGGCTAGGTTTTTCATTCATGAGCGTTTTCCTAGGGTATATCTTGTGTTACTTTGTGTCTTGTCTATTTGATCTATGCATAATGTTATTTTTTATGCTTGTATACATGTTTTTCTCTCATGGGTTATGTAGGAAATGGATTAAATGTAACTGGGTATGAAGCATTCTTTGCTAACAAAATAAATGTATAATCTTGTTTAATAATAATAATACATACATACATACACACACATGCATAATTATACTATATATATTAGTTTAGGTAAATAAATGTGAGTTGACTTGACTTGAGTATCGAGATAGTAATTGAAAATAGAGGAAACACAAATAGAAAATAAATATACTTAGTTCAATGATCAAAGATGACACAAAGAATAAAGAAGATCTAGATTTGCTATGTTTCAAACTAGAAATGGCTAATAATTCATAGCAATAAAAAAAATATGTTGACTCTATACAAAGACAAATTTAATTGTATATGTATACATATATGCATATGTACGTGTATGTGTATGTATATTTGTATGCACACATATATGTATGTACACATATATACATATATGTATGTGTGTGTACATATATTTGTACACATATATGCACAATACACACACACACACACACACACACACACACACACATAAATATATATTTCTCTGTGTGTGTGTGTTGTAATTTTACACACACACACATACTATACATATGCATATATGTATGCATGCATACATGTGTGTGTGTGTGTGTGTGTGCGCACAATTTTTTTTTTTTTTTGTATTGTAAAAGATTTGAACTCAACACTGTTTAGATGTCCTTTGACACACATATACACAAATTAGATTATATATAATCTTTAAATTTTTTTTAATAGTATTATTATGCCGAGAGGCATCTACAATGACATCAAAATGTTCATAAACAAAAATTCAATTTTGAAACAATTTGACATGCAAATGACGGGTAAATGCATGAAATATGCCATATTTTGGTTTTTGTGGAGGTGTTGTTTTATTACTTCAAAAAAAATAGAACCATCGCCACTTGTCTCCAACTATATGAAACCGTTACATTCAAATGATAGTGGAAGAGTGACATAATATTTAAAAGGGAACAATCAATAAAATCAAGTAGTGTTGAGAGGTTAGTGGAGGAGTGGGCTTGACATTGTGAGTATCCGACAATTCTAAATCCCAGGTTCATGTTGTCGTCTTAGATAATGATGGTACATACTTAAGCAACTCTATTATTATCCATATTTTTGAAACTCTTGTATACTACTAATATTATTGCAATCGTTAGATTCCCTTCTATTATAAGATATCTCTCAACATAATTTACCTATATTTTTAAAATATAGATAATACTAGTTATAATTTTTTTATAAAGAGGGGTAAATACTATGAACTAGTGAGGTCACAAAAGGGAGACATCATCCCCAACATAATAGTCAACAATAACACTCCAATAGAATTTGGAACTTGATGACAAGAACAATGACACCACATGTAAATCATCACACTATGCCAATAATGACTCTCATAATATTATAATTATTATACCAATTAAAATATTATAAATTTTAAAAATTAAATATTTTAAATATCTTTCTACATTTAAAATTTACATCTACTTTTTACTAATAGTGGCAAAATTTAAAACTAAATACCATCGACATCCTTCTATATTTAGAGATTTATTTAAACCCTTTGAAAATTTTGATCAATCATTTATTATCCCAACAAAAATTTAGGTTTACCATGCATTATAAATGTTTGATTGCCCAATTTTTATTTATTTATAGATAAAGACTTGTGAACTTTTCATTATTAAACTATAAGGATTATAGATAAACACATGAACTTTTCATTCAATTAGAAGGATTTTTCCTAAATGTTTGATTGCCCAATTTTTATTTATTTATAGATACCCCCTTGAACTTTTCATTGAAGTAGGCGGACTTTTTCATGACTTTTCTATCGAAAGGCCATGTGAGTGGATGGTGATAAACGCGTGGGTGCGTTTTGTCGGGAGAATGGTGGGTATAACTCATCACTTGATAGAATTATTTTTGTTGCAGTCAACAAATAAAATACACTAACCTGTAAATTTGTCGGGCAGCAAAAGCACAGAGCCCGAAGTCTTAGATACCTCTTATCTTTATCATCTGTTAAGTAATGGCATTTTGTATGAGAAACTTTACACGTTGGCTTGCCACCAAAAATAATTTAAACCGAACAATTCCAAGAGCAGAGCACGTACCCATTATTTCATAAAATCTGGACACGGTACTCCCACATTCTCAAATCCGCCAAAAGAACATAAAAAACAAAATCATAGTGGAGGAAGAAACATGACATGAAAGACCAGAATGAAATTAGTTGCTGCTCTCCCCGTTTATTGCTAGTCCCGAAGTCTATAAGCGCCGAATACAAATTATTCGAATAGTACAGCTTCCCATTTCGATGGCAAAAGCAAATTCAAACTGTCTGGTTTTTGTTCTGAATGGAGAGAGAAGAGAAGTAGATCTGTCTCAAATCAACCCATCAACTAGTCTGCTCTCTTATCTTCGTTGTCATACTGATTACAAAGGAGCTAAACTTGGCTGTGGAGAAGGTAGGTCTCATCATCGATAAAATTTTAATTCAAATTGGATTCTCTGAAGCCTCTACTTTGCTTTATATGAACATTTGTGTTCTTTCTTTCCTATTTGTTCGTTTTAGAGAACACGGTGTTTTAGTTTTGCCAGAGACTGCTTGTACATAGGTTCACCCACGAAACACTTCATTGACAGGGGATTTGTTAGGCTTGTAACTTAAACAGAGTAGAGAATGCAACACAATTCCAGTTTAGCTCCAATATTTGTAATAGTGGAGCTTAAATTGGGAAAAGAATGAATTTCGAGGATGCACCACACTTCCACTTTTTAAGTCAAGTATTTGTAGTGGACGGAAATTAAGCTGAGAAGTTAATGAAATCATAAGTGAAGCAACTAACCAAGTTTTGGAGAATGGATTTTAAAACTGGTTACTCATATGAGAATAACCTGAAGTAGTAGTAGATACACTCCTAAATGCCAATTTGGGCTCAAGCAATCTAATTGTTTGCAGGTGGGTGTGGGGCTTGTGTGGTGTTCTTATCAAAATACAATGCTGATTCACAGAAGATATATGGATTTTCAATATCTTCTTGCTTGACACTGTTGGGTTCTATAGCTGGTTGTTCCATCATAACTTCTGAAGGCCTTGGGAATTGCAGGGACGATTATCATGCTATCCACAAAAGGATTGCAGGTTTTCATGCATCACAGTGTGGGTACTGCACTCCAGGATGGTGCATGTCTCTTTATGGTGCTCTTCATCAGGCCGAAGCTAAAGGAGCACATGAACTTAGACAGGGGTTTTCAAACCTTTCAGTTTTGGAAGCAGAAAAATCTATTGCAGGCAATTTGTGCAGGTGTACTGGCTACAGACCCATTGCTGATGTGTGTAAGAGTTTTGCAGCAGAGGTTGATTTGGAAGACTTGGGTCTCAACTCCTTTTGGAAAAAGAAAGAAATCCCGGACCTAAATAAACTTCCTAAATATGATCGAGCTGCAGTGCAAACAAATCCCAAATTCTGTAGCCAAAAGTGTGAAGAATCTGGAACTCCCACATTGAATTTCGCTTATAAGGATGAGTTTGATGGAGAACAACGCGTTTGGATTAGACCATCCAACTTGGAGGAGACTTTGGGAACTTTGAAAGAAACTGCCAAGGAAAATGTTGAACTTAAGCTGGTTGTAGGTAATACTAGTGCTGGGATCTACAAAAATGTAAGACCTAAAGTTTTTGTTGATATCAGTAATATCCCAGAGCTACAGATTATTAAAAGACATGAATTTGGGATTGAAATTGGAGCAGCTGTAACCATTTCCAATCTTATTGAAGTCCTGGAGGATGCAAATGATGTTTTGGATCCTGGGAAACTAGTTTATCCTAGAAATTTAATCTTTGAGATCATTGGCAATCACCTAAAAAAGGTGGCCTCTGGATTTATTAGAAATACAGCTAGCATTGGTGGTAATTTAATTATGGCCAAGAAATTGTCATTTGATTCAGATCTTGCAACCATTCTCCTTGGAGCTAGTGCAACAGTCAAAATTATTTCAATTGAGAAAATAGAATCTGTATTAACCATGGAAGAATTCCTTGACAAACCTTGTCTTGATTCAGGGGCACTGTTGCTATCAGTACGCATTCCATACTGGAATAAAGTTAATAATCGAGTTGAAGATAGTGACATCAATGGTAGTTTTGAATGTTACGAAAATCTATTCAAAACATATAGGGCGGCCCCTCGTCCGCTTGGTAATGCAGTGTCATATGTTAATGCTGCTTTCTTGGCTCAAATCTCACTCAATAAACCTCAAGGACATCTGATTGCAAAGAGTCTTCGGCTTGCTTTTGGTGCATTTGGTGTGAAGCATGCAATAAGAGCTAAAAGCATAGAAGAATTCCTCATCGATAAAGTTATATCTTCATCTATTCTTCTCGAGGCAATAGAAATGCTTAAAGCACATATCATTCCTGTGGAAGGCACCTCAAAATCTGCTTACAGGCAAAGTGTGGCTGTTGGTTTCCTTTTTGACTTCTTTTGTCCTTTTGTAAATAATATGGTTCCTCCTTGCATTATTGATCCTCGAGAAGTGAGCAATAGCCAGAGTGGGATTACTCCCAACACTATGAATTGGTCTTGTAAACCGAAAAGTCTTACAAGTGGTAAACAAACTATGGAGTTTCATCTAGAGTATCATCCAGTGGGTCAGCCTTCTTCAAAAGTAGCTGCCGAGCTTCAGGCATCAGGTAATGTCCCATTCTTTTGGATTTTTAATTATCAATACCCACAATCTGCTTGACTACAATGGAGCTAGCCATTCTAGACGAATTAAAATAATCAATCCTCAAAAGACAGTCTTTTGCATAGATGGTTTTAATGACAGTCAAGAAGCTAAAGCAATCTGAAGGTGAACGTTCTATGGAAAATCGGTTTTTGTATATGTTTGCTTGGAATTAACCAAAAGTAATCTAAAATCCTTTCCTTGCTCTGATATAAGATCTCATCATAATAAATGGCATAGTTTGTCATTCGAGGAATCTTGAGATTCTTTCTAAGTTGACAGCCTGTTCCATGAGGGGCCAACAATTAAAGTTCCAGTCTACATGTCATTCAGCTGAAAAGACATGTTACTTTAATATGGCACTGTATGTTTTTGCTCATTTTGTACTCACAATTTGCAGCAATGAGGAACTGAAAATAAATGATCATTTTTCTAATGACAAAATCATAGTTAAAAGACTCGAACTCTGCAAGCTGATTTTTGACCTGGACTTGAACTTGGCATAGCTTTGGCAAAAATTGAAAAAAAACACGATTATATAGAGATTCTTAAGGATTTAAAACTTTCAGCATAACCCTTCAATAAAACTTTAAAGACATAATAAACTAATAAATAGAAGTTATTTTGATCACAAACACAAGTACACATCAATCACATAAGTATGAAAGTGCATTTTAGCTGAAGGAAACAACATTTTTAGAGATATAAAATTTGTCAAGTGTTTAAGGTGTACAAACTCATGTATCATGATGTCAATGGCATCAAAAACATAAATCATAATATGGAGTCATGAACTATGATAGAAAGAAGCTTGTATCCTCAGCCCACCATTTCTGACTGTATGTGGAGTTGTGTGCTTATATCTCAGACAAGTCTGCAAATGCTACTACAGCCTTAGGAGCATTACTTAGGATAGGGTTTTCTTAGAGAACTAGAAGTATAAATGTAATTTAATTATTGGGAATTTAATTGGGAAAAAGTTGAAAAAATAAAAAAAATGTTGCTTTTCCATCCAACTTGGCCCAAAAAGATATTCATTATTTTGTTTTCTAAAACTAGAGCAGGGATTTGGGAGCAGTACCCCTCACGGTATCCAGGGGCAGCCCATTTTTTATAATTTTGCTTTTAACTGGCATCCAAAAGTTCTCCAAACTATTCAAAAAAAGCTCGACTTTTATGTTTTTACACAAGCATTTTCAAACTTTTATGGCTTTTTTCTTTCTCTTGGTTTTCATAAGTGTTGTGACATTTTCACACATCGCCCCATTGCTAACGGGGACCCCCTCTTTTCCGTCTTGCTGTGTTAGGTTAGGATTTTGGCTCTTAGTGGGCAATTTTGTGTTTCCCGTGCCCAAGTCTCGGAGTTTTGATCATGCCTAGTGTCGTCTAGGGTTTTTGAGGTTATAGGATCAAGTTGCAAACGTTGATATTTTAGTGATCCTAAATTTTGTCGTAGTGTTGACCTTTTGGGTGTTAACGTGTTTTTAAACACGCGCATCAGTGATTTTAAAGTGCCAAGGTATTCCCAGACCTTTTGGAGTTGTTTTCTTGCTCCTAAGGTATTATTTAAGTTGATTTTGCACTTTATCCCGATAATTTCCTAGCGTTTCGCTCATTTTTTTGGAAAATTTGTATAAGTCCAGTCTAATTTTGAAGTTTCTAAGCGATTTTGAGTGGTTAAAATGCCAAATTCCTAAGGGAAATCCATATTCCAAGGGTTAGAAGGTCAAATTCCATGCTAGAGGTGCTTTTCCCCTCATATTCCAGACTACCCACCCTTTTCCCCCACTCAAAATCCACACTACACATGGGTTTCCCCTGAAATCCATACTGGCTATGATTTTCCACCACTGTTTATTCATGCCTGGGTCGATTTTCCCCTGAAAGTGCTAAAATTTGGCTAAGTGTCATGATTTTTCCAGATTGCCATCGATTTTCCACCAAGAGTGCGGACTATAGTGCAGACAACGTTGAGGGTTTCCATGCCTGGGTTGATTTTCCACTAGGATGTTTTGTGACAAGTTAGTGCGGATTTTTGTGCAGATTCTCAGTCCATACCCAAGTCGATTTTCCACTGAGAGCAATTTGATGAGTTTTGAGTCCGATGTTCATCCAGATTGAGGTTGATTTTCCACCAGGGAGTGTTTTTTGCAAATAAAGTGAATTTGGAGTGTGGATTCCTTGTCCAGACTGCCATTGATTTTCCCTTGGAGTGTTTTATGTGCATTTTGATGAAATTTTGTATGGATTTTTGTCCAAGCTAAGATTGATTTTCCCTTGTGGGGATTATTTTGACATTTTAAATGATTTTTGAAGGGATTTCTTAATCCCAACTTAGGTTGATTTTCCCCTGGAGGCTCAATTTGGACTTAAAATCGAAATATTTAATAAGTGAGCCCCATTTTTTAATTGTTTGTAAATGATGATTAATGATTATTTAAAATTTTAAAAGCAAAAGATTAAATAACTTGCAATAAGCATTTAATATTTTAACCTTCTAGAAGCAAGTTGTTTTTTACCAAACAAGTATACAAGCAAGTGTTTTATCCCACATTGCTTGTGTGGTGAAAGTAAGAGGCAAAAGCAAGTATAAGTGTAATGTCCCCTTTTCTAGGTGACATGAGATGAGCAGGGGTTGACCTACCAATCGAGTTCCCGTAGGTCAACGACATGGTTAGGAGACTCATTCTAAGGGTCATGGAACTTTGCAGGGGCTCTATGAGCCGTTTCGGACCTTCGGACGAGGTCTCCTATTTTTTAGGGAGAACTGGCAGTTGACTGAATGACCACCTGGGGGACCAAGGAGCAGAGCAGGATCCTTTTGAGCAGTTACAGGTGTTTCAAGAGAGGTTCCTACTTTTTAGGGAGATTCCCTACCTTTTAGGAGGTTGTGGCAGTTTCGATGTTTGAGGTTCCACGGGACCATACTATGGTTTCAGTTTCAGGAAGATTGGGTGTGTTTCCTAGTTTCTAGGAGCATCCCTAGATTTTAGGGATGGGACTGCCAGTTAGCTCAGCTTTTCCGGCATCGGTCACAGATAGGTGACAAAGTTATATTCATGATTGTTTGGTTATTTTGGGCTGTTATTGGATATCTGGAGATATTTTAATATATTTAAATATTTCCTAAGTTAGCGATTAAATAAATTAAAATAAGGCTATGTATTTAGTCATTTCGGAGTAATAAGGGGTTTCTGGCTTCATCTGGGTTGATATGCCTATGTGTTATAGCTCGTTGGAAAGGTCTTGAACTTTGCTACATGATTCTCACCTTCCAGAGTCTTTTTGGATGCCTGATGCTATTCATTTGCAATTTAGTGTTATTTTCCTATAGTTGATGCCATAATTAGAAAATAACACTCTTTTCATAATGCGCCAACCTTACTCCCCTTTAGGGTTTGGCTTGGAAAGGAAAGGAGATATAAGGAGATGAAGACCTAATTGTTCATTATCTTTTTACACAATCAAACTTATTTTGCGAATTAGCTCTGAGTGGGCGATTCTTCATCTGGGACGCAAACCCCAAGATCTAGACTGGCTGGGACGTAGCCCTCAACAGTTATTGGCATTGGATTCTTCAGGCAGAGTGTATTGTTGACAGAGATTGAGTACGCCATTCTTCATTGTGGATTCAGGTTGCAGAGTAAGGGTTTCAGTATGGCAAATTGATTCTTCAGCTTGGGCGCGATCCTTGCAGCCTTAGGGCCACCATTTACAACAAGTACATCCCACGTGGAATGTAAGGAATGCATGTATTCAGCCTTAGAGGCATTCTTGATTCATGATCACTATTCACCTTTCAGGTTCGCATCATTGTTGGATGTAAGTTCCTTGGATCTGCATTGGAATTATTATTTGGTTTTACAAATCAGAAATCTGTCTGGTATAGCTTGTAGCAATTCTAAATTTGGCTGTATGTTCTTATTAATTTTCAGTCTCCTTTCATGTTTACTGTTCATTATTCATTACTTGTTTGAAAACTATCAAAAAACACAAAAAGAAACAAATCTTCTGCAACTTCTGTCTATTCTCTAAAACCATCAAAGGAATCATAGGAAGATATAGTTTATTGATTTAAAAACTACAGCAGATCAGCAAGGGGATCCATCAGGGATCTTTCAGTGGTATCAGAGCTTTGATCTTGCCAGCCTGTTGGGTGAAGATCAAGAGTTCTAATTCAGATTTGAGTTTAGTTTGGTTGAAAATCAAATTGGACATCATGACAGGGTTGTTTAGAAATAAACAAGCAGGGAAAGAATTTGAACAAACACCTTCAAGGAGTTCCAGACAGTCTAAGGGTACAACTCCTTCAACAAGTACAAGGAGAAGGTCTTCTGCCAAGACATTCAATGATACAGTTATGAACAACTATGATAAGTATTGCTCTCTTCCTAAAAAGATACGTGACCATCTTTCCTTCACACAATTCATGGGTGTACCAGTTGAAGATGACTTGATGTTTTCAAGTCCATGTCATCAACCAAGAACAAAACAAGAGTCAATTGAGAGCAAGGGAAGAAAAGGAAGAGGAGCAAATATGATGTTTACCAGTGAGATTGGTAGGAAACTATTTGAAGATTTTGAGAGACATGTAGATCCAATTGGTGCCTCTTTGGTTGGTTACAACGCTGTCCCATCATTTTTGGTGGAAGATGTGAAGGAAGAGTTTGTAACTTCAAGCAATACACAAGACATTCATGAGAGGTTTGATGAGTTTTCAGATTGCCCAAAGACTGATTTTGAATCAGCAATTGATGAAGAACATGAGGTTGAAATGGATAGCGTAAGTTTGGATTCATTTGTCACACTACTTCCTCTTCTCAATTGGGAAGACCATGAGGAAAGTCGAAATTTAATGGTGTGTAGTGAATTCAAAGATTTGTCACCACTGTATGATCATAATTCTGAAGTCCATAACAGCAGTGACGTAACTTCTCTTCCTCAAGATATGACAGCCTTTGGTCATGAAGAGAATAAAGATTTGCATTCTACATTTGCGGGTGCTTATGGTACAAGCATGAGTTATGCTGATGCAAATAATACAACTCACCATAAGTCTGATTTTGTGTACTTTGGGGCAGCTGATATAAAACATTGCCAAAAGTTGAACGAAGATTGGTTACATAGAGCTGCCCAAGCAAAAACGCTTGCTGCCCAAGCAAGACACCACCTCCAAAGAGTCAAAGAGTGTCACAATCGGTTAGATGACGCAAGGATACAAAGAGAATCATCCATTAGATCTTTATTTCTTCCAAGGGAAGAAAAGGACAGCGAAGATATATTGAATGGAAATAAAAATCAGTTTGATTTTCTGAGTTTGATCAGCAATTCTCCTTTATCTAATGAGTCAAATTTGAAACCTTGCATTGAGAACATTCAAGTTGGGAAGACTAGATGTGAAGTTGATGAGTTGTTAGGTGGTGTTCATAGTGGACCAGCCACTGAAGGTTTATCCATGTTGTAGAACAAAAACATCTACTATTCATTTGTGGACTTGTCACTTCTTTCATATGATAGGACAGCGATGTACTTATTAATTGGTGACTCAGTTTTCTTAGATGTGACAGTGGGCTATGAAGATCAGCGTGTAAGAGACTATATTTGGTGCATGGGTAAACAATATATTTATTTGGCATCCTCCAATGAAGACATACTAACTTGTGGAGAAATTGGGCAAGTTGCAACCACTAATCAAAGGTTTTGGAGAGGTTTCCATCACACTTTGCTTGTTGGAAATTGTCTTATTGATGGGTCCATTTCAACATTGAAGATTGGTGGTATTTATGGTTTCAATTGGAGTGAAACTCTCAGCTGGTTAGGTGATGTCCAGATTTGCAGCAGCAGTATAATGAGTATTGACATGATGGATGGATATGATAGTGCAAAGATTTGGGATCCTGGTATTGACATGTGTGGTGTATTTCTTCAGTGGATCCATGATGAGTTGTTTCACTTTGGGTATACAAATGTTTATATCAGAGTAGCGCAACGGTTGGGTGAAGTAACGTTTATCAGATTGATATGGGATCCAGTGAATTGGTTCTCAGCGTGCAGGTGCAGATTGCTTGAGGGCAAGCAATCTTCGGGAAGGGAAGATTGTAATGTCCCCTTTTCTAGGTGACATGAGATGAGCAGGGGTTGACCTACCATTCGAGTTCCCGTAGGTCAACGACATGGTTAGGGGACTCATTCTGAGGGTCATGGAGCTTTGCAGGGGCTCTGTGAGCCGTTTCGGACCTTCGGACGAGGTCTCCTATTTTTTAGGGAGAACTGGCAGTTGATTGAATGACTACTTGGGGGACCAAGGAGCAGAGCAGGATCCTTTTGAGCAGTTACAGGTGTTTCAAGAGAGGTTCCTACTTTTTAGGGAGATTCCCTACCTTTTAGGAGGTTGTGGCAGTTTCGATGTTTGAGGTTCCACGGGACCATACTATGGTTTCAGTTTCAGGAAGATTGGGTGTGTTTCCTAGTTTCTAGGAGCATCCCTAGATTTTAGGGATGGGACTGCCAGTTAGCTCAGCTTTTCTGGCATCGGTCACAGATAGGTGACAAAGTTATATTCATGATTGTTTGGTTATTTTGGGCTGTTATTGGATATCTGAAGATATTTTAATATATTTAAATATTTCCTAAGTTAGCGATTAAATAAATTAAAATAAGGCTATGTATTTAGTCATTTCGGAGTAATAAGGGGTTTCTGGCTTCATTTGGGTTGATATGCCTATGTGTTATAGCTCGTTGGAAAGGTCTTGAACTTTGCTACATGGTTCTCACCTTCCAGAGTCTTTTTGGATGCCTGACGCTATTCATTTGCAATTTAGTGTTATTTTCCTATAGTTGACGCCATAATTAGAAAATAACACTCTTTTCATAATGCGCCAACTTTACTCCCTTTTAGGGTTTGGCTTGGAAAGGAAAGGAGATATAAGGAGATGAAGACCTAATTGTTCATTATCTTTTTACACAATCAAACTTATTTTGCGAATTAGCTCTGAGTGGGTGATTCTTCATCTGGGATGCAAACCCCAAGATCTGGATTGGCTGGGATGTAGCCCTCAGCAGTTATTGGCATTGGATTCTTCAGGCAGAGTGCATTGTTGACAGAGATTGAGTATGCCATTCTTCATTGTGGATTCATGTTGCAGAGTAAGGGTTTCAGCATGGCAGATTGATTCTTCAGCTTGGGCGCGATCCTTGCAGCCTTAGGGCCGCCATTTGCAACAGGTGCATCCCACGTGGAATGTAAGGAATGCATGTATTTAGCCTTAGAGGTATTTTTGATTCATGATCACTATTCACCTTTCAGTTTCGCATCATTGTTGGATGTAAGTTCCTTGGATCTGCATTGGAATTATTATTTGGTTTTATAAATCAGAAATCTGTCTGGTACAACTTGTAGCAATTCTAAATTTGGCTGTATGTTCTTATTTATTTTCAGTCTCCTTTCATGTTTACTGTTCATTATTCATTACTTGTTTGAAAACTATCAAAAAACACAAAAAGAAACAAACCTTTTGCAACTTTTGTCTATTCTCTAAAACCATCAAAGGAATCATAGGAAGATATAGTTTATTAATTTAAAAACTACAACAGATCAGCAAGGGGATCCATCAGGGATCTTTCAATAAGAGAGGAGTCAATAGCAATATTTTATTATTAAATTTGCCAGGTGTCTCCATGAAAGGTGATTTTTCTCCCTCATTGGCGAATTTTGGCAAAGTGCTGAAGTGAAGTGTTGGGTTGATGATTTTTGCCTCCTCCATTTTTTCCAGCTTGCTGTTCCATTCCCTTGCTGCCATTGAAGACCATTTATCAGATTTGGTGATTTTTCCAAATTTGGCGATTTTTCCAAGTTTGGTGATTTTTGGTGAAAGGTAGCGATTTTCAGTGTTTGAGAGTTTGGTGATATTTTTTCCTCCATTGCTGCTTGCTATTCCAGACCTCCATTGTTGCTGCCATTGAAGACATTTTCAGAATTTTAAAATAGCGCCATAGCTGGGAAATTTTGATTTGCATTTGGAGGTGTTTTGTGCCATTGTTTGGGGTGATTTCCTTCACACTTGGTGGCTGCAATCATTCCCAGCTCACTGATATGTTTCAGATCTGAGGTTGTCTTCAGATTTGGACCTCCATTATTGGCTGCATACGTAATTTTTCAGACTTTAATTTTCATTGCCTAGCCAATTCCAACTTAGGCGATTTGCATTTGGAGGAGTTTTGTGGAGTTTTAGTGCATTTTTTAGACCATTTTATTGCTGTTGCAAGTCTGAAAACTCCATTGTAGGCAGCTGTTCTAAAAAATCTTCATTTCCAGCCACCTAACCACTTTGGCAATTTTGCTTGGAGCTGATTCCTTAGTTATTTTCTATCATTTTCAGGGATTTTTAACTACTTTGCAAGGTGCTGGTAAGTTTGAAATAATTAATTTTCAGACTTGTCTTCAGATTTTTTTTTTTTACCAGCCACACTTACATTCTTGGATATGATTTTTTTCATCACTAAAACTGATTTTTATCGAGTTTGTGCATATTTTTGAAGGATTGCAACATGTTTTTGAAGTTAATTTATTAGTTGCAGGCTGTCTTTAGATTTAGACCTCCATTGTTGACTGCGGAAGGTGTCTTCAGACATACCTTGTGTGAAAACACAACCTTTCACACCTTTTCTTAGTCATCGTTGATCCGGTATACTCCTTTGCATTTTAGTTTGCATATTTTCTGAAAGATCCTTGATGGATCCCCTTGTTGATCTGCTGTAATTTTTAAAATAATAAACTATATTTTTCCTGTGATTTTGCTGATGGTCTTAAAGAATAGAGAGAAGTTGTAGAATGTTTGGTTTCTTTTTTTATTTTTTTCAATATATAAGCAAGTAATGAATAAAGAACAACAAATAAGGAAGGAAGCTGAAACAAGTAAGAACATTCAATTAAATCAGAATTGATACAAATCGTACTAGGCAGATTTCTAATTTATAATATCCAGATTATTCCCCACGCACTGGGGATGTGCTTACATCCAATAATGGCGCCAACTGAAGGGTAGATGATGAACAAAAACCAAGAACACCAGCTATGGATGAATGAAAGTCTTCACCACTGCCAGCGTAAAGTGTACCTACTGTAATGGTGGTATCAAGCTGAAACAATCACGCCCCAGCTGGGAAATTCAACCACCTTGCTGAAACCCTCACCAAGCAATCTGAATCTTCACAAGGAATAGCGCATACACTCTGACCAATAATGCCAATGCCAAAAGAATCCATTGTCGATCAATAGCTGAGGGCTACTTCCCAGCCAGTACCAATCATGGGGTTTGCGTCCCAGATTGAAGAATTACTCTACCAGAGCAATATTGCACCAAACAAGTTTTCAATATGTAAAAGATAATGAGAAATTAGGTTTCCTTCTCCCTATAACTCTTTCCCTCCAAATCGAACCCTAAAGATATATGAAAAGTGTGCTTTAATATAAAATCATATTTCCCAATATTGGGTGCCCAAGTATAGAAAAAACACCACTTTTTCAATATAAAATAACTCCAAGTGCCAAAAGGACCCTGACAAGTGAAAATCATTTAGAAAAGTTCAAGACTTTTCCAACGAGCTATAACACATGGGCATACGAATCCAGATGAAGCCAAAAGCCCCTTATTACTTCGAAATGGCTATAGACATAGCCTTAGTTAAAATATTAAAACGCTTAGGAAATATTTAAATATATTAAAAATATAACCCAAATAGCTACAGAAAGCTCGAAACACACCAAAAGCTTGAAACTGAACCTGTCACTTGTCTGTGACTGATGTCGGAAATCATGGATCAATTGATAGTCTCATCTCTAAAATCTAGGGATGCTCCTAGAAACTAGGAAACACACCCAAATCTCTTGAAACTAAAACCATCTGAAAGGTCATGAATAACCTCACGACTGGCAACTGTCACGACCTCCTAAAATTTAGGGATATCCCCTAAAATCTAGGAACTGCTCCAAGCTGGCTCCAAATTGTCTGTAAAGCCAAAATCCAGTCACTATATGCACTGAATGAGTCCCAATCAACCTCTGCTAGCCTACGAGACTCCAATGATAGGCCAACTCCTCCGTCTCTAATGTCCAATCTAGAAAGGGGACATGACAATCCTCCCCTCTCGGAGTTGCTTGCCCATAAGCAACTGAAGCACCAATCCTCCACCATCCCAAATAAGACATAAACAAATCATTGCATGTAACTGTTGCTCATCTCTGATATAAACAACATGCAATACCCCGGTCTGGAATGGCTCCTCAAAACGCTGAAGCACTTGTGCTGTCAAATCAACACTGCCTGGGTCCCAGAGCGAAGCATAGCTCTTGTTGAATACCTCAAGTGAGCAATGGAAAACTATATCATCTCCATAGATCAAATATCCATAAATGCCAAGATCACTAGTGTGTCTGTGATCACCAACATGCATAACATCCGTCATAATATCCAATGAATGCCAATCCATGGTAGACCCTCTGTGATCTGACCCCATTTGACACAAGTGACACACAACTGCCACACACTGCTGCTGATATGCTGGAAGATCTAATACCAACTCACTAGACAATATATAATACTAACTAAAATCATCACTGTCCAAGCTGCCATCTAAAAATATGTAATCACTAACCAGCAATGAAACAATCACCTTGTCTAGAGAATCAGGTGAAACTGCCACATCAACTGGCTCAAAGTACTCACTAGGAGTAACATCACATAACTCATCCACGTCAGCTATCTGATGACAATCAACCTGTGGATCAACTGTCGTCCCACTCTGCTCGATAAACTGAGATGGATAGTGGGTAAACTCCAGCTCCATCCTCGTGAAATTCCGAACATACCGTCCAAGTGTCAACCACTGTACACCCACGACTACATCTATACATCTGAAGTGAAGCAACCCATGTAGGATCCACGAAAGAAAGGTACTACACATGTCTATACCATGATCCCACACAAACCACCTGTAGGACATAAACTGCTCCTGCTGCTCTCCTCTGATATAAGTGCCATATAAACTTAATATATGGAGCAACATACTATAATCCCTATAAGATGCTGTATCAAAT
Source organism: Cryptomeria japonica (assembly GCF_030272615.1). Lineage (NCBI taxonomy): Eukaryota > Viridiplantae > Streptophyta > Pinopsida > Cupressales > Cupressaceae > Cryptomeria > Cryptomeria japonica. The sequence goes on from NC_081410.1 coordinate 650,500,458, forward strand.
GAATCAACACCTGGATCCCAAATAAAACTAAATCCACATCCATCTGTCATGAAGAGACAATGATAGTAAGAGGCATCCTCGATACCGTGTCTCTCTACAGCCACTGTGAAACTCTCACACCTGTGATAACCATCCACAACAACACACCTGCTAATCCATGCATCATCCTTCCCCCATGATTGTGGATGAAGTCTCTGTGTCAAGGAGATGAAAAACTCTGACGATCGCTGCTCATCATAACAGTTGATTGTTTGTTGATCCCGCAAACAATCCATCCCAAACTGCTGGATCAGGTGCCTGCAATCAATAACTCTATCCTCTGAAGATGGGAGAGCACTATCGCAACACAGATAGTATAAGTCCCGAACCAACTCACATCTGCGAGCCATCCAATCATCTACAATCGGACTAAAAGAGAAATGAAGTGCAGTCCTCGCGAGGTAATCTAAATGGACTCTCGTACGCTCACTCAATGCTTTGTGTCATAATCTTGTCCATCAAACTCATCATCACTCCCACTGCTCTCAAACCATGAATCCGAAGACAACTCATATGTCTGAGATCCAAAATCCAGTCACTATATGCACTGAATGAGTCCCAATCAACCTCTGCTAGCCTATGAGACTCCAATGATAGGCCAACTCCTCCGTCTCTGATGTCCACTCTAGAAAGGGGACATGTACACTTTACGCTGGAAGTGGTGAAGACTTTCATTCAGCCATAGCTAGTGTTCTTGGTTTGTGTTCATCATCTACCCTTCACTTGGCACCATTATTGGATGTAAGCACATCCCCAGTGCGTAGGGAATAATCTGGATATTATAAATCAGAAATCTGCCTGGTACGAATTTTATCAATTTTGATTTAATTGAATGTTCTTACTTGTTTCAGCTTCCTTCCTTATTTGTTGTTCTTTATTCATTACTTGCTTATATATTCAAAAAAATACAAAAAAAAACCAAACATTCTGCAACTTCTCTCTATTCTTTAAGACCATCAACAAAATCACTAGAAAAATATAGTTTATTATTTTAAAAATTACAGCAGATCAGCAAGGGGATCCACCAGGGATCTTTCAGTGGTATCAGAGCTGAAACAATCACGCCCCAGCTGGGAAATTCAACCACCCTGTTGAAACCCTCACCAAGGAATCTGAATCTCCACAAGGAATAGTGCATACACTCTGACCAATAATGCCAATGCCAAAAGAATCCACTGCCAATCAATAGCTGAGGGCTACGTCCCAGCCAGTACCAATCATGGGGTTTGTATCCCAGATTGAAGAATTACTCTACCAAAGCAATATCACACCAAACAAGTTTTCAATATGTAAAAGATAATGAGAAATTAGGTTTCCTTCTCCTTATATCTCTTTCCTTCCAAATCGAACCCTAAAGATATATGAAAAATGTGCTTTAATATAAGTCATATTTCCCAATATTGGGTGCCCAAGTATAGAAAAAACACCACTTTTTCAATATAAAATAACTCCAAGTGCCAAAACCACCCTGGCAAGTGAAAATCATTTAGAAAAGTTCAAGACCTTTCCAATGAGCTATAACACATTGGCATACGAATCCAGATGAAGCCAAAAACCCCTTATTACTCCGATATGGCTATAGACATAGCCTTATTTAAAATATTAAAACGCTTAGGAAATATTTAAATATATTAAAAATATAACCCAAATAGCTACAGAAAGCTCGAAACACACCAAAAACTTGAAACTGAACCTGTCACCTGTTTGTGACTGATGTTGGAAATCATGGATCAACTGGCAGTCTCATCCCTAAAATATAGGGATGCTCCTAGAAACTAGGAAACACACCCAAATCTCTTGAAACTGAAACCATCTGAAAGGTCATGAATAACCTCACGACTGGCAACTATCATGACCTCCTAAAATTTAGGGATATTCCCTAAAATCTAGGAACTGCTCCAAACTGGCTCCAAACTGTAAAGCCAAAATCCAGTCACTATATGCACTGAATGAGTCCCAATCAACCTCTGCTAGCCTACGAGACTCCAATGATAGGCCAACTCCTTCGTCTCTGATGTCCACTCTAGAAAGGGGACATGACATTTTCTAAGCATTAGGAGGTAATAATGAATTTTATAGAGGGTTTCCATGCCCTAGCGTTGTCATACTTTGAATCTAATTGTCAAAATCTACAAAGAATATGGATTATTCTCCTGACTTTATTCTCTAATTAGCTAAAATCTTTAGAAAGTCAGGAATTTTATCAAGAGCGTTATTTATTTTCCTAAGTCTAACTTCAAGCTTCGTACAGGTACGATGTCGAAGTCTGGATTTAAGGAGAGGAAAGAACTATTGAAGATGCTGGAGACTGGATTTTATCCAGAGCCCAAGAGTTCATCCAGATGGAAGGAGATCACAGATACAAACATGCATTTCCTAGACTTGGACCAGATGCGACAGTGGGCGTTCGTAGTCGGAGATCAAGTTCCTTCCCCAGCATATGTGAACATTATGAAGAGTGGTACTTTCCATGTCGTTGGATTTCCACAATCCATACAGTGCAGTGAGATTATCTTGGAGTGTGCACAATGTTATGATCCGCTCACGCGAATGATCAAAACTCCTAAGGGCGTTGTTATAGCCTACCTTGCTGAGGATGCTATTGCTGAGGTGTTCGGAATTCCACGCGGAACAGACATGAAGGATGTGACCAAGGATGAATATACAGAAAGATACTCGAAGAAGATGGGTGTATGCAAGAATTTGATAAACAAAGAGTGGATGTTGAGCCTAGGTCTCATCATTCCAAGGCTCCCAAGACACTCATGTGTATAGACTTCAAAGAGGAGTATAGCGACTTAATATTCCTACTCAACAGAGTGATGGGGATGCCGCAGGGAGCAATATTCGATGGATGGATGTTCTACTTCATCCAGGATTGTCTTAGAGGAACTTTAGTAAATTGGTCTAAGATTATAAGTGACAATCTGAACTTTCAACTGAGGAATGTAGAGCGGTCCAAGTCATTCGCCATGACTTCTTACCTGGTATACTTGCTTGCACGGTTCGTTTGATACAAAGGATTGATATGCAAGGGTGAAGTCGGGAATGGGCAATGACAATTAAGGAGTCATGAATGCTACCCCCAGCTGAGCATGTATAGAATTGAAGACTATAAGAGAGTGAATGATGCATTCACTATGTACATCACACGGATGCTGCAAGGCGGAATCCACAGAAAATTGTCCAAGGAGGCAACAGAGTTAATAGAAAAATATGGATCGTGGTATATTCAGTTTCCCACTTTCACGCACCTTAGGATTCATGGGTTTCAATCTGAACCGTACAAACTTCCTAGGTATCCGACCGACAAAATGATCTTGTTGGAAGTGGTGAGACAACTTGTAGAGTTTGATGTCATTTAAAGAGAGAAGCATAGGAAAGACATGACATTCCCTATTTCAGTTGGGAAGACGTCAGAGGTTTGCCTGTCTGCCATAGCCGCTAGCACTGCGAGTGAGGAGCTTGCATTCTATCGATTTGCTACATATAAGAAAAGAGAAAGCTTTGATCCAGATAAGAAAGTAGGAAGGATCAAGGGAGAGAAGTTCATTCACAAAGTTGACATAGAAGATTATTGGGCCAACTTGATGGACGAGCAAGCAGTGAAGAGAAGAATGTGGTTCAGAATGTCAGTGGATTTCATGAGGAAGTGTGGAATTTTACTCATTCCTGATCAAGTGTTAGATAACAGAGATCATACACATCCACAGTATGAGAATGAAATGAAGAAGGCAATCCTATTGCCTAATTGGTCAAAGTCAGAAGAGATTGACCTGAATGTATTGATGAGAGAGGTCTTGAGTTTCTCCCGTGCATGGGTAGATATATAGATGAATAAGTTAGTTGATATGGGTGTTCCCTTCACTTATGAAAGGATGAAGTCGGAAGAGTCTACTCCCGAGGATGATCAGAGGACTATCAGTGATGTCAGGATTCATGCAGACGAAGAGAGTCAAGCTCCCAAGAGAAGGAAGAACATGCCAGGAGAAGTCAAGGCCAGAGGGAAGAAGATTGAGGAGGTGAAAAAGAAATAGAAGACTATCATTCCTCCACCTATCATTCCTTCGCCACCTCTAGATGTTCTCTCGTACAGTCAGGGCCAGAGGGAAGAAGATTGAGGAGGTGAAGAAGAAAAAAAAGACTATCATTCCTCCACTTATCATTCCTTCACCCCCTCTCAGTGTCTCATCAATCAAAGTGATTGAAGTAACAAAGCAGAACAAGGAAACCCAACAGCGTTCCAATGCAGTGATACTACCAGGGAATACTCAGGAGTTACATGCCACAATGACATTTGCACCTCCAAATGAGAATGATGATCAATTGGGATCCCCTATTGTCCTTTTGGAAGTTCGTTTGGGAAATGAGGTATACGATTGGACTAGGAATAATCTTGACGACGACGATGATGTTATCTCGGCATTGAGAGGACTTGATCGAGAAATGTGTCTCGATGATGGTATGGAGATGGCCGCTATTCCTAAATGGCTGATGAGAAGCATGGAGAAAAGTGATAAAATGATATAGGTACAGCCTATTGACAACATTGATGACTACCTAGCTAGAAGTGCTGAAGAGAAAGAGCCCAAGAGAGCAGAGATTTTATCGCACACAGCTAGAGATGAGAGAGGAATGCGGATTGCGCAGATTGCTGTTCCTATTGCAGGCGTGACAACGGACATTGCTACTCCTATGGATTTCTAGATCACTTCAGTTGCCCTTGGTCGTACATCTAGAAAGCAAGAATTTCAGGAGGTTGGTGAAAACCTCAAGGCAATTGATGCAAGGTTAGACAGAGAGATTGTGGAGAAATAAAAATACAGAGAAGAGAATATCAGACTTAGAGAGTTGATGCAGAGCATCACGGACCCTCCCACAATCACATTTGCAACTCATCATTCTTTCTTTTTGAAAACTCAACTCTTCTTGTTTCACCTTCCTTCACTAGGCTTCACCAAGATGCCTAAATAGAACTCTCAACCTCACCAACTTGTTCCAACACTTCCTAGGTTCTCTACATACCCTATTCCACTTTACCCAATAGGCTTCATTCACCCAATCAACTGGTTCTCTCACAAACCCTTACCCGGGTCCCCAAATAGGCAAATTCCCTAGTAGCCCTGTTCAACAGGTAATCTAACCTTTACTCAAAAGAATCCCAAAACACTTGCAAAACAAATTACATATTTGGATACCCTTTTGGAAGTTACATGACATGTGAAAATCAACTATGGGTCTTTTGGATGAAATACTCAGACCAACACCCTGCTACACACCAACTAGGCCTAATTAGCCCTCTTTTCCAAAGCAAGTACCCACAAATGGTACGACCACAACACCAATCCAAGAAACAGTCTTGACAAATGTTTCAAAACAATATATTTTCTAGGTTTCAAGGCAAGACTCACTGATTTGATAGGCTATATACTAAACCCTCCTTTTTAAGCCTTCTAACCTAGGGCTTTCTCAAAACCACTCCTCCATTCACTTCCAGTCTCAACCAAGGGTCATTTCACCTTATATTCAACCCCCACAGACATATTCCAGCATAAAAACACCACCTTGTTAAGCTACATCTTCTGCTGCTATACTCATGCCTCCATTTTCATGCTTTTCCTCACTCAATCTCTTACCCTAGGGTATTGACACTTCATCTCCACGTTATTCCCTACACTCAAACCTGTTGTTAGACAATAATATACATCATTAATGACCCATTCCACAAGAAACATCAACCACATAAAGTGGAACGGGTCACATTTGCATTGTGACTCTCAAAACTCCCCTAAAACAATCACCTACAACAGATTTTAGGATAGCCAATGAAAGTATATCAGATTTGAATGTAAAACCTTCAATAACATTATCAAGTGATAGTACAAATACTCCTCTACATTGCCAAATCCATTTACAATAAAAAATGAAGCAATGAAGAAGAGTTTTAGACCAACAAAGTGCAGATTTTAGACCAAAATTGCAAGGAAAACCTTGTATTTTATTGCCAAACCCCAAATTCTGACAATGCCAAGCAAATCCGACCCTCAACCTCTTCATTTTGGATCATTACAAACATATTTAAACCTCTTCCCTTCATGGAAACTGAAAACCAACTCTTAACCACCCATACAATCACTTTTGGGTGTTTACAACTTTAATTTATTGTCAAATTGACACTTTTAGTTGTCAATTGACAAGTTTTTAACCTTTTTGCATCTTGACACTTTCTAATCAACTTTATTATATTAATATGGTCACACAAGACCTTATGAAACTTAAAATGCTGATTAAAAAGCTATTCTACCCATTGAACCCCATTACATTACTCATTTTGACATTATTTGCCCAACATGGCAATTTTGACAACTTTTACAAAATGACTCATTACATGAGTTTGATGACTCCAAATGACATTATTATCCATGTTTAAAATATAAAATGTGTTGGTTGAAAATTTTGTACACTTGGGGAAATATACAAAATTGTGGTTTCAACCACAGCACACGAGTAAAAACTCTCCTAATTAAGGGAAGGCTCCCCCTATCTAACTACAACTTGGAAAGTAAAATGGGATGGGACAACAATCTTTCTTCTTTTTTCAAGAAAGACAATATCCTTTTCTCTTCACAGAAAAGGATAGCGATTGAATAATAGCAGTAATAACCACTTTTAAGTAAAATGAGAGAAAGGAAATGAAGTTTCCTGAAAGTGCAAAGACTTCCGTCACTTCCTTCGGGACGGGACAACAATATCAAGCTCAAAGACTTGACTATTGGAAGTCCTATCTACCCTTTGCTATAATAAATTTTACAATGAATAAAAGACGACAGCACAAAGACTGGAATAATTTATTCTTTTAACACAAAGACAAGAACTAATGCAAGCTCAAAGACTTGCTGCTCCTTCTAGAGATTTCCTATTTTAATTAATCTTCTCTACTTGCAGCTCAAAGACTTCAAATCAGATTGGACTAAGCTCCTTTAGAAACACTTTGCATAGAATAAATAAAAAGAATGAAACTCAAACTTGTAGCTCAAAGACTCAAAACTTGAGTAATCTTTCTTTATTATTCTTCAAAACCTTCAATTCACATACATAAGCTCAAAGACTTCTTGCTGTAAATTTGGTAGAGTTTTTGCTTGCTTTCCAAAAGATATCGATTACAAAGGACCCTCTCTTCTATTTATAGGAGAGGAGCCTTGAGAAAAAGGTGGGAGGATCCTAACTAACTTGAGAAATTCCCTCAACCACCAATACCTATTCAACAACTAATTATGACTTCATTAACTAACTAAGACTTATTCCAACTACAGTCCTAATCGGACACAACTTGTAGTTGCCTTACCAGTAATTACAAAAATGCAAGTGATGACAACTTGCAATTACAAAAATGCAAGTGATGACAACTTGCCGAAAGGGAAACTACAATTCTGAAATTACAATTTTAAAATTTTACAACAAGTGTTAAAAACACTTAAGTTGCAACTCTTGAAGATACGAACAATTCGAACTTCTGAATAACTTTCTGCAATTCATCAGGATCTAGTTCATGAGTGTTCATAGCCACCACCCTAGTTTTTACGATGACATCATGGCATTGGCATAGCGTGGAATTGCCTTTTTCCAATGCTGACCGGATTTCCTGCAATTCAGTTTGATACTTAATCAATATTTGAATGGAAGCGACTGAGAATTTCTCACTTCTCCATTCATCATGAATCTTGAGTTGCAGGTCTGCAAGAACTTCTTCCTCAGGCAGCAGCTCATCATTCTGATTTAAAATGCCGCAGGATGTCTTTTTGCAATGGGAGGTTACATCTTGAAAGACTGCTTCACGCAACTTTAAGGTTTCATCAATTTCTTCAATGAGTGATTTGAGAACAAGAGATTTGTTCTCCAGAAGTTCCTCATATTCAATGTACGCGACTCTGGAAGGAATCACGTCATGCACCTGAAGAACGCCCAACTGATGTTGAGGCATCTTTCGCCAAGAAACTAAATTTCCCTCAACCTTATCCAAATTTAGTTTGAAAGCACCCAAGATTTGATTCAACTTATCTTCAATGATCTCCAATTTAACCATCGTTTCAAATACCTGTCTTATGACTTGTGAACATAAGCCATGCAGTTGATCAACCCAGGTGTCTAAGGCTTGAACCTTTTGGGCGGCTCTCTCGATACCTTGGATTGGTTCGCTGACCCTGGAAGAAATAGGTACTTGGCCTTCTCCACTTGAAGGTTGAGTAATACTTTGGATGGCTGCCATGAGTCTTTGATTCTTTACTTCCAGTTGATCTTTCTTGGTCAACACCTCATCATACCGTTGTACCAATGTAGCCACTGTTTGTTGAGCATCGTGCTTGACAACCTCATGAGTCTGCTTACCCAGTTGAACTTTGGTGATCCGATAATCAGCTGCTTGCATTTCTTCAACTGGTTTATCTGATATTGGTTCAACAATCTCTGCCACTCTCATCCGGTTTTCATCAACGATCACCCTTGAAACTGTCTTTGCCCTCTTAACAGCTTTAGGTTTTGATTGTTTCAACTGTTGGTAGTCAAAGGGATCAGGTGAGATCACCTACTTCTTCCTCTTTGCAGTGAAGGAATTGAGCCATGGAGGTAAAGCCATTAACTCTGATTCTGGGATAGAGGGAGAAGCAATTTCTGTTTGAATAACAGTGGTGACCTTGGGAGAAGTGTCCGTCTGGATAGCCACCATAGTCTGCTGAGTGATGATAGGATGTGATGAAGATGTCATGAACTCATCAAAACAGGTTATAGAAGTATCAATATCAGACACAGGTACATATGAAGGATCTTCCGAAAAGATATTCAACAAATTTTCCTTAGGATGGCCTTGAGATGGTTCTGCTGCTAAAAGTGGGAGGACGTTTGGAGGAGATTCTGAAACTGAAGGGGCAGATTGAGAGCTCACATCTATCACAGGAGGAAACATGGGTACCTCAATAGGAAGTGGAGAAAGAGAATTATGTGGAGACTCTGTAGAAAGTGACTGAGGAGCATTATCAGATTGAGTTTCTTCCTCTGAAGCTTCAGGATCAATCACATGAATTTCCAACTGTGGCTTCTCCTTGCCTTGAACTGTTATTTCCTGAGGAGGAAGCACCATTGCACGGCTGACTCGCAATTTAATCCTCGTACTAGAAGAGGATGCACCTTCTTTGTTGTCTAGTTGAATTTCAGACTTCCGCCCAAGAGGACCTGTAGAATCATCTTCTTTCCCAACCTTAATCTTAATGAGCTTGACACCATTATTCTTAAGCCAGATATTGGTATTGGCAAGAACTGACTGAAATCTATCCAAGATAGAAGTGCCTTCCTTGTGGGACCAGTGGATAGAAGGAAGCGGAGCCTCATCAACATTCTGATTGACAAACTCAGGATCAAGAACATTACCATCATCAATCATACCTTGTGGCACGTTCATGAGGTTTAGATCCACAATCTGTTCTGCAGTGAGTCGGCAGTAATCCATCTTGCGAATCTCCTTTTCGGTACGAAGATCAGCCTAGATATCTTCTATCCGGTGTACATGGATGAAGGTCTTCTTGATCTTCTCCTTCATGCCTCGGTAATCGAAATCAGCTTTAGGTTTGAATCTTTTGAGTCTAAGTTCCTGCAACTCAGTCTCCATAGCCCTGGCCTTGATTGAAGTCATTAGAGAATATTGACCAATCTTCAATGGGTTGTTGGAAGAAATACCCATGCCAACCTTGTGCTTAACTGACTAGTGTGTATGCACAGCCATGATCTGCCTTCCCAACTCCATGAGAATAATCTAATCTGTTGGGTACCGGGGGAGCATGTAAGGCTGCCCGCCATAGCATCCAACTCTCATGTAGGTAAAAGTTGGAAATTGGAGAAACAAACAACCATATTCTTTCACCTTTTCCCATGCTTCATCTGAGACTCTTTTGTTTTTCAGGTTCTTGTCAAATTGACACAAATAATGACCAAAGAAAGCGTCCTGAACCCTTCTGAAATGAGACCTACTTGATCTTAGAGGCAACTGATCATAGTATTCCCAAACTGGTACAAGCATGCGGTCACCCTTGGTGGAAAGACCTGGGAAATGTCTAAGTGACGCAGCAATATACACGAGATATGAATTCATGTAGAAGGTGAAGGTAGTAGGGACGACTGCAAGTTGCTCACACAAAGCATCATTGATGATTTCACCCCAACAGATGTGCTGAGATTGCCTTACTAACATAATAAATTGGTACATCCAAGGTTCAAAAACATTGGAATGCTCCAATCCCCTCATACGGCTAAGAAGAGTAATAGTATCACTGATCTCATTCTTGAAATCAGACCGATATAACTTTGCCCATCTGGTAAGCGCAGTGCGAGGTTCATGAATCCATTTGTTGATATGACGGTTACAGTCTTTCTCCCTTTTGGCAAAGTATTCAGCTGCACTTTGCTTGGATATCTCTATATAAATCGTTTCGGAAGGTATTTTAAAAACCCTCTCTATAGCTTCTGCATCCAGGCGAATGATCACTTCCCCATCATCATTTCTAATGACTCGTGACTCTTTGTCAACATGATAAGCACATGCTAGAATAAATTCTGGTTCTAGGGCAGCAACTGGAAAGGATGCGGCATGATGGATATGGCTGTCCAACAACCGTTGCATATCACCCTCCTTCGGATCTTCAATCCTTTGTATGAATTCGGACATGTCAACATGCCCTATCTCAGTATCCTTGATATGATCAAGGGAGGAGGAGATCTGTGACTGCGGAACTTCATTCTGGTATTTATCATACCTGTATTTCATCTTTTTTGGAGTGGGAGATGATGATACATCTGTCATCTGGAAACAACTGGGAATGCTGCAATGTAAATCCAAGAGTATCAAGGCAATATCAAAGTTAGTATCTTTAGACATTTTCACTCCTCCAAATGGGAAAGTTCAACTTTCGTATTTTGGCTTTGTGAGAGGAAATATAAGAGGTGGAAAAATAAGCTTTTGACTTATTTCGGGTTTTGAAACATGTTTTGCAAGTACACAAGAGGGAAGTACAAACGTGCAATCGGGTTTTAAATTCCGAATGCAATTATACTTGCAAAACACGAAGCATGAATAAATGGAAGGAGAATGAATTTTCAGTTTGGAAGTTGGGAAGAACACATTTGCAATTGGTTTTCTAAATCCAAATGCAAACTTATTTACAAACTGAAAATCGAAGGAATGGACCGAAAAAAGGTATTTAGGCAAGTGGGAAATGACGAAGATGATAAGTACGGATGAGGGAATTGGAAGCGGATAGGTAAAAATGAATTTCGGGAAGATCACTTGGAACTTTGTCATGCCAAAATGGGAAGGACTTTCAACTTGCAATCCGGATTTCAAAACCCGAAATTGGGAAGAACTTGATTTTTTCATCATTGAAACTTAATTTTTGGACTAAAGAAGGTTAAGTCTTTGTCCAAAAAGGGAAGAACGCATCTTGAGGTAGAACTTTTCACACTTGCAAATTTCTTTGCAAATTGGGAAGAACATATTGGGAAGAACACATTTTCCTTGTTTTGAAACTTGATCTTTTGGATCAAAGAAGGTTAAGTCTTTGTCCAAAAAAGGGAAGAACACAAATTTTCCTCTTACTTGCAATCGGGTTTCTAAAACCCGAATGCAAGTAAAGAAGGAGAATTTTCAATGGGGAAGAACAACTTTTACTTTACAAATTTCTTTGTAAAATGGGGAATTTCCTCTCATAAACCCAATATGAACATGAACAAAACCAAAACTTAAACAAGAAAATGCAAGGAAAGAAACAAGAAAGAAATACAAAAATAAAAATTACCTTGAAAAGATGAGGAGAGATCCAAGCTTGTAGAGTCAACCAAACATGGAAGATGAAACCCTTTAAATAGAATTTAAACAAAGGAAGAAACTTAGCCACACATGGTGACCAAAGAAAAACCGATTTGCTATAAAAATGCCATGAAAAATGCCAAGGAAGTAGTTCGAAAATGATTTGATTCATCATTAAATACAAGAGAAAGCAAAAATGATTTAGAATTGAAAGCATTACCTTGAATGAGAAAGGTGCGAAACTTGCAAAAAACGTGACTGGTTTTTAGGGCGTTTTTGCAAATTGATTCCCCAAAACGTGCACAAAATGGTTTGAATGAAGCTTGAAATCCAACGCATTTATGATTAAATAAAAAACGCCTTAGGAAAGGGTAGATTCGAACCTCCAAACCATGGCAAATGGCACAAATGCATGATTCAGAAAAAAAAAAACGTTGAAGAAGACAAATGGCGAAAATCAGTTTGATAGATGCGTAGAACAAGGGTTTGAATCCTTCAAAGTTGCAGCAAATCCGCATTTGGAAGGAATCCCTATCCTTCCTCCAAAAAATTCGAACCCAAATCAGTTTGCAAAGGTATGGGAGAAATTTCGGGTTTTAGAAATGAAACAACAAGTTTTCAAAATGTTCATATTTTTGCCTCTAAGGCAAATTTCGGGTTTTAGAAAAGGAAATACAAGTTAAATTACTTGTAATAGGGAAATAGAATTCCCTTTACAAGTGATTTTACTTAAAACATGTAAAGGGATTTTAAAATCCCATTTACAAGTTCTATTTAAAAATAAAAATAACTTTAAGTCATAAAAACATGTAAAGGGGTTTTAAAAACCCATTTACAAGTTTTACAAAACACTTAAAGTCATTCTACTAGTAAAGGGGGTTTTAAAACCCTTTTTACCAGTTTCCAAAAACTTGTAATTGGAGAAAAATTCCACTACAAGACCAAAAGCTTCAAGGGGGTTTTGAAAAACAAATTACCAGTTACTAGTAATTATCGAAAAATTCCCCTACATTGAAGCAAAAACATAGCAAACGGACTCGAAACGCAACGAAATTCGAAAAGTAGCTTGGGGATGGATCAACAATCGATCCAGTCCAAGGATGGGGCGAATTTCTGCCTCGGGAAGCGTGCCATAGAGTAATTTTTTTCATTTTTTAATAAAAATTTCCATGTGATAGTCCAATTTTTGAAATCAAAAATTGAGGACAACAAAATGGTCATTTTAACCTCATAGACTCAATATCTCATAAATCTTCATTATGGCCTCATGGTGGCCAATCTTGTCTTGGGTGCTCCTGCACCATACTACCCGCCTCAAAAAGCTTCCAAGTCTCTTGGGAATGTTGTACCTGCAAAAAAACATAAAAAAATGCACCATCTTGTCCTTAAAGTGCTCTCATTTTCACCTTGGGTTTGTACTTGTCATTCTCTTTAATTCTTATCTATGCTTTGTCTCTTGTACGTCTCATTGCTGCTTTTTCCATTTGAATCTTCTCCTCCATGCTTTGATTAGGCTGCTCCCATCTGCTCTCTATCTGACCTGCATCTTCACACATGCCAAAACATCTGATACTCTGACTCTTCCCTTTCATCTTCACTCTTGGTTTCCTATTCATTAGCAATATCAACAAAATCAAGAAGCAATAGCATGCCCCTTCCACCATCTGACTTCTACCAACATCCATCATCTTCACCATGTTTGGAATCTCTGTCACAACAACATACATCTGCAAAACAATCAGACTTACCACCCAAAGACAACTCATAGTCTTATCATCAACATATTTCATCTCCACGCTAGGAGAACTCACACTTTCATTAGCTTTCTCTGGCCCATCATCATCTTATCAACCAACTCAACTTCCTTTACCAACTCATTCCTCATCTCATGCCATTCCTCTTGGCATACCAACTCTCTATCCAACTTCAAGGCTACATCATTAACCTCACAATTCACTATCATAGGGGTACTTTGCTGCACTATACCCTTTATTCCATCCAAAGGACATTCCATTGTCCCAATTAAAATCACTTTTTCATACTCAAGCCCTTCAAGACTTGATTCCATGTTGTCATCTCCAGCATCTTTGTCATCTACCTCTGTCTCAACTCTTAGAACCTCTTTGTCCTCAGGTTCATCATCTTCCTCACAAGCTAACTGCTGCTCTTTTCTCTCTTGCCCTTCCAAGGGACAACTGACCTTTCCTCTAACATCTTTATCCTCTCCTAGGATCTTTTTCTCAACTTCATACACATCTGCCCTATCAGCATCACCCTTTATCATACTATCCTCCACTTTCTTTGTCAGCAAATCAATTTTATCTTCTACTATGACCTCTCTAGGCCATCCTTGCCTTGTCATTGGCAATACATCAATATTCTCACTCACATTATATATACCTCTGACTTATCTGAACCACAATCTTTCACATCATCTATATGATATGCTGCACGTCCTATCAATGGACTCTTCATCTGCACAATCTCACTTTGCTCCTTCTCAACGATTGAATCCTTGTTCTCCTTCACCTCATACCTACTCTTTGCATCTTCTTCCTGCAACTTAGACTCTACCTTGTCTCCTTCAAGCCTAGAAGTGGCTTCTATCTCTGTCTTTTTTTCATCCTTAAGTTCCTCATACCTTAGGAACTCTCTTCTTGCAATCAACCTTATCCTTGACATTCCCCATGCTGCCTTGTCATCCTGCAATGATTTCATCACAAAATATTTCCCATCCTTGTTAATAACATATGCATTTTCTCTACCATCATGTAGGGCTTTAACATCAACTTGCCATACTCTACCCAAGATCATATGACAATCACTCAAAGGCATAATATCACACAGAATAGTATCATAATATGAACCAATGCTAAAAGAAACATATGCTTGCTCTTTAACATCAACCCATTGATCGTTGCTTACCCCATATGCTCTGTAAGGTGACTCAAGAGGTGTCCTTGGCAGGTTCAACTTCTCAACCATCTCTACTGAGACTAGATTTTCAAGAGAACCACTGCTAACAACGACCTTGCATACTTTACCCCTACATTTGCATTGTGTTCGGAATATAGAGTGCCCTTGAGCATACCTTGCCCACATTTCTTCATCTTCTTCCATGATGGTTTCCTCTCTTATCTTTCGGTCTTCAATTTGCAATTTACAAGGACCTACTTCTTGTTTGAAAATTTTGTACACTTGGGGAAATATACAAAATTGTGGTTTCAACCACAGCGTGTGAGTAAAACTCTCCTAATTAAGGGAAGGCTCTCCCTATCTAACTACAACTTTGAAAATAAAATAGGATGGGACAACAATCTTTCTTCTTCTTTCAAGAAAGACAATATCCTTTTCTCTTCACAGAAAAGTGATAGCGATTTGATATAAAACAACAGTAACAACTTTCGAAATGAAATGAGAGAAAGGAAATGAAGTTTCCTGAAAGCTCAAAGACTTCCGTCACTTCCTTCAGGACGGGACAACAATATCAAGCTCAAAGACTTGATTATGTGAAGTCCTATCTACCCTTTTCTATACTAATGCTATCGAGAACAAATTATAACAGCTCAAAGACTGCAATATCTTATTCTTTTCTTCATAAAACAATGGGAAGTAGTATAAGCTCAAAGACTCATAGCTATTTCTCACAAAATCTGCTCCTAAATTCTCTTAAGAACAAGTGAAAGAACAAAGACTTACAACTTCTCTTAACAGAATATTTATTTTAATCTATATTAACCTCAAATACTTGCAGCACAAAGATGGCAAATCAAATGCGATTAAGCTCTTTAAGAAACACTTGCAAGAAAGATAATAGAGAACACAAACTCAAGAATGTAGCACAAAGACTCAAAGCTTGAGTAATTTCCTTCTATTCCTTTCAATTCTTGAATTCACACATGAAAGCTCAAAGACTTCTTCGCTATAAATTTGGTAGAGTTTTTGCTTGCTTTCCAAAAAGATCACTATTACAATAGACCCCTCAAGTATTTATAGAAGAGGAGCCTTGAGAAAAAGGTGGGAGGATCTTAACTAACTTGAAAGATTCTCTCAACGACCAAGACTTATTCAATAACTAACTAAGACTTATTCCAACTACAGTCCTAACTGAACACAACTTGTAGTTGCCTTACATGTAATTACAAAAGTGCAAGTAATGAGTTAACTTGCATTTTACAAAAAGGCTTTTACATGTAACTTGTCAAAAGAAAAACTACAACTAAAAGATTACAAATTTGGAAAAATACAACTAAGTGTTGAAAAACATTTAAAGTTGCAACACGTGAAGAGATGAATCCTTCAAACTTCTGGATGATCATTTGTAGTTCATCAGGATCCGGTTCATGGGTGTTCTTGGCAACGACCATGGTCTTCACAATGGTATTATGGCATCGGAGGAGTGTGAGCTGTTTTTCTCCAAGATGGGCCGAATTTCATGCAAAAAGATTTGGTGTTTCATCAATATTTGAATTGAAGCAGCTGAGAATTGATCGCTCCTCCATTCATTATGAATCCTTATCTGCAAATCTACAAGAACTTCTTCTTCTGGTATTAGCTCTCCATCCCGACTTATTATGTTGCAAGAGGCCTTTTCACAATGAGAGACAATATCTTGGAAACCTTCACCCCTTAATCTCATTGCATCACCAATCTCCTCAATGAGGGATTTAAGAACAAGGGCCTTATTTTCCAGAAGCTCTTCAAATTCCAAGTACATGACCCTGGAAGAGATGATGGCATGCTCTTGTAGAACACTCAACTGTTGTTGGGGCATGGTACGCCAGATTGTCAAACTATCTTCAACACTTTCCAAATTCTTTTTGAAAGTATCGGAAGTCTGATCCAGTTTCTCTTCAACGGTTTCCAACTTAGACATCATCTGAAAAATGTCTTTCATCACTTGTGCACATAGATCATGAAGCTGATCAACCGAAGAATCCAATGCTTGTACCTTCTGAGCAGCCCTTTCAACTCCACGAATTGATTCTTGGGAACCGGAAGAACTTGTGGGATTACTCCCTTCAGCAGCAGGTTTTGTAATTTTATGAACAACTGCTATAAGTTGCCAGCTTTCTTCTTCTAGCTTGTCTTTCTTTGCTAGAAGTTCATCACACCGCTATACCAGTGAAGCTACAGAAAACTGAGCATCATGTTTAACCACCTCATGCGTTTTCTTACCTAATTCTATCCTTGTAACTTTGTAATCAGCAACTGACATTCTTCAAGTGGTTTATCTGCAATGGGTTCAACAATTTAAGCTACCTTCATCTTGTTGCTGTCAACAGTTACTCTGGAGATAGTCTTGGCCTTTTTAGCAACCTTGGGTCTAGTCTGTTTAAGTTGTTGATAATCAAAGGCATCATGCGAGATTTCTTGCTTCTTTCTTTTTGGAGTAAAAGAACAAAGCCATGGAGGTAAAGCCATCAACTCTCCTTCAGTAGTAGCTGTAGGCAAAGGAGAAGCAGTTTCTGTTTGAATAACCGTGGTCATCCTAGGAGGAGTATCTGTTTGGATGGCGACCACGGTTTGCTCAGTAACCAATGGACATGAAGATTGCCTCATAAATTCTTCAAAGCCAGAAGTGGAGGTATCAATCTCTGACAACTGGATACAAGCAAGAGTATCCTCAGGAACTTCCAGCACACTCTCTTGTTGATGATCAGGAGGCGGCTTAAATGCTGAAATAGGGACGACATTCTGAGGAGACTCTTCCACCATTAAGTAAGGAGGAGAAAGGGGCATCTCAATGGAAACTGAGGAAGGGATCTCATGAGGTGAATCCGAAGATGGAGACTTAGGAGCATCATCAGATTGCTGCCCTTCTTCTGGATTATCAAGATCAATCACTTGAACATGGAAACGTGACTTTTCCTTCCCACGAACCGTCGCCTCCTTAGGAGGAAGCACTACTGCCCGACTAACTCGCAATTTGATCCTTGTGCCCGAAGATGATGCACCTTCCTTATTGTCAACCTGAATCTCAGACTTACGTCCAAGAGGCTCAGTAGAATCATCTTCCTTTCCAACCTTGATTTTAATGAGTCTAACACCATTACTTTTCAACCAAGAGTTGGTGTTAGCCAAGATAGACTGAAATCTCTCAAGGATGGATGTGCACTCCTTGTGTGACCATTGGATTAAAGGAAGTGGAGCTTCCTCAACCCTTCGTGAAATGTATTCATGATCAAGTACATGCCCATCATCAATCATCCCTTGTGGAATATCCACTAAGTTCAAATCAACAACTTGCTCAACAATGAGCCTGCAGTAATCCATCTTCAGAACTTCGACCTCTATACGGAGATCTACCCAGATATCCTCAATGCGATGCACGTGCACGAAGGATTTTTTGATCTTCTCCTTCATACCCCAGTAATCAAAATCAGCTCCGGATTTAAACATTTTGAGCTTAATTTCCTGCATTTCGGTCTCCATAGCCTTGGCTTTGACAGATGTGACAAGAGAATACCGACCAATTTTTAATGGGTTTGTTGTAGAGATCCCCATTCCAACCTTATGTCTGACGAACTGATGAGTGTGGACAGCCATGATCTGTCTTCACAACTCCATAAGAATAATCTTATCAGTTGGGTATCTAGGGAGCATGTATGGCTGCCCACTATAGCATCCGACTCTCATATAGGTAAAGGTCTGGAATTGAAAAAACAAGCATCCATACTCATTCACCCTTTTTCATGCATCATCTGATACCCTTTTGTTCTTCAGAGTTCTATCAAACTGGCACATGAAGTAACCGAAGAATGCATCTTGATCTCTTCTGAAATGCAATCTGCTAGGTCTCAAAAGTAGCTGATCATAGTATTCCCATATTGGTATAAATGAGCGGTCACCCTTGGTAGAAAGACCAGGGAAATGTTTGAGTGACGCTGCCAAATACACCAAATACGAGTTCATGTAGAAAGTCATGGTGGAAGAGACTGCTGAAAGTTGTTCACACAAGACATCGCTGATGACTTCTCCCCATGATATATGATGAGACTGCCTTATGAACATGATGAACTGGTACATCCAGGGCTCAAAAATGTTAGAATGTTCAAGGCCCATCATCCTGCTGAGGAGGGTTATGATGTCTCCAATTTCCCATTTGAAGTCACAATGGTACAACTTAGCCCACCTTGAGAAGGCAGCTCATGGCTCATGGATCCACCTGTTGATATGACGTTTGCAGTCTTTCTCCCTTTTCACATAATACTCAGCTGCACTCTCTTTGGAGATTTCCATGTAAATAGGTGCAAGAGGTATTCTGAAGACTTTCTCAATTGTGTCAGCATCAAGGCGCATTATTGCTTCCCCATCATCATTTTTAATGATTCTTGTCTCCTTGTCAAAGTGATGGGGGCAAGCGAGAACAAATTCAGGTTCTAGGGTAGCCACTAGAAAAGAAGATGCGTGATGGATATGGCTGTCCAACAGCCGTTGCATATTGCTATCTTGCGGATCCTCAACCCTCTTGACAAATTCTGACATGTCCACATGTCCTATCTCTGTATCTCTTATGCGATCCAAAGGAGAGGAAACTTGGGAAGGTGCAACTTCGTTTTGGTACTTGTCATATTTATATTTCATCTTTTTTGGAATTGGAGATGACGACAAATCTGTCATTGAAGGACAACCTCGAATACTGTGATAAAGACTTAAAAGTGTTAAGGCACACATCATAATCAGCGGCAACTAACATTTTTTCTTCTTTAAATGAGAAGAACTTCAACTCTTGCACTTCACGACTTTTGTGAGAGAAAAATGGGAAATAAATGGGAATGGGGGAATCTTGACTTTGACCAATTTCGGATCTTGGGGAAATTTTTACAAGTATACAAGTTGGAAAGAGCATACATGCAATTGGATTTTTAAAACCCGAATTCAAGTACACTTGTAAAGTTGCAAATGGAGAAATGGGTGGAAAATGAGAATTAGACTTGCAGAAAATGACGAAAATGTAAAGTACAGATATGGGTGACATGAATGGATAAAAATGGGAAGAACTTTCAACATGTAATCCGGTTCTAAAAACCTGATTTTGAAAGGATGGGTATTTCTCATTTTTGCAACTTGGAATTTTAACCAAAAATGGTTAAATTCTTTTAACCATAAGGGAAGAACAAAGATTTTTATCCAACTTGTAATCGGGATTTTTAAAATCCCGAATACAAGTAAAGAGGGAAAATGGGGAAGATCAATGCAATTCAAAAATTGCTAATCAAGGGGGAAAATCTTTCACAAAACCGATTTTTGGGGCAAGAATAACATATTCACAAATTTACAACTAGAAAGGAAAATAAGAAAACGAGAAAATAAGAAAATGAAACAAGAAAAGAAAAGAAATCATACCTTGTTTCAATCTGAAAATGCCTCTCCAAAAGATGATCAATCTTTGGAAGAAAGAAGAATAGTTTTTAAATAGAGATAAACCACAATGCCAAACCCTAGCCACGTTTTTTACCAAAACACCATAAGCTGAAAAATGTGGCAGCAAATGCAAGTTTGGAGGGCCAGAATGCCAAAGAGGAACCACACCTAAGAGTCCCAAAGCAAAATGCCTAAGGAAGAGATGAAAACATGGCATCAAAACCTTCCAAAATGCAGCCTAGGAAGGGTCACGTGGTAAAAACGTGGCATCAAATGCATGAGAATAGGATGGAATCCCAAAAACCTCTCCTTCCTAAAAAATCTCCACGAAATTTGCTTTGAAATCTTCAACAAATCCGTTTTTCTTGGCTGATCGGGTTTTTTAGAAAGATTAACAAGTTCGATTTGGCATGAATTAGAGAAAATCGGGTTTTTTGGGCAACATAACAAGTTTAAAATTGCACTTTTTCATCAACAAAGCAAAATCGGGTTTTAAAAATGAAATTATAAGTTTAAAATCCACCAAAATGCACTTTATAGAGAAAATCGGGGTTTTTAGGCAAAATAGCAAGTTTTAAATGTCACTTTATTTCATTTCTAGGCAAAATCGGGTTTTGGAGAGAGATGTGCAAGTTTAAAATTACTTGTAAAGGGAAAATAAAATCCTTACAACAAGTTTAAAAAACTTGCACATATGTAATAGGGGTTTAAAATCCCTGTTACAAGCAAAAGACATTAAAGTAGGGTTTTTTCAAAAGAATTACAAGTAAACCTATAACTTATTCAAAAAATCCCTATTTTAATTTTAAAAGCCAAAAAGCATCAAGGGGGAAATAAAAAGCAAATTACAAGTTTTTATTTTAAATAAAGTGCACTTGTAATGAGTCAAAAATTTCCCTACAAAGACCAAAACAATGGAAATCATTAAAACTTGTAATTCAAGAGAAATTTCCCACCTGCAGTCAGGGAGAAAAAACTTGAAATTGAAGGAAAGACATAGCAAATGAATCCAGAATGCGACGAAATTCAAAACGTAGTTCGAAAATGCATTGAGGATTAAGCCAATCCAAGCATTAGTCAAAATTCTGCCTCAGGAAGTGTGCCATAGAGTAAAATTTCCATTTTTCACAAAAAATTCATGTAATGGTCCTTCATTTTTGAAAACAAAAATGAGGACAATACTACTGCCTTGCTTTGATACCACTATGATGCAGAGCATCATGGACCCTCCCACAATCACATTGCAACTCATCATTCTTTCTTCTTGAAAACTCAACTCTTCTTGTTTCACCTTCCTTCACTAGGCCTCACCAAGATGCCCAAATAGAACTCTCAACCTCACCAACTTGTTCCAACACTTCCTAGGGTCTCTACATACCCTATTCCACTTTACCCAATAGGCTTCATTCACCCTATCAACTGGTTCTCTCACAAACCCTTACCCGGGTCCCTAAATAGGCCAATTTCCTAGTAGCCCTATTCAGTGGGTAATCTAACCTTTACTCAAAAGAATCCCAAAACACTTGCAAAACAAATTGCATATCTGGATACCCTTTTGGAAGTTACATGACATATGTGAAAATCCACTATGGGTCTTTTGGACGAAATACTCAGACCAGCACTCTGCTACACACCAACTAGGCCCAATTAGCCCTCTTTTCCAAAGCAAGTACCCACAAATGGTACGACCACATCACCAAACCAAAAAACACTCTTGACAAATGTTTCAAAACAATAGATTTTCCAGGTTTCAAGGCAAGAATCACTTATTTGATAGGTTAGATACTAAACCCTCCTTTTTAGGCCTTCTAACCTAGGGCTTTCTCAAAACCACTCCTCCATTCAGTTCCAGACTCAACCAAGGGTCATTTCGCTATGTATTCAACCCCCACAGACATATTCCAGCATAAAAAGACCACCTTGTTAAGCTACACCTTCTGGTGCTATACTGATGCCTCCATTTTCATGCTTTTCCTCACTCAATCTCTTACCCTAGGGTATCAACACTTCATCTCTACATTATTCCCTGCACTCAAACCTATTATTAGACAATAATATACATCATTAATGACCCATTCCACAAGAAACAACAACCACATAAAGTGGAACGGGTCACATTTGCATTGTGACTCTCAAAACTCCCCTAAAACAATCACCTACAGCAGATTTTAGGACAGCTAGTGAAAGTATATCAGATTTGAATGTAAAACCTTCAATAACAGTGTCAAATGATAGTACAAACACTCCTCTACATTGGCAAATCCATTTACAATAAAAAATGAAGCAATGAAGAAGAGTTTCAGACCAACAAAGTGCAGATTTTAGACCAAAATTGCAAGGAAAACCTTGTATTTTATTGCCAAACCCCAAATTCTTACAATGCCAAGCAAATCCGACCCTCAACCTCTTCATTTTGGATCATTACAAATATAGTTAAACCTCTTCCCTTCATGGAAACCGAAAACCAACTCTAAATCACCCATACAACCACTTTTGGGTGTTTAGAACTTTAATTTATTGTCAAATTGACACTTTTAGTTGTCAATTGACAAGTTTTTAACCTTTTTGCATCTTGACACTTTCTAATCAACTTTATTACATTAATATGGTCACACAAGACCTTATGAAACTCAAAATGCTGATTAAAAAGCTATTCTACCCATTGACCCCCATTACATTACTCATTTTGACATTATTTGCCCAACATGGCAATTTTGACAACTTATTACAAAATGACTCATTATATGAGTTTGATGACTCCAAATGCCATTATTATCCATGTTTAAAATATAAAATGGTCATTTTAACCTCATAGACTTAATATCTCATAAATCTTCATTTTGGCCTCATGGTGGCCAATCTTGTCTTGGGTGCTCCTGCACCAAGAGTATATTGTAGGGATAAGGCGTGAAAATCCGACCCTTATTTCCCCTATCGCAGTTGACCATGGAATGCATTCACACTATGAGGCAGCGAGAGGTACACTCTCAGAGGTGCAAAAGTGGATTGAGAATACAAGAAAGTAGGCAGATGATTTCCTTACTCAGTTTGTCCATGCATATGATAGGACAACATGGCTCGCATTCAGAATCCAGTATTTTGAGGGAGTTTGGGAAGAATTTTGGCCTATTCAAGAGAAGACTACTCCACACCTCTAGGCTTTGAATAAGATTTCGAATTCCACCTTGGTCAGCGAGAACATTGTGCACAATGGAGACAGATACGATTTCCATGGCCGGTATTGTTCATTAGCCGTGAAGAAATCAACTTATGAGAACACCCAGTCGAGTTGTATGGAGATGGAAGGATTAATTCAGGACATTCAAATGAAGATCCTTGCCTCGATTGAGGAATTATTGGGTGTTGATGTTAGTGATGCTAGTGGTTTACACTTAGCCGAATTAAGAGACAAGATGAAATTTATGTATTTTTGCTAGTTGGACTCTTTGAAGAAGAGTCAGATAGACGACTTGGTCTCTTTGTTGATTCATGTTCATAGTTCACAGAAGCTCATGCCAGAATGGGAAAACACTTTGGATGCTTGCTCGAATTCACTGGACGTGATTGATTTACAACAGGATACCTTGCCTAGCATTTCCATGGAGTTAGATTTAGTATTGGCTAGATTCTTGGAGTATGCTAGGAGAGAGAGAGATGCAGGGAGGAATCTTGTTTAGTCCTAAATGTATAGTTGGTGAATAAACAGATAACAGAATATTTCTCACACGTACCAAGTATTCAATGAAACAGAACAATTATACATCACACCATAAATGACAATGATAATATTTAGACCAGAAAAGTTATATCTTTATTCCAGTGTCCAGAATTGTCCATACATAATCCCCTTGCCGAGGTTCCAACCAAACAATATATAGACCCGACGGTTGGTCAAGTTGCCAACCGTCACCAACTCCCAACTACCCGACAGGAACCTCTCGGCGACAAACATAACATAAACAAAGCATACACTTATAAATCTTATTCTTACTAACATACGTTATTTACCCCTAACATTAGCCCCCCCAAAATGTGGTCATCTTCCAGACAACTCAGACAAGAGAAACTGAATTATAAAAACATAGCTAAGATCGAGAAGAGGGAGGAGGCGTCCCTGTAGTGGCCGTAGTAGGAGGTTGCTGTCCGGCTTGAAGTTTCAGTTTCTTTTCTGCCATCAACTGTCGTTCCCATGCTTTCTTTACCATGTGAGCAGCTTCCAGTAGTTTTTTATCTTTCTGTTCCAGCTGTAAAGTGAGCTCTGCCACCTGGGCTGCTAATGCTTGTGCCTCCTCTTGCAAGTTGCAACGGGCCTCATAGGCAGTCATCTTCATTTCCATCTCCTTCCTCAAACTCCTCTCTACTGTGGCCAACTGTGCTTGCTTCTCACCTTCCTTTTCCAGTGTTGTTATGTACATTCGTTGGGCCTCTTTTTCCACTTGGTGCTGCCGCATCTGTAAGTACACCTCCCGGAAGGCCCTCTCCATGCTGCGGAAGGTGGTGCTCAAGGTGCCTGTGCCCCCTACCAAGTGCCTGTGGGTCCAATTCTGAAGCATCTCAAGCGTACTGTGGTCCGACCACCCCTGCTGCTCAAAGAGGTGCGTGAACTCCTCCTTGCACCCCTCGGTCATGAAGTGACATAGCTGTGTAGCGTCGGCTAAATTGCCTGCCTCCATCTGTCCCGTAGGTTGAGCCATGCTGCGTGCAACATTAGAGAGCCCCTGTAGCTCCTCTAGGAATCGTCCGAGAGATCCTGCTGGATCGTTTGGATCGGGTGGTGTGATGTGGAGCCTTGCTAGAGCTCCCTTCGGTCCACTGATCTGCTTGTCCCTTCCCTGTTGTTTTTGATCAGCGGATCTCTCTTTGTCTAGGTCTGGAACAGTAATATCTCTATTTGTGGTCATGCCTGGCCCAATGGCCATGTTATGCGGTGCAGGGGAGGGGGGAAGGTGTGGGGCGAGTGCGAACTGCCCTAGCCATCCATCCAGCAAGGTGTCTATATTTTCGTTTGTCAGAGTATCCAAAGCTGCCGCTGCCTCCAAGTCACCCGTACCGGTTCCTGCCGGCACTGTACCAGTTTTTGCTGCAAGTACGGCCAAGCTGATCTGCGGTAGGGATACCCATCACTGTGCTGGCGGTTCCCCTTCTCCAATTTTCTAAAACAACACTCCAACTGGTCGTACATCTCCCACTGGGTTGGCTACTGCAAGAGCCTCCTGAGGTACTAGGTGTGCCGAGGATAGTTTCGAGGGTGTGAATTTTACCCTCGTACTTTTCCATTGAGCTCGCAATCCTCCCTGTTGCTCCTCCTCTTCGTCTTCTTCCTATTGCCATGACTCTGTTTCCTCTTCCTCCTCCACAACTGTGTGTCCTGACAGATGGAACCCCTCATCACTGCTTTCCTGCTCTTCCGTCTCTTCCACCTCCTCTGAATCCTCTGCACTGCTAACCTCTTCAATCTCCACAGATATGTCTAGTTTCCTCCTTTTCCTTGTTGGCTGCGCTGTGTCGCCTAGGGTGTCCAGGTGGATATAGTAGTACATAGTGGGTTTATTTGATTCTACCCTTCCGCGTGGTTCAAATGTCCCCCATACTTCTGGTGGTACTTGCAGGCGTACGACATCCAGTAACAAGCTAATAACATGATGGCACATGTAGAACGTTTTGTGTTCCAGTCTCAGGAAGTCGTGGATTCATTCTGCCAGGAGTTGCCCCCAATTGTACACCTTCCCGCATTTGATCCCATTCATTAATCCTATCATCCATATAGCTATGTCAGATGCGCGGCTGGCTCCCGTAAGGCGGCTTTTGACCAGGTCCATTAACATCCTCCATTCACCAGGTGCGATAAACGCACGCTTCATTCCTCTGCTGTCTACCCAGGCACTTTTCCATTGCTCTTCCGTGAGGTCGTCTCTGCACACCAAATCTATCAACCACTTCTTTTCCCTGGTGAGTTTTTTGGTTGGTTTGGCTGTAGATGCTCCTTTCTCTAGTATGCCAAATATCCGCCTGAAATCCTCAGGTTTGAACGAAACTCGCATTGTGCACCCTTGGAACTGAATGACTGAAGCTCGTTCCTGTGGATTATAGCTCGATACCATGTTCGCAGGATTGGCTCGAACTCTTTAATGTTGAAGGTGGGCATTTGGACGGCGTGATCGACCTGTGCCCTCCTGAGAGATTCCTTCGTCACATGGTTTGGAGGGATTTCGTCCCGCCAAGTACGACATTCACTACTGGTCACACTCTCAAATGCTACATTCGTCGCCGTGAGCCCCTCTGAGGCCTTCGATGTCTTTGGTTGCTCTTGGTTTTCTTGCTGTTGGCAGGCTCTGTGGCAGTCATGGCTGCACTGCAATTGCCTTTTTCTGTTCTTCTTCCCATACCCCTTTCTGAGTCGTTATTATAACTGTCAGAAAGATTGTCTCGCCAGTTTGTACAGCCCATTGTATCACTCACAGTTTCCTTGCCGTACAACTTCCTTATTGTGTTCTGCCAGACAACCCCCTTGCTTCTTATTCCTGTGTGCTGCCTGCTTAAATGGACTGTTGAGTACCAAGGTACTGCCACCGTACGTCGTACACTTCTCTGCATGCCCTCCTTATACTGTACGCCGTACGGTTTCCTTCCCAGGCGAATTCCCTTGCACGTGCTGGTAGGTGTGGACCGTACACCGTACGGTGAAAGTATGTTCCTTCTTCCGAATACGTCCGTACGACAATACCGTACGCCGCACGGTGACACATGGTGGCAGTCTCCTTATCTCCTTACGCCGTACATGTATGACAAAAACGTGCTTCCACTCGCGCTTTCGTACTCCAAATTTTTGAACGTCGTACGCCGTACGGTAAAACTATGCTCTTCTTCCTTGTGCTCCGTACGCCGTACAACGGCTTATGATCTCTGGCTTGCTCGTACACAAACTGTACGTCGTACGGTGCAGCTTCCTGGCACTCATGCTTTCCTGCCTATGCAATTCGTACACCGTACGGATTTATCAACTCCTCTTGGTTTTCCCTCGTGTCCGTAAAAGTGGTCTGTACGGTGTATCATGTCTGTTCAATTGGCACATCCAATCAGTGTGTTGCTTGCTTCCGTTTGCTCAATTCCGCCTGGCTACCGGGTTCACCTTGCTGTCTTCCCTGTGCTGTGCCCTCTAGTTGGCCTTTTGTAAGCCACTGACTAGTTTATTCTGTTCGTTCTTGCAGCTGAAGAGTTTCCCTGTCTCCTTCGTTTCCTTCTCGCTGGCCCCCTACCTTGCTTCTTTTTCAATTTCTTTTGTGTTTCTTTGTTCCTCGCCAGGCATAGATGGCACACTCACCGAAAACTCGGCGAGTGACAAAAACTCGCCGAGTTTTTGGACCTGGCGAGTAGTAAAGAAAAACTCGCCTGGGTTAGCATAACAATAGAAAACGGCCAAAAATACATGCATTTTTTGTTTTTCTATATGGTTTTGGGCTGAGAAGGGGGAAACTCACTTGGAGGGGCCACCCTGAGAGCCCACTATGCCCTCAAGTAATCGCCGAGTTTTTTGGTTTGTCCGTCAGGATTCATATATGGAATATAACATTTAAGTATAAACCTCCAGGAGTTATAATGCAAAATCTAGTTTTTGGAGGATTCTTCAATTTTCCAGACTTAGTCAAATTTCAGGATCCTTCGGCGATGGCCCTTGACCCCAACTTGGGGTGCTGCCCCCAAACCCTCGTCGAAAAATATAGGGGGAAACTGCGCTGATGGAAGTAGGGAAAATTTAACCTCCGAGTTTGATTAGGCTCCATATAACAACATAATTAGCATTGAAGAAATCCTGGTATTATACATTTTAGAGTTGAAAGTTTGAAACTATGAGTATGAATGATGAAAGTTTGAAAGTAGTTTTAGCTAGAGCTGGGAAGAGGAAGTTGTATTTACTTTTGGTTTTACAAAAACTATTTACTATTTTGCTTCCAGCCATCAGCATTTCTCATGAGGATGCAATTTTGTAGACACTTTGCATTTAAATATATCTAGAATCAACTTGTTTCTTTTGTGTTATCATTTATTGACTCATTGGATGCATCTTCTCATTAAATTTTGCAAAAAAAATGCATTTTTTATTAAAATTAAGCGTGTTTTTACGTTGCCGAGTTTTTCCGAGTTTTTCCCGAGTTTTCGCCGAGTTTTTTTCTCAGGAGCTTGGCGAGTCGAGCCGAGTCGCGAGTAGTTCAACTATGCCTCGCCCTATCTTCCTCCCATTTCTTGTTTGGTTCCTGTTTGGAGTCATCATCCCTGTTATTGTTCTTTTTTACTCCTGAGGCATTGCTGGGCGTCTTCATTCTTATTTTTGAGTCATGTAGCCACGTACATACGTGTGGTAGTCTTCTGTAGCATTCTTGTGCACAACACGTCCCCACGTACTCCAGATCCCATATCTTGTCCACCAATGGGGTTGGTCCCACACCCCTGTAGCGGCTGTCAATGTACCGATCCCTGTATTGGTGGTACCATTTTACTCTCTCTCCGTCAATGTCTGGTGGCCCAGTCGGGTTAGGGATCACCCGGTACAATGAGTTAGGTCCGGCTTCTACGTCGCCTGCTTCGGAAGCGATGATGAATAGGTCCTCTGTTTTCAGCACCATTTTTAAACACGGGCCTAGGGTTGCCCCATATTCTTCCAAGACGAGCTCTTCCTCTAGGTTTACCTGCTCCTCCTCTTTATTTATGTTCTCAGCTCTCCTCTGGGCTTCTGCTTCTTCATCAATGTCATATGTTACGTATCCCTCCTGAGCTCCTTCGTATGGGGCCCGCTTTTTCCAATATCCTGAAACTTGCACCCACACAGCTGGGTCCCCGAAATACGCATTCGTGAGATGTTTGTGGATCCTGGGAACCGCCACACCTTCCACCCTTTTTGGTACAAATTGTTCTTCCATGGCTGCCAAAGGCTTCGCCCAGTCGTCATCCCTTCGATAGGGTTCTCCTTTTACCACTGGGTCCTCTTCGACCTCCTTGCTTCGAGCAATGGTCCAATGCCCTCTCGTGGCGTATCCTAGCATGTTAATCCCAATCCCAGGTTTATTTCTTTCCCTGAAGGTCTTCAACTTGGATCCGTTCACCGGGTCTTTGATTGGATTGTTATCCAGAGTCGCGAGCTTTATTGCTCCGTTCCTATCGACCTCTCTGATTTTATAGGGTCCAAGCCAACGGACCTTGAACGTCCCTGGTCGAAGTTCGTTCCGACCGTTATACTTCAAAACTAACTACCTCGGCCGGAAGTTGGCCTTCCGCAGATGCTGGTCGTGCCAATGCTTCCGTCGGCATTGTGCCACCTCTATTGCCCATTGTGCCATTAGTCTTCGTTCATCCAGCTTTATCAAACCATCAAGCCTTGCATTCAAGCTTTCTTGGTCCCGAAGTCTATTTTCCACCGCCACTCGAAGGCTCGACACGGTGTACTCAGCTGGTACCACTACCTCCTGCCCGTACATGAGTTGAAACGGGGTATGCCCGGTAGTGACTTTGTATGTTGTATGGTAGGCCCATAGCACGACTGGTAGTCTTTCCTCCCAGTCTTCTTGCTCCACCCCACACGATTTGTAGATTATTGATACCAATACCTTGTTGGTTGCTTCTGCTTGTCCATTAGCGCAGGGATAGTATGGACTGGATAGGTTATGGATTATTTTAAATTCTACGGTGATGGTATGGATTACTTGATTGACAAAGTGCACTCCTCTATCACTGGTGATTTGGAGTGGTATCCCGTACCTGGTGACAATCTATTCATACAAGAACCGTGCCGTACTCAGAGCCGCCTTATCCGGCAAGGCCCTAGCTTCTCCCCACTTGGTGAGATATTCCGTGGCAACCACAATATATTTGCACCGGTGTAGGTTACTTGGCTTCAAAGGTCCCACAAAATCCAAACCCCATCGTTCGAATAGTTCCCGCGGCTGCGAAGGAAAGAGGCATGAAGTCCCTCTTGAGAGGTTTTCCTGCTCGTTGGCAAGTGTCGCATCCGATCACCCACTCTCAAGCGTCGGTGTGTAGAGTTGGCCACCATAGACTTGCCAGAAGCACTTTCCTGGTAGTTGCATCTGGTCCCATATGTCCGCCTGCTAATCCGTCGCGTGCCTCCTTTAATACATTGCTAATTTCCTCCTCCACGACACACCTAATCAAGATTTGGTTGGGACCCATCTTATATAAAAGCCCATTAATTAGTTGGAAGGTTTTGCTCTTCAGTGCCAACTTCCTCCGTTCCCCTGAAGGCATCTCGCTTGGAAATGTGGAGGTAGATAGGTACTGGCCTATCTTTTCATACCAGGTTGGTAGTATTGCAATTTGAAACAAGTGTACATCTGGAAAGTCTTCGTTTACTCCCTTGACCGGTTCCCCTAATCTGATCCTTGATAGTTGGTCGGCTATTACATGGGACTTCCCTGGCCGTACGACAATGGTGAAGGTGAATTCCTGTAAGAGTAGTAGCCTCTGACTTACCCTCGGATGATTGGTTTATTCACTAGGTACATTAGTGCCTGATTGTCCACATAAAATGTGAACGGTGTAGCCAACATGTAGTGTCGGAACTTCTGTACTGCGTACACCATCCCTAGTGCCTCTTGCTCCGTTGTGCTATAGTTCCGTTTGGCCTTTGATAGGAGTCGGCTTGCAAAGAAGACAGAATGGTCTAGTCCTTGCGCCCCTACCTGGGCGAGGGTAGCACCAATTGCAAAGTTGAAGGCGTCGACGTGTATGTGAAATTATTTGTTCTAGTCCGGGTATACCAATATCGGTGCACTCACCAACCGGTCTTTCAATTCTTTGAAGGCTTCTTCTTTCTTCGTACCCCACACGAACGACTCTCCCTTCCTTGTCAACTTATCTAAGGGCCAGGACACCTGCGCAAAGCCTTTGATGAATCTCTGGTAGTATCCGACATAGCCGAGGAATAACTTCACCCCCGTTACGTTCGTTGGGCTCTCCATGTTGACAATTACTCCTATCTTGTTTGGGTCTGTCTTCAATCCTTCCTTACAGATGATGTGGCCCATGAGTTTCCCTTGTGGTACCTGTTGATGTGTATTTTGTACACGACCAAACACAAAATAAAATACCTAAAGGTATCTTATCCTCTCTTGAATAAAGCTCCCGAATGCTGAAGATATCGCAGAAGGATCAATCAGAGAAGCTTCAAGGTTCCTGTTATGTAGGATCTCTACTCGTGGATAAGCTCTTTGTGGTATGATGTGATTTTGCTGGAATCACAAGGGGACTTACACTCAATGACCTGAATGTTTGATTTGCTGGAATCACAAGATTTCATTGGCCTAGATTTTGAAAAAAAAGGAAAAAGGATGAGGGCGAGGGAAGGATCTAATTCTGATACTAAGAATGTAGGAGCAATGAATGACCTTTGATGAAATTCTAACTAAGTCTTGTCTTGACATCCTAGGACCATCTCCACAAGGTTAGTGCGATCTTCGGAGGAAAGCTTTATGATGTTCAAATCATTGCTACAGGCATAGACACCATCAGGCTGATGCATATCAATGAAGAAGCGACAATTGAAGTTAAGCTTAAGCTAAATGATTCCAGTTGACTACACAAGGCAAGTCTGCAATCACCAAACTGCTAGTAGTATGGATATACAAATTTCACCATCAATCAAACACATTTTTTCCACTCATCTAATACCATGAAATCAAATCTGAGAAGTATAGAGACACCATGCAAATTGTTGAATCGACCCATAGATTTCACCATTTCTTCAATGAAGTTTACAAGTCTTTTACAACATCTTGGCAACAATCTTTGCCTTCTCTTTCTATTCTACTCTAAATGCTATTCTATTTGCTATTAATCATTAGCTATTCTAACCTCTATGAACTAACTATTAGCCTTCTAGCTATTAATGACTAACTATTATTAGCCTTTACAAATGAGGAGCCAGGGCTTATATAGTGCGCTCAATACAATTCGATGGCTCAGATCAACTTGAGATCAATGGCCTAGATTTTACAATGAAACCCTAATTAGGGTTTGTTACAACAAACTCAATTCTGGCCAATGAAATAATTGCATTATTTGGACACATGTCTTCTCTGGAATATTTGACCAATAGAGAACCGGGGTAGTGAGTCAGGTACATTGAATCTGGACATGCTGAGGTGGACCAATCCGACTGGAGGAGTGATGACTGGGATGCCACCTTGTCTGACACTTGTAACTTGGTAGATGCTCAATTTGATGATGTTGAGAAGCTAACTTTAATTAACTCTTCTGGAACTGTCTGCTTCTTCAACGAACCCTTGCTTTAACCTCCTTTGTCTTTGATGTGTAGGATGGATGGTGTACCTTTCCTTCAAATGCTGGATTGGAAGAGGTCGTCCCTGATGATGCTGGATCAGAGAAGGCCGTCCTTGTTGATGCTGGGCTGGAGAAGGTCGTCCTTGTTGATGCCAGACCAGAGAAGGCCGTCCTTGATGATGCTGGGCTGGAGAAGGTCGTCCTTGTTGATGCTGGGTTGGAGAAGGTCGCCTTTTAACTGCAAGACAAACAAAAAGATGATTAAGGACACATAATAAATTCATTTCAACATAGCATTTTATACCTTAAATCATCAACAAGAAGACATCAAAATTAAGTTTGTTCAAGAGTCTTTCCAGGGACAGGCCTTATAAGAATTTCGCCTTGGACCCTCTGGAAGGGTCAGAAGCGAATTTTGCACTTTTGGACAAATTCCATCATGTCTTTATTCCAAAATACCTTCCAAGGCAAGCATACACTAGTCTTTTCTCCACCAAGGCCTGGGAATCCATTTCTTGATCGTCATTGTGAGCAATTTAGGTGATACTGGGAATTTCGCTCTGGACCCTTTGGAAGGGTCAGGAGTGAAATCCAAGCTTTAGGTCTCAATTCCTCATCTCCTTCACTTCAATTCATCTTGCAGGGCAAAGTAACATCATTTCAACCTCAACTACACCTTAGGACTCCTAGTCTTGACTTGACACAAGGAGGAAATAGGCAAATGAAGAATTTCGCTCTGGACCCTTTGGAAGGGTCAAGAGCGAATTTCTTGTTTGTAGCTCATTTTTTCATCATTTCAACTTCAATCCACCTCACAAGGCAAGGAAACACTTTTCTTCTCTCATCCAACCCAAGTTTATCTTGATTTTGCAAGGCAAAATAGGTGATTGAAGGATTTTCGCCTTGGACCCTTTGGAAGGGTCAGGAGCGAATTTCCTCCTCTGGCCTAAAATCATCACTTCTGGAGACAACCATCAACTCAAGGGCAATCGCAAGGCATCTTTTACCTTGGTCTAGGCTTGGCTTGGCACAAATTTTGGAGAAAATGATGGGTTTTAGGATTTTCGCTTTGGACCCTTTGGAAGGGTTAGGAGCGAAAATCTTGTTTTAGGCTCATTCCTCCATCATTTCAACTTGAACTCACCTCCAAGACTAAGGACACATTGCCTCACTCCTATCTAGGCCATACAAATCAAAATGTTAACTTGTCTTGCAAAGAAAGTAGGTGATCTTAGGATTTTCGCTCTGGACCCTTTGGAAGGGTCAGGAGCGAAATCCTTGGTTTGGGCCAATTTCCATCATTTTTTAAAACCAACTAACTTCAAAAGGGTAGGAACATGTCTCCTTGCACCTATCCAAGCCATGAAAACCTAACGTTTGACTAGACTTGCAAGGAAAATAGGTGGTTTTAAGATTTTCGCTCTGGACCCTTTGGAAGGGTCAGGAGCGAAATTCTCATTTTGGCTCAATTCCTTCAAACTTGATAATTATTGACCATTCAAGGACATGCCTAAGGACTTCTTTAATCATGATCCACACTAGATTTGGCATGAAACTAAGGGAAAAGATAGGTTTTACACAATTTCGCCCTGGACCCTTTGGAAGGGTCAGGAGCGATTTTCCTTTTTTAGCCCAAAATCATCATTTTTTCAATCCCAATCTTCTTTACAAGGTGAAATTTCATCTCTTTTCGCCTTAGGAATAGAGTTTTAAGCTCAAGCAAGGTTAAAAATATATGCTTGTAAGAAATTTCGCTCTGGACCCTTTGGAAGGGTCAGGAGCGAAATTTTCTTCCTCGGCCAAAACACTCATTCCTTAACTCCTTCAAACGTCCTTAAGGGTTTCAATATGCCCATTCTCTCTTTCAACATGCCTTGGACATCAAAACTTGGCCAAATAAGGAAAGAAATGAGGTCTAGGAGGATTTTCACTTTGGACCCTTTGGAAGGGTCAGGAGCGAAAATCTCATTCTTGACTTGATCCTTCATCTTTTCAACTCCAATCTTCTCTGGAAGGTAACAAAACATCATTCTTCACCCAGGAGACAAGGTTTGTGGTCTAAGCAAGGTCAAAAAAATAGGCTTGCAAGGAATTTCGCTCTAGACCCTTTGGAAGGGTCAGGAGCGAAATTCACCTTCTTGGTTAGAATCCTTCATTTTTTCAAAGCTTTCAAACATTTCCAACGTCCAAACATGTCTACTCTTCCCTTCAAAATGCCTTGCAAATCAAAATTTGGTCAAATAAGGCAAGAAATGAGTCTTAGGTTGATTTTTGGTCTGGACCCTTTGGAAGGGTCAGGAGCGAAAATCTTGATTTAGGCTTTAATTGCTCATTTTTCAAACTTCAATCTTCTCCTGGAGGCAAATATAGATTGTTTTACACTTGAGGAACCAGGTTTTAAGCCCATTCAAGGTAGCAAATGAGGATTATAGTGAATTTCGCTCTGGACCCTTTGGAAGGGTCAGGAGCAAAATTCCTATTCTTGGCTAAAATCTTCATCTCATCCACCTTTACTCACCTCCTAAGGTCAGAACATGTCAAAAATCCCCCAAACATGCCTAAGGAACTATGAAATTGGTCTTGACAAGTGATAAATTGAGGTGAATAAGGATTTTCGCTCTGGACACTTTGGAAGGGTCAGGTTCGAAATTCCTAATCTTGGCCAAAATCCTTCACATTTCTACGTTCCATCACCTCAAAAGGCAGAGACAAGTTATTTCCTTCCCAAATTCACCCATGGAACAAGGTTGGTATCCAAAACAAGGGAGCAAATGAGGCTTATGAAGAATTTTGCTCTGGACCCTCTGGAAGGGTCAGGAGCGAAATTCCTATTTTTGGACAAGATCCTCACTTTTCAAAACACTTCTCAAGGCAAGAACACATCAAGACTCACACAAAATGCCTAATAAACCAACGCCCATCCAAAACAAGGAAGGAAAATGAGGGTTATAAGGATTTTCGCTCTAGACCCTTTGGAAGGGTCAGGAGCGAAATTCCTCTCCCAGGCTAGAATCCATCATCCCAAGGTCTAAAATCTCCTCTCCAAGGCAAAGTTGCATCAAACCTTCTCAATTATGCCTCAAAAGTCTACAAAATTGGTCAAGCTAAGGAGAAAAATAGAGGAAATATGAATTTCGCTCTGGACCCTTTGGAAGGGTCAGGAGCGAAATTCACCTTAGGCCATGATCCTCACTTCTTTTTTTCGCATTTCTTCATTCAAACAAGTGCTTTTGCCTTCATTCAAGCCTAGGAATGCGTTAGTTCTAGGTTTTGGTCAAAGTAGAATGTCTTATGGAGAATTTCGCTCTGGACCCTTTGGAAGGGTCAGGAGCGAAATTCGCTTTGGACCCTTTGGAAGGGTCAGGAGCAAAATTTGACATTTTGGACTCTCCGTCAGGATCATTTTATGGAATATAACATTTTAAGTTATATTCCATATATACTTCCAGGATGTTTGAGAGTGGTTACGGACCTCCAGGAGTTATATTGCAAAATCTAGTTTTTGGAGGATTCTTTAGTTTTCCAGACTTAGTCAAATTTCAGGATCAGGACATTCCAGACTCAGCCAAATTTCAAGATCAGGGCATTCCAAACTTAGCCAAATTTCAGGGCATTTGAAGATCAGGATGACATTCCAGACTTCATCACTCACCAACTTGACCTAGCTCGGACCTTCAAGAATGATACCCACTCACAAAGCAAGACACAATTAGCAACAAGAGCAAAACTAGGCCCTAAGGAAGACTCTCAAAGAAACCCTAACTTGGAGCACCCGCTGACTCCCCTGGCTCAAGCAAAGCCTACCATCCTATTGATCCCCTGGCGACACTCAAAATGCAAAGGCTAACAGACAAACCCTAAACACCTAGAAAACAAACCCTAGAAAGCAAAAAGCAGGGGTCCCCATTTGCAATGGGGCGATGTGTGAATACGTCACAACAGTACCATAAACCTGCACTTCTTTGGATTCAGGGCTAACCTAGCCTTCCGACATCTTTCCATGCATTCCCCCAAAGCCTTCAAATGGGTGTCCTGATCGCTAAAAATCGACTAGTCATCTAGGAATGCTCTGAAATTCCCTACTGACATCTTGTCAAAAATGTGCAAAATTATTCTCTGGAAGGTTGTGGGCGCATTGCATAGCTCGAAGGGCATGTGATTATAGGCATATACCTTCCTCCATCACGAATGTGGTCTTCAACTTATCTTCTTTCCCAATACTTATCTGATTGTACTCGGAGAATCCATCCAGAAATGTGTATATTTCATGCCTGACGACTTCTTCGAGAATGCTGTCCGTGAATGGGATCGGGAATGGGTCCTTGATGGTTACTGCATTTAGATACCTAAAATCCACCTATATCCTTATCTGATTAGCCTCTTTTTTAAGAGAAATGACTATTGGAGAAACTCAGTCACTAGTTTCCACTTTGAATATAATCCCTGCTTCTAACATTTTATTGATCTCCTCATTTACT
This sequence comes from Cryptomeria japonica, assembly GCF_030272615.1. Classification (NCBI taxonomy): domain Eukaryota; kingdom Viridiplantae; phylum Streptophyta; class Pinopsida; order Cupressales; family Cupressaceae; genus Cryptomeria; species Cryptomeria japonica. The sequence goes on from NC_081410.1 coordinate 650,537,481, forward strand.
TTGGTTGCGTAATTTTTGTTCATCCTGTACGGCCTCCTTTGTACCCGTTGGGCTCTTGGTACAAGGGTTATGCGATGCACACATAGCTCTGGTGGTACCCCCTTCAAGTCCTTGTAGGTCGAGGCAAAGACATCTTTATATTCCAAAAATATCTTGAAGGTTGCTGCCTTTAGCATGGGGTTCCAGTCATCTCCTACCAGTATCACCTGTGGTTCTACCTCATTTCCTAGATTAACCTTCTCCACACCCTGTTCCTCGTACTTGATGGGTTTATCCCGTTCAAACTGGTGGGCTGGCATGTCGTCCATTCTTGCCAATCCCTCTTGGTATCTACCGTACTTCGGGGGAAAGGATTGTTCTTCCATCCCGCCGCTTGATTCTCCTATCTCACATATTTGCAGCATGTGACACTCCGGGTGGAAGACCTCATCGTCCTCCATTTGCCAATGAAAAAGTCCCGCTAGAGAACTGGTTCCATCCTCGGAACACCTGTCCAATTCCAACACTCCTTCCTCGTCGAGTTCTTTCCCTCCTCTGTCTCCTTCAGAACCCCACTCCCATCTATTTGAATCTTCTGAGTCAGAGTCCGATGATGCGAGCTCTTCACTAACGGGCTAGTTCCTTAGATCAATTACATACTTATGACCGTCACTCTCGATTGAGAGCGTATTCCTTTTCCAGTTGTGATTAGCTTTGGCCACGATCAACCAACCCCTTCCTAGGTGTTGACGTGTATTTTGTACACAATCATACATAGAATAAAATACCCAAGGGTACCTTATCCTGTCTTGAATAAAGCCTTTGATTGCCGACGATATCGCGAAAAAGGATCAATCAGGATGACTCCAAGTTTCTTCGATGTAGGGTCTCTACGTGTGGATAAGCACCAGTGGTCGTTGTGAATGCTGTTTCATCAAGGGGCCTTACGTTTTCCGAGCTGCAGGAACAAAATTTCCTAAAACTAACAAGTTCTCAAAAAGATCAAAAGGTAGGGTTTGCAAGAGATGAATTCTAATCTAATCCTAAGAATGACTCAATGTAGGCTAGACTTGGTAAGATTCTACCAATTTCAATATTGCCAAGGAATAACAACTCAACTGAAATTGATGCGATCTTCTAAGGTGACTAATGATTTTCAAATCATCAAGAATCATAGACACTACCATGAAGGTACATATCAATAGTTCAATAATGATTGAAGGTTTAAGCAGTCCAAATATCTCCAGTTGACCACACAAGGCGTCCTTACAATCATTAAGAAGCTAGTGGTTTGGAACGTGAATCTCACCAAAGATCAAGCCCAACACTTAGTCCTTCAAACTCTAATACCTCTTCGACTGAGAATGATTCAAGAAAGTCAACCATGAAAATAGCCACAAGAATTGCAATAAAACACCATAACTTCAATATTTTATTGATCTCAAAGCCAAAATAGACAACAATTGTTTGAAATTCTTTCTTCAAAGCTCAATCTTGCTACAAAATAACTTTCTTCCCTCTAAAGTCTCTAATCTTCTAATTTCGAACTATCTTCTTTCTAATTTCTTCCTTTTAAAATGAATATGAGTGAGGGTATATATAGCATCCTCAATTACAATGAATGGCCCAGATCAAAAGAAGATCAACGGCTGAGATTCTGACACCTAAACCCTAATTAGGGTTTATTACAAAAAGTCCCCTTTTTATTGAACAATATTAAATGCATAGCCAAATATTTAATTGGCACAAAAATCTAGGAAACATAGACCAATGATAATTAAGGTGCCACATCATCTACAACAACCTCTCTTCTAGAACCTTATTCCCTTTCCAATGCTCCTTCTTAGCATATGCAATGAATCTGGACACAATTCCTTCAATCTCAGCAATAGGAATCTCGGGAAGATTCCTCATTCGTTCCTCCAAGTGGATAACCTGATCAAAGGCCTTGAGAAGAGCTGCATCCCATCCAGGTTCGAGTTCTTTGATTTTCTCAATCAGGAGCATAGTAGCGAACATTTGATCCCTTTGCTCATTTGTGATAACATTCTCATCTTTGCAAAAGATGACCTTGACCTTTTCTTCCAACTCTTGAAGATCCACATCTGTCTCAACTTCAATTCTCCTGGCAAGAATAGTACATAACACCTCAAACACCTTGTCTTGAATTGGATGGACGACTTCTTCAACTTGATTGCATTTGGTGCTGATGTCTTCGAAAAGAACTTCCTTCATCTGAAGTAGAGTTGACCACTGGAGTAAATTATGAGCTCCTCCATCCATTATTTTTTCTTGTGTTAAGATCTTCCTTGGTGTTTGCCTGATTACTTGTAGAACAGGAATGACAACATCTTTAGTGTGAGCAAAGGCGGCTACAGTTATCATTAGGTTGTGGATGATCTCAAGGACCTGGATAGCTCGGTGGATTGTCTGCATCATTCTGGTTGCGAATTCAACGACAACTGTGTGGGATTTGTCAATCCAAGAGCTCATAAGCTGAACCAAACTCTTGACTCTCTCTGTGTCGCCAACTGATTCAAGGGGAAGTGCCTGCACAGGAGACACTACGGGATCTTGACGTCCCAAAGGCTGATTGAGATGGCTAAAGTAGCCTTTCCAAGCACCTCTCTCTCTCTCAAGCTTTCTATTCTTTTCCATTTCTTCCTTAAGCTTGTCTTTAAGTGCCTCAAATGAATCGATTGCCTCATCCAGTGTCTGCTCAACGGTGAGTGGACCAAGTTCAAAGGTTTCTACATCATATTCTTTTGCAAGGATTTCACCTTCATACTTGTCCACTGTTGGTGTAGCTATCTGCAACTTCCTGGACCCTGTCTCATCTCTGATCATCTTGGATATCTTGGTGGCCTTCTTCTTCTCTGCTACTTCCTGAGAATTCCCTACAAGGCTCTCTAAGTCAATTACATTATCTTCATCCTCAATCACAATCACCCTTGTTAGTCTCTCCTTCAACCAATCTGGAATGGCAGATTTTGTCTCTCTAACTTGTATCTCTTTAGGTAATGGCTCTTCTTTTCGGAGAGGAGATGTCACTTCATCATCATTCTTGTCTTCATGTAGCTCATTGACTTGGGGAGATTGACTTGATGAACGTTGAGATGCCTGCCCTTCCTCGTGTTTATCATTCTATACTATTGATTCCATAGACTCCTCGATTTCAGGTGTCTTCTTTTCTTGTCCTTGACTTGCCCTTTTTTCATGTCGAGAAGATGTATCGGATGAGCGATCTCGGTTGGCCTCTTGCTTCTTCTTGGAGGGTTCCCTTTTCTCAGGTCTTTCCTTCCCCTTCGCGCCTCTCGGATGAGGATTGCCTTCACTTGTGCTTCTGGGATGAGGATTGCCTTCGCTTGTGCTTCTAGGATGAGGATGGCCTTCACTTGCGCTTGCTCCTCCTTCTCCCGGTCTTTCCTCCAAAGTAAAAGTCATTGGTATGTTCTGTTCTCTCAACTTTTGATGTTGTACATCTACCCATTTGCGAGTACAAGACAAAACTGGAGCCATCAAAGCCTTCAAGTCCACAACCTCAGGCTCGTTCCAATCTATCTTCACTGCCTCGTCTTCTCTATCATAGGATGACTGGAGATGCCTGCCACTGTCCTGAGCTTGATCGGCCGCTCTGTAAACTTTCATCTCCTGATAAAATCTAAAGGCAATCTGGAATGCATCTTTCTTTTTACTTCTAGATCACTTGAGAGATTCATCCAAAAGTCCTCTACCTGACATTCATGCTTGTACTTTCTACCGTCTCCTCTATATACCCATAAGGATCAAAATTCTCCCTCAAGGAAAAGAATGAAAATGAATATAAGGCCAACTCTCTTTCTGCATCATCTAAGGCCGGAGCATTAGGACATACCTCAACTGAATTCCCTAGTATGATAGGCACCGGGATTCCATTTCCATGCCTGTGTCTGAATGCCTTCGCATAAGCCGCCAACTGCCTAGTCACCTTAAGTAGTACTATCCTGTCTGTCGGATATCTCGACAACATATAGGGAGGTGAAGGACACCCATGAACTCTAATATATGTAAACTTTTGGAATTGGATGAACCAAGCACCATACCTCTTTACAAGCTCTTGTGCCTCTTGAGATAGCCGATTGTGAATCCCGCCTTGCAATGTCCTGGTGATGTTCATCGTGAAGGTATCATTGACTAACTTGTAGTCACTTCCTGGTGGATGATGCAAATGAACATAAGACTCACACACTCTGACTTCCCTGGGTCCTCTTCCGATCACTCCTCTGTGAGGTAGCCCTGCATATTCGAAACTCCTGATCAAGGTGTATATGATGTACGAGCTCATGTGGAATGATTTGGTAGCCTTCAGTCTCCTTAACTGCACGTCCAAGCAATGGCTAATAATTCTAGCCCAATGAATCGTTCCTTTTCCTTGAACTATTACTTGGATGAAGTAGAACATCCACTTCTCAAAATAGAAGGCCTGAGGAGCCCCTATAACTCGATTGAGCAAAGTTATCAAATCTCTGTACTCCTCCTGGAAGTCGATCCTATGTGGTGTGTTGGGAATCTTGCTCAGGCGAGGGCGACTTTTGAGTAACCAATTCTTATTGATGATGCTCAAGCAAGTGTCTGGATCATCTTCATACATGGACCTGGCTCCTTCTAAGCTTTTGTAAATCATATCTTTATGCTCTGGAAGATGGAGAGCTTCACTTATAGCCTCTTCTGAAAGGTAAGCCAAAGTGTTCCCTTCCTTGGACATGATTGATCTTGATTGTGGGTCGTAATGGCGAGCACACTCGATCATCAGCTCATGGCACTGGACTGCTAGAGGGAAACCGGCCGCCTTGATGATGCCACTTTCAATTATTCTCTTTGCGACAGGTGATCGTTTTCCAATGTAAGGGACCTCTCGAAACTTCTTCATACTGAAGTTTCCCAAGTTGGTATCTCCAATGTTGCTCCATTTTGACACGATCTTGGTCTCCAATTCTTCATTCCTTTGATCTTCCTTCATAAGAGCTGGACGACTAGTGGATGCTCCCGCCTTTGGGGTCGACATTGTGACACCTACACAACATTTCATAATGAGTAATATATCTTACAACGTAGAAATATAGAGTAGAAAGGAGATTCAAGATTTTAATTAGGAAACTTCATGATAAATCTTGAGTTATCATTTCCTAATTAACTACGCAATTTTCAAAACTTGGAGTTCAAAAATTCAAAACTTCAACATTGAGACTAGGATGATCTCGCCATACCTCCACTTGAGAATTAATTCTAAAAAATGATGCAAAAATAAGGTGAATTTGCTAGGCAAAATGTGGATCAAGACTCCCCTTAGCAAAATGCGCCTCCTTTAGTCCTCACAAGCATCAACTCCACCACCTTTAGTCTTCAACACTTGAGGAAAATTCGCTCCAACTAAACCAGATTTCGCACTTCTTCCTTGCTCTTCCAAATCGCACTTGAAACAATGAGTGAATGATTTGAATAATGAAAACATGCCCCTATTATATAGAGCGCTCACCATTTCATTTTCCCATAGGCCGACTTGTTAAAATATTAAAATAATACCCCAAAGCGCTCCATTTTTTAATTTAATTTAATAAAAAATTAATTTTAAATGCCTTTATAATTAAAAAATTCGATTTTTCTAAGGCTCAAAAATTAATTATTAAATGCTATGCGCTTTTATTAAATGCCAATTTAATTTTTAAAATATTTTGAAGTTTTAGCGAATTGGCATTTAATGCGATTTGGAGGATATTGGCACCTAGGCATGGTAAAAAATATCAATTTGTTAATAACCTCGCTTTGGTCCCTTGGAGAGGGACAGGAGCGCTCTTTCATGTTTAGCCTTGTATTCCTTGCTTTCACGTTCAAAATCTCTTCCTGGACGTCCAAAATGGGATTTTCATTTGGAACTTCGAGTTTAATTCATTCGATCTTTGGAAGGCGTGTTCCTTAGGTCATTTTCGCCCTGGTCCCTTGGTGAGGGACAGGAGCGATTTTGTCCTTGAGTCCTTGTTCTTTATCTTCCAAATTGCCAATTCATGTTGTGGGGCAAGCAATGATCTCTTTCGTCCCTTCAGTGCATATTCGACTCGTTTTTTCAAGGCAAAAATAGACTCTCTTAAGGTTTTCGCCCTGGTCCTCCAGTGAAGGAGAGGAGCGATTTTTGTCCTTGAGTCTAGGATTGTCGATTTTTGGAAGCAATTCCTCATTCACCATTTTCAAAAGGGCATTTCTCATCTTGCATCACTTTGTCTTGGCGTGATTTTGGAGGGAAACTTTTGGTTTTATAAAAATCGCCCTTGTCCTCCAGTGAAGGACAGGAGCGCTTTCTAGTTCATTACACAAACTCTTGACCTCATCAACCTCCAATTATCTTCATAGCATAAAACATCATGCCCCACTCCTCCTTGAGTCTTGGAAACAAAAAAAACATTTCAAAATGTTAAGCAAATAGGCATATATGGAGATTTCGCCCTGGTCCCTTGGTGAGGGACAGGAGCGCTTTAGCCAATTGCCTTTAAAATTTGTGGTCCTTGCAACTCCATTCCACCTTGAAGCACTTTAAGTATCATTCCAAACTTGTGCCTTGGCCTAGGTTTGTCCCAATTTGGAGGGAAGAGATAGTTTTTAGGTTTTTCGCCCTGGTCCCCTGGTGAGGGACAGGAGCGCTTTTGCTATTATGAGCTCTCTTGTGCTTTGCTAGCCCTCGAAATTATCTTCAATGGATCAATAACGCCCATTCTCACTCACTTCAAACATGAAACTTGTCTTTCCTTTGCAAGAAATTTGCCTTGTTAGAAAATCGCTCTGGTTCTTTGATGAGGTATAGGAGCACCTATTGTCTTTTGGGTTGATTCCCTCCTTTGTGGCCTACTCAAGTTATATTCAATGGACAGAACACACTTCCCTTGGCTTCCTCAAATCGTAAAATCACCTTAATCTTGCAAGGAAAATGTAAATTTGGAATTCAAGCTCCGGTCCTTCAGTTAGGGACAGGGGCGAATTTTGCCCTCTAGGCCAAATCGTTTCACTTTTTATCTCGAAAATCCTTTGCCGAGGAAGATATCATCCTTTTACAAGCCATGAACGAGAGCTCAAGTCCGAGAAAGGTCCAAAAGGTATGTATAAAGGAAAATCGCTCTGGTCCTCCAGTGAAGGACAGGAGCGAATTTATCTTTCTAGACCAAAAGCTCCAACTTTTCATTGCCTTTAATTAAGCCTGGATGCTCTAACATGTGTAATTCGTCTCTCACCATATCTCTGATGCTTCAATTTGATCAATCAAGGCCAGGAATTAGTTGAATAAGTCTTTTCGCCTTGGTCCCTCAGGGAGGGACAGGGGCGAATTCTTCAAATTTTATCATTTTCAAACCTTCAAACTCCTTCAAATCATCAAGTTGCGTCCAATTAGCTCCCCTGGAGACCCTGCACAAAACAAATTAAAAAAGGTCAGAGACCAAAATGCACTAAACAACATTTTCGCCTTAGTCCCTGGGAGAGGGACAGGAGCGATTTCACCTTTTTAAGCTAAAACATCCACAATTCAAATCCTCAATCACTTCACCAGGCATGGTTAGGTCATCTTCAAGGCCGGGAACCAGTTAGCAAGCCTTCTCAAAACAAGAAATTGCACTTAGAATGAAATTCGCCCTGAGCCTCCAGTGAAGGACAGGAGCGATTTCTCTGTTTCAGGCATCATCTTGCCTCCAGAATTTGATCAAAATTTACCTAGGCAAAAATGTACAATTCCATCTTCAGAATGCTAACACTTAGACAAAGTTTGAATTTTCCCTCAAAAACCCTGACTAGACCTAACTTGAGACCTATCTAACTTCCTGACAGACTCATCTTATTTCAAAAATCTCAATCTTCGGGAGGATGCTAAATAACCTTCAAAAATTTGACTGGACTTGGCTCAAAACACTCAAAAGGAACTCCCAGGATTTAACCCTAGCCCAGACAGACAACTCACTCAAAATCCTAGAAGCAGAGAGAAGAACAGGCAAACAAAAGCAAAAAGAGGGGGTCCCCATTTTAATGGGGCGATGTGTGAAATGGTCACAACACTAGGAGGGTGTCGTACGCTTTCCTTTCCAGTGGAATGACTACAAAATCTAGAAGGAATTGCTGTGTCCCAATTACCACCTTTTGTGCCATGAGGGTACCGAGGGGTTTGATACCATGTTGATTTGCACCGACCAGGTGGAAGGTTGGTGGCCAGAGTGTCGGCTTACCGAGGCTTCGCCAAGTTTCCTCCGGTAGTACGTTGACTCCAGACCCACCATCAACAATGGTATTTGTAAGCTTGTGTCCCATTATATCCATCTCTACTACTGCGGGATCCCGTTCGACGCCCGCCGCGATTAGCATAGGGTTCATGGCATCCGTACCAGATTCCTTCACCGGGTCCGTGCCAGATTTTTCCATCGTTTGGTGTTCCTGACCGAGGGTAGTGTCCCCGGTTACATTTGTCAGAGCCATCCTTAACTGTGGCATGGTCTTGTTGACGTGTATTTTGTACACTGCCTAACACAGAATAAAATACCCAAGGGTACCTTATCCTCTCTTGAATAAAGCCTTTGATTGCTGAAGATATCGCGAAAAAGGATCAATCAGGATGACTCCAAGGTTCTTGTATGTAGGGTCTCTACGTGTGGATAAGCTCTCTCTGGTATGATGTGATTTGCTGGAATCACAAGGGGACTTACACTTGATGCCTGAACTTCTGATTTGCTTTGAATATTGCTGGAACACAGGATCTTCACTAGCTTTGACTTGAAAAAAAGGAAAAAGATGAGGGCGAGGAAAGGATCTAATCCTAACACTAAGAATGTAAGAGCAATGAATGATCTTTGATGAAATTCTAACTAAGTCTTGTTTTGACATCCCAGGACAATCTCCACAAGGTTAGTGCGATCTTCGAAGGAAAGCTTTATGATGTTCAAATCATCACTTGCCGGCATAGACACCATCAGGTTGATGCATATCGATGAAGAAGCAACAATTGAAGTTAAGCTTAAGCTGAATGATTCCAGTTGACTACGCAAGGCAAGTCTGCAATCAACAAACTGCTAGTAGTATGGATATACGAATTTCACCATCAATCAAGCACATTTCTTCCACTCATCTAATAACATGAAATCAAATATGAGAAGTATAAAGACCATGCAAATTGTCGAATCGACCCATAAATTTCACCATTTCTTCAATGAAGTTACAAGTCTTTTACAACAACATCTTGGCAACAATCTTTGCCTTCTCTCTCTACTCTACTTTAATTGCTATTCTATCTTATTACTTATCTATTTCTAATTGCTTCCAACTATATTCTAACTCTCTAACTCTTCTCTTTACAAAATGAAATGCCAGGGCTTATATAGTGCCCTCAATACAATTCGATGGCTTAGATCAATTCGAGATCAATGGCCAAGATTTTACAATGAAAACCCTAATTAGGGTTTGTTACAACCATTACATAACATTTAATGCTTGACCAATGATAAAATTGTATTGCTTGGACACATGTGCTCTCTGGAAAAATCGACCAATGGATAGCCGGGGTAGGTACATCGGAGTTTGTGCCACCTTCCATGAGTTAGGTACATTGAATCTGGACATGTTGAGGTGGACCACACTGACTGGAGAAGTGATGACTAGGATGCCACCTCGTCTGACACTTGTAACTTGGTAAATATTCAACTTGATGTTGTTGAGAAGCTAGCTTTAATTAATTCATCTGGAACTATCTGCTTCTTCAACGAACCCTTGTTCTAACTTCTTGTGTCCTTGATGTGCAGGATGATTGATGTACCTCGCCTTGGAATACTGGATTGGAGAAGTCGCCCTTGATGACGTTAGTCCAAAGAAGGCCGTCCTTGTCGATGCTAGGCTGGAGGAGGTTGCCCTTGTCCTTGCTTGATCGTCCTTGATCTGGCTTGATTTTCCTTGAGGAGAGTCTTCCGATTTGTAGATCTTTCGAGCTTGGGAGTCGCCATCTTGACACCTCTTCTTGAGAATTAACTCTAAAAAATGATGCTAGGCAAAATGTAGATCGAAGTCTTCAAAATGTGCTTCTCCTATCAACTTCACCACTTCTAGCCTTCAACGTCTTGAGGAAAATTCGCTCCACCTCTAGCCTTTAACTCGCACTCCTTCTTGGACCAGATTTCGCATTCCTTTATTGCTCCTTCAAAATCGCACTTGGACAAATGATTGAATGATGGATTAACATGCTCAACACACCCCTCCTATATAGGCGCTTACCCCAAGCGCTCCCTTTTTAAAAATTTAATTTAATAATAATTAATTAAATGCCTTTGTAATTAAAAACTTCGATTTTTTTAAGGCTTTAAATTAATTATTGAATGTCCATGCGCTATTTTTAAATACCAATTTAATTAAATATTTCACTTTTTTAGCGAATTTGGCATTTTAATGTAATTCGAAAATATTAGCGCCTAAGCATGGGAGGAATAAGGGACACTAACCACATCGCTCTGGTCCCTGGGAGAGGGACAGGAGCGCTCCTTCATTTTGGCCTTGTTTTTCATGTTTTTCACGTTCAGAGTCTTGTCTTAGACGTCCAAAATAGCATTTTAATTGGGAATCTTGAGCTTAATTCGTCCCTTTTGTGGAAGGAATGTGCTTTAAAGTACTTTCGCCCTGGTCCCTGGGAGAGGGACAGGAGCGAACCTTTGTTCCTTGTGCTCATCCTTGTTTATATCAACTTGCAACTGTCTTCACGGTGTAAAATGATGTTCCTTACTCCCTTTTGAACACTTGAAATGTGAGTGGCAACTTAAATTTGGACACACTTGAACATTTCGCTCTGGTCCCTGGGAGAGGGACAGGAGCGCTCCTGAGCATTTCCATCACCTTTGCGGTCTTTGATACTTTACTTTCTCTCCGAGGCGTTTCAAACATCATTGCCCCTTTGTGTCTTAGCTTGGAGTGATTTAAGCTTGGAGGGAATATTAAATAACCTTGAGTTCGCCCTGGTCCCTGGCTGAGGGACAGGAGCGAACTTTCTCTTGTAGGCTCAATCATGCTTTGCTAACTTTTAAAACCATCTTCAATGGATCCGCTATGCTCCCCTTCACTCATCCTTGACATGCAATTTGCTTCATCTTGGCGAGAGATTTGTCTAAGGAAGAAATCGCCCTGGTCCCTGACTGAGGGACAGGAGTGCCTAGGACAATATGGGCTTCACTTGGCGTTTTTACAATCTTCCAATTATCTTCAACGGACTTGTTAGGCCTCCTTTGCTTGCCTCAAACTTAACACTTACTTGATCTTCGCCCAAAACCTGTCTTATAAGGAAAATCGCTCTGGTCCCTGAGAGAGGGACGGGAGCCATCACTTAAATTCGCCCTGGTCCCTGGCAGAGGGACAGGAGCGATTTTGCTTCTAGGGTCAATTTTCCTCATGATTGCGCTTTCAAGTTATATTCAACTGATAAAATGTATCTCCTTTGATCTTCTCAATTCGCGAAATCGTTCAAATCTTTCAAGGACAAGGCAATTTTGGATTTCAAGCTCCGGTCCTTCAGTGAGGGACAGGAGCGATTTTTGTCCTCCAGGCCCAAATGCTTCACTTTTCACCATGAAATGTTTTTGCTAGGGAAGATATCATCCTGCTTCATGCTATGAATAAAAGTTAATGTCCAAAAAAAGGTCTAAAATTGTGCATATAAAGAAAATCGCTCTGGTCCTTCAGTGAGGGACAAGAGCGAATTTGACCTTCTAGGCAAAAACTTCATCATTTCATTGCTTTTGATCAAGTCTGGATGTTCTATCATGCTCATTTTTCCCTTCACCATGCCTTTGATGTCTGAATTCGTCCAAACAAGGTCAGGAATGACTCCACTAAGCTTTTTCGCTCTGGACCCTTGGAGAGGGACAGGAGCGAAATTTGACTTTTCGAACTCTCTATCAGGACAATTTTAATGGAATATAACATTTAAGTATAAGTGGCATTTCCTTCTATGTTTCTTCTTTCTTATACTTTAAGTTATATTCCATATATACTTTCAGGATGTTTGAGAGTGGTTTCAGACCTCCGGGAGTTATATTGCAAAATCTAGTTTTTTGAGATTTTTCAGTTTCCAGACTTAGTCAAATTTCAAGATCAGGACATTCCAGACTTAGCCAAATTCCAGGATCAGGACTTTCAGACTTAGCCAAATTTCAAGATCAGGACATCACTCAAGCCGGACTTGCTTATCCATGTGATCACCTGGGCGACACTCAAAATGCAAAGGCTAACTGACAAAACCCTAAAAGACCTAGAAAACAAACCCTAAAAAGCAAAAAACATGGGTCCCCATTTGCAATGGGGCGATGTGTGAAAACGTCACAATAGGCTGTAGAAGGTCAGACACCCGTACGGGTATTTTGGTTTGTAACATCTGCTTGATGATAGTTTTCTCTGGTTCCAACTGGACTGGTGTATGGGTAGCCAGGTGCGAGGCCCTCCGCTCTCCAGCCATTGCCTGCTCAATATCCGCCCTTGTCGCTTGGAGCCTTTCCTTTTCTGTGTGAGGGTCTAGGTACATGGCTTTCTTGTTTTGTAACCTTGTGATTGCCAGTACGTCTTCTCCTGATCCCTCCACGTCGAGCATGTTCACCCCTTTTTGCTTTGGGCAATCTGTGTCCTCGTGATTTCCTAGACCGCACCATCTACACAGCAAACTTCCTGCATCACCTCCGTTTTGGCATTCGCGGGCAAAGTGACCCCGTTCGTTGCATTTCTTGCATTGAATCATGGGTCGCCCCTTCCCGTCGTATTGAATTCTGCTCCTTGGTGTGTTATTGTTGGATCTATTGTTACCCCGCCGATTGTTTCTGTACCCTCCAGGGGAGGCGTCAGAGTTTGTTGTTGGCTTCGGAGGTGTTGCCGGCGGTGTGACTTGGTCGGGTTGGGCGTAGAGCACTTGTGTGCTCCGTGCTTTCAAGTTGTACGGACATTCCTTAGTGGAATGTCCCATTACTTGGCAGATGTCACAAAAAACTTTGCGGGGGCAACTTCCTTTCGTGTGTCCCTTAGTCTTGCATTCGGTACACCATAGTTCTTTTCCTTCCCTACCACTTTCCTTGTCATTTTTTAACTCCTCCATCATCCTCATCATATCCTTCCGGAGTGCTTGCACGGTTTTGGATCCCCCATCGCTATCTTCATCTGTGTTGTCACCATCGCTCGCCCGTCGCTTCCCCCAGGATGTCTTGTTTTCACTTTCAATATCCATGGCACGATTTTATGCTTCATTGTATGATGGCAGAGGGACCACTTTCATCGTCCTTCTCAGGGATGGTACCAATCCTTCCATGAACCACTGCTTCTTGAGACCATCCGCTGGCTGGTTCTCCATTTTGTTAAGTAGTTCCCTCGGCCTTCTGTTATATGCGCGCACACTTTCGTTTTTTCCTTGTTTGGTGTTGTAAATTTCCGCCACAATTTCGTTGTCATCCAGTAGGAGTTTGAATTCTTCCTCGAAGGCCTTCTTCAAATTGCTCCAAGACGTTTTATGCTGAGCATCAAGGTCTGTGTACCAGTCAATAACTATTCCTCGCAGAGTGGCGGGAATGCCTTCACCCAGTAGTCTCGGTTGTCCTGGCCATTTGCTGCCCAGATGGTGACACATGTCTTGCAATGCCGTACGGGGTCCTCTGACCCGTCGCCCATAAATTTTGGGAGTCTCTACTTCTCCAGAGTGTGTTCCATCGTTCTTTTCTGTACGGTTTTATGCAGTGCCTAGAAATGGCTATATGCCGGGAAGGTACTATGTGTCTGGGAGGTACCGTATGCTCCTGGTCTGGTCAGGCCCCTGTCACCCAGGCTTTGGTCACCTTCGCTTCTATAGTCCCTCCTTCCCGGGGTTTCCGGATCTAAGCTTCCTATTTTGATGCCCTTTGACAAGGACAAATTTTTAATGCCAGACAACGTTGCTTCAAAAATAGTGGCGATTTCCTCGTGCAGGTTTGGTACCGCCTCCTCTCCTTGTTCGGAAAATTCTGATTGGGTGCTTTGTGATTCGGCTCCGGAATCTTCTTCACTTGACATCGAGTGTGGGGCCTGGTCGGCAAGACCTTCCTCCGCTACGTTTGGAAGTGGCCGGTTCCTGGTGACCTCGGCCTATTCCTTCCACGTACACAGTTTTTGCCTCTCCCAACTACGACTCCGACTCACACTCTGACTTCTGTTGTGTTTCTCCAGACTCCTCGAGTCGGCAACCTCCCTTAGTCGCCGTCTCCTGTCGGCCTGTTCTTTTATGAGGAGAGATCTCTGTACAGTTCCCTCGTTTACTCCTTCGGTAGTTGTGGTACGTCTGTCTTTGTTCGGCCGTAGGGGCATCAAGTGCCAGAGGTACGACGCCGCCTAGCCTCCCTCTCGTCTTCCTCCCTACGACTTCGTTCCTCGTACCGTCGGAGAACTTGTTGCTGCCGAAGTTCCTTTGTCGTTTCCTCCCTTTGGTCTTGGAGTGCAATCAAATTTTTGGGGAGTAACCTTGGAATACTCCCGAGTAGGTCAAAGATAGGGGTGCTGACGGTGAGTTCACCACGTATCGTGCCTTCCGAGACAGCTCTCTCCTGAGCCTCTCGCTGCACGTACTGCGTGACCAACACGTCCCACAACTCCACCAAGTTTGTCGTCAACTGATCTTCTCGTTCCTCTTCCACGGTACTCTCTTCGTGCATGTCGCTGTCCACGACAATTAATTGCTGGTTAAATGGTCAGCGCATTAATTGCTTCCGCCTGCCGCCATAGTTATCTCCAGGTTTGTTCAGGCAACGACACCAAAATGTTTAGTCCTAAATGTATAGTTGGTGAATAAACAAATAACACAGTATTTCCCACACGTACCAAGTATTCATGAAACAAAACAATTATACATCACACCATAAATGACAATGATAATATTTAGACCAAAAAAGTTATATCTTTATTCCAGTGTCCAGAATTGTCTATACATAATCCCCCTGCCGAGGTTCCAACCAAACAATATATAGACCCGACGGTTGTTTAAGTTGCCAACCGTCACCAACTCCCAACTACCCGACGGGAACCTCTCGGCGACAAACATAACATAAACACAACATACACACTTATAAATCTTATTCTTACTAACATACATTATTTACCCCTAACAAATCTTCTAGAAGATTCCCTATTTGATGACTAGGTATCTTTTCATTGGGCCATATGTTGGTGGCGCCATTTTTGATGTAAACCCTAATTAGGGCAATTCTAGGGTTTTGTTGGCATGATCTCGGCTGTTGATCTTGGATCAATCTTGGCCATCCATTTTGTAAGAGACTCTATATATGTCTCCTTGTCTCTCATTTGTAAGAGAGAGTTTTTGTAGAATTGTTGATATATGCTGCAGCTATTTGAATCATAATCATTGTTCAATTGTTGGTGATTTTGCTCTTCAAATGTTGTATTTGCATTCATGGTTCTCAATTTCTCCAAGTTAGATTAGAATTTATTTTCATGTATGTTAGATTGAGTAGAAGATTTGTTGAATTTATTAGTGTGGAATCCTTAATCCATACCACTAGCCTCTTGCCGCTGGTAAGTGCGCCTTGTGTGGTCAACTGGAAATTTGAGAAAGCTTAACTTCAACTATTGCGCGTCCCTTGACAAGCATCAACTTGGATGGTGTCAACGTTTGATGGTAATAGCCTGAAAACCTTTAAGTACACCATAGACGATTGCACTAAGCTTGTGTCAATACCTGTTTGTGAGACCTCGCCTAGTTTGATTCCACTAGATATGTTCATCATTTCCGACATTCCTAGGCTTAGAATAGATTTCCTTTTGCCCCCTTTTTTAGTAAGAAGTAAAATCCAGAGCCATATTGATAAATCTTAAGTTGTCAACACACCTATTCCGCATCATTCATGATAATCCAAACATTTGCGTAAGTCCCCAAGTGAACACAACAATTCACATCGACCATTGAGTTACCCACTTGTCAAGACCTGACATGTAGAAACCTTGGAATCATTTTAGTTGATCTCATCCTTAGCATCTGAGGTGATTTTGTTCAAGAGAGGGTAAATTACCTTGGTATTTTATACTGAAATGTTATGTGCATAAAAAACACATCAACAATAAGCTTGGTTGAGTCTACATGTTGGGACTCACTGGGTACTTGGGTCACAAGTCCTTGGGCTGAGTTTGGGTTAGTCTTGTAACACTGCTGGGTGGTATATATTTGATCAGCAAGTGTAACTGATGTAATGACGTCTTATGATTTTACTTTTCTGAAATTTGCATTTCATTGTGCCTAACACTGCCTACCAAATGTGCAGGGGAAGTTGTATATGTAGATGACATACCTTCTCCAAAAAATTGCTTATATGGGGCATACGTATACAGCGAAAAGGCTTTAGCATTGATTAAAAAGGTTGATGTAAAACATGTGTTGGAATCTCCAAGTGTTGTTTCCTATATATCTTCAAGTGATATTCCTAAACAAGGAAGAAACATAGGAGCTGAGGCACTTTTTGGTGGAGAAACTCTACTTGCTGAAGATACAGTAGAGTGCATTGGTCAACCGATAGGACTTATGGTAATCATATAAAAAGGATTTTCTTGTGGAATTGTCAAATTATTCTTTTTCATGCTAAAGATAGGCTACCATTTCAGTGCTACTAGTCTGATTGAATATCAAATGTAAAATCCATTTTTCAAAAGTTTCAGACATTTTCTTTATTTGATTTACAGTTTTTTGTTGCATTTTATTAGGTTGCAAATACTTGGCATGATGCCAAAAGGGCAGCTGATAAAGTGACTGTAGACTATGATTGTGAGACATTAGGTCCTCCAATTCTATCTGTGGAAGATGCCAGAGAAAAAGAAAGTTTCTTTCCAGTTCCAGAATGGTTTGCTCCAAAACCCATAGGAGATTTTGCAGAAGGAATGTCAGAAGCAGATCATAATATCGAATCTGCAGAGGTTATTTTTAGAATATTCAGCTTCTTGCACTTTCACTAATTAAACACTCTTAAGTATTGCTTATTACAGTAGTAATTGAAACATTTATCAAATCTTAAGTTCTGTAATGGGACAATAAGAAGATGCTCTTTAGAGTACAGGGAGAATAATTCTGTAAATTCATATCTAACTAGAACAGTTGTTTCAACAGGTCAAAATTGGCTCTCAGTATTTCTTTTATTTAGAAAACCAGACTGCATTAGCTGTTCCAGATGAAGATGAGTGCATGGTAGTGTACAGCTCATGCCAGAATCCTTGTATTTTACAAACAAGTATTGCAAAGTGTCTAGGAATTCCTATTAATAATGTGCGCGTTATAACAAGAAGAGTAGGTGGTGGATTTGGTGGAAAAGCCTTCAGATCTGTACCTGTAAGTTCTTGCAAACAGGATTTTTCTTTTATTCCGTGCTTCTCTTTCTATACACGTATAAATACTTATAGAGCTATTTTACCTAAAATTGATGCAATTATCTGTAATTCTGTGTAAGTACATTCATGTGAGTATAATGCAAAAGATGAGGTCAGTCATTTATTTATTTTTCTTTATGAAAAAAGCAAATCATATTAAGAAGTGAACAATAAGTTTACACATTTTTGACAATGGAATTATATAGATGAAATACATTGAAATAGGAACATCTTACAAATACCAGCACTATATGTGAGTTGATTTGGCTGAAAGTGCTGGTTATCCTTATTATGAGTTCAAGCTTATAGTTCTTGGACATGTATATAAAGACAAAATAGGAAGACATATCAATTAGGACAGCAGTAGGCAGCAATAAGTACTTTAGGACAGCATTTTTGGTATGACTGAATAAAAGCAAGAAAAAATATCTATGCTCCCCCAAGTTTTGGGGAAAAGGATAGTAGAGGACGGTGGGATGTGTTTCTGGTATGGAGGTACTTTTTGGCCATTTTTTAGTGGATGGCAAGGGATGGCTATTAAAAAATATAGAGAAATTTCAAATATTCGTACTATAAGATAGATAAAGCATTCATCATAGACATTATAGAAGCTTAATACATAACATTGGACTTGAATTGAGATTTCACATGAAAATTGACAAACAAATTAACAAAATTTAAATGCTTTCATTGTCAATGTGCATATATATTATATAAGAATTATAACAAAATGCCCAAAGGCTGCAAGTTTCAACTATAATATATGGCTGTCCCTAATAAGTAGATGCAACTGGCAGTTCTATATCAAAATCAAAGCTTGAGTTTGAGTGATTGTTAGTGTAAGGGCTGCCTTAGGCAATGGAACCCCAACCAATCCCTCTTGTGTCTCCTCATCAATTTGTACAACATCTTGAGGATCAAGATCCCAATGTAAGGCCAGAGTTTTGTTGCCTAAATATTTTACCCCATGTTGAAAAACATTGTCTTGCTCATTTGTACTAGTCCAATGAACGTCTAGAAGCCTTAACATCTCAAGTAATGCACCTTTGTTCTAAAAAGTCATTGCAAAATCTTTAATACTTAGCCATTTTTCATTTTTGTTTTCTGTCAGACTTTGTATACAGTTCAAAAACCTTTGTCGGACTCTAATGCGGTTTTTACAACCCGTTTGTGGCTTGATGAAAATCTGCCTTAACTTTAATCCTCATCCTTTGAACTTTTAGAGTACACATCGGTCTTTCCTCTTAGTTTTGAAAGTGTTGTCAGACTTTGACAAGGTTTTCACAACCTGCCTGGAGCACGACAAGTCTTTTTGCAGAATCCTTCTCAAAGTCATTGCTCTTCTCGGTGGAAACAATGTGAGTTTTGACAAGTTTGTCGAAGGCCGCTGTGGTTATCGCAACTTGGCATCTCCCTGAAAGCTTTACTCAAGAAAAAGCAAAACTCTTTGAAAGCAATTGAGATTTTGAGTTTCAAAATTGATTTCAGAACCCGACAAAATATACATAACTAAAAGAAATGAAAAGTGAAGAAGAGAAGGAAGGATGCATTGAAGTGGGAAAGGAAGGGGTTCTCACAACCTCATTGGTTGTTGACATAGTTTTCATAACTTGGTTGGTAGCCACCTCGCAACAATGAAATTTAACTCCAAACTTTTTAAAGGCAGACAAACTTAAAAGGTGGAGAAAGAAGGTGGTTCCAAAACCTTTGTTGGAACCCCAACAAAATTTCTAGAACGAAGTTGAAAGCCGACATTCATTCTGAGAGCTATAAAGCCTAGGTAGCAGTGCAACAATAAAATCAATAGGATGGTGCCAACCTGATGGGGAGGTACTCTCAAAGAGAGTTAATTCCTTGTCTAAGGGTAGTCAAATGTTGTCCTAGTGGGCTCCCTTCATTGTTCATCTGGTCAACTAATCAATTTAGACATCTCAACTCTCTAGGAGTGTTCCCAATCAAGATGTGCTCACTGGTTGCTCAGGCTTGGTTCAGATTCACAAGGGTAAATCCAACCTCACACTCTCAAACTTCTAACAAATGCTTGCAGAGGTTATAGTAGGTGTTTATGATGTTTTCCAAGGGTGATCAACTAGTTTTGAGCATGGGTTTGATTCATTTCCCCATCACTCCTTCCTTTCCCTATTTTCTAGGCCTAGTAGCCCTAGAGCCCCAATTAGCCCTACCTAATCTGTTTTTGTGGATTTTTTCACAATTTCCCCAAAGACCCACACAAACTCTTTGATGATCAAGATACCCTTTTGGAAGTACTTTCCAACTTATGAAGTGAGGAATCTCAGTCTGACCGTACATGTATGGAACCCCAGAAATGCTTGTTTTAGAGGGTTTTAGGCTTGTTTTGGTCTTTTTCCAAGGGTTAGGTGTCTTCCTTGATCTTCCACACCTCCAAACTCACACATATGCTCTTACACACCCCACTTGTTCATTCCAAACACTCTGCAACTCCAACCCTGCTCATCCCTGCAAACACTTGCATAATCTCATTCATTTCCTAATTGGGCTATGACTGAGCTCGCCTAGGAAATGATGCTCATTAGCCTTTCAACGACCTCCAAAGGAAAATAAAAGCTATGTACATTGTACAAAGGTTCCATGGCTCGAGTCCCAAGGGTTATTGAGAAAAACTCAAAGGACTTCAAGATGGAACCATGTTTGGGCCTCTCAAACCCTTGCTCAGGCCGAGAGCTTGCAAAATCGAAAACTCAACTCAAACCTGCAATAAAACTAACCACAATGCTTCTTGACCACTACAAGAACATGTACAAAACAACAAGCAAAGAACAATAATGTAATCAATCCATTAAGTACGGATTGCTGCTCTAATTCTTGAAAAATGCAAGGTAAAACTCAAAAATGGTCTCCAATTTGTATTTGAATCTTCTCCAAGTGTTCAACAACCTCATTACATTCATTCTCAGGGCATTTATATGCCATTTTTGGCCAAACTAACTCTCCATCAGTTTTCTAACCATCCCTTTGCTCAAAAATGCAAAAAGTTACTCAACGTTGCAACAAGTTGTCAAGCAACTTTGACAACTTTTGCCAAAAAGTACATTTTTGCCTTGCATGCTTTGTTTTCTCCTCCAAACTATCTAGGATGACTAAAGACCATTACATTAACATGTCCCAATGCCAAACAAGGCTATTCAAGGCATTTTTCATCAAAATGCAAGATTCTGCCATTTTAGGCTTACAAGGGCTTACAAGCCAAAATTGAGCAAATGCATTGTCCTAAGGACATTCAACCTATGAAAACATTTCAAAAACATATGAGGACCTAAGAGAAGACTCTTATTCACCATCTCAAACCAAACTATGAACAAACACACCAAAAATGAAGAAGTTGAACTCAAAATTAGAACTCAAAACTAGGTGCTCCTGCACCATACTCCCCCAAAGAAAACAAGTCAAGTGAGTCCTTGAGGCAGCAAAGAAAGTGGAACTCCATGCTTAGAGAAGTCTGCCTCAGGTATCCAAGTAGCCTCTGATGCTGAAAGGTGCTGCCAATTGACCAAGTGCTCCATGTAGGCGGTATGCCTTGTTTTCTTCAAAATTCTAGAATCTAACACCTTCTCGGCTTGGGGAATGGGTGCAGCTGGTAAGGGAAGGTCTGAAAGTGTTTGAGAGACCTCTGAAACTCTGCTATCTTTTGCTGGAAGTGTGCCCTTATACTGCACCAAATCTGCACATTGAAAATGGGTGACAAAGCCATATCACCGGGTAAGTCTACCTTGTATGCATTAGTGCCATACTTGGCCAAAAAATTGCAAGGACCTATCCTCCTCATCTGAAGCTTGCTGGGGACACCTTTCTGAAGTCTTGCCTTGTTCAAATGTACCATCACCATGTCACCAACAACAAATTGGATGTCTTTTCTTTTCTCATCCACTTTGTCCTTGATCCTTTGAGTAGTGTCCAATAGGGCTGTCCTAACCTGCTCATGAACCTCTTGCATTGATTGGGCCATGTCCAAGGCATGTCCACTCTGCTGTCCCATCTTTCCCACATCTCTTAGCTCCAAAACTCCTCTAGGATGAATGCCATACACCACCTCAAAAGGACTTCTACCGGTTGACCTATTCACACTATCATTGTAGGCAAACTTAGCTTGATGGATGATTTGATCCCAAGCTTGACCATACTCTTTTTTTAGGCATCTAAGTAGATTCCCAAGTGCTCTATTGACCACCTCAGTTTGGCCATTCATTTGGGGATGATAGGCTGAACTGAAAGACAAATTAGTACCTAATCTTTGCCACAAAGTTTTCAAAAAATGACCAATAAACTTTGCATCCCTATCTGACACAATGCTGACAGGTAAACCATGAATCCTAATAACCTCTTTGAAAAACAAGTGAGCAATGTGACTAGCATCATGAGTGACCTTGCATGGAATAAAATGAGCCATCTTGCTAAACCTATCTACCACACCATAGATGCTATCAAAACCTGATTTGGTTTTAAGCAAACCAACCACAAAGTCCATACTTACGCAATCCCATGGCCGGTTGTGGATAGGTAAAGGCTGATAAAGTCCAGCATTGGAAGATGTACCCTTAGCTCTTTGGTAAACCACACATTGCTCCACATATCTTCTAATATCTCTCTGCATTTTAGGCCAAAAGTAGAACCTTTGGACAAGTTCCAAAGTCTTGTTCAAACCAAAATATCCATTCAAGTATCCATTATGCTTCTCTTGCATCAAGTTTTCTCTCATAGACCCTTTAGGCACACATAGCTGTCCTCCTTTGAACAAAAGGCCATCTTGCAAGGTGTAATCTGCTATTCACTGTGAAAATGGTTTCCAAACCCTTGGCAAACCTTATAGGCAACAACAAAGTTTTCATCTTCTTCATACAAGTTCTTGAAACTATCCACACCAATGCTTTTGAGCCGCACTTCTTGCACTGTTAGTAATCTCCTACTCAATGCATCAGCTACCTTATTACATTGTCCTTTCTTGTGTTTAATGGTAAAGGTATATGACTGCAAATACTCTACCCATTTAATATGTCTATGGTTTAACTTTTCTTGAGAATTAAGGAAGCCAAGAGCTTGATTATCAGTGTAAACCACAAATTATTTAGGTAGCAAATAATGCCTCCATTTCCTAAGAGATTGGACAAGTGCATACAATTCCAAATCATAGGAGGAATACCTTTTCTTTGCATCATTGAGCTTCTCACTGAAGAAGGCAACCGGTCTATTGTCTTGGCTCAAAACTGCTCCAACCGCTATGTTGCTTGCATCACATTCAATTGTGAAGAGCTTGTCAAAACTTGGTAGGATAAGTACCGGTTGAGTAGCCACCTTTGTCTTCAAGAGATCAAAACCTCTGTGTGCTTCCTTTGTCCATACAAACTTGGTTCTCGTACCTCCCTTGATTGTCTCAAGCATGGGTGCACATATTTCATTGAACCCTCTGATGAACTTCCTATAAAACTGAGCCAAGCCATGGAAACTTAACACTTCACTTGGTGTCGTAGGTGTGGGCCAACTGATTATGGCTTCCACCTTAGAGGTATCCATCTTCAAATCACCTCTTGAGACTACAAACCCAAGATACACCAACTGCTGTTTCATAAACTCACATTTCTCCAAATTGATGGTTAGTTGTTCATCACATAGTGTTCTCAATACAGTTTTTATATGCTTAAGATATTCATCTTTACATTTGCTAAAAATTAAGATGTCATCTAAGTAAACAACAACAAATTTACCAATGTAGTCCATGAGTACTTCATTCATGAGTCTCATGAATGTGCTAGGGGCATTTATGAGTCCAAATGGCATAACAAGCCATTCATAGAGTCCTTCTGTAGTCTTGAAGGCTGTCTTCCTTTATTCTGATTTGGTGGTAACCACTCTTGAGATCTATCTTAGTGAAGTATTCAGTACCTCCCAAACAATCCATCAAGTCTTCAATTCTTGGGATGGGAAATCTATATCTGATAGTAATCCGGTTTATGGCTCTAGAGTCAGTGCAAAGTCTCCAAGTAACTCCCTTCTTTGAAGCCAAAATGGTGGGTACTGCACATGGGCTGATGCTCTTCTTGATTAGTCCATTGTCTAGAAGTTCTTGTATTTTCTTGGCTATCTCTTTGTTTTGATCCGGTGTCATTTTATAAGCTGCCTTATTGGGAAAAAAAGCTCTGGGTATAAAGTCAATTTGATGACTTATGGCACGTTGAGGAGGCAATGTAGCTGGTGTTCCATCACTAATGATGTCCTCAAACTGATTTAGGAATTGCTGCACTTCTTTAGGAATGCTCACCTTCTTCTTCTTGCTGTCCTCTTTTGGCTTCACAACAATGGCAAACCCCACTCCTTCTCCCTCCTTGAGTGTGTTAATGAACACTTTCTCACCAACCAACAACACATTAGGACTTTTGGATCTGCCCTCTACTTGGTCTCCTATGGACTGGTTTTTGTAGGTGGTTCCATCCTTTTGGAAGGTATAAGCATTCTTCTCTCCATGGTGTATTGCCTTTCTGTCAAACTGCCATGGCCTACCTAGGAGTAGGTGGCAAGCATCTATGGGAAAGATATCACACAAGATTTTGTCTTTGTAGCCTCCTACAGTGAACTCCACCCAAGTTTGTTCATTTACAAGAACATGTTGCCCCTTGTTGAGCCATGTAACTCTATAGGGATCACTATGTGGTATTCTTGGCAAATTGAGCTTACTCACCGCTGCCTCTGACTCTATGTTGTCTGTGGATCCTGAATCCACTACCACTTTGCATGCCTTTCCCATGATCTTACATTTTATTCTAAACAAAGATCTCCTTTGGCTAGGTTCCTCAACCTATTCTTTAATCAAGACTCTTCTTATCATGAGGTTTTCTCCAACCTCTGAATCGAAACTTACTTCTGATGCTTTCATGTTTGCTGCATCCTCTTGAGAATAATTTACTCTCCTCTCACCTCCTTGGGATGAAGAAGACTTCTTAGGGCATCTATAGGCCGGGTGTCCAAGTTGATGGCAATTGTAGCACTTCATGGTGGCAAAATAGGACCCTCTTCCTGATCCACTAGACTGTCATGTCACCTTATAAGTGATTGACGAATATATAAAAATATTAATTACTTTATATAAATTCCCCATTCATCTATATAAATAATTAATATTTACAAGGCATAAGGCATATCTTTTAATTACATGTATTTTATTTAACCATAACTAGCCTTAACTATTACGGGATTTATAACCACTTTGGTGTTAATAAAAGAATGGGTATCTGCGATGGAGATATGGAAAAATGTTATAAAACCAAACACATTGCTTGGGATAAGCGTTTGATAATCCATGTGATATCAAACATAGGAAATAATTCCTTTCGCCAGCCTGCGTTTGGCCTATTGGAAGTGTGCAGTATTGTGGACCAAGGAGAAATCTGACTGTGAGAGTAGTGTTTGCAAGATTGGAGAAGACCATCAAAGTCCCGGCGGAGAGGCACACCACACTGTATAGTGCCGCGTGTTCCCGAAATCCGACGGTGAGTATACCATTCAAGCTTATTGAGGGTGGCAACCAGCACTCCGAATCCATTCCTTCCATTGTATACTACGAAACTCGATATCGGGAGTGTACTAAATTGCTATTGGAAACGTGAAGGACTGTGGAGGACCGTGGCTTGACAAGCTGAGATTGGATGGAATCGCGATATGTCGTGGACTTCATTCGAAGCATTTGATGCGGAAGGCCGCCACTAACACGCCTTACGATGAGATCCGAAGTTTCTTTAATGACAACTAGCCGCGTGAAGGCATAGACAACCACAGTTGACCTACAGGTGCACTATTTTGCGATATTAAGTACTGAAAATGAATGTTCAATAATTGTTATGAATATCGATAAACCTGAATTGTGATTTGATGCTGCATTGGTTATATCATTTAATAAATTCATAGGCCTTTCCATGATCAAACGGTTAAGTAATAATATATCTCTGTATAAACTGGTCATTTGCAATCAATTCCCAGTAAGGGATTCTACAGTGGTATCAGAGCAATTATAATTTCCGAAGTACTAGGGCCCGTCAAAACAGATTTCAAAACTCACCTTTAACTCAGAGTAGTTCATCTATTCCGTTTGAAATTGAGGATAGCCACACTGAAATTGACGAGGAATATATTTTTGAAACCAACATGGGAGAACCAGATAACAATAGGGACCTATTGGCTGCATTAATCAGAAGTCAGCAAGATATGCAAGATAATGTTAACAGAATGACCAACTTGATCACCCAGTTTATGGCCAATAATATAAATCAGCACCAAAATAATGGAAGACAGAATAATCAACATCAAAATAATGGGGGAAACAATGAGGGTAGAGATGAACAGTCAGTCAATAATCAGCCCGAAAGAATAGGAACACCAAGACCATTTATGCCTACATTTACTGCTAGAAACCAGTCGCTTGAAAATGGACCTACAATAAGAGAAATACAGGAAGAAATACATCAGGATTGGTTAGGTTCTGGAGAAGAATTCAGATTAGCAATGACATTTAGAGAATATTTAGATGTCAGAATGAAACATAGGCCAAGAGGACAGCGAGGAAACATGTTGTCCTCATTTTGTTCCCAAAAATGAAGGACCATTACATAAAATTTTTGTGAAAAAATGAAAAAATTTACTCCATGGAATGCTTCCCGAGGCAAAATTTTGACTAATCCTTGGACTGGCTTAATCCTCAGTCCATCCTCGAACTACGTTTCGAATTTCGTCGAATTTTGGGTTCGTTTGCTATGTCTTCCCTTCAATTTCGGGTTTTAAAATCTCGACTGCAGGTGGAGAATTTTTGTCAAACTGCAAGTTTTAATGATGTTCATTGTTTTGGTCTTTGTAGGGGAATTTTCAGCTTATTACATGTGCACTTTTATTAAAAAATGTTACTTGTAATTTGTTTTAAATTTCCCTTTTATTGTTTTTATCTTTTTTATTGTTTTTTGATCTTTTTTAGTTAAAATAGGGATTTTTTGGCTAAATTACAAGTAAACTTGTAGTTCTCTCCAAAAACCCCTAATTTAATGGTTTTTACATGTAATAGGGATTTTAAATCCCCATTACATGTGTGCAAGCAAGTATAATTTGTTGTAGGGATTTTATTTCCCTTTTACAAAGTAAAACTTGCCTTTCTCTCCAAAAAACCCGATTTTGCTCGTAAAGTGTTTTTTTTGACAATTTTAAACTTGCAGTTTGTTCAAAAAAACCCGAATTTGCCTAGTAAGTGAAAAAGTACAATTTTAAACTTGTCTTTCTTTCTAAAAAACCCGAATTTGGCTTTGTAAGTGAAAAAGTGAAAATTAGAACTTGTCATATGTTCTAAAAAACCCGATTTTCACATACTTATGCATTTCGAACTTGTTCTTGTCTCCCAAAAACCCGAATTGCAAGGAAAAATGGTTTTTGAAGATTTCAAAGCAAATATTTGTGGAGATCTTCTAGGAAGGAGAGGCGTTTTGGTTTCTACCCTATTCTTATGCATTTGAAACCACTTGTCACACCATTTTGGGTTTGCATTTATTGGTTTTTTGCCCCAAATCAGCAACCACATGATTCCAAAATGCCACATTTTGTTGGACCAAATCTCCACGAAGTTGCAGTCTCCTAGTTCATTTTTGCCTTTCATGCCAAGGCGTTGAGGGTTAAAGAGGTTCTAAGCATTTTCCAAGCCACACGTGGCTAGGGTTTGGCATCTTTGATTGTCTCTATTTATAGGTGTGGCTTCTTCATTCCAAATATTGTTGCATTTTTGGAGAAACATTTTCAGTTTGAAGAAAGGTATGTTCTCTTTCCTTTCTTTCCTTCATTTTATTATTTTCTTGTTTTCTTAGTTTTCTTTTTTAGTTGCATTTTTGGAAATATGTTGTTCTTCCCCCAAAAATCTGTTTTTGTGGGAGAAATCTTCCCCTTGGTATGCAATTTTTGAATTGCATTGTTCTTCCCATATTTCCCTCTTTCCTTGTATTCGGGATTTTTAATCCCGATTACAAGTTCGCTAGAAATTCTTGTTCTTCCCTTACAGTTAAGGAATTTAACCATTTTTGGTTAAAATTCCAAGTTGAAAAGTGTGAAATACACCTCCCTTTCAAATTTGGGTTTTAAAAATTGGATTACATGTTGAAAAGTTCTTTCCATTTTCATGAAAATGACATTCCTGGATTTTCCCATTTCTATCCATTCATTTTTCCCATATCTGTAATTTCCATTTCCGTCATTTTCCGCAAGTCAAATTCTCATTTTCCATCCATTTCTCCATTTGCAAATTTACAAGTGTACTTGCATTCAGGTTTTAAAACCCCGATTGCATGTATGTACATTCATTCCAACTTGTATACTTGCGAAAATTTCCCCAAGATCCGAAATTGGTCAAAGTCAAGATTTTCCCATTTCCATATAGTTCCCCTTTTCCTCTCACAAAATCGTGAAGTTCAAGAATTGAAGTTTTTCCCATTTGGAGAAGGAAGAATGATATTTGCAGTTGACTATGATGTTGCCTTAACTCTTTTAAGTCTTCATCACAGTATTCCAGGTTCACAATCAATGTCAGATTTGCCGACATCTCCAGCTTCAAAGAAAATGAAGTACAAATATGACAAATATTAGAACAAGGTTGCACCTTCTCAGGTTTCTTCTCCTTTGGATCACATCAGAGACACGGAAATAGGGCACGTTGATATGTCAGAATTCGCCAAGAGGGTAGAAGATCCACAGGATAATAACTTGCAGCCGCTGTTGGACAGCCATATCCACCATGCATCATCTTTCTCGGTGGCTGCCCTAGAACTTGAGTTTGTTCTCGCCTGCGCCCATCATTTTGACAAAGAGACCAGAGTCATCAAAAATGATGATGGCGAAGCTATAATCCATCTTGATGCAGATACGATTGAGAAGGTCTTCAGAATACCTCTTGCACCTGTTTATATAGAAATCTCCAAGGAAAGTGCAGCAGAGCATTACGTCAAGAGGGAAAAAGATTGCAAACGACACATCAATAAGTGGATCCAAGAGCCACGAGCCTCCTTCTCAAGGTGGGCGAAGTTGTACCGATGTGATTTCAAATGGGAGATTGGAGACACCATAACCCTTCTCAGCAGGATGATGGGCCTTGAGCATTCCAATGTCTTCGAGCCATGGATGTACCAGTTCATCATGTTCATAAGGCAGTCTCATCATATTTCATGGGGAGAAATCATCAGCGATGCCTTGTGTGAACAACTTGCAGCGGTTCCTACCACCATGACTTTCTTCAGGAATTCATATTTGGTATACTTAGCAGCATCACTTAGACACTTTCCAGGTCTTTCTACCAAGGGTGATCGCTCACTTATACCAGTTTGGGAGTATTATGACCAGTTGCCGTTGAAACCTAGCAGATTGCATTTCAGAAAAGTCCAAGATGCATTCTTCGGATATTTCATGTGTCAGTTTGACAGAAATCTCAGGAACAAGAGAGTTTCAGATGAGGCATGGGTAAAGGTGTGCGAGTATGAATGTTTGTTTCTGCAGTTTCCCACGTTCACCTATATGAGAATCAGATGCTATGGTGGTCAGTCATATATGCTTCCCAGATACCCAACTGAGAAGATCATTCTTATGGAGTTGGGAAGACAGATCATGGCTGTCCACACTTTTCAGTCTGCTAGACACAAGGTTGGAATGGGGATCTCTACCACAAACCCATTGAAAATTGGCCGGTATTCCCTTGTCACGCCTGTGAAGGCTAAGGCCATGGAGACTGAATTGCAGGAAATGAAGCTCAAAAGGTTTAAAACTAGAGATGATTTTGATTATAGGGGTATGAAGGAGAAGATCAAGAAATCTTTTGTGCACATGCATCGCATTGAGGACATCTGGGTAGATCTCCGCAGAGAAGCCGAACTTCTGAAAATGGATTACTGCAGGCTCACTGTTGAGCAAATTGTTGATTTGAACTTGGTGGATATCCCACTAGGGATGATTGATGATGGGTACATACTTGATCCTAAATACATTTCATGGAGGGTTGAGGAAGCTCCACTTCCTTTGATCCAATGGTCGCACAAAGAGTGCATATCTATCCTTGAGAGATTTCAGCCTATCTTGGCTAACACTAACGCATGGTTAAAAAATAATGCTGTTAGACTTATAAAAATCAAGGTTGGAAAAGAAGATGATTCTACGGCCTCTTGGACGTAAGTCTGAGATTCAGGTTGACAACAAGGAGGGTGCATCATCTTCGGTTACAAGGATCAAGTTGCGAGTCAGTCGTGCAGTAGTGCTTCCTCCAGAGGAGACGACAATTCGTGGGAAGGAAAAATCACCATTCCATGTTCAGGTGATCGATCTGGATAATCCAGAAGAAGGGCAGCAATCTGATGATGCTCCTAAGTCTCCAGTTTCAGACTCGCCTCATGAGATCATTCCTCCAGTTTCCATTGAGACGCCTCTTTCTCCTCCTCATTTGCTTGTGGATGAGTCTCCTCAGAATGCTACTCCCATTTCAGCATACGAGCCATCTCCTGATCATCAACAAGAGAGTGTGTTGGAAGTTTCTGAGAATATTCCTACTTGCATCTAGTTATCAGAAATTTATACTTCCACTTTTGGTTTTGAAGAATTCATGAGGCAATCTTCATGCCCATTGGTAACTGAGCAAACCGTGCTTGCTGTCGAAACAGATATTCCTCCCAGGATGACCACGGTGATTCAAACAGAAACTGCTTCTCCTTTGCCTACAACTGCTACTGGAGGGGAGTTGATGACTTTGCTTCCATGGCTTAGTTCTTTTACCTCGAAAAGGAAGAAGCAAGAAATCTCACCTGATGCCTTTGATTACCAGCAACTGAAACAGTCCAGGTTGAAAGTTGCTAAAAAGGTCAAGACTATCTCCAGAGTAACTGTTGACAGCAACAAGATGAAGGTAGCTGAAATTATGGAACCTATTACAGATAAGCCACTTGAAGAAATGTCAGCTGCTGATTATAAAGTTACAAGGATAGAGTTGGACAAAAAAATGCACGAGGTCATTAAACCCGATGCTCAGTTTTCAGTTGCTTCGCTGGTGCAAAGGTGTGATGAACTTCTATCAAAGAAAGACAAACTAGAAGGTGAAAACCGACAACTTATGGCAGTCGTTCATAAAATTACAAAATTTGCTGCTGAAGGGAGTAACTCCATAGGTTCTTATGGTTCCCAAGAATCAATTCGTGAAGTGGAAAGGGTTGCTCAGAAGGTACAAGCACTGGATTCCTGGGTTGATCAGCTTCATGATCTATGTGCACAGGTAATGAAAGACATTTTTCAAATGATGTCTAAGCTGGAGACTGTTGAGGAGAAACTGGATCAGACTTCTAATACTTTCAAAAAGAATCTGGAAAGTGTTGAAGAAAGTTTGACAATCTGGCGTACCATGCCCCAACAACAGCTGAGTGTTTTGCAGGAGTATGCCATCATCTCTTCCAAGATCATGTACTTGGAATTTGAAGAACTCTTGGAAAACAAGACCCTTGTTCTTAAATCCCTCATTGAGGAGATCGGTGATGCAAAGAGATTCCGGGGCGAAGTTTTCCGAGATATTGTCTCACATTGTGAAAGGGCCTCTTGCAACATAGTAAGTCAGGATGGAGAGCTGATTCCAGAAGAAGTTCTTGCTGATTTACAAATGAGGATTCATAATGAATGGAGGAGCGAACAATTCTCGGCCGCTTCAATTCAGACAATGATGAAACACCAAGCTTTTCTGCATGAAATCCAATCTATCCTAGATAAAAACAATTCTGCGCTCCTCCGGTGTCATGACACTATTGTGAAGACCATGGTTGTTGCCAAGAACACCAATGAACCGAATCCCGAGGAACTACAAACGAGCATCCAAAAATTTCAAGGATTTGTGTCTTCACAAAATGCTACTTAAGTGTTTTTCAACAATTAGTTGAATTTTCCCTCTTTTGTAATGTTTAGTTGTAATTTTGTTTTGACAAGTTACATGTAAAAGTATTTTTTATAAAATGCAAGTTACACATTACTTGCACTTTTGTAATTACAACTACAAGTTGTGTCCAATTAGGACTGTAGTTGGAATAAGTCTTAGTTAGTTATTGAATAAGTCTTGGTGGTTGAGAGAATCTCTCAAGTTAGTTAGGATCCTCCCACCTTTTTCTCAAGGCTTCTCTTCTATAAATACTTGAGGGGTCTATTGTAATCTAGATCTTTTTGAAAGAAAGCAAAAACTCTGCCAAATTTATAGCAAGAAGTCTTTGAGCTTATGTATGTGAATTGAAAGTTTTGAAGAATAATAAAGAAGGATTACTCAAGTTTTGAGTCTTTGAGCTACATGTTTGAGTTTGAATCTTTTTATTTCTTCCATGCAAAGTGTTTCTAAAGGAGCTTAGTCTAATCTCCTTTGAAGTCTTTGAGCTGCAAGTAGAGAAGATTAATTAAAATAGGAAAATCTCTAGAAGGAGCAGCAAGTCTTTGAGCTTGCGTCTATTCTTGAGGAAAAAATATTGTTTGATAAGAAATAGTAGCAAGTCTTTGAGCTTGCATTAGTTCTTGTCTTTGTGTTGAAAGAATAGATTATTCCAGTCTTTGAGCTATTGTCTTTTATTCGTTGTAAAATTTAGTATAGAAAAGGGTAGATAGGACTTCACATAATCAAGTCTTTGAGTTTGATATTGCTGTCCCGTCCTGAAGGAAGTGACAAAAGTCTTTGCGCTTTCAGGAAACTTCATTTCCTTTATCTCATTTCACTTGAAAGTGGTTACTGCTGTTCATATTCAATCACTATCCTTTTCTGTGAAGAGAAAAGGATATTGTCTTTCTTGAAAAAAGAAGAAAGATTGCTGTCCCATCCCATTTTATTTTCAAACTTGTAGTTAGATAGGGGGAGCCTTCCCTTAATTAGGAGAGTTTTTACTCGTGTGCTGTGGTTGAAACCACAATTTTTTATATTTCCCCAGGTGTACAAAATTTTCAACCAACAAAGCAACAGTGAATTACAAAGGAAAATTGGAAAAATGTCCATTCCTTATTTTGATGGAACAGGTAAAACAACTGCTCGGGTATGGGTGCAAAAATTAGACACATACTTCCAATTAAATCCTATGTTGGAAGAGGAGGCAATTAAATATGGTGCATTACATCTTGACGGTGTAGCACATGAATGGTGGCATCATGGGCAAATAACTTTGGGTCATAATTTGATAGGTACTTATGTTGAGTTCACTGAGAAACTTATTGATACGTTTGATTCTAAAGATCCTAAATTACATCTTAAGGATTTGACTCAGCTTAAGCAAACTGGAACGGTTGAACAATATTTTTCTGAATTTGAAAAATTGGCTGTCTTAGTTACTGAAATTTCAGAAAGATACAAGATTGTAATATTTATAGATGGATTGTCTGATTCCCTCAAAGGTTTGGTTATGTCATTAAACCCTCTGACCTTACAAACCGCTGTCAAAAGAGCAAGAGAATTAGAACCATCTTCAAAAGGAATTTTTTTAATAAAGGACCAGCCCCTAAACCAAAAAAAGACAAACAACCTTTCAACAAAGATAATTTCCCTAAAAACAGGTTAGATAAAGAGGAAAGGGAAGAGCTCAGAAGGAAAAAACTATGTTTCGGTTGTAGGGAAGCATGACAGCCTGGACACAGATGTTTAGGGAAGGGAAAAATTCATTATATTGAGGTTATGTTTGACAGTGAGGATGAAGAGAATGTTGATCCTAACATAGAACAAGCATCTCAAAATACAGAGACAGAAACGGGTACTAAACAAGGACAAGGAGTAATAGCATCTATGACAGGAACTCCCCATTATAATATTTTCAGTGTTAGAGGAGTTTTGAATGGACAACGTGTGATTGTTATGCTTGATAGTGGTGTTACCAAATTTTCACCTACAGGCTCAATCAGGTAGAGCCACTAAGTCTTTGAGCAAGTGGTATTTAATGGCCTCTCTATGTTGCATTTTATTACAAAGGAAATAACCTCAAAAGAATGCAGAAAGCAAAGATTGCAAAGTAAAAGCATTTCATTGATATAAATGTACAAAGGATTAGGCAAGTCTTTCAGAAAGAATGTAATCTTTATTAAAATGATAGAATGCATGTCTCACACAATAAGCCGTGAGGCTGACCATGTTCATCCAATATGCATGATGCACATGAAAGCCAAATTATACATGAATAAGTAAACGCTAAAAATGCATGTCTAGAGGGTGACCAGTCATTGCCTGAATGATTGGCGCTTGTTGGTTGATCCATAAATCTGCTGGTGTCATCCTGCTCCTCTTTGCTTCCTAGGTCCTCAGCGCTCCTTTTTCCTGCATGATTCAATAGGCAATCAGTTAGAACTGTGTTCTAAGCAATGAAAGGTCATACACTATACATGAATATTCACTTATACATGTATAAATCAGTCCTGATGTGCAAAGAAAGGAGATGCATATTTTAGGTGTCCAAGAGAAATCGGGAAAATCATCATACATATGCATATTATTGCTAACATGTTTGCTTCATGTGCAGGATTAGGAAAAGAACATCTTGCTGGTCATAAACTTCACAAATGAGTGGGGGTAAATGAGGCTCCCACAAGGGTTGAGCCTAACTCATATGGGAGCAACAACAATGTCTCATACAATCAGGTTATATTAGAGCTGTTGACAGATGAAGAGCAACAAAAATACAAGGCCTTGGAGGACATTCAATATTGCAGATTCAAAAGTCTATGGTGGTTATGCAACCCTTGAGACAGCGAAAGGACATGTGCATTCTATCTTACCTTAAAGGGGAGTTTGTTAATGAAATAGCAGCCATGGTGACGTGCTAGTCGGTCAAGACAGAGATTCATGGGTCTGCAATAAAGGAAGCATTAATGTCGCCATAGAAAAGTGGTACAGATAGTTCCAAAGGACTGTGAGATTCCAAGTCATTATTAGTTATAAGGTCTCATGGTTGCAGGTGTTAAAGGCAATGCTCAACTTTCAAAAAGACTATCACAGAACAGATCATAATAGTAAACATCTGAAAGCAGGTCCAAAATATGATAACAAGTCCTTTTGATGCCAAAGTACAGAAATCTCAGCCAACACAACAGAAAATGCATGGACAGTGTGTCAACAATGGGGTTAGCATCTTTCAAATACAATGCACAGTAGTATCAGTAAAGAGTATCTCAATGGCATAAAGAAAGGACAACCAACAAAGATGCAAGGGTCACTGAGAAATGGAAGCCTGTAACATTAAATAGTCATTCACAGTCCCCTAGGGCAGTATACAATGACCTTTTCACTGTCAACAGAAGCCTTTGACACTATACAACAAGATCACTGTCATGGTAGTCCTTTGTACATGATGAGAAGATCAATGAAGACACAATCTTGATAATGATAAGTTAAGTTACTTTTAGTTCACATATGTATATGGAAGTATTGATGGTAGCAGTCAAGGATCGAAGACCTATAAATGCAAATTATTTCACAAATCAAAGAGCAATTCCCATGGAAAGGGGAAGAAATACAAAAGTGTGATGAGCAGTCATGATCAAAGAAGGATAGTAAAGAACAGATCAAGATACAAGGAGGCAGGCCTAAAATTTCAGTTTCTGAGCAGAAAATCTTATCTAGCAGCCTCCATGGCCCAAGGATCAATGCTAAGGTGCAAAAAATCAAAGTGGAGAACAGTCAAAATGCAGTGAACAATCATTTGACCGATCTAATAAAAGATACAACAGTCAAATAGGCCAAATTTAACAGTGGATGCTATTAACAGTTATAATCATTGTACAGTGAATGTTCAAGACACAAGGAACCCACTGATAGTACAAACTGGTGAAGAGGACAGGCAACATGGTATCAAGGGCTTCAACTTCAATGACCAATTTCTCATGAATGGACAATGGATGAATGGGCTACACGAGGATATAAAATTAATGTTCTTTCGCATATTAGCAGTACGCCATACAGTTGTTCCAGAGAAAGATGCAGGAAATCATTTTATTCATAGTATAGTGAAATAGAAACAAGAAAAATCGCCTGAAGCTGCCATTAGTGGCCAGCACACAGCAGTATTGTTTTCACATTTTTTTCATTCAGTATTTTTTAAGAAAAATCTGATAAAACCATTATTTTCGAAGGGAACTATGCTCAGAAAATCATTTTCAGAATTGAGAAAGATCAAATTGCTAAATGGAGACAGAGGGTTTCCAGAAGCAGCCATTAATGGCGGAAATACCTGCCGTATTTTCGAAAAATCCATGGAGATCAGAAAATCACCCAGAAAATCAGAAAAGTTCATGCCCAACTCGTTATTTTCAGTAAGGGTATGCAGAAATCGCGCCATAGCCAAAGGAAATGAAGACATCAAAAAGCCACGCCCAGTTTTCAGAAAATGCAGAGAATATACAGGAAAATCTCCACGGCGGCCCCCCAAAATGTGCCTAGAATCGGCAAAGGTGAAGAAAAGAGACACGCTAGCAGCCTTAATGGCGGAAATCTGCAGGAAAACGTCACAAATACCCTTCATTTCGACCTCCAAACCCTCATGGCGGCCGCCTTCAGTTTCTAGCAAAAGAAGATATCGAATGAAGAGAATAATGAAGACTTTAGGTTTTCATTTTCTTCTTTATCATCGATTTTCCTTAAGGCATGTTTGCCTTTGTTTCCTTTTCATTTTCTCCTCTCTATGCCATGCAAATGCCTAAGGGGTCGATGAAATGTTTTTCATCCCCTTGTTAAATTTTTTTAAGTGATTTATTAATATCACTTAATTTTTGTTTTGTAATGTTAAAATTTATTAAGTGGTATTAATAAATCACTTAATAAATTTTATTTCTTTGTGAAGACTAAGCATAGTTTTTTTAAATAATAAATGTAAATGAATGCATATTTATTAAAGTGGTCTAAAATTTACTTAATTAAACATTTGTTTCTTCCTTCTTTTATATTTAAAGTAAAAAATGTACTAAATATAATAAGGAAAATTATTTATTAAAGTGAAAAAAATAAAACACTTTATTAAATATATTTTCTAATTATTTTTATTATTTAATAAATAAAGATAACGAAACTACTTATTAAAGTGATTTATTTTATTTATCACTTTAATAAATAATTTTATTATTTTTATGTTATTAAAATCTTCACTTTAAATATAAAAAATAAAATTAAACAAATGTTCAAATTAGGTAATGGTATTTTTTAAATCACTTTAACAGATATTTATTTTCATTTATTAGGAGGTCAAAGAAGATATTTCTTGCATTAATGAAGGCTTGCAGGCCTGTCTGGGGTTATTTATGGGTCATTTATTGTGCAATTAAGGTTTTTTATGGGAAAACATGGGGTGGCTTGACTTTTGGCTCAAGTGCATTCCCTTTCAGACTTGTTTGGGGCCCTAAAAGGTGGGTTTTTTGAGTCTGCTCGACCCAAAAAGAGGAGGTGGAGTCCTTTTGACTACCTTTGAAAAAGCATATATACTAAAAGACTTCACTTTTGTAAGGGTTCTGATTCATTCATCTTTTTAGCAGACTGTAAATTCCGAGTTCTCTCTGCAAGAAGGAATGCTTTTGTAACACATTTTCAGGAATAACAGAGCATTGTAATAACTTTGAGCAGTGACAAGCAATCCATGCCTTCCCAATATTCTTCTGTCATTATGAGTACTTGGTGTTTATGCAGGTTTTGTGATAGTTTTGTCCTTTAAACTATATTTTCATGAGGGTACCTTATGCAAAAAACATAATTATTTGCAGGTTATAAGTTGTGAGTGAAATAGTAGTCTTAGGTTGTGAGAAGTGTTTTTCTCTTCTAAGGACTATGATTTCAACCTTCTTATAAATTATTTATGCAAGGATTATGATCAATTGGGTTGTGTAGGTGAATATTGTTACTGTCATATTGTTTATTATGTGCTGTTCTTTCTCAAGATATTCAGTTCGGTGCATCACCTGTTAGACAGTAGGTCCATTTTTATGTTTTCCTTCTCTTTTCTCAACAAAATCATCAAGGTAGTCAGAATTAGGTGATAACTAGCTAAGAACCAGCTTTTCACTGGAGGTTCACTCCAAGTTTTAGGCAACCCACAGGCCTAGGAGGGTTCCCATGTGTCACAAGCCTGCTGAGTTGATAGCTTAGCAAACAGGGGTGCAGGTTCAAGTGATAACAAGTGGTTCTACACATAATTTTATAGATGCAACACTTGTGGAAAGACGTGGTTTGCAAATTGAAAAACATGAGGGATTTGATGTTAGAGTAGCAGGTGGAACCAATTTATCTAGTACTCATAAAGTTCCTAAATTAAATATTACCCTTGGCAATTACACTGTTACTGATGATTTTTATGTGATTGATTTGGTTGACACTAATGTTTTCTTGGGAATATAGTGGATGGAAACATTAGATAAATATACACAGAGTTTTAAAAGAATGGAATTCTCTTTTAAAATTGATGATAAGAAGGTAGTCCTTCGTGGTATGTCTAACAGTGGTCCCAGGATTGTCAGTGCTAAAAGAATGGAGGCTATTTTCAGACATGGAGATGTGGCATGGTCAACACAATGTTTAATCTCCAACAAGGTATCAGGCTTTGAATCTAAATCTTATCAGGATGATTTGGTAATAGTATTAGATTCACATCATTTGGTTTTCAGTGATATTCCTTCAGGAGTCCCACCTGATAGAGGATTTGAACATACTATTGAATTAAAAGAAGGTGCTAAACCAGTTATCACTACTCCTTATAGACACCCTAAAACATTCAGGGATGAAATATAAAAGACAATTAAGGAATTATTGGATATGGGGCATATCAGACCTAGTTCTAGTCCTTTTGCATCATCTGTAGTGTTGGTAAAAAAGAAGGATGGAACTCTTCGTATGTGTATTGATTACAGAGCTCTTAACAAGAAAACAATAAAAAACAGGTATCCGGTTCGTCGAATTGATGAATTATTAGATGAATTGCATGGTGTTGTTTATTTCTCTAAAATTGATTTGAGATCAGGGTATCATCAGATTAAGTTAAGAGAACAAGACATTCATAAAACTGCTTTTCGCTGTCATTATGGTCATTATGAATTCTTGGTTATGCCGTTTGGTCTAACCAATGCTCTGACAACATTTCAGTCTTGTATGAATCATATCTTTAACAAACAGCTAAGGAAATTCTTGCTAATGTTCTTTGATGATATATTGATTTATAGCAAAACTTGGGATGAGCATTTGAAACATATTGACATAGTTCTTGGTATTATGGAAACTCAATCACTATATGCAAAGGCTTCTAAATGTGAATTTGGAATGAGTGATTTTGTATTTTAGGGCATATGATCAGTGCAACAGGGGTACAGGTTCATCAAGAAAAGATAAAAGCCATTTTGGATTGGCCACCACCACGAAATCTTATAGAATTAAGAGGATTCTTTGGTCTATGCAGTTACTACAGGAGGTTTGTCAGAGGTTTTTCACAGCTTGGGTACCCTTGACAGATCTTACCAAAAAAGGGGCTTTCCGATGGACTGAGGAGGCACAACAGGTATTTGAGAAACTCAAAAAGGTAATGAGTTCTTGCTCAGTACTTGCTCTTCCAGATTTTAATTAGCCTTTTGTGTTGGAATGTGATGCTTCTGGCGATGGAATAGGGGCAATTTTAATGCAAAACAAACATCCTATAGTTTATGAAAACAAGAAACTTAATAAACTTGAGAGATTGTATTCTATCTATGATAAAGAAATGTTGGCAATCATGCATGCATTGACAAAATTTAGACAATATTTGGTTGGTAACAGATTTGTAGTAAAAACTGACCACAATAGTTTGAGATATTTCTTGGGACAAAAAGATTTAAATGATAGGCAACAGAAATGGATCAGTAAGATTCAAGCTTATGACTTTGAGATTGAATATGTAAAGGGTAAAAATAATGTTGTTGCAAATGCTTTATCTAGAAGGCCTGAAATCAATACGATCTCTGTAGTAACAACTGATTGGAAATCTTTATTGCTGGTTGAGTATTCAAAGGATTCTTTTGCATGTGATTTACTAGATGGTAATATACAAGATGATAAATATAAAGTTGTTAATGATGTTATTTATTACAAGGACAGGATTTATTTAACTCCAGGGTCGAAGTTGAAAGAAAAAATTCTCCAATCTATGCAAGATATTCCTCTAGCAAGGCATCCTGGATACTTCAAAACGTATCGTCAGGTAAGAGAAAGGTTCACTTGGAAAGGATTAAAAAATGATGTCCTACGTTATGTCAAGCAATGCACCACTTGCCAGCAAAATAAAGCAGAGAAAACTTATCCTGCAGGTTTATTACAACCACTACCTATACCAGATCAGAAATGGGAAAGTATATCAATGGATTTCATCACAGGTTTATCGAAATCCCATGGTAACAATTGTATTTTTGTCGTGGTTGATAGATTAACTAAATTTGTGCATTTCTTTTCTATCACTACAAAATTTACAGCAGTTCAGATTGCAGAGTTATTCTTCAGAGAGGTTTTCCGTTTACATGGTTTACCAAAGACTATAATTAGTGATAGAGATAGCAGATTTTTGAGCATATTTTGGGGAGAGCTTTTCAGATTGACAGGTACAGAGTTGAATCATAGCACCAAGTATCATCTGCAAACCGATGGACAAACAAAAATAGTGAACAAATGGATCGAAGGTTATCTTCGTAACTATGTAGCCGGTCATCAGAAGGCTTGGGTTCGTTGGTTATATTTGGGTGAATATTGTTATAATACTACCTTTCATATGTCAATTGGTATGTCTCCTTTCAAAGCATTATATGGCTATGATGTACTATCTTTTCTTGACCTTGCTTTTGAACAGAGCAATGCACCTAAAACTCGTGATTGGCTTCAAGAAAACCAAGACATTTTGTCAGCTCTTAAGGAGAATTTGAAGTGTGCTCAGAATCAACAGAAAATCTATGCAGATAAAAAGTGAGTTGAACGCCATTTCGAAGTGGGAGATTTGGTATTTCTTAGGTTGCAACCTTATCGGCAATCTTCTCTCAAATGTAGTGGGTCTGAAAAACTAAAACTGTGGTTTTATGGTCCCTATTAGGTAGCCCGGAAGGTTGGTACAGTTGCCTATGAACTTGACTTACCAGTGGATAGCAAGATACACAATGTATTTCATGTATCTTGTCTCAAGAAAGCTTTGGGGCAGCAGGTGTCAGTGTCCGAAGATTTACCTCCTTTGAATGATGAAGGGAAGGTGAAAATGATACTAGAAGTAATTTTGGAAACACGGGATAGGCAACTACGGAACAAATCTATCAGGGAATATCTCATCAAATGGAAAAATTTACCTCAGGATGATGCTACCTGGGAAAATGAAAGAGTTTTGGAGTTGCTTGAGGGCAAGCAACACGAGGCAGGGGAGACTGTCATGTCCCCTTATAAGTGATTGACGAATATATAAAAATATTAATTACTTTATATAAATTCCCCATTCATCTATATAAATAATTAATATTTACAAGGCATAAGGCATATCTTTTAATTACATGTATTTTATTTAACCATAACTAGCCTTAACTATTACGGGATTTATAACCACTTTGGTGTTAATAAAAGAATGGGTATCTGCGATGGAGATATGGAAAAATGTTATAAAACCAAACACATTGCTTGGGATAAGCGTTTGATAATCCGCGTGATATCAAACATAGGAAATAATTCCTTTCGCCAGCCTACGTTTGGCCTATTGGAAGTGTGCAGTATTGTGGACCAAGGAGAAATCTGACTGTGAGAGTAGTGTTTGCAAGATTGGAGAAGACCATCAAAGTCCCGGCGGAGAGGCACACCACACTGTATATTGCCGTGCGTTCCCGAAATCCGACGGCGAGTATACCATTTGGCACACAACGCTCCAGAACATTGACAGTGGGTATAACACTCAGCACATGAACTTTATTCAACCTTATTGAGGGTGGCAACCAGCACTCCAAATCCATTGCTTCCACCATATACTGCGGAACCCGATATCGGGAGTGTACTAAATTTCTATTGCAAACGTGAAGGACCGTGGAGGACCGTGGCTTGACAAGTTGAGACTGGATGGAATCGCGATATGCCGTGGACTTCATTCCGAAGCATTTGATGTGGAAGGCCGCCACTAACATGCCTTACGGTGAGGTCCGAAGTTTCTTCAATGACAACTAGCCGCGTGAAGGCACAGACAACCACAGTTGACCTACAGGTGCACTATTTTGCGATATTAAGTACTGAAAATGAATGTTCAATAATTGTTATGA
Organism: Cryptomeria japonica; assembly: GCF_030272615.1. Classification (NCBI taxonomy): domain Eukaryota; kingdom Viridiplantae; phylum Streptophyta; class Pinopsida; order Cupressales; family Cupressaceae; genus Cryptomeria; species Cryptomeria japonica. The sequence continues at coordinate 650,579,160 of NC_081410.1, forward strand.
ATATCGATAAACCTAAATTGTGATTTGATGTGCATTGGTTATATCATTTAATAAATTCATAGGCCTTTCCATGATCAAACGATTGTAATAATATATCTCTGTATAAACTGGTCATTTGCAATCAATTCCCAGTAAGGGATTTTACATAGACCTTCCTCTACTAGAGTTGCTAGATCCCCTTCCTCTATAGTTGCTCTTGCTATTGGAATCCCCACTTTGCTCACCCAACATGGATTCCCCTTGGGATCTTTTGTCTACACTTCTTCCACCAAAACTACCTCTCTGACCTTTGCCATCTCTTCCCCTACCTCTGCCTCTGTTGCTTTGTTCTTGTTTCTTCTCGTGCTTTTCCTCCACTTTTAGTGCCAACTGATAGTACTTGTGCATGGTGTTGGGGCATAACAAGCTTAATTCCTCTTGAATATTCCATCTCAAGCCATTTAAGTATCTAGCTACCTTGACGCTAGTGGTCCTTCATTTTTGGAAACAAAAATGAGGACAACAACTGACTTGCAGTTTGTTCAAAAAACCCCTACTTTAATGGTTTTCACATGTAATAGGGATTTTAAATCCCCATTACATATGTGCAAGTGTTTCTAACTTGTTGTAGGGATTTTATCTCCCTTTTACAAGTATTTTAAACTTGCAGTTTGCTCCAAAAAACCTGATTTTGCCTTGCAAATGCATTTTTGACAATTTTAAACTTGTCATTTGTCCAAAAAAACCCGATTTTGGCATATAAGTGAAAAAGTGAAAAATTAAACTTGCTATTTGTCTTTAAAAACCCGATTTTGGCATGTAAATGAAAAAAGTGAAAATAAAACTTGTTATTTTCTCTCTTAAACCCGATTTGCTTCATTTTGGACAAATCGAACTTGTCATGTGTCTCCCAAAACCCGATTTGCATGAAAAATTGATTTGTTGAAGATTTCAAAGCAATTTTTTGTGGAGATTTTTTAGGAAGGAAAGGCGTTTTTGCTTCTACCCTATTTTCATGCAATCATCAACATCTTTCATGCAAAATGGAGGTTATATTGACTGGTTTTTGGAGCTAAATCAGCAAAAACATGGTTCTTTAAATCCACATTTTGGGCATTTTTACTTCATAAATCTGCAGTCTCCTTAAGCGTTTTGTCTTCTTCTACCTAAGCGTGGAGGGTGAGAGGGTTTTCGCACCATTTGATGATGCCGTTGGAGTTTATAATGGTGGCCATTTCATTCCCTTTGGCCACGTGATTTCCTTTGGCCACGTTTTCTCCCTTTGGCAGCGTTTTCAATCATTTCGATCATTGCTTCTTCTTCTACCTTAGGCGTTTTGCTCTAATAAACTTGGATGCATACTCTCATTGGCATTTTGGTCCTCCAAGTTTAAGATTGCTGCTATATTTGGGGCATTTTTACAAAAAAACGTTATAAGGGTTTGACATTCCGGATTGCTCCTTTTCGCCGGTTTTGCTTCTTCATTTCAAGAATTGTTGCATTATTGGAGAAGCATTTTGCATTTTTAAGAAAGGTATGTTCTCTTTCCTTTCTTCCCTTCATTTTATTATTTTCTTGTTCTCTTTATTTTTCGTTATTAGTTGCATTTTTGGCATGTGATGTTCTTCCCCCAAAAATTTGGTTTTTGTGAAAGAAATCTTCCCCTTGAAATGCAATTGTTGAATTGCATTGTTCTTCTCAAAATTCCCTCTTAACTTGTATTCGGAATTTTTAATCTCGATTACAAGTTCGCTGGAAATTCTTGTTCTTCCCCTACGGTTTGTTGTCCTCATTTTTGTTTCCAAAAATGAAGGACCACTACGAGGAAATTTTTATGAAAAAATAAAAATTATTACTCTATGGCACGCTTCTCGAGGCAGAATTATGACTAATCCTTGGACTGGCTTAATCCTCAGTCCGTTCTCGAACTACGTTTCGAATTTCGTCTAATTCTGAGTTCGTTTGCTATGCCTTTCCTTCAAATTCGGGTTTTAAAACCCAGACTGCAGGTGGAGAATTTTCTTCAAACTGCAAGTTTTAATGATATTCATTGTTGTGGTCTTTGTAGGGGAATTTTTGATCACTTACATGTGCATTTTTTTATTTCAAATATGTCACTTGTAATTTATTTTAAGTTTCCCATTTAATGTTTTTATCTTTTTATTGTTTTTTGGTCATTTTTAGTTAAAATAGGGGTTTTTTAGCTCAACTGCAAGTAAACATGCAGTTTGTCCAAAAAACCCCTACTTTAATGGGTTTTACATGTAATAGGGATTTTAAATCCCCATTACATGTGTGCAAGTGTTTAATACTTGTTGTAGGGATTTTATTTCCCCCTTACAAGGAATTTTAAACTTGCAGTTTGTCTTTCAAAACCCGATTTTAGCATAAAGTTCATTTTTGACAATTTTTAAACTTGTCATTTGTCCAAAAAAACCCGATTTTGGCTTAATGAGTGAAAAAGTGAAATTTTAAACTTGTTTTATATTTAAAACCCGATTTTGAGCATGAAAAGGAAAAAGGAGAAAATCGAACTTGTCATTTTATGTTTAAAACCCGATTTGCTTCCTTTTGAAGAAAATCGAACTTGTCATTCATTTTTCAAAACCCGAAATGCAAGAATGAAGCGATTTTGGACTTTTTCAAGGCGAAATTCGTGGATGAATCATTGGATGATGGGGGTGTTTTGAGTTTGCATCCTATCTTCTTGCATTTTTTGACATCTATCATGCCATTTCAAAGACAAATCCGCTGGTTTTTACCCTAAGAAACAGCAATTGCGTTTTTTTTTTAAACGTGCCTCATGAATGCCACGATTTGAGCGGTTAAATCTTCAATGTTGCCCACACTCCTAAATCGTTTTGGCCTTTCTTCCTAAGGCGTGGAGGGTAAGAAAGGTTTCGCACCATTTAATGGTGCATTGAATGTGCAATATGCGATAAATGCCACGTTTTAACAAAAACGTGACTCTCTCTTGGCTGTGTGTTTAATCCTTTGGCATTAATATCTCTTCAAACACCTTTGGTGTTATTATTCCAGCAAATACCTTGATCGTTTTGCTTCAACAAACCCGGAAGGAACACTTTCATTGGCATTTTACTCTTGCAAGTTTAAGATTGCTGCCATTTTTGGGGGCATTTTCACAAAAACGTGATAAGGGTTTAATAGTTCAGTTTTTCTTCTTCATCTCAAGAAGTATTGCATTGTTGGAGAAGCATTTTGATTTTCCAATCAAGGTATGTTCTTCCTTTCTTCTCTTCTTTTTATTATTTTCATGTCTTCTTCATTTTTCGTTTCTTGTTACGTTCTTCGCATGTGTTGTTCTTCCCTTAAAATTGGTTTTCATGAAACAAATCTTCCCTCTAAAATGCAATTGTTAAATTGCACTATTCTTCTCAAAATTCCATCTTAACTTGTATTCGAGATTTTTAATCTCGATTGCAAGTTCGCTGGAAATTCTTGTTCTTCCCTTACGGTTGAGAAAATTAATCATTTTTGGTTAAATTTCCAAGCTTGAAAAATGTGAAATACCTCTCTCTTGCAAATTCGGATTTTGAAAACCGGATTACATGTTGAAAAGATCTTCCCATTTTCATGAAAATGACTATCCCGGATATTCCCATTTCTATCCATCCACGTTCCCCATATCCGCACTTTTCATTTCCATCATTTCCCGCAAGTCAAAACCCCATTTTCCATCCGTTTCTCCATTTTCGAATTTACAAGTATACTTGTATTCGGGTTTTAAAATCCCGATTGCATGTATGTACTTTCCAACTTGTATACTTACGAAAATTCCCCCAAGATCCGAAATTGGTCAAAGTCAAGATTTTCCCATTTCTACATGTCTTCCCTCTTCTTCTCACAAAACCGTGAAATTCAGAGATCAAAGTTTTACCCATTTGAAAAAAGAAAAAATGATATTTGCAGCTGATTATGATGTGGCCTTAACCCTTTTAAGTCTTCATCACAGCATTCCAGGTTCGCAATCAATGTCAGATTTGCCGGCATCGCCAACTCCAAAGAAAATGAAATACAAATATGACAAATACCAGAATGAGATTGCACCTTCCCAGGTATCTTCTCCATTGGATCGTATCAGGGATACAGAAATAGGGCACGTTGATATGGCGGAATTCATTCACAGGGTAGAAGATCCACAGGATAACAACTTGCAGCGGCTGTTGGACAGCCATATCCATCATGCGTCTTCTTTTCCAGTGGCTGCCCTAGAACCTGAATTTATTCTTGCATGCGCCCATCATTTTGACAAAGAGTCAAGAGTCATAAAAAATGATGATGGTGAAGCCATAATTCGTCTTGATGCGGATACGATCGAGAAGGTCTTCAAAATACCTCCTGCACCTGTTTATATGGAAATCACCAAAGAAAGTGCAGCAGAGTATTATGTGAAAAGAGAAAAAGATTGCAAGCGCCACATCAATAAGTGGATTCATGAGCCACGTCCTTCCTTCTCAAGATGGGCAAAGTTGTACCGTTGTGATTTCAAGTGGGAGATAGGAGACACCATCACTCTTCTCAGCAGAATGATAGGCCTTGAGCACTCTAATGTCTTTGAGCCATGGATGTGTCAATTCATCATGTTCATACGGCAGTCGCATCACATTTCATGGGGTGAAATCATCAGCGATGCTTTGTGCGAACAACTTGCAGCAGTTCCTACCACTATGACCTTCTTTATGAATTCTTATTTGGTATATTTAGCAGCATCACTTAGACACTTTCCAGGTCTTTCTACCAAGGGTGATCGCTCGCTCATACCAGTTTGGGAATATTATGACCAGCTGCCCTTGAAACCTAGCAGACTACATTTCAGAAGAGTCCAAGACGCATTCTTTGGATATTTTATGTGTCAGTTTGACATGGATCTCCGAAATAAACGAGTGTCAGATGAAGCATGGGTCAAGGTATCTGAGTATGGCTGCTTATTCCTGCAATTTCCCACCTTCACCTACATGAGGATTGGGTGCTATGATGGACAACCATACATGCTTCCAAGATACCCGACCGATAGGATAATTCTTATGGAGTTGGGAAGACAGATTATGGCTGTTCATACTCTTCAGTCTGCTAGACACAAGGTCGGAATGGGAATCTCCAGCACAAATCCATTGAAAATTGGTCGATACTCCCTTGTCACATCTGTGAAGGCTAAGGCCATGGAGGTTGAATTGCAGGAAATCAAGCTTAAGAGGTTCAAACCTAGGGCTGATTTTGATTATAGAGGTATGAAGGAAAAGATCAAGAAATCCTTTGTACATGTTCATCGCATTGAAGACATCTGGGCAGATCTCCGCACAGAAGCTGAAGTCCTGAAGATGGATTACTGCAGGCTCACTGTTGAGCAAATTGTTGACTTGAACTTGGCAGATATCCCACAAGGGATGATTGATGACGGGCGTATACTTGATCCTGAATACATTTCACGGAGGGTTGAGGAAGCTCCACTTCCTTTGATTCAATGGTCACATAAAGAGTGCGTCTCCATTCTTGACAGATTTCAGCCCATCTTGGCCAACACTAACGCATGGTTGAAAAGCAATGCTGTTAGACTTATCAAAATCAAGGTTGGGAAGGAAGATGATTCTACAGGGCCTCTTGGACGGAAGTCTGAGATCCAGATTGATAATAAGGAGGGTGCTTCAGCTTCAAGCACAAGGATCAAATTATGAGTTAGTCGTGCAGTAGTGCTTCCACCTGAAGAAACAACTACTCGTGGGAAGGAGAAATCGCGGTTCCATGTTCAGGTGGTTGATCTGGATAATCCAAAAGAGGGGCAGCAATCTGATGATGCGCCTAGGTCTCCAGTTCTAGACACGCCTCACGAGGTCATTCCTCCAGTTTCCATTGAGACGCCTCTTTCTCCTCCTGATTTGCTCATTGATGAGTCTCCTCAGAATGCAGTTCCAATTTCAGCATACGAGCCTTCTCCTGATCAACAGCGAGAAAGTATGTTGAAAGTTCCTGAAGATATTCCCATTTGCATCCAGTTATCAGAAATTGACACTTCCACTTCTGGTTTTGAAGAATTCATGAGGCAATCTTCATGTCCGTTGGTAACTGAGCAAAACATAGTTGCTATTCAAACAGATATTCCTCCCAGGGTGACCACAGTGATTCAAACAGAAACTGCTTCTCCTTTGCCTACAGCTGCTACAGGAAGTGAGTTGATGACTTTGCCTCCATGGCTTAGTCCTTTCACCCCAAAAAGAAAGAAGCAAGAGATCTCACCTGATGCCTTCGACTACCAGCAACTCAAACAGTCCAGATCCAAAGTTGCTAAGAAGGCGAAGACTATTTCCAGGGTAACTGTTGATAGCAACAAGATGAAGGTAGCTGAAATTGTGGAACCTATTGCGGATAAACCACTTGAGGAAATGTCAGCTGCTGATTATAGGGTTACAAAGGTAGAATTGGGCAAGCAAACACATGAGGTTATTAAACATGATGCCCAGTTTTCTGTTGCTTCACTAGTGCAAAGATGTGACGATCTTCTTGCTAAGAAAAACAAGCTAGAAGAAGAAAATCGACAGCTCATGACAGCCATCCATAAAATCACAAAACCTGCTGCCGAAGGGAGTAACTCTATTGGTTCTTCTGGTTCCCAAGAATCGATTCGTGGAGTGGAAAGAGCTGCTCAGAAAGTACAAGCACTGGATTCCTGGGTTGATCAGCTTCATGATCAATGCGTGCAAGTTATAAAAGACATTTTTCAAATAATGTCTAAGCTGGAAACCATTGAGGAGAAATTGGATCAGACTTCTAACACTTTCAAAAAGAATCTGGAAAGTGTTGAGAAAAGTCTGGCAATCTGGCGTACCATGCCCCAACAACAGCTCAATATCCTGCAGGATCACGCCATCATTTCTTCCAGGGTCATGTACTTGGAATTCGAGGAACTCATGGAAAATAAAACTCTTGTTCTTAAATCCCTCATCGAAGAGATCAGCGATGCAAGGAAATTCCGGGATGAAATTTATCAAGGTATTGTTTCACATTGTGAAAGGGTCTCTTGCAACATAGTAAGTCAGGATGGAGAGCTAATTCCAGAAGAAGAGGTTCTTGCATATTTACAGATGAGGATTCACAGTGAATGGAGAAGTGAACAATTCTCAGCAGTTTCAATTCAAACATTGATGAAACACCAAGCCTTCTTGCATGAGATTCAGTCCATCTTGGATAAAGACAATTCCGCGCTTCTCCGCTGCCACGACACTATTGTGAAGACTATGGTAGTTGCTAAGAACACTCATGAACCGAATCCCGAGGAACTACAAGCAAGCATCCTGAAGTTTCAAGGATTCATGTCTTCACAAAATTCAACTTAAGTGTTTTTCAGCACTTAGTTGAATCTTCTCTCTTTTTGTAATTTCTTAGTTGTAATTTTGTTTTAACAAGATACATGTAAAAGTAGTTTATGTAAAATGCAAGTTACACATTACTTGTACTTTTGTAATTACGTGTAAGTTAACATCAAGTTGTGTCCGATTAGGACTGTAGTTAGTTAGAGTAACTCTTAGTTAGTTAATGAAGTCTCAGTTATTTATTGAATAAGTCTTGGTGGTTGAGAGAATCTCTCAAGTTAGTTAGGATCCTCCCACCTTTTTCTCAAGGCTCCTATTCTATAAATACTTGAGAGGTCCATTGTAATTTTTATCTTTTTGGAAAGCAAGCAAAAACTCTGCCAAATTTACAGCAAGAAGTCTTTGAGCTTATGAATGTGAATTGAAGGTTTTGGAAGAATAATAAAGAAGGATTACTCAAGTTTTGAGTCTTTGAGCTACATGTTTGAGTTTGAATCTTTTTATTTCTTCTATGCAAAGTGTTTCTAAAGGAGCTTAGTCCAATCTGATTTGAAGTCTTTGAGCTGCCAGTAGAGAAGATTAATTAGAATAGGAAACTCTCTTGAAGGAACAGCAAGTCTTTGAGCTTGCGTCCATTCTTGAGGAAAATTATTGTTTGATAAGAAATAGCAGCAAGTCTTTGAGCTCGCATTATTTCTTGTCTTTATGTTGAAAGAATAGATTATTCCAGTCTTTGAGCTGTTATCTTTTATTCATTGTAAATTTTAGTATAGCAAAGGGTAGATAGGACTTCCAATAGTCAAGTCTTTGAGCTTGATATTGCTGTCCCGTCCCGAAGGAAGTGACGGAAGTCTTTGCGCTTTCAGGAAACTTCATTTCCTTTCTCTCATTTCACTTGAAAGTAATTACTGCTGTTCATATTCAATCGCTATCCTTTTCTGTGAAGAGAAAAGGATATTGTCTTTCTTGAAGAAAGAAGGAAGACTGCTGTCCCATCCTATTTTTATTTCAGTTTTAGTTAGATAGGGGGAGCCTTCCCTTAATTAGGAGAGTTTTTACTCGTGTGCTGTGGTTGAAACCACAATTTTGTATATTTCCCATAAGTGTACAAAATTTTCAACCAACACGGTTAAGGAATTTAATCATTTTTGGTTAAAATTCCAAGTTTGAAAAATGTGAAATACCCCTCCCTCGCAAATTCGGGTTTTAAAAACTGGATTACATGTTGAAAAGTTCTTCCCATTTTCATGAAAATGACTTTCCCGGATATACCCATTTCTATCCATTTATGTTCCCCATATCCGTACTTTCCATTTCCATCATTTCCCGCAAGTCAAAATCTCATTTTTCGTCCATTTCTCCATTTTCGAATTTACAAGTGTACTTGTATTCGGGTTTTAATACCCCGATTGCATGTATGTCCTTTCCAACTTGTATACTTGCGAAAATTTTCCCAAGATCCGAAATTGGTCAAAGTCAAGATTTTCCCATTTCTACATATCTCTCCTCTTCCTCTCACAAAACCGTGAAATTCAGAGATCAAAGTTTTACCCATTTGAAGAAGGAAAAATGATATTTGCAGTTGACTATGATGTTGCCTTAACTCTTTTAAGTCTTCATCACAGCATTCCAGGTTCACAATCAATGTCAGATTTGCCGGCATCTCCAACTCCAAAGAAAATGAAATACAAATATGACAAATACTAGAATGAGGTTGAACCTTCCCAGGTTTCTTCTCCTTTGGATCGCATCAGGGACACGGAAATACGGCACGTTGATATGGCAGAATTCATCAACAGGGTAGAAGATCCACAGGATAACAACTTGCAGCGGCTGTTGGACAGCCATATCCATCATGCATCTTCTTTCCCAGTGGCTGCCCTAGAACCTGAGTTCGTTCTTGCATGCGCCCATCATTTTGACAAAGAGTCAAGAGTCATAAAAAATGATGATGGTGAAGCTATAATTCGTCTTGATGCGGATACAATCGAGAAGGTCTTCAAAATACCTCCTGCCCCTGTTTATATGGAAATCACCAAAGAAAGTGCAGCAGAGTATTATGTGAAAAGGGAAAAAGATTGCAAGCGACACATCAATAGGTGGATCCAAGAGCCACGTCCTTCCTTCTCAAGATGGGCAAAGTTGTACCGTTGTGATTTCAAGTGGGAGATAGGAGAAACCATCACTCTTCTCAGCAGGATGATGGGCCTTGAACACTCTAATGTCTTTGAGCCATGGATGTATCAATTCATTATGTTCATACGGCAGTCGCATCACATTTCATGGGGTGAAATCATTAGCGATGCTTTGTGCGAACAACTTGCAGCAGTTCCTACCACTATGACCTTCTTCATGAATTCTTATTTGGTATATTTAGCAGCGTCACTTAGACACTTTCCAAGTCTTTCTACCAAGGGTGATCGCTCGCTTATACCAGTTTGGGAATATTATGACCAGTTGCCATTGAAACCTAGCAGACTGCATTTCAGAAGAGTCCAAGATGCATTCTTCGGATATTTCATGTGTCAGTTTGACGTGGATCTCAGAAACAAAAGAGTATCAGATGAGGCATGGGTCAAGGTGTCTGAGTATGGGTGTTTGTTCCTGCAATTTCCCACCTTCACCTATATGAGGATTGGATGCTATGATGGTCAGCCATACATGCTTCCAAGATACCCAACCGATAAGATAATTCTTATGGAGTTGGGAAGACAGATCATGGCTGTTCATACTTTTCAATCTGCTAGACACAAGGTTGGAATGGGGATCTCTAGCACAAACCCATTGAAAATTGGTCGATACTCCCTTGTCACATCTGTGAAGGCTAAGGCCATGGAGGCTGAATTGCAGGAAATCAAGCTTAAGAGGTTCAAACCTAGAGTTGATTTTGATTATAGAGGTATGAAGGAGAAGATCAAGAAATCCTTTGTGCATGTTCATCGCATTGAAGACATCTGGGTAGATCTCCGCACGGAAGCGGAAGTTCTGAAGATGGATTACTGCAAGCTCACTGTTGAGCAAATTTTTGACTCGAACTTGGCGGATATCCCACAAGGGATGATCGATGACGGGCATATACTTGATTCTGAATACACTTCACGAAGGGTTGAGGAAGCTCCACTTCCTTTGATCCAATGGTCACACAAGGAGTGCGTCTCCATCCTTGACAGATTTCAGCCTATCTTGGCCAACACTAATGCATGGCTGAAAAGTAATGCTGTTAGACTTATGAAAATCAAGGTTGGTAAAGAAGATGATTCTATAGGGCCTCTTGGACGGAAGTCTGAGATTCAGATTGATAATAAGGAGGGTGCTTCATCTTCAGGCACAAGGATCAAGTTACGAGTCAGTCGTGCAGTAGTGCTTCCTCCTGAGGAGACGACTACTCGTGGGAAGGAGAAATCACGGTTCCATGTTCGGGTGATCGATCTGGATAATCCAGAAGAGGGGCAGCAATCTGACGATGCGCCTAAGTCTCTAGTTTCAGACTCGCCTCACGAGGTCATTCCTCCAGTTTCCATTGAGACGCCTCTTTCTCCTCCTGATTTGCTCATTGATGAGTCTCCTCAGAATGCAGTTCCAATTTCAGCATACGAGCCTTCTTCTGATCAACAGCGAGAAAGTATGTTGAAAGTTCCTGAAGATATTCCCATTTGCATCCAGTTATCAGAAATTGACACTTCCACTTCTGGTTTTGAAGAATTCATGAGGCAATCTTCATGTCCGTTGGTAACTGAGCAAAACATAGTTGCTATTCAAACAGATATTCCTCCCAGGGTGACCACAGTGATTCAAACAGAAACTGCTTCTCCTTTGCCTACAGCTGCTACAGGAAGTGAGTTGATGACTTTGCCTCCATGGCTTAGTCCTTTCACCCCAAAAAGAAAGAAGCAAGAGATCTCACCTGATGCCTTCGACTACCAGCAACTCAAACAGTCCAGATCCAAAGTTGCTAAGAAGGCGAAGACTATTTCCAGGGTAACTGTTGATAGCAACAAGATGAAGGTAGCTGAAATTGTGGAACCTATTGCGGATAAACCACTTGAGGAAATGTCAGCTGCTGATTATAGGGTTACAAAGGTAGAATTGGGCAAGCAAACACATGAGGTTATTAAACATGATGCCCAGTTTTCTGTTGCTTCACTAGTGCAAAGATGTGACGATCTTCTTGCTAAGAAAAACAAGCTAGAAGAAGAAAATCGACAGCTCATGACAGCCATCCATAAAATCACAAAACCTGCTACCGAAGGGAGTAACTCTATTGGTTCTTCTGGTTCCCAAGAATCGATTCGTGGAGTGGAAAGAGCTGCTCAGAAAGTACAAGCACTGGATTCCTGGGTTGATCAGCTTCATGATCAATGCGTGCAAGTTATAAAAGACATTTTTCAAATAATGTCTAAGCTGGAAACCATTGAGGAGAAATTGGATCAGACTTCTAACACTTTCAAAAAGAATCTGGAAAGTGTTGAGAAAAGTCTGGCAATCTGGCGTACCATGCCCCAACAACAGCTCAATATCCTGCAGGATCACGCCATCATTTCTTCCAGGGTCATGTACTTGGAATTCGAGGAACTCATGGAAAATAAAACTCTTGTTCTTAAATCCCTCATCGAAGAGATCAGCGATGCAAGGAAATTCCGGGATGAAATTTATCAAGGTATTGTTTCACATTGTGAAAGGGTCTCTTGCAACATAGTAAGTCAGGATGGAGAGCTAATTCCAGAAGAAGAGGTTCTTGCATATTTACAGATGAGGATTCACAGTGAATGGAGAAGTGAACAATTCTCAGCAGTTTCAATTCAAACATTGATGAAACACCAAGCCTTCTTGCATGAGATTCAGTCCATCTTGGATAAAGACAATTCCGCGCTTCTCCGCTGCCACGACACTATTGTGAAGACTATGGTAGTTGCTAAGAACACTCATGAACCGAATCCCGAGGAACTACAAGCAAGCATCCTGAAGTTTCAAGGATTCATGTCTTCACAAAATTCAACTTAAGTGTTTTTCAGCACTTAGTTGAATCTTCTCTCTTTTTGTAATTTCTTAGTTGTAATTTTGTTTTAACAAGATACATGTAAAAGTAGTTTATGTAAAATGCAAGTTACACATTACTTGTACTTTTGTAATTACGTGTAAGTTAACATCAAGTTGTGTCCGATTAGGACTGTAGTTAGTTAGAGTAACTCTTAGTTAGTTAATGAAGTCTCAGTTATTTATTGAATAAGTCTTGGTGGTTGAGAGAATCTCTCAAGTTAGTTAGGATCCTCCCACCTTTTTCTCAAGGCTCCTATTCTATAAATACTTGAGAGGTCCATTGTAATTTTTATCTTTTTGGAAAGCAAGCAAAAACTCTGCCAAATTTACAGCAAGAAGTCTTTGAGCTTATGAATGTGAATTGAAGGTTTTGGAAGAATAATAAAGAAGGATTACTCAAGTTTTGAGTCTTTGAGCTACATGTTTGAGTTTGAATCTTTTTATTTCTTCTATGCAAAGTGTTTCTAAAGGAGCTTAGTCCAATCTGATTTGAAGTCTTTGAGCTGCCAGTAGAGAAGATTAATTAGAATAGGAAACTCTCTTGAAGGAACAGCAAGTCTTTGAGCTTGCGTCCATTCTTGAGGAAAATTATTGTTTGATAAGAAATAGCAGCAAGTCTTTGAGCTCGCATTATTTCTTGTCTTTATGTTGAAAGAATAGATTATTCCAGTCTTTGAGCTGTTATCTTTTATTCATTGTAAATTTTAGTATAGCAAAGGGTAGATAGGACTTCCAATAGTCAAGTCTTTGAGCTTGATATTGCTGTCCCGTCCCGAAGGAAGTGACGGAAGTCTTTGCGCTTTCAGGAAACTTCATTTCCTTTCTCTCATTTCACTTGAAAGTAATTACTGCTGTTCATATTCAATCGCTATCCTTTTCTGTGAAGAGAAAAGGATATTGTCTTTCTTGAAGAAAGAAGGAAGACTGCTGTCCCATCCTATTTTTATTTCAGTTTTAGTTAGATAGGGGGAGCCTTCCCTTAATTAGGAGAGTTTTTACTCGTGTGCTGTGGTTGAAACCACAATTTTGTATATTTCCCCTAAGTGTACAAAATTTTCAACCAACAGTTTTTTGGCGACTCTGTTGGGGACTCGGACGCATTTGGAAGCCTCACGCTTTCGTTTGAAGATTAGTGTCTTGCTGGTAAAAAAAAGAAAAAAAAAGGAAATAACTTTTGTTGGGTCTCCTGCTGATCGAACGAGATTTGAAGTACTTTGTTATTTCTGTCTTTAAAGATCTCTGATATAAATTTGTTTGGCCCATCCGAGACACCAACATTTTCTTGGGTCTCTACTGGGGACACGGACACATTCGGGAGTGTCACGCTTTCGTTTGAAGACTAGTGTCCTACCGTTTTGAAAGAACATCTTGGAAATTCCTTTATTTCCTTAAGCTGGAAAGTTCGCGTGTTTACGTTCGTCGGAAGAAAGGTGAACATTCAGAAGAAATATCTGTTGCTGAAAGAGCTACATACTTTTTGCTTGCTAGTACATCTTCCCTTTCACGAACCACAAGTTATCCTCCTTCAAGGAAGAAGAAATCCATCCCAAGTGAAAATTCTTCCTTCTTTTTCAAACCACTAATACCTTCATTACCTAATATGGCTAATCCTCCACTTCCTCCTCCTGGTCCATGGGGAGTAGCTTTTGGTCCTTTGGCATTAACCCCGCCTCTTCATCTGCTTCCACAAGGTTCGCGCAAAAATCTTCCCAAATTTTATGGCGATGGAAAGCAACACCCAGATGAACATGTCAAGTCCTTTTATATGGCATGTGGTGTTCTTGGGGTTGAACATCAAGATGTTGCTGTTCGGTTGTTCATAGAGACTCTTCAAGGTATTGCAGCCGACTGGTTTTTCAATCTTACGGCTGGTTCAATTGTTTCCTGGAACTCGTTGAGAGACAAGTTCGAGGAACGTTTTAAGCCTGCAGAAGATGAGCACGCCTTATTGGCCCAGTTGACACAAATGAAGAAGGACACGCATGAAGGCATGCGCGAGTTCATTGCTAAATTTAACAAATTAGCAAATAGAATTCCCATTAATTCTAAGCCTACTCCTGAAAACCTCAAGTGTTTTTTCATCAACACTCAATTGCCCGAGGTCAGTTTCTTCTTAAGACGAGCATCTCCTGCTGATTTAGAAGTTGCTCAATCAATGGCTACTGAAATTGAGGACGATTTGATCTTAGCTGGTAAGATCAAGAAGGATTCTAATCGGTTCAAAGGAGTTTCGCACCAGGATAGTTCATTTTCTGGTTCTACCGATCTGATGGTACAGAAATTGGCAAATGAACTTCTTGCTTTGAAGAAGCAAGTGTCTCAGAATTCCTACCCCGCACCGTACAAGGATATCCCAAGAAGGACATATCCTACTGCTGCTGCCAGTTATGCTGCCAAAAATCAACCCAAGTTGCCTCCCCCTCCGGAGAAACTTGCGCTTGAGCCTCCTTCTTCAAAGGCAGCAATTGGTTATTATGAGACTGATCAAAATGAGTCTTCTTATTCTGATTATCAGTCCGATGAAGTTGCTCTTCCTCAACAAGAAGAAGAAGAAGTGACTGGCGACTCTACTATACGTTACATGCACTATGATGACTCTGAGGTTACCGACAGGACTCATAGCCAAGCATTTGCTGTAATGACAAGATCCCAGACCCGGTTGGCCCAGCAAGAAGAAGCTGCAAAGATCGCAAGTGATTCACAACCACCTGTTGTTATTGCTCAAAGGGGAACACCGTTGCCTTATATTTCAAAAGATGCAGCAAAAAACCAAGTAAGTAACAAAAGTCCTTCTCTTGCTTCATTTGTTGAAGCCAAGCCTAGTATGTCCAACCCCAAAACATTTTCGGACAATGTTAATCCTTTTCCAGCTGGATCATTTCAAGCCTTTGATATTATTGATCATGCTAAGAAGACTAAGATTCAGATGTCCGAAGTTGAGTATTTGCAAGCTAATCCTGATCAATTTGATAGATTAGCTGATTTTGTTAAAAGCAAGGAGACTCGTCCTATACTTGAAAACACTATCCCACAAGAACCCAAGAAGTTGCCTAATCATTTGGTAACCATTCCATCTACCACCCAGGGAAAAATAGAACCTTTTTACATTTCCTTGTTGATCAATGGTTTTCAGTTAAGCAATTGTGTCTTGGATTCTGGTGCTTCTGATAACGTCATGCCCGCAAAGGTTGCTCAAGCTTTGGGGCTGACTTTGACCAAAACTTTTGGTCATTGTTATTCCATGGAGAACAAGCAAGTGCCCCTTATTGGGCAAATCAAGGACGCACAATTTGCATTTGCTGCTTTTCCGGATAATAAGATAAAGATGACTGTCTTGGTGGCTGACGTTCCTGCATCATACGGAATGTTGCTTGGCCGTAATTTTTGTAAAGATGTTGGAGGTGAACTCAACATGGACATGACAGAAGCAAGAATACCTGTCAAAGGTGTTGTGCAGAAGTTAATTCCTAAAAGAGAGACCAAGTACACGGTTGTCAAATCCAATGACCCTCATGCTCAGATTCTTTTTGAATCTTCAGGTTTTGGGAATTACTACCTCCATGTTGATGAAATTTCAGAATTTGCTGAAGATTATCCTTCTAGCAGCTCTGATATTTCATTACTTTTGGCAAATGAAAGTTTTGTTGATACTGATCAGGACCAAACATCAGAAGATGGGTCATCCAGTTCATATGTTATGGTTGAAGAGGTCACATCTTCAGTTGCTGATGAAAGTATTCCGTCACCTCCTCAACAAGAAGAGCTTCATTCTTCGTCTGTTCAAGAGGAAAGTTCATCCTCTCCTATGGAAGAAGATGATAACTTTTCTTTTCACAATGCACTCATCTCGGAGGAAGGCAGCTCTAATCATTCCAATGAAAATAACAGTTCAAATGATGTATGGACTCTTGAATTTGATGGCAGCTGTGCTACGAATGGATCCGGAGCTGGTCTAGTTCTTATATCTCCCAAGGGAGAGATCTTCCCTTACTCTTTCAAATTACAATTTGCTAATACCAACAATACGGCTGAATATGAGTCGCTCTTGTTGGGAATGAGTGTTGCTTTGAAAAGAGGAATCAGAAACCTTCATGCCCAAGGCGATGCAGAATTAATTGTTTGTCAAGTGAGAAACATATATCAAACCAAGAATGACAGGCTCAAGCATTATCGCAATTTGGTGTGGGAGAATATCGAAGAGTTTGATTCTTTCAATATCTCAGTTGTTCCTCGTGAATACAATGATAGAGCTGATTCTCTTGCTGTCTCAGCTACTTCATTAATTCCACATCTTGACTTTGGTCAAGATAAATACATCATTGAGATAATCTACAGACCTAGTGTGCCTGATAATTGGGATCATTGGCAGATCTTCAATGATGATAAGCAGATTAATAATTTCTTGCAAGCTGAGGATGGTTTTAACAACTTGTATTTTGAAGGAAGTAATTCTCCTTCTTCTTCGTCTTCAGATCCGGTGCCTGATACATCATCTGAATCAGATGAAAATATCCTTCAGCTGAAAGGAAATAAAATCCCTAAGGGATTGGTTTCTCTTGAAAAATTTTTCGATCAACATGATCGTTATATCAAGAGACGACAACAAGAGAATACGGATTCTCTTATGGGATATGAGAAATACAATATTGGATCTGACGGAGATCCAAAGTTTGTCAATATTGGCAATAACTGCACTTCAGAAGAGAGGAATCAGTTTATTCAGCTTTTGCGTCAATATCATGATGTTTTGGCGTACTCATATGATGATCTAAAGTCCTTCCAACCCAAGGAAGTGCAGCATGACATTCCTCTCAAGCTTGGTGCGGAGCCTTTTAGACAAAAGCAACGCCAATATAATCCAAAGATTTCAGGTACCATTCTTTCTGAAGTTCAAAAGATGCTTGATGCTCGGATTATCTTTCCCATCCATCATTCAACATGGTTGGCAAACATAGTACCGGTGCGTAAGAAGAATGGAGAAATACGTATCTGTGTGGACTTTAGGAATCTTAATCAGCTATCACTTAAAGACAATTATCCATTGCCAATCATGGATCAAGTCCTTCAAACAGTGACAGGCTCCGAGATGTTATCTATGCTCGATGGATTTTCGGGATACAATCAGATTGAGGTTAATGAACTTGATCAATACAAGACTGCATTCACCACTCCATGGGGTACGTTTGCGTACCGTAGAATGCCTTTTGGTTTGATCAATGCAGGAGCTACTTTCCAGCGAGCTATGGATTTAGCTTTTCGTGGTATTATGGGGAGGTATATTGTGGTATATCTTGATGATCTTACTGTTTTTTCTAAAGATCGTGAGAATCATCTTTTTCATCTGCAAGATGTACTTGAAAGATGTCGCAAGCATGGCATCTCTCTTAATCCCAAGAAGTCAGTTTTTGGGGTGACGGAAGGAAAACTACTTGGTCACATTGTTTCTAAGGAGGGCATAAAGGTTGATCCTGAAAGGGTTAGATCTATTCAGAATCTCCCTTTGCCGTCCAACAAGACTGCTGTTCATTCTTTTTTTGGCAAGGTTAATTTTCTGCGAAGGTTCATCCCTGACTTTGCAGAGAAAACTCGTCATATTGTGGATATGATGAAAGGAAAGTCTTCTTTCCATTGGAATCCTGAAGGAAGAGCGGCATTCAACGAAATCAAAGATGCAATTGCTCATGCGCCTGTGTTGGTTTGTCCCAACTACACTAAGGAGTTCATTATGTATAGCTATGCTTCCGAGCATACTTTGTCGGCCATTTTAATGCAGAAAAATTCAGAAGGAATTGAATCTCTTATCGCTTTCATGAGTTGTCCTTTGAAGTCTCATGAACTCAAGTATTCCTCCATTGAAAAGAATGCTTATGCGGTGGTAAAAGCAGTTAAGAACTTCCGTTTTTACATATTGAATTCTCATACCATTGTGTTAGTTCCTGATACATCAGTCAAATCTATATTAACACAACAAGAATTTGGTACAAAAAGAGGAAATTGGATTGCTAGAATCCAAGAATATGACTTGGAGATCAGGCCTACAAAGCTCGTTCGAGGAAGAGGACTCTGTCAGTTGATGGCGGAAGGTATTCCAGAGGAGCGAGAATTGAATGATTCAGAAGATCTTCCCAAAGTGCTGTTTGTTAGTACTACTGATGAATGGTACTGATGAATGGTACTCTAATATGGCGATTGTCCACAACATTTGACATTCAAGGAAAAGAGAAGTATCAAATTGAAAGCTGCAAACTTCGTATTATGGGATGCTGGTTTGTACAAGAAAGCCATTGACGGTACTTTCCTCCGATGTGTTGACAAAGCGCAACAAACTAAATTGCTGGAATCTTTTCATGACAAGGCTTGTGGAGGACATTTTTCTGCCCCAGTGACCGCTCATAAAATTTTGAGAGCAAAATATTATTGGCCCACACTCTTTCAAGATGCTTTTCGGTGGGTACGTAAATGTGTACATTGTCAGCAGTTTGTAGGAAAACCAAAGCTTGCAGCATTACCATTGAAGCCGGTTATTGTTGAAGAACCTTTCCGGCAATGGGGCATTGATTTCATTGGTGTGATCAATCCCTCCTCAAGTGCAGGTCATTCCTATGTCCTTACAGCTACTGATTATTTCACCAAGTGGGTGGAAGCCATACCAGTAAAGAACGCTACTTCTGAGGTAGTATGTAGATTCCTCAAGGAGAATATTATTTCCAGGTTTGGTGTTCCTTTCAAGATTGTGACTGATAATGCGGCTACTTTCTCTTCCTCAGAAATTTCACAATTTTGCTTTGAGTATAATATTTTGTTAACTCATTCATCTGATTATTATCCTCAAGGTAATGGTCAAGCGGAATCTAGTAACAAGAATTTGATTACTATTATTCGCAAGCTTGTGGAGGAAAATCAAAGATCCTGGCATAAGGCTCTTTTTGATGCTTTATGGGCAGACAGGATTACACCCAAGAGGGCTATTGGTATGTCTCCATTTCAGCTCCTTTATGGGATTAATGCAGAAATACCCATCACTTTGGAACTCCCTGCTCTCCAGTTATCTAAAGCAATTGAAGATCAAACTTATGAGGATGCTTTAGATAAAAGGATCATGTATCTTTCCCAACTGGAAGAACAAAGAACACAAGTGGTAGACTGAATTGCTCAGCATCAGCTACAGGTTAAAATTCTTTTTGACAAGAAAGCAAAACAAAAGGGATTCCAAGTTGGTGATCGTGTTTTGCTTTGGGATAAGCGAAGGGAACCGAAAGGCTTACATGGCAAATTTGATTCTCTTTGGCGAGGACCCTTTACCATTCACCGTATTGCTGGAGAAGATAGTTTTATCTTGTCTTATCATGATGGAACCCCATTTGTGCTGCCATATAACGGTCAGCATTTGAAGCATTACTTTGAATGAAGATTCGAGGTAACTTTTTGTAAATAATGTCTTTCTCTTGTTTGTTTTTCGCCTTTTGTTTGTTTGTTTTTGCTTTGTTTGACTCTGTGACCCAATGGATAAGAGGAAGGCACTTAGAGTTCTGGATTCTTTTCTCTCATAATCTTGAAGGATAAATGAAAGAATTCCCCAGTTAGAGCCTGTTGTTGTCCTCATTTTTGTTTCCAAAAATGAAGGACCACTACGAGGAAATTTTTATGAAAAAATAAAAATTATTACTCTATGGCACGCTTCCCGAGGCAGAATTATGACTAATCCTTGGACTGGCTTAATCCTCAGTCCGTTCTCGAACTACGTTTCGAATTTCGTCTAATTCTGAGTTCGTTTGCTATGCCTTTCCTTCAAATTCGGGTTTTAAAACCCAGACTGCAGGTGGAGAATTTTCTTCAAACTGCAAGTTTTAATGATATTCATTGTTGTGGTCTTTGTAGGGGAATTTTTGATCACTTACATGTGCATTTTTTTATTTCAAATATGTCACTTGTAATTTATTTTAAGTTTCCCATTTAATGTTTTTATCTTTTTATTGTTTTTTGGTCATTTTTAGTTAAAATAGGGGTTTTTTAGCTCAACTGCAAGTAAACATGCAGTTTGTCCAAAAAACCCCTACTTTAATGGGTTTTACATGTAATAGGGATTTTAAATCCCCATTACATGTGTGCAAGTGTTTAATACTTGTTGTAGGGATTTTATTTCCCCCTTACAAGGAATTTTAAACTTGCAGTTTGTCTTTCAAAACCCGATTTTAGCATAAAGTTCATTTTTGACAATTTTTAAACTTGTCATTTGTCCAAAAAAACCCGATTTTGGCTTAATGAGTGAAAAAGTGAAATTTTAAACTTGTTGTTTTATATTTAAAACCCGATTTTGAGCATGAAAAGGAAAAAGGAGAAAATCGAACTTGTCATTTTATGTTTAAAACCCGATTTGCTTCCTTTTGAAGAAAATCGAACTTGTCATTCATTTTTCAAAACCCGAAATGCAAGAATGAAGCGATTTTGGACTTTTTCAAGGCGAAATTCGTGGATGAATCGTTGGATGATGGGGGCGTTTTGAGTTTGCATCCTATCTTCTTGCATTTTTTGACATCTATCATGCCATTTCAAAGACAAATCCGCTGGTTTTTACCCTAAGAAACAGCAATTGCGTTTTTTTTTTAAACGTGCCTCATGAATGCCACGATTTGAGCGGTTAAATCTTCAATGTTGCCCACACTCCTAAATCGTTTTGGCCTTTCTTCCTAAGGCGTGGAGGGTAAGAAAGGTTTCGCACCATTTAATGGTGCATTGAATGTGCAATATGCGATAAATGCCACGTTTTAACAAAAACGTGACTCTCTCTTGGCTGTGTGTTTAATCCTTTGGCATTAATATCTCTTCAAACACCTTTGGTGTTATTATTCCAGCAAATACCTTGATCGTTTTGCTTCAACAAACCCGGAAGGAACACTTTCATTGGCATTTTACTCTTGCAAGTTTAAGATTGCTGCCATTTTTGGGGGCATTTTCACAAAAACGTGATAAGGGTTTAATAGTTCAGTTTTTCTTCTTCATCTCAAGAAGTATTGCATTGTTGGAGAAGCATTTTGATTTTCCAATCAAGGTATGTTCTTCCTTTCTTCTCTTCTTTTTATTATTTTCATGTCTTCTTCATTTTTCGTTTCTTGTTACGTTCTTCGCATGTGTTGTTCTTCCCTTAAAATTGGTTTTCATGAAACAAATCTTCCCTCTAAAATGCAATTGTTAAATTGCACTATTCTTCTCAAAATTCCATCTTAACTTGTATTCGAGATTTTTAATCTCGATTGCAAGTTCGCTGGAAATTCTTGTTCTTCCCTTACGGTTGAGAAAATTAATCATTTTTGGTTAAATTTCCAAGCTTGAAAAATGTGAAATACCTCTCTCTTGCAAATTCGGATTTTGAAAACCGGATTACATGTTGAAAAGATCTTCCCATTTTCATGAAAATGACTATCCCGGATATTCCCATTTCTATCCATCCACGTTCCCCATATCCGCACTTTTCATTTCCATCATTTCCCGCAAGTCAAAACCCCATTTTCCATCCGTTTCTCCATTTTCGAATTTACAAGTATACTTGTATTCGGGTTTTAAAATCCCGATTGCATGTATGTACTTTCCAACTTGTATACTTACGAAAATTCCCCCAAGATCCGAAATTGGTCAAAGTCAAGATTTTCCCATTTCTACATGTCTTCCCTCTTCTTCTCACAAAACCGTGAAATTCAGAGATCAAAGTTTTACCCATTTGAAAAAAGAAAAAATGATATTTGCAGCTGATTATGATGTGGCCTTAACCCTTTTAAGTCTTCATCACAGCATTCCAGGTTCGCAATCAATGTCAGATTTGCCGGCATCGCCAACTCCAAAGAAAATGAAATACAAATATGACAAATACCAGAATGAGATTGCACCTTCCCAGGTATCTTCTCCATTGGATCGTATCAGGGATACAGAAATAGGGCACGTTGATATGGCGGAATTCATTCACAGGGTAGAAGATCCACAGGATAACAACTTGCAGCGGCTGTTGGACAGCCATATCCATCATGCGTCTTCTTTTCCAGTGGCTGCCCTAGAACCTGAATTTATTCTTGCATGCGCCCATCATTTTGACAAAGAGTCAAGAGTCATAAAAAATGATGATGGTGAAGCCATAATTCGTCTTGATGCGGATACGATCGAGAAGGTCTTCAAAATACCTCCTGCACCTGTTTATATGGAAATCACCAAAGAAAGTGCAGCAGAGTATTATGTGAAAAGAGAAAAAGATTGCAAGCGCCACATCAATAAGTGGATTCATGAGCCACGTCCTTCCTTCTCAAGATGGGCAAAGTTGTACCGTTGTGATTTCAAGTGGGAGATAGGAGACACCATCACTCTTCTCAGCAGAATGATAGGCCTTGAGCACTCTAATGTCTTTGAGCCATGGATGTGTCAATTCATCATGTTCATACGGCAGTCGCATCACATTTCATGGGGTGAAATCATCAGCGATGCTTTGTGCGAACAACTTGCAGCAGTTCCTACCACTATGACCTTCTTTATGAATTCTTATTTGGTATATTTAGCAGCATCACTTAGACACTTTCCAGGTCTTTCTACCAAGGGTGATCGCTCGCTCATACCAGTTTGGGAATATTATGACCAGCTGCCCTTGAAACCTAGCAGACTACATTTCAGAAGAGTCCAAGACGCATTCTTTGGATATTTTATGTGTCAGTTTGACATGGATCTCCGAAATAAACGAGTGTCAGATGAAGCATGGGTCAAGGTATCTGAGTATGGCTGCTTATTCCTGCAATTTCCCACCTTCACCTACATGAGGATTGGGTGCTATGATGGACAACCATACATGCTTCCAAGATACCCGACCGATAGGATAATTCTTATGGAGTTGGGAAGACAGATTATGGCTGTTCATACTCTTCAGTCTGCTAGACACAAGGTCGGAATGGGAATCTCCAGCACAAATCCATTGAAAATTGGTCGATACTCCCTTGTCACATCTGTGAAGGCTAAGGCCATGGAGGTTGAATTGCAGGAAATCAAGCTTAAGAGGTTCAAACCTAGGGCTGATTTTGATTATAGAGGTATGAAGGAAAAGATCAAGAAATCCTTTGTACATGTTCATCGCATTGAAGACATCTGGGCAGATCTCCGCACAGAAGCTGAAGTCCTGAAGATGGATTACTGCAGGCTCACTGTTGAGCAAATTGTTGACTTGAACTTGGCAGATATCCCACAAGGGATGATTGATGACGGGCGTATACTTGATCCTGAATACATTTCACGGAGGGTTGAGGAAGCTCCACTTCCTTTGATTCAATGGTCACATAAAGAGTGCGTCTCCATTCTTGACAGATTTCAGCCCATCTTGGCCAACACTAACGCATGGTTGAAAAGCAATGCTGTTAGACTTATCAAAATCAAGGTTGGGAAGGAAGATGATTCTACAGGGCCTCTTGGACGGAAGTCTGAGATCCAGATTGATAATAAGGAGGGTGCTTCAGCTTCAAGCACAAGGATCAAATTATGAGTTAGTCGTGCAGTAGTGCTTCCACCTGAAGAAACAACTACTCGTGGGAAGGAGAAATCGCGGTTCCATGTTCAGGTGGTTGATCTGGATAATCCAAAAGAGGGGCAGCAATCTGATGATGCGCCTAGGTCTCCAGTTCTAGACACGCCTCACGAGGTCATTCCTCCAGTTTCCATTGAGACGCCTCTTTCTCCTCCTGATTTGCTCATTGATGAGTCTCCTCAGAATGCAGTTCCAATTTCAGCATACGAGCCTTCTCCTGATCAACAGCGAGAAAGTATGTTGAAAGTTCCTGAAGATATTCCCATTTGCATCCAGTTATCAGAAATTGACACTTCCACTTCTGGTTTTGAAGAATTCATGAGGCAATCTTCATGTCCGTTGGTAACTGAGCAAAACATAGTTGCTATTCAAACAGATATTCCTCCCAGGGTGACCACAGTGATTCAAACAGAAACTGCTTCTCCTTTGCCTACAGCTGCTACAGGAAGTGAGTTGATGACTTTGCCTCCATGGCTTAGTCCTTTCACCCCAAAAAGAAAGAAGCAAGAGATCTCACCTGATGCCTTCGACTACCAGCAACTCAAACAGTCCAGATCCAAAGTTGCTAAGAAGGCGAAGACTATTTCCAGGGTAACTGTTGATAGCAACAAGATGAAGGTAGCTGAAATTGTGGAACCTATTGCGGATAAACCACTTGAGGAAATGTCAGCTGCTGATTATAGGGTTACAAAGGTAGAATTGGGCAAGCAAACACATGAGGTTATTAAACATGATGCCCAGTTTTCTGTTGCTTCACTAGTGCAAAGATGTGACGATCTTCTTGCTAAGAAAAACAAGCTAGAAGAAGAAAATCGACAGCTCATGACAGCCATCCATAAAATCACAAAACCTGCTGCCGAAGGGAGTAACTCTATTGGTTCTTCTGGTTCCCAAGAATCGATTCGTGGAGTGGAAAGAGCTGCTCAGAAAGTACAAGCACTGGATTCCTGGGTTGATCAGCTTCATGATCAATGCGTGCAAGTTATAAAAGACATTTTTCAAATAATGTCTAAGCTGGAAACCATTGAGGAGAAATTGGATCAGACTTCTAACACTTTCAAAAAGAATCTGGAAAGTGTTGAGAAAAGTCTGGCAATCTGGCGTAC
The DNA here is from genome assembly GCF_030272615.1 of Cryptomeria japonica. Taxonomy (NCBI): domain Eukaryota; kingdom Viridiplantae; phylum Streptophyta; class Pinopsida; order Cupressales; family Cupressaceae; genus Cryptomeria; species Cryptomeria japonica. The sequence goes on from NC_081410.1 coordinate 650,604,155, forward strand.
CATGCCCCAACAACAGCTCAATATCCTGCAGGATCACGCCATCATTTCTTCCAGGGTCATGTACTTGGAATTCGAGGAACTCATGGAAAATAAAACTCTTGTTCTTAAATCCCTCATCGAAGAGATCAGCGATGCAAGGAAATTCCGGGATGAAATTTATCAAGGTATTGTTTCACATTGTGAAAGGGTCTCTTGCAACATAGTAAGTCAGGATGGAGAGCTAATTCCAGAAGAAGAGGTTCTTGCATATTTACAGATGAGGATTCACAGTGAATGGAGAAGTGAACAATTCTCAGCAGTTTCAATTCAAACATTGATGAAACACCAAGCCTTCTTGCATGAGATTCAGTCCATCTTGGATAAAGACAATTCCGCGCTTCTCCGCTGCCACGACACTATTGTGAAGACTATGGTAGTTGCTAAGAACACTCATGAACCGAATCCCGAGGAACTACAAGCAAGCATCCTGAAGTTTCAAGGATTCATGTCTTCACAAAATTCAACTTAAGTGTTTTTCAGCACTTAGTTGAATCTTCTCTCTTTTTGTAATTTCTTAGTTGTAATTTTGTTTTAACAAGATACATGTAAAAGTAGTTTATGTAAAATGCAAGTTACACATTACTTGTACTTTTGTAATTACGTGTAAGTTAACATCAAGTTGTGTCCGATTAGGACTGTAGTTAGTTAGAGTAACTCTTAGTTAGTTAATGAAGTCTCAGTTATTTATTGAATAAGTCTTGGTGGTTGAGAGAATCTCTCAAGTTAGTTAGGATCCTCCCACCTTTTTCTCAAGGCTCCTATTCTATAAATACTTGAGAGGTCCATTGTAATTTTTATCTTTTTGGAAAGCAAGCAAAAACTCTGCCAAATTTACAGCAAGAAGTCTTTGAGCTTATGAATGTGAATTGAAGGTTTTGGAAGAATAATAAAGAAGGATTACTCAAGTTTTGAGTCTTTGAGCTACATGTTTGAGTTTGAATCTTTTTATTTCTTCTATGCAAAGTGTTTCTAAAGGAGCTTAGTCCAATCTGATTTGAAGTCTTTGAGCTGCCAGTAGAGAAGATTAATTAGAATAGGAAACTCTCTTGAAGGAACAGCAAGTCTTTGAGCTTGCGTCCATTCTTGAGGAAAATTATTGTTTGATAAGAAATAGCAGCAAGTCTTTGAGCTCGCATTATTTCTTGTCTTTATGTTGAAAGAATAGATTATTCCAGTCTTTGAGCTGTTATCTTTTATTCATTGTAAATTTTAGTATAGCAAAGGGTAGATAGGACTTCCAATAGTCAAGTCTTTGAGCTTGATATTGCTGTCCCGTCCCGAAGGAAGTGACGGAAGTCTTTGCGCTTTCAGGAAACTTCATTTCCTTTCTCTCATTTCACTTGAAAGTAATTACTGCTGTTCATATTCAATCGCTATCCTTTTCTGTGAAGAGAAAAGGATATTGTCTTTCTTGAAGAAAGAAGGAAGACTGCTGTCCCATCCTATTTTTATTTCAGTTTTAGTTAGATAGGGGGAGCCTTCCCTTAATTAGGAGAGTTTTTACTCGTGTGCTGTGGTTGAAACCACAATTTTGTATATTTCCCATAAGTGTACAAAATTTTCAACCAACACGGTTAAGGAATTTAATCATTTTTGGTTAAAATTCCAAGTTTGAAAAATGTGAAATACCCCTCCCTCGCAAATTCGGGTTTTAAAAACTGGATTACATGTTGAAAAGTTCTTCCCATTTTCATGAAAATGACTTTCCCGGATATACCCATTTCTATCCATTTATGTTCCCCATATCCGTACTTTCCATTTCCATCATTTCCCGCAAGTCAAAATCTCATTTTTCGTCCATTTCTCCATTTTCGAATTTACAAGTGTACTTGTATTCGGGTTTTAATACCCCGATTGCATGTATGTCCTTTCCAACTTGTATACTTGCGAAAATTTTCCCAAGATCCGAAATTGGTCAAAGTCAAGATTTTCCCATTTCTACATATCTCTCCTCTTCCTCTCACAAAACCGTGAAATTCAGAGATCAAAGTTTTACCCATTTGAAGAAGGAAAAATGATATTTGCAGTTGACTATGATGTTGCCTTAACTCTTTTAAGTCTTCATCACAGCATTCCAGGTTCACAATCAATGTCAGATTTGCCGGCATCTCCAACTCCAAAGAAAATGAAATACAAATATGACAAATACTAGAATGAGGTTGAACCTTCCCAGGTTTCTTCTCCTTTGGATCGCATCAGGGACACGGAAATACGGCACGTTGATATGGCAGAATTCATCAACAGGGTAGAAGATCCACAGGATAACAACTTGCAGCGGCTGTTGGACAGCCATATCCATCATGCATCTTCTTTCCCAGTGGCTGCCCTAGAACCTGAGTTCGTTCTTGCATGCGCCCATCATTTTGACAAAGAGTCAAGAGTCATAAAAAATGATGATGGTGAAGCTATAATTCGTCTTGATGCGGATACAATCGAGAAGGTCTTCAAAATACCTCCTGCCCCTGTTTATATGGAAATCACCAAAGAAAGTGCAGCAGAGTATTATGTGAAAAGGGAAAAAGATTGCAAGCGACACATCAATAGGTGGATCCAAGAGCCACGTCCTTCCTTCTCAAGATGGGCAAAGTTGTACCGTTGTGATTTCAAGTGGGAGATAGGAGAAACCATCACTCTTCTCAGCAGGATGATGGGCCTTGAACACTCTAATGTCTTTGAGCCATGGATGTATCAATTCATTATGTTCATACGGCAGTCGCATCACATTTCATGGGGTGAAATCATTAGCGATGCTTTGTGCGAACAACTTGCAGCAGTTCCTACCACTATGACCTTCTTCATGAATTCTTATTTGGTATATTTAGCAGCGTCACTTAGACACTTTCCAAGTCTTTCTACCAAGGGTGATCGCTCGCTTATACCAGTTTGGGAATATTATGACCAGTTGCCATTGAAACCTAGCAGACTGCATTTCAGAAGAGTCCAAGATGCATTCTTCGGATATTTCATGTGTCAGTTTGACGTGGATCTCAGAAACAAAAGAGTATCAGATGAGGCATGGGTCAAGGTGTCTGAGTATGGGTGTTTGTTCCTGCAATTTCCCACCTTCACCTATATGAGGATTGGATGCTATGATGGTCAGCCATACATGCTTCCAAGATACCCAACCGATAAGATAATTCTTATGGAGTTGGGAAGACAGATCATGGCTGTTCATACTTTTCAATCTGCTAGACACAAGGTTGGAATGGGGATCTCTAGCACAAACCCATTGAAAATTGGTCGATACTCCCTTGTCACATCTGTGAAGGCTAAGGCCATGGAGGCTGAATTGCAGGAAATCAAGCTTAAGAGGTTCAAACCTAGAGTTGATTTTGATTATAGAGGTATGAAGGAGAAGATCAAGAAATCCTTTGTGCATGTTCATCGCATTGAAGACATCTGGGTAGATCTCCGCACGGAAGCGGAAGTTCTGAAGATGGATTACTGCAAGCTCACTGTTGAGCAAATTTTTGACTCGAACTTGGCGGATATCCCACAAGGGATGATCGATGACGGGCATATACTTGATTCTGAATACACTTCACGAAGGGTTGAGGAAGCTCCACTTCCTTTGATCCAATGGTCACACAAGGAGTGCGTCTCCATCCTTGACAGATTTCAGCCTATCTTGGCCAACACTAATGCATGGCTGAAAAGTAATGCTGTTAGACTTATGAAAATCAAGGTTGGTAAAGAAGATGATTCTATAGGGCCTCTTGGACGGAAGTCTGAGATTCAGATTGATAATAAGGAGGGTGCTTCATCTTCAGGCACAAGGATCAAGTTACGAGTCAGTCGTGCAGTAGTGCTTCCTCCTGAGGAGACGACTACTCGTGGGAAGGAGAAATCACGGTTCCATGTTCGGGTGATCGATCTGGATAATCCAGAAGAGGGGCAGCAATCTGACGATGCGCCTAAGTCTCTAGTTTCAGACTCGCCTCACGAGGTCATTCCTCCAGTTTCCATTGAGACGCCTCTTTCTCCTCCTGATTTGCTCGTCGATGAGTCTCCTTAGAATGTAGTTCCCATTTCAACATACGAGCCTTCTCCTGATCAACAACGAGAAAGTGTGTTGAAAGTTCCTGAAGATAATCCCACTTACATTCAGTTATCAGAAATTGATACTTCCACTTCTGGTTTTGAAGAATTCATGAGGCAATCTTCATGTCCATGGTAACTGAGCAAACCGTGGTCGCTATTCAAACAGATATTCCTCCTAGGGTGACCACGGTAATTCAAACAGAAATTGCTTCTCCTTTGCCTACGGCTGCTACTGGAAGTGAGTTGATGACTTTGCCTCCATGGCTTAGTTCTTTCACCCCGAAAAGGAAGAAGCAAGAGATCTCACCTTATGCCTTTGACTACCAGCAACTCAAACAGTCCAGATCCAAAGTTGCTAAGAAGGCAAAGACTATCTCTAGGGTAACTGTTGATAGCAACAAGATAAAAGTAGCTGAAATTGTGGAACCTATTGCAGATAAACCACTTGATGAAATGTCAGCTGCTGATTATAAGGTTACAAGGGTAGAATTGGGCAAGCAAACACATGAGGTCATTAAACATGATGCTCAGTTTTCTGTTGCTTCACTAGTGCAAAGGTGTGACGATCTTCTTGCGAAGAAAGACAAGCTAGAAGAAGAAAACCGACAGCTCATGGCAGCCATTCATAAAATCACAAAACCTGCTGCTGAAGGGAGTAACTCCATAGGTTCTTCTGGTTCCCAAGAATCGATTCGTGGAGTGGAAAGAGCTGCTCAGAAAGTACAAGCACTGGATTCCTGGGTTGATCAGCTTCATGATCAATGTGTACAAGTGGTAAAAGACATTTTTCAAATAATGTCTAAGTTGGAAACCATTGAGGAGAAACTGGATCAGACTTCTAACACTTTCAAAAAGAATCTGGAAAGCGTCGAGAAAAGTCTGACAATCTGGCATACCGTGCCCCAACAACAGCTGAGTATTTTGCAGGAGCACGCCATCATCTCTTCCAGGGTCATGTACTTGGAATTTGAGGAACTCATGGAAAACAAGACCCTTGTTCTTAAATCCCTCATTGAGGAGATCAGTGATGCAAGGAGATTCCGGGATGAAGTCTATCGAGGTATTGTCTCACATTGTGAAAGGTCCTCTTGCAATATAGTAAGTCAGGATGGAGAGCTGATTCTAGAAGAAGAGGTTCTTTCTGATTTACAGATGAGGATTCATAATGAATGGAGGAGCGAACAATTCTTGGCAGCTTCAATTCAAGCATTGATGAAAAACACCAAGCCTTTTTGCACGAGATCCAGTCTATCCTGGATAAAGACAATTCTGCGCTCCTCCGCTGTCACGACACTATTGTGAAGACTATGGTTGTTGCTAAGAACACCCATGAACCGAATCCCGAGGAACTACAAGCGAGCATCCGGAAATTTCAAAGATTCGTGTCTTCACAAAATGCAACTTAAGTGTTTTTCAACACTTAGTTGAATTTTCCCTCTTTTGTAATCTTTAGTTGTAATTTTGTTTTGACAAGTTACATGTAAAAGTAATTTTTGTAAAATGCAAGTTACACATTACTTGCACTTTTGTAATTACATGTAAGGCAACTACAAGTTGTGTCCGATTAGGACTGTAGTTGGAATAAGTCTTAGTTAGTTAGAGTAACTCTTAGTTAATTAATGAAGTCTCAGTTATTTATTGAACGAGTCTTGGTAGTTGAGAGAATCTCTCAAGTTAGTTAGGATCCTCCCACCTTTTTCTCAAGGCTCCTCTTCTATAAATACTTGAGAGGTCCATTGTAAATATATCTTTTTGGAAAGCAAGCAAAAACTCTGCCAAATTTACAGCAAGAAGTCTTTGAGCTTATGTATGTGAATTGAAGGTTTTGAAGAATAATAAAGAAGGATTACTCAAGTTTTGAGTCTTTGAGCTACATGTTTGAGTTTGAATCTTTTTATCTCTTTTATGCAAAGTGTTTCTAAAGGAGCTTAGTCCAATCTGATTTGAATTCTTTGAGCTGCAAGTAGAGAAGACTAATTAAAATAGGAAACTCTCTTGAAGGAGCAGCAAGTCTTTGAGCTTGCGTCTATTCTTGAGGAAAAATTACTGTTTGATAAGAAATAGCAGCAAGTCTTTGAGCTTGCATTAATTCTTGTTTTTGTGTTAAAAGAATAGATTATTTCAGTCTTTGAGCTGTTATCTTTTATTCGTTGTAAAAATTTAGTATAGCAAAGGGTAGATAGGACTTCCAATAGTCAAGTCTTTGAGCTTGATATTGCTGTCCCGTCCTGAAGGAAGTGACGGAAGTCTTTGTGCTTTCAGGAAACTTCATTTCTTTTCTCTTATTTCACTTAAAAGTGGTTACTGCTGTTATTCAATCGCTATCCTTTTCTGTGAAGAGAAAAGGATATTGTCTTTCTTGAAAAAAGAAGAAAGATTGTTGTTCCATCCCATTTTATTTTCCAAGTTGTAGTTAGATAGGGGGAGCCTTTCCATTAATTAGGAGAGTTTTTACTCGTGTGCTGTGGTTGAAACCACAATTTTGTATATTTCCCCAAGTGTACAAAATTTTCAACCAACAACGCTCTCATTCTCTACCACCTTGGATCTCAGACAAAACTTCTGAAATTCCTCAGTGTAGCTACTCACATCCGAGTCTCTTTGTCTCAAATTTTGTCTCCTCTTATGCAATTGGATCTCATAATCTTCAAGGATGTATGCCTCTTTCACCTTGGCTAACATGCCCTTCCAAGTAGCTATTGGGTTCTTGCCCTCTTTGTGCCTCTCTTCTTGAATAAATTTCGACCAAGTCAATGCTTCCCCTCTCAATCTAGACTTGGCCACCTTCACCTTTTGTGCCTCACTGATTCCATCACATTCAAAGTGATTCTCCAATCCCTCTATCCATTCCAGGACTACCTCAAGTTCCATTTTTCCACAAAAAAGTGGCACTCCTTCTAGGGATTTTCCTCCTAAGGCTTTGATTGCTTTAAGGAAAGGTTCTTCAGGTAGAATAGGGTCTGGTTCAGGAGTCCTATCCTCTTCTACAACTTCTTTACCCTTCCCCTCATTGACCTTGATTGTCACTTTCTCAGTTTTATCTTCAATGCGTCTAGTTTGCTCTCCAGTTGTAGTAATCTTTCTCTGAGGAGCCTATTTTCTTCTGCTTGGTCTTCTACCTTCTTGGCTAGCTTTGCATTGGTCACCATCCTTAGACTGTTCTCTCCTATTGATTCAGTCTCTGTCATGTACTGGCTTCTTCCCAAATCTTGATTGCTCGGATACCACTATGATGGGGAGGTACTCCCAAAGAGAGTTAATTCCTTGTCTAAGGGCAGTCAAGTGTTGTCCTAGTGGGCTCCCTTCATTGTTCATCTGGTCGACTAATCAATTTAGACATCTCAACTCTCTAGGAGTGCTCCCAATCAAGATGTGCTCATTGGTTGCTCAGGCTTGATTGAGATTCACAAGGGTAAATCCAACCTCACACTCTCAAACTCCTAACAAATGCTTGCAGAGGTTATAGTAGGTGTTTATGATGTTTTCCAAGGGTAATCAACTGGTTTTGAGCATGGGTTTGATTCATTTCCCCATCGCTCCTTCCTTTCCCTATTTTCTAGGCCTAGTAGCCCTAGAGCCCCAATTAGCCTTACCTAACCGGTTTTTGTGGATTTTCTCACAATTTCCCCAAAGACCCACACAAACTCTTTGATGATCAAGATGCCCTTTTGTAAGTACTTTCCAACTTATGAAGTGAGGAATCTCAGTCTGACCGTACAGGTACGAAACCCGAGAAATGCATGTTTTGGAGGGTTCTAGGCTTGTTTTGGTCTTTTTCCAAGGGTTAGGTGTCTTCCTTGATCTGCCACACCTCCAAACTCACACATATGCTCTGCCACACCCCACTTGTTCATTCCAAACACTCTGCAACTCCAACCCTGCTTATCGCTACAAACACTTGCATAATCTCATTCATTTCCTAACCGGGCTATGACTGAGCTCGCCTAGGAAATGATGCTCATTGGCCTTGCAATGACCTCCAAAGGAAAATAAAAGCTATGTACAATGTACAAAGGTTCCATGGCTCGAGTCCTAAGGGTTATCGAGAACAACTCAAAGGACTTCAAGCTGGAACCATGTTTGGGCCTCTCAAACCCTTGCTCAGGCCGAGAGCTTGCAAAATCGAAAACTCAACTCAAACCTGCAATAAAACTAACCAAAATGCTTTTTGAGCACTACAAGAACATGTACAAAACAACAAGCAAAGAACAACAATGCAATCAATCCATTAAGTACGGATTGTTGCTCTAATTCTTGAAAAATGTAAGGTAAGACTCAAAAATGGTCTCCAATTTGTATTCCAATCTACTCCAGGCGTTCAACAACCTCATTACATTCATTCTCAGGGCATTTCTATGTCATTTTTGGCCTAACTAACTCTTCATCAGTTTTCTAACCAACCCTTTGTTCAAAAATGCAAAAAGTTGCTCAACGTTGCAAAAAGTTGTCAAGCAACTTTGACAACTTTTGCCAAAAAGTGCATTTTTGCCTTGCATGCTTTGTTTTCTCCTCCAAACCATCTAGGATGACTAAAGACCATTACATTAACATGTCCCAATGCCAAACAAGGCTATTCAAGGCATTTTTCATCAAAATGCAAGATTATGCCATTTTAGGCTTACAAGGGCTTACGAGCCAAAATTGAGCAAATGCATTGTGCTAAGGACATTCAACATACCAAAACATTTCAAAAACATATGAGGACCTAAGAGAAGACTTTTATTCACCATCTCAAACCAAACTATGAACAAACACATGAAAAATGAAGAAGTTGAACTGAAAACTAGAACTCAAAACTAGGTGCTCCTGCACCACAACCCTATCAACAGCAAGTGTCGACTTTCATCTCATCAATGATTGTCGTAGATTTTGCAATTGCGTAGGATCAAAGAGGTGAGCAATTTGTTTCATGTGCATGTGCGCATGAAGCAAATACAAAGTGACTATATGCTTGTCAGTTTTCTTGAAATCAATGGTTGATATTCGTTACACAAGTTTGCAAGATCAGAATGCTCCCAAAGCTGCACGGTGCTCAACCCCCACTAAGGGGTTCTGAAGCAATTAACTTCCCATCAAATACAAGGTGATCTACGGTGAAGATGCATTGCACAAGTGTGCAAGATCAACGAACTACCAAAGTTGCATGATGCACAGTTGTGCATAAGGAAGGTCAATGTGATAGTAACTTCCTTGCATCTCAGATAACATCGACAACTCACATCTATTGCGTAATTGCACAAGAATAGAGATATGATTGCCTTCACTCGGTGGTGCGCGGGGCTGCCATGTGGTGCAACAATGCAATGCGCTAGGAATTTGAGTCTTCTGGCTGGAAAGGAGATGCATGAGCTTGACTCATGGCAGCTTCCAGACGAGTTAGGATCAAAAGACAAAAAGTGACCCCACCAACAAAGCTTTTCCCCGTTGTAGCTTGTGTGTCCTGATACTCAACACCAATTGGTTGCACAAATGTGCAAATTGTAAAGTGGGGCCGGTTTCAAGCTTGCGAATATGCACAATGTTCAAGTTCAAAAAGGAATGAAGCGGCCCAAGCTAACAGAGCCCTATAGAAATTAAGAGCGCAAAACATCCTCATCCCAAATCAAGAGGGAATCTCAACAGTAGTGCAAACGATAAAGAATTATAAGGCTCAAGTGGTAGATCGGCAACAAAATCAACAAGACGGTACTAACACAGACCAACATCAAGTGCCACCTCAGCCTTGAAGCTCTTTTCTCTTGAAATTGTAAAGTCCATGTTTTATTATCTCAAATGTATTTTAAAGACTTTGTTTAAATGATTCTTTTAAAGAATTAGTTTCAAGAACGTTAGGCAGTTACAAGTTAAACATTATAAATTCATGTTTAATAGATTATTGAGGGGTTGGAATTTTTAATCCCTATTACACTGTGTTGTAAGAGTGAGAATCGATCAAAAGTAAGGTCAATAAAATTTTGTAGTTTGTCTAGGATGAATCTTATTGTTTGTGCACATTAAGTGTTGACGTTTTTCTTTGCTATTCATATTAAATCTGTGAGTTTGAGTGAATATAGGAATATTGTTACTGCTTTGTGAGTGAATTCTGCGATTGGGTTCCCCAAAATAGGACAAGAACACCTTAATAAGCATTCACAATTGCAACGATATTAATTAGAGGATATGGCTGGTTTAGGGGCAGTCAGCAAATATAGATCGATATAATATTAATAACTTCAATCACTGAGATCCCAATCCAGCATAAAATCTTAAAACACATTAGCATGCTAACATCTCATATATCAAAATAGAAAAATCCACACCAAATTGAAATATATATTGAAAAGTTCACAAACAAGTAACTGAAATTGAAAGAACTTTGCATTTGATCAGCACAATGATAATTTTTGGATGAAATTATTCAAATGAATAGGAGGGTTTTTGTCTTGGAATCTATTTTTGCCAAAGGGTTTTTGTCCATGGACAAAAAAAGATGAACAATGCTCATTAACAAGAGAAATGAATTTGGAATATGCAAAATGTTAACCTTTCCATTCCTCAACTCCACCTTATACAGACTTTTTGTGGGAAAATAATAAAATAATTATTTTTATCTTTTTCTCTCCCAGCTCTTATTTTTGAATTTAGACTCCATTCCTAGCGTGTACCTCTTTTAAAACAACTTTTTTATAATAATAAGAAAACATAAGTTGCCTATTTAGAAAATAACTTGAAATTACTTTTTCAACAACTTAAGATTAAATTATTTCCCTTGTGCCACCCCATTAGCCTATGGGAAATTAATTAATGGGCTAAGGGTCTTTGTTGAACTTACACTTGTGAAGGGGACATTACATAAGAAAAACGTTAATGACAAGATGAAAGGTGTTAGTTAATAGATTTGTCTTTTCGAAATAATAAATAAATTGACACTATTTTTACCCTGATGCGAAGACAAATTGCTAACAAAAAGTTGGGTAAACTATTGATTAATTTCCCTTCAAATTTAAAAAAGGTATAGCTCTCTTTGTATGATCAAATATTTTGACTTTTTAAAATTTAGGAATGGGGTGCTTCTAACTAGAAAGTAGTAAAAACAAACTAACATTTTCACATAGCCATGTTACAAATGCGATCAACGAATTTGAAACAAAAGGATTTATAAATATCAACTTCAAATGCATAGCTTGACGAAACCAAATATTTTGAAAAGAAAATCCACCAATATCTCAATACACCAACTAATATACCAATCAATGAATGATTAACTTCAGATTTTAAACTTACTAATCCTTGAAAGATGAATATGCTACTCAAATGAATATTATGTTTGCATAGGAAAACCATACTCAAAAATATCTACTCAAGCTCTCAGACATTATAAATATTTGAGCAACACATTATATTTCATATGCACAAAGACAAACAAATTCTTTAAGGAACTAGCAAAATTTGTTGATTCTATTTTGATCATGTCTCACCTCTGACTATGTCCAACTGGGCAATAGGATAGGCCTGTCCTTTTCATTCACATATTGCGGATGGGTATGATCACTATCATCATGCACCTGATCAGGAATGGAGAAGAGATTACACTTCCTTATTAAGTCAACTGACATTTGGGACCACATTCTCTTCCTTACTGCGTGCTCATCCATGAGATTAGCCCAGTAATCCTCAATGTCAATCTTATGTATAAACCTTTCTCTCTCAATCTTCACAATATCTCTGGATGGGTCAAATCAATCCCTGCTCTTATGAGTCCCAAGGTGATAGAACTCAAGTTCTTGAATGACTGAACTTGTTGTAGTTGCAGTGTGGCATACCTGAGTGCAATTGGGAGAGTTATCCCCATTCTGTGCTTCTCCTTTTGGATAAAATCAAACTCCAAAATCTGTCTCACTACCTCAAGTAGGATCTTCTTGTTTGTCAGATACCTAGGAAGTTTGTATGGTTTGGATCTAAATCCCTGAATCTGTAGGTATATAATGGTAGGAAACTGTATAATACCACGATCCATATTTTTCAATAAGCCTAGTTGCCTCTTTAGACAACCGTTTGTGGATCCCATCTTGTAGTAGCCTCGTGGTGTACATGGTGAAAGCATCGTTCACCCCTCTATAGTGTTCAATTTTGTGCATATGGTGTTGTGGATAACACTCATAAACTCTATATTGTCCTGGCCCATTCCCGATTTCGCCCTTGCATATCAATCCTTTGTACACAACAAATCTACCAAGCAAATACACAAGGTTGGAAGTCATGTCAAATGTCCTTGTCTTTTCCACATTCCTCAACTGGAAGTCGAGGTTGTTACTTATAATCTTGGCCCAATTAATCACTGTTCTTCTTGATATATCCCGAATAAAATAGAACATCTAGTTCTCAAACAACACCCCTTGAGGTTTTCCCATCACTCTATTGAGTAGAAATATCATATCACTGTAATCATCTTTGAAGTCCGATGATAGAAGCCTCTTGGGTAGCTTAGAGTGGTGACGCCTAGGCTCAATGATCCACTCTTTGTTGATAACTGTCATGTATGCATCCACTTTCTTCAAAAACTTAGCTTCATATTGTTGGTTGAAAATTTTGTACACTTGGGGAAATATACAAAATTGTGGTTTCAACCACAACACACGAGTAAAAACTCTCCTAATTAAGGGAAGGCTCCTCCTATCTAACTACAACTTGGAAAATAAAATGGGATGGGACAGCAATCTTTCTTCTTTTTTCAAGAAAGACAATATCCTTTTCTCTTCACAAAAAAAGATAGCGATTGAATAACAACAGTAACCACTTTCAAGTGAAATAAGAGAAAGGAAATGAAGTTTCTTGAAAGCGCAAAGACTTTCGTCACTTCCTTCGGGACGGAACAGCAATATCAAGCTCAAAGACTTGACTATTGGAAGTCCTATCTACCCTTTGCTATACTAAAATTTACAACGAATAAAAGATAACAGCTCAAAGACTGGAATAATCTATTCTTTCAACACAAAGACAAGAACTAATGCAAGCTCAAAAACTTGCTGCTATTTCTTATCAAACAGTAATTTTTCCTCAAGAATAGACGCAAGCTCAAAGACTTGCTGCTCCTTCTAGAGATTTTCCTATTTTAATTAATCTTCTCTACTTGCAGCTCAAAGACTTCAAATCAGATTGGACTAAGCTCTTTTAGAAACACTTTGCATAAAAGAAATAAAAAGATTCAAACTCAAACATGTAGCTCAAAGACTCAAAACTTGAGTAATCCTTCTTTATTATTCTTCAAAACCTTCAATTCACATACATAAGCTCAAAGACTTCTTGCTGTAAATTTGGTAGAGTTTTTGCTTGCTTTCTAAAAGATCCCTATTACAATGAACTCTTCAAGTATTTATAGAAGAGGAGCCTTGAAAAAAAGGTGGGAGGATCCCAAGTAATTTGAGAGATTCTCTCAACCACCAAGACTCATTCAATAACTAATTGAGACTTCATTAACTAACTAAGAGTTACTTCAACTAACTAAGACTTATTCCAACTACAGTCCTAATCGAACACAACTTGTAGTTGATTCACATGTAATTACAAAAGCGCAAGTAATGTGTAACTTGCATTTTACAAAAAATACTTTTACATGCAACTTGTCAAAACTAATATACAACTAAAGATTACAAAAGAGAGAAAATTGAACTAAGTGTTGAAAAACACTTAAGTTGCATTTTGTGAAGAGACAAATTCTTGAAATTTCCCTATGCTCGCTTGTAGTTCCTCAGGATTCGGTTCATGGGTGTTCTTGGCAACAACCATAGTCTTCACAATAGTGTCGTGACAGCGGAGGAGCGCAGAATTGTTTTTATCCAGGATAGACTGGATTTCATGCAAAAAGGCTTGGTGTTTCATCAATGCTTGAATTGAAGCTGCCGAGAATTGTTCGCTCCTCCATTCATTATGAATCCTCATCTGTAAATCAGCAAGAACTTCTTCTTCTGGAATCAGCTCTCCATCCTGATTTACTATATTGCAAGAGGCCCTTTCACAATGTGAGACAATACCTCGGTAAACTTCATCCCGGAATCTCCTTGCATCACCGATCTCCTCAATGAGGGATTTAAGAACAAGGGTCTTGTTTTCCATGAGTTCTTCAAATTCCAAGTACATGACCCTGGAAGAGATGATGGCGTGCTCCTGCAAAATACTTAGTTGTTGTTGGGGCATGGTATGCCAGATTGTCAGACTTTTCTCAACACTTTCCAGATTCTTTTTGAAAGTGTTAGAAGTCTGATCCAGTTTCTCCTCAATGGTTTCCAACTTAGACATTATTTGAAAAATGTCTTTTACTACTTGTACAAATTGATTATGAAGTTGATCAACCCAGGAATCCAGTGCTTGTACTTTCTGAGCAGCCCTTTCCACTCCACGAATCGATTTTTGGGAACCAGAAGAACCTATGGAGTTACTCCCTTCAGCAGCAGGTTTTGTGATTTTATGAATGGCTGCCATAAGCTGTCGATTTCCCTCTTGTAGCTTGTCTTTCTTCACAAGAAGATCATCACACCTTTGCACCAGTGAAGCAACAAAAAACTGAGCATCATGTTTAATGACCTCATGTGTTTGCTTGCCCAATTCTATCCTTGTAACCTTATAATCAGCAGCTGACATTTCATTAAGTGTCTTATCTGCAATAGGTTCCACAATTTCAGCTACTTTCATCTTGTTGCTATCAACAGTTACCCTAGAGATAGTCTTGGCCTTCTTAGCAACTTTGGATCTGGACTGTTTGAGTCGCTGGTAGTCAGAGGCATCAGGTGAGATCTCTTGCTTTTTCCTTTTCGGGGTGAAAGAACTAAGCCATGGAGGCAAAGTCATCAACTCACTTCCAGTAGCAGCCGTAGGCAAAGGAGAAGCAGTTTCTGTTTGAATAACCGTGGTCACCCTGGGAGGAATATCTGTTTGGACAACGACCACGGTTTGCTCAGTTACCAATGGACATGAAGATTGCCTCATGAATTCTTCAAAACCAGAAGTGGAAGTATCAATTTCTGATAACTGAATGCAAGTGGGATTATCTTCAGGAACTTTCAACACACTTTCTTGTTGTCGATCAGGAGAATGCTCGTATGCCGAAATGGGAACTGCATTCTGAGGAGACTCATCTACGAGCAAATCAGGAGGAGAAAGAGGCATCTCAATGGAAACTGGAGGAATGACCGTGTGAGGCGAGTCTGAAATTGGAGACTTAGGAGCATCGTCAGATTGCTGCCCCTCTTCTGGATTATCCAGATCGATCACCTGAACATGGAATCATGATTTCTCCTTCCCACGAATAGTCGTCTCCTCAGGAGGAAGCACTACTGCACGACTGACTCGTAACTTGATCCTTGTGCCCGAAGATGAAGCACCCTCCTTGTTATCAATTTGAATCTCAGACTTTCGTCCAAGAGGTCCCGTAGAATCATCTTCTTTACCAACCTTGATTTTGATAAGCCTAACAGCATTACCTTTCAGCCATGCGTTAGTGTTGGCCAAGATAGGCTGAAATTTGTCAAGGATGGAGACGCACTCCTTGTGTGACCATTGGATCAAAGGAAGTGGAGCTTCGTCAACCCTCTGTGAAGTGTATTCAGGATCAAGTATATGCCCGTTATCGATCATCCCTTGTGGGATATCCGCCAAGTTCAAGTCAACAATTTGCTCAACAGTGAGCCTGCAGTAATCCATCTTCAGAACTTCGGCTTCTGTGCGGAGATCTACCCAAATGTCTTCAATGCGATGAACATGCACAAAGGATTTCTTGATCTTCTCCTTCATACCTCTATAATCAAAATCAGCTCTAGGTTTAAACCTCTTAAGCTTGATTTCCTTCAATTCAGCCTCCATGGCCTTAGCCTTCACAGATGTGACAACGGAGTATTGACGAATTTTTAATGGGTTTGTGGTAGAGATCCCCATTCCAACCTTGTGTCTAGCAGACTGAAAAGTATGAACAGCCATGATCTGTCTTCCCAACTCCATAAGATTTATCTTATCGGTTGGGTATCTTGGAAGCATGTATGGCTGACCATCATAGCATCCAATCCTCATATAAGTGAAGGTGGGAAATTGCAGGAACAAACACCCATACTCAGACACCTTGACCCATGCCTCATCTGATACTCTTTTGTTCCTGAGATCCATGTCAAACTGACACATGAAATATCCGAAGAATGCATCTTGGACCCTTCTAAAATGCAGTCTGCTAGGTTTCAATGGCAACTGGTCATAATATTCCCAAACTAGTATAAGCGAGCGATCACCCTTGGTAGAAAGACCTGGAAAGTGTCTAAGTGATGTTGCTAGATATACCAAATAAGAATTCATGAAGGTCATGGTGGTAGGAACTGTTGCAAGTTGTTCGCACAAGGCATCGCTGATGACTTCCCCCCATGAAATGTGATGTGACTGCCGTATGAACATAATGAATTGATACATCCATGGCTCAAAGACATTGGAATGCTCAAGGCCCATCATCCGGCTGAGAAGAGTGATGGTGTCCCCTATCTCCCATTTGAAATCACAATGGTACAACTTTGCCCACCTTGAGAAGGAAGGACGTGGCTATTGGATCCACTTATTGATGTGTCGCTTGCAATCTTTTTCCCTTTTCACATAATATTCTTCTGCACTTTCTTTGGTGATTTTCATATAAACAGGTGCAGGAGGTATTCTGAAGACCTTCTCGATTGTATCCGCATCAAGACGAATTATAGCTTCACCATCATCATTTTTGATGACTCTTGATTCCTTGTCAAAATGATGGGCGCATGCAAGAACGAACTTAGGTTCTAGGGCAGCGACTGGAAAGGAAGATGCATGATGGATATGGCTGTCCAACAGCCACTGCAAGTTGTTATCCTGTGGATCTTCTACCCTGTTGATGAATTCTGCCATATCAACGTGCCCTATCTCCGTGTCTCTGATGCGATCCAAAGGAGAAGAAACCTGGGAAGGTGCAACCTCATTCTGATATTTGTCATATTTGTATTTCATTTTTTTTGGAGTTGAAGATGCCGGCAAATCTGACATTGATTGTGAACCTGGAATGCTGTGATGAAGACTTAAAAGAGTTAAGGCAACATCATAGTCGGCGGCAAATATCATTCTTCCTTCTTCAAATGGGTAAAACTTTGATTTTTAAATTTCACGATTTTGAGAGAGGAAGAGGGGAAATATGTAGAAATGGGAAAATCTTGACTTTGACCAATTTTGGATCATGGGAGAATTTTCGCAAGTATACAAGTTGGAAAGGACATACATGCAATCTGGGTTTTAAAACCCGAATACAAGTACACTTGTAAATTCGAAAATGGAGAAATGGACGAAAAATGAGATTTTGACTTGCAGGAAATGATGGAAATGGAAAGTACGGATATGGGGAACATGAATGGATAGAAATGGGAAAATCCGGGAAAGTCATTTTCATGAAAATGGGAAGAACTCTTCGACATGTAATCCAATTTTTAAAACTCGAATTTGCAAGGGAGGGGTATTTCACACTTTTCAACTTGGAATTTTAACCAAAAATGGTTAAATTCCTTAACCGTAGGGGAAGAACAAGAACTTCCAGCGAACTTGTAATCGAGATTAAAAATCCCGAATACAAGTAAAGAGGGAATTTTGAGAAGAACAATGCAATTCAAAAATTGCATACCAAGGGGAAGATTTCTTTCGCAAAAACCAACTTTTGGGGGAAGAATCAACACATGCCAAAAATGCAACTAAGAACGAAAATAAAGAAAACAAGAAAATAATAAAATGAAGGAAAGAAAGGAAAGAGAACATACCTTTCTTAAAAATGCAAATGCTTCTCCAATAATGCAACAATCCTTGGAATGAAGAAGCAAAACCGGTCAATAAACCCAAACCGCAATGCCAAACCCTTTACACGTTTTTGCAAGAATGTCTTATATAAAAAACGTGGCAGCAAAATGCAAACTTCGTGGCAGCAAAATGCAAACTTGGAGGCACAAGGAGAGGTCAAATCTTCCTCAAATCCCAGCGCCTTAGAATGGAAAACAAAAAACGATTTATCTTATCAAAGATTCGTGGCATTTAAACCCTTCAAATTTGTAGCCAAAGGAATCACGTTTTTGCTAAAAACGTGGTATTCAATGGATCATTAAATAGCTTGAATCTTATCCCAAACTCCACGCCTAGGTGAGAGAAGGGAAATCGATTTAGGAGAATGCAGACTTGTGGAATAAAAAATGCCCAAAATGTGGATTGAAAGAACCACGTTTTTGCTGATTTAGCTCCAAAAAGTAGTAATAATAAACTCTAAATGGCGAAAAATGTGTTTGTAAATGCATGAGAATAGGATAGAATCCTAAACGCCTTGCATCTCCAGCAAATCTCCCCAAAAAATCGCTTTGACATCTTCAACAAATCCATTTTTCATGCAAATCGGGTTTTGGAAGACAAACAAGTTCGAATTGCCAAAAATCATGCAAATCGGGTTTTGGGGAGGAAATAACAAGTTTTATTTTCACTTTTTCCACTTACAAGCCAAAATCGGGTTTTTTTAGACAAATTGCAAGTTTTATTTTTTACTTTTTCACTTACCAAGCCAAAATCGGGTTTTTTTGGACAAATGACAAGTTTAAAATTGTCAAAAATGCACTTGCAAGGCAAAATCGGGTTTTTTTAGACAAATTGCAAGTTTTATTTTTTAATTTTTCACTTACCAAGCCAAAATCGGGTTTTTTTGGACAAATGACAAGCTTAAAATTGTCAAAAATGCACTTGCAAGGCAAAATCGGGTTTTTTGGAGCAAACTGCAAGTTTAAATTACTTGTAAAAGGGAAATAAAATCCCTACAACAAGTTAGAAATACTTGCACATATGTAATGGGGATTTAAAATCCCTATTACATGAACCATTAAAGTAAGGGTTTTTTGATCACACTGCAAGTTTACTTGTAATTGAGCCAAAAAATCCCTATTTTAACTAAACATGACCAAAAAATAATAAAAAAGATAAAAACAACAAAGGGGAAATTTAAAACAAATTACAAGTAACATATTTGAAATAAAAGTGCACATGTAATAAGTCAGAAATTCCCCTACAAAGACCAAAACAATGAATATCATTAAAACTTGCAGTTTGAAGAAAATTCTCCACCTGCAGTCAGGGTTTTAAAACCTGAAATTGAAGGAAAGGCATAGCAAACGAACCCAGAATTTGACGAAATTCAAAACGTAGTTTGAGGATGGACTGAGGATTAAGCCAGTCCATGGATTAGTCGAAATTCTGCCTCGGGAAGCATGCCATAGAGTAAATTTTTTCATTTTTTCACAAAAATTTCATGTAATGGTCCTTCATTTTTTAAAACAAAAATGAGGACAACACATATTCATCCTTGGTTTTCTCTCGCATGTCCGCACTCCTGGGAATTCCAAACACTTCCATGATTGCATCTTTGGCAAGGTATGCAAGCACTGTCCCTTTGGGTGACTTGATCATTTTGGTTATTGGATCATAGTGCTTTGCACACTCAATGATAAGCTCACTGCATTGTACGGATGGTGGAAAGCCAGCTGCTTGATATATTCCACTCTTTATGATGTTGGCCAATAGGGTGGAAGGAAGATGATTCTTCAATCCAAACACCTTTGCCGCATTTGCTCCATGTCCAAGAATTCCATGTTCATGTCCATGATCTTCTTCCATTGGGATGCTAGCAATGACTCCAAATAGAAGCACTCTTGAACTATCTTCAATTGTTCCTTCCTCGCAGTGATTCCCGCCTTAGACATGCCTGTACGAAGCATGAAGTCAATATCATGGAGAAAATAACTTAAATAACTTGTTTTCAGAATTTATTAAGTTTTGATTTTTTATTATTTTGTCAAATTTAAGGTTCTAAAATCAGAAATTTCACCAATTTGCAAAATAAATTCTGAGAACAAACAAACTTTGATCAAATTGGGGTCTAAAACCGTCACAAAACCTCAATTTTCGGACTTATTTAAGGTCTGGTTATAAAAGATAAGTCTGAATGTTAGTGTTTGGTAGCTTCAAGAGATATTTTCTCCTTAATTAAAAGCAGGTTGGCCTACATTGTAATATCCCCTGCTGTTGTATGACTGAAAATGCAAGGAATATTATCAAGCAATTGTCTGATAACCTACTGTTCTAGTTTCAGATTGTATAACCTGCGTGTTATGCGGTTTTGGACAGCTATATAGTCTTGCGTGTTATGCAGTTCTCACTGGTATAATACTTTGGTAGCATGAACTTCGATTAACAATTATAGATGACTTGCAAAAAGCTACTAAACAAGAAGATAACCGTCTAGGATGAATGTGCAATTATTCTGATGCAAATACATGAATCATAATGTAGAAAATGTACACCTACATCTGACTGATATGCTGACATAGAATCATGTAACAACATATAGACTAAATGCAACCTTATAACTCCCTTTATTAGAAGGCAATAGACTTACTACATATATCTGAATAAGGGCCAAGACTTTTGGTTAATAACAAACAATTTTCAGAATGTCTGAGTACAAATGGTAGCCATGAATACATTCATACAAACTGAAAATACAATGAAATCTCAATGCTAAAAGAACTTGGAATGTAGCGCCTAGGTCTGTGATTGAAGAAGCAAGCAATATCTTTCCACTTAGAACCTCCCTTTAGCCAAGTCGAATATTTCTCGAAATCGCCCCTGCTGCAGATGTTAATGACAGTAATTAATTATTAACAGGCTCCTTGGACTCCTCTCAGGCCACGAATATCATTGTTGAACTCCTCATAGGTGGGCGCCACAATCTAGGAGGAAACCAATGCATCACAATGAAGATATAAGCAAAATCGTGGGGTATAGATGACTGGTTCAATATGCTTCAGATCTGACATGTAACTTGAAATCACTTCAATTCTCCTCCAAAAATACTTCTCGATGAATCGCCTTGCCTCCTCAAGTGAATCGATGCACATAGGTATCAAATAATAATGAGCTGAATACTTTCCAATTCCTCTACCATGAAGCTACCATGAAATCACATTAAGCACAAGTATGAAGGACTGAGATATCCTTCACTCTCCGCTGCAACCCTTCAAGAGATCTTTCACTCCCTCAGTTATGCTATCAATGGGAGTTTTCGTTCCAAAAGACAAAAGATCTACAGAAAGTTGAAACCTTTTGGCTCCACAAAACCCAATCAATACAAATATCAATTCCTGGCTGCCTTGAGGCTCAACTAGATCTCGCTTTATACTTTTTTAGTCCATCTCTAGAAGCTTCTAGAAATAATATTATTTCACTTAAGTGACTTTATGAGATAATATTAAATTAAGTCACTTTATTAAATTAATTAAATATAAAGTCACCTTTTAATTTTAATTTATTTGATAACTTAATAAATAATTAACTTAATACTATTAATTAAAATAATTAATTAAGCTGTCCTTAAGAAATATCAATAATTTGAACAACTTAATTAATTAAATTAATTAATTATTCTTCCTCAAAAAAAATGGGGACATTACATACATATTGCAATTATTATTTTATGTTTTTTTAAGGGAGCCGACCTAGATGAAAGGTCACCTAGATTGGTATATATGTAAGGTGGTGATCATTCATTTCAATTATCATTTTTCAATCACTTCATTCTTAAAATCAACATGGTATTAGAGCAGGTTCAAGAGATCCAATCAGATTTAATTAAGCAGATTCTCTATGAAGTT
Organism: Cryptomeria japonica; assembly: GCF_030272615.1. Classification (NCBI taxonomy): domain Eukaryota; kingdom Viridiplantae; phylum Streptophyta; class Pinopsida; order Cupressales; family Cupressaceae; genus Cryptomeria; species Cryptomeria japonica. The sequence goes on from NC_081410.1 coordinate 650,625,934, forward strand.
CATTTTGAAAGGCATTGAATCTTATGTAGTCTATTGGCATGGCACTCAAGAGGAGATGTATGCATTGGAGGTGGATAAGTGAAAAAGATCAAGCATCTAGGGCCTGAACATTCGTGTCTATTACAAAGCTCTTATCTTATCATACAACACTGCGTGAGCCTGTAAGATCCATTGACAAAATACACAATCGACTCCCAGGGCTGCGGACACTATACATCATCAGGAATCGCGAAGGACACATGGATCTGAGTATAATGACTATCATTTGGAGTGGCTCCCGATTTGCTCGTGGTTGGGTAGCCTTCGACTCTCACAAGTCACCAATCAGAGCCTTTCTCCACCTACGGATACTGAGTATTCGCGACACCATTTGGAACGGAGTTAGGACCTCAGAAGGAAGTGAAAGTTGAACATGCTGGCGGGACTGTATCTAGCGAATAGAACTTCGGGTACCTTCATTCTATAAATTAATTCGATGAGCATTGGCGGAATGTAATATAAACATTTGTTATATGTCGATTTGCCAGTATATATATGAAATACGTGAAATCAAGTAGATTATTGTCCAAGGCATCATTTGCAATACACACATATTCGTTCGAAATGTTTGATCATTGCTTGGATTGTTTGAGGGTTATTCATGGCAATACAAAATATATTGGTGCTTCTATTCATATCTTATGATACGGAGTTTTGTTGTTGGTACATTCATCGTCTCAACGGAAATTTGCTGTTCCTATTTTGGGTGTATTTGGAGCAGATCTAAATCTTTAGGTGCAAAGATCAGGAAATAACAATTGGTGGATTGAGAGGAAGATTAGACAATAAAGAGATAAGTATTTCATACCCTTGAATAATGTTCATGAACCTTTTATGTAGTTATTTGGAATAGTGAATCATGTATGCTTCTAGCATTGGTATTTCTCTTTGAGATAGGTTGATTCTATGAACTATTAGTAATCTCTCTAAAGATGCTTCCAGGACAAATCGAGGAGCATAAGGATGATGAGAGATTGCATTCAAGGGAGGAAGAGCTGGATGCATCCTGTGAGGAAGTCACACAGGCTGAAGAATGGAGACACAACTTGCTACTATGGGGCTGAGTTGGTGGCACATAACTGGAGACCTCTCTCTAAGAGGAAGAACCTATTCGGATTGTCATTGTGATCAGTTTCTTCAAAGTGGAGGAATTAACATTTAGAGGGAGTCTGACAAACCAACAAAGGCAACCTTGGACGAGGTGATCAGGAGGTTGATGCAAATACTTGGAACTTTAGAGGGAGTCACATCATCATGAAGATCTGTTGTAATGCATATTTCTCTGAGACGGAGAAATATGAGGTGAAAACCCTTGTAGTGTATATTTCTATGAGATGGAGAAAGATGAGGTGAAATCCCTTGTAGTGTATATTTCTCTGAGACGGAGAAATATGAGATGAAAGCCCTTGTAGTGTATATTTCTTTGAGACAGAGAAATATGAGGTGCGAGCCCTTGTTCATTTTTGAGATTGAGATAAGATGTCATGTTGAGAGACTCCATGTCGACATCACGTTGAGAGACTTCGTGATGGACATTTGTGCACATGTTTCTTTCCACACATGGGAGTAGCCATTGTGGATGTCATGTTGAGAGACCCCATGACAACGTCACATTGAGAGACTCCGTGATGAACCTTTAAGCTTTCCACAAATGGATGTAGCCATTGTGGGCATCATGTTGTGAGACTCCATGACGTAGATAACTGGAAAATATCTCCCTAACTAAGAGGGAGTGTCAATGTTTGGTAGCTTCAAGAGATATTTTCTCCTTAATTAAAAGTACGTCGGCCTACATATTGCAATTATTATTTTATGTTTTTTTATGGGAGCCGACCTAGATGAAAGGTCACCTAGATTGTTATATATGTAAGGTGGTGATCATTCATTTCAATTGTCATTTTTCAATCACTTCATTCTAAAAATCAACACTGAAGACATGTGGGTATACTCAGAAAATAATGGATTTGTCTCAAAAAGTATACCATAAGTTTGAATGCACTTAGGATAGGGTGCATATAAGTCTGATTTTCTTATGCTAAGTCTGAATACACCCCTCCAAGGTCTGAAAATGGCCTCCAAAAGTCTGAAGACACTCTGAAAATGATAAATATCAGTGGCTGTAAGTTGTCATACACTTGCATTTGAATTATTTCACCCTTTTGTAATGTCCCCTTCTCATTAAGGAGCAATTAGTGGTCCATTGGTCTATTCCGGAGACCCGTAGGCTGATTGGAATGAAGAATTAGGGTTTCTTATTTTTGTGGAGATTTGCGTGATCCAATTGATGCTTTTTTGGTAGGGCTTCTGCGATTCCGATTGTGGATTCCTTTTGGTTTTTTCTTGAGCTTCATGGTGATATAACATTCATTCAGTTCTGAGAAGAATTCTGAACTTACTATTTTTAGTAAGTTGGTGGCAACTGTTAAGATTTTGAGGTTTTGTTGGGTTTTCTGAGCTTTCTCATAGGATTTGACTAGCATGTTTTTTGGAGATGTTTTTATGACTTACTATTTTTAGTAAGTGGCAGTTCAGGCAAAGCTATTTTTAGCAGAGCAGTACAGAGCTCCAACCCAGTCCAGCTGATAGTTTTCAGCACTTCAGTCCACAAGTTCAATTTGGCACTATCAGTATTTGATTTTTAGGTGATTAATTAAATATTAATACTTTATGCTAAAGTTTAATAATTAATTATTAATTGGTCGACTTAGGCAAGAGGAAAAAAACATATTTTATTCAGAAGATTTTATTAATTCACCTAAGTCAGGCGCCAAAGTAGAAAAGTGTTTTAAGTTATTCTTTGTGGACCATGTATAAGTTCGAACTTATTTAGAAGAATGGGTTTTTCATCTTGGGCGGCCATACGCTTGTCAAATGAAATGAAAATGCAATGCCATTTGGGTAAAATGTAATGTCATTTGATGTGGGGCAAATTTGAGAGCAGTTGAATTTGAATTTGGCTGAGCAAATGTTATATATAAGAGCCTTGGGCTCTCATTTGAGTATCTTTTGAACATTCTATAACAAAGTGCTGTTGAATTTGTGCCAGACTTTTGCTTCGAAGTTTAGTGCTTCCTAGCTTGTGCCAGTTTTGTGCTTGTGAGATAGCACCTAGCTGTGGGAGAGCCTATTTCTCATCCAAAGGAATAGAATGAGCTTCATTGTGAAGGATGTTGTTGTGGTATTTTCAGTTTTCTAAGTGAAGGCGTGGTTTTGGTGTGTTGCTAGTTGTGTAGTGGCTGAAGCAGTGTTTTGATCATACCTCCCTGCATGTTGATCATTTCATTATGGGTAGGGGCTCTAATTCTTCCTACCACAGAGGCGATGAGGTCCACCAATTTGCAGTTGCTTGTTCGCTGATCTGAAATTTATATTGCAAATCGAACCTCACAGTTGGGCCGCCCCATTCATGTCTGCCTCAGTTTGCGTGCAATAGGTTTAAGTCATCTAAGTTGCAGGTTTGTGGTTCTAAATTGGTCGCTCATGTCATATTTTCCATTTGCTTCAGTTGTTGTGTCATTCCGAGTTGTTTTGGGTGAGTTATGGGCATTTCAGTGATTCTTGTAGTGACTAGTTTGCGTGTTATTGATTTTCAGAATAGTAGTCAGTAGTGGTTTGTTATCTTTTAGAGTGTGGGGATTGGAAGTAACTTTCATTTCTGGACAACATTACTTATCTATTCTAAGATTCTATCTCATTATTGTAAGGTTGAATAGTAGTACTATCAACCATTTCATGTTTGTAAAGCAAACCCCCCTGAAAAGTAGAAGAGATTGGCTTGCCACCTACATTTGATCTTTGTAATTTTGTCCTCCCGCTGAATAAGCGGTCGAGTGGTATTTTGTTTGTAATGGTCCTCTCGCTGCATAAGTGGTTGAGTTGAGCTTTGTTGTAAGTGTTTAGTCCTCCCGCTGAAATATTGCGGTAGAGTGATTTGTGCTTGAGTGTGTTTTGTTTACTTGGCCGGTTTACCGCCAAGTTTCCTTGTTTTACCCGCTGGAAAGTGGAAGGGGCTGACTTGCCGCCCATTATTGTAATAAGCATTTTTAGAAGTTTGCATCTATCGATCCCCTGCCACCATATGCTCTCACCCTCCCAGCTTGGGCTCTCGGTGATCAAAAGGTGTAGGGTTACTTTCAGCTGGTTTAGTTTTCTTATTCTAACCCTAATGGGTGTTGGTGTGATTGTGATCTTGTTAAAAATAAAAAATAAATTGTCGGGGACATTACACCTTCCAAGCTCAAAAATGGCCACGCCTGGGCACAACTATGTGGCTGGAAATGTCAAATCAGTCCAAAGACAACTCTGAAAGTGATGCTTCAGACCTGCACCAACAATGGTGTCTTCACATTAATGTCCTTAAATTCTTAAAACTGGTGTAATTCGCCTTTGCACAAGGATAGCTGAAAATGAAATCTTAGATCTGGAAATGCAATGTCCCAGGTAAGGACCAACAATGGCCCCCAACCATGGTGTCCAAACTATCAAATAATAGCGCCTAGCAAACACTTGGACAAAATCCTAGTCAATCTCAACAATGACACTAAGTGAAATGTGCACAAATCCCCCCCAATATGCAAGGCAATCATCCACACAAAGAAAATCGTGGCTCCCAGCTATGGTGGTGCCAAGTATAAAAGTCGCCAAAGTCACAAATGGCGCCACCCAATCTGCAACAAATCTAGAAATTCTCCTTCAATAATGGTGTCAAAATGACACACAGACAAAAATCACCCAACTGTAGTCTTCAATCTGCCTCCAATCAGCATCTTCAATCAATCACATCAAGGCAATATAATAATAATATAATGCTGACTGAGCTTTCTTGTTTATGTTTTCACCTTGATATTTCACCACACAAGCAATGTGGGATAAAAGAAACTTGCTTTATAATGGCCTAGGGGAAAATCGATTTGGCTTGAGATCACACATTTATCATTAAATAATTGTTGTTGATCATTAAATAGTTGTAACAAGGCAAAAATAATTAAATTTGAGTCCACTTGTCATTAAATTGTTTCACTTGTATTAAATTTGGGCTAGTTGGGGAAAATCAATCCATATTTGGACAAAAGCTTGCATTAAATTTTATCATAACTCATCACAAATAGCCATTGGGGAAAAACGTCCCCCATTAAGAAACCTAAAATCACATCAGCTCACTTTGCCCAAAAAATCTCACTTGGGGAAAAACAACCCCTATTTGAACACATAAAATCCATTCACTTGTTCATTTGGTCCACACATTTGGCCTTTGGGGAAAAACGACCCGTATCTAGAGTCTAGACACATAAAACTTGCCAAAACTTCATGTTGGTTGAAAATTTTGTACACTTGGAGAAATATACAAAATTGTGGTTTCAACCATAGTGTGTGAGTAAAACTCTCTTAATTAAAGGAAGGCTCCCCCTATCTAACTAGAACTTTGAAAATAAAATAGGATGGGACAACAATCTTTCTTCTTCTTTCAAGAAAGATATTATCCTTTCCTCTTCACAGAAAAGTAATAGCGATTTGATATAAAACAATAGTAACAACTTTCGAAATGAAACGAGAGAAAGGAAATGAAGTTTCCTAAAAGCTCAAAGACTTCCGTCACTTCCTTCGGGACAAGACAACAATATCAAGCTCAAAGACTTAATTATATGGAGTCCTATCTACCTTTTCTATACTATTTCTATCAAGAACAAATTATAACAGCTCAAAGATTGGAATATCTTATTCTTTTCTACTTAAAACAATGGGAAGTAGTATAAGCTCAAAGACTCAAAGCTATTTCTCACAAAATCTGCTCCTAAATTCTCTTAAGAACAAGTGAAAGCACAAAGACTTACAACTTCTCTCAATAGAATATTTATTTTAATCTATATTAACCTCAAATACTTGCAACACAAAGATTGCAAATCAAATGCGATTAAGCTCTTTAAAAAATACTTGCAAGAAAGATAATATAGAACACAAACTCAAGAATGTAGCACAAAGACTCAAAGCTTGAGCAATTTCCTTCTATTCCTTTCAATTCTTGAATTCACACATGAAAGCTCAAAGACTTCTTTGCTGCAAATTTGGCAGAGTTTTTGCTTGCTTTCAAAAAGATAAAAATTACAATAGACCCCTCCAGTATTTATAGAAGAGGAGCCTTGAGAAAAAGGTGGGAGGATCCCAACTAACTTGAGAAATTCTCTCAACCGCTAAGACTTATTCAATAACTAGCTAAGCCTTCAATAACTAACTAAGACTTATTCCAACTACAGTCCTAATTGAACACAACTTGTAGTTGCTTTACATGTAATTACAAAAGTGCAAGTAATGAGTTAACTTGCAATTGCAAAGTTATTTTTTTACATGTAACTTGTCAAAACAAAATTACAATTGCATAACTAAAACTATTCCATGTCTAAAGACACGATTCTAATTGCATCATCCTTTGTCTATGATGATCTTCATGTCGCTTCAGGATGCTATAACTTGAAGTATTCTGGATTGGTAAAGACATCTTGAACTGGAATGGGAACTTGCATCCTTGTCTTCTTGCTTGGGGTGGAACTATCTTTTCAGGAGGGAAAGGGTTGCCTTCCTCTTTTCATGTCATGACCTTCTTTGTCTTGAAAGCATTCTATGTTCTCAACCATGAATTGTTGTTGTATCTCTTCTTTGTATCATCCTTCATTCTTGAAATCTTCTTGCAAAATAAGGCCCATGCCTTAATCCATTGATTTGGTAGATGGTGTGTGCAAACGGAACTGACAAAGGAAGGGATAAATTGATGCAAAAATGGGCTCACAAGTGAATTTCGGGTTTTGGAAGTTGCATTACATGTGTGGGAAAAACAAGAGCATTAACTTGCAATTGTGGAGAACAAACATGCAACTTCATATGTGTAATGGGTAACTACAAGTTTGCACTTGTAATTGGGCCTTTAGAACTCATTTTCAAGTGTTTCTTGAGTGCATTTTGGACCAATTTTGGGTTCTGGATGGCTGACTGCAGGTGGACTTTAAATGGGGAAAATGAATGAAGGTGTGAAATGAGTGGATGAAATGGCATGTACAACAAAAATGAGGACAACAACTGACTCTAACTGGGGAACTTTCTTTGATTGTTGGGGCGATTGAAGGGAGTAGAATCCAAAACTCTAAGTGCCTTAGTATCCATTGGGTTACAGAGTCAAGCAACAAAGACACAGATGACAAGACGAATGATATGACTGAGGCAAAGCAACTAACTAAGACGCTAACTTGTGCAATTGTACTTATTTAATATTGAAACCTACCTATCATAAACTATCCACAAAGAATTTTTTTCAAATGAAACCATTCACTGGCTCAACAAAATAGTTGCCTTTCTTCAACAACTTATGGTGCCTTGCATGATCATGAGCAACCACAACCAATTGTACCAGAACTTGATGCAACATTCCTTGGAAAAGATGAACAAATTCACCTTCGTCTTGAAATGAATCATATGTACTGCTGCTCCAAAGTAGATTTTTGAAACCAGACTGCTCTTGCTTAGCTGAAAATGCATGTTTGGCCTCTTTCTCAAGTTTATCTACCGGCTTAGGAACAAGTTTTATCCTCCCATTGGCTTCCAACCAAGAAAGATGTCTAATTGGACATCCTCTTGATGGGACAAAAACAAAGTTCTTCTTGTTGATTACATCTTTATCAGTTGCTTCTTCAACCATAACCTTATGCTGAACAAAAAGATCTTCATGTGATTCAAATAAAAATATGACTGCATTGCGTTCCTCAGTATTCTGTTTACAAACTTCAGATTTGAGAGAATCATCAACAAGATTTAAACAAAACTCTTCTATAGTACTCATGAAATGATCCTCGTCAAGTTTTGGGGTAGATCTCTTATGCATGATATGTCCAAGTTCATGACCTTGGAACACGAATGCATTCATTTCAACTTGACTGGGACCTTCATACATGCTCATTTTTTCGCATCTCATGATATGATTGTCCTCCTTTACCAGCATCTTGGAAGAGTGGCCTTCAACCTCTTGTTGGGTATTGTTCATGGTATCCGGCACGGTCTGCATAAACCATATTTGAGAGTCGCCAGCTATGTCTACTTCCTCATCTTCTTGGAAGAGACCAGCAAGATCACTTTGTTCAAATTCAGAATCCTCCACTACTGCATTTGTTGGTGGTGCCTCAAGAGAAAACCCTTCTGGTGATGAAGGAAGCTTATCTTGATTTTCAGCTACATAACTAGGAGCAATATTTGAGTATGGCCTCCTTGGAATGTCTTCATAAGGGGAAGAGAATACACCTTGAGCTATTTGCCTTTTGAGGGCAACCAACTCATTAGCCAACTTTTGCAGCATGGGATCTGTTCTCTTGGTAGCCCATGATCCCAATGAAGAGATTTCTTTGGACCCATTTGATTCTATCTTTATCTTACCAACAAGGATAAGATCATTTTCAATATCAATTGCCAAAGCTTGCGCTATTGCAAGGTCTCTTGGAACTTCCCTTCTCAACAAAAAACATACTTCTGGCACTTGAGCATTGATGAAGAAGCACTTCAAATTTGCAGTAGTAGGCTGAGCATCAATTGAAATTTTGTTACACAACTTATTGAATTTAGCCACAAACTCCCGCATAGGTTCATGTGACTCTTTTTTCATTTGAGCCAACTGAGCTAACAATGCATGCACATCTTCTATAGGTTTGAACCTCTCTTCAAACTTGACTTTAAGTGTGGCCCAAGATATAATCGAACCGACAGAAAGGTTATAAAACCAGTCAGCAGCAATACCTTGGAGAGTATCCACAAATAGCCTTACAGATACATCTTCGTGTTCAACACCATGAACACCGCATGCAATATAGAAAGCAACAATGTGTTCATCAGGGTGTTGTTGTCCATCTCCGAAGAACTTGGGAAAGTTCTTCCTCGAACCATCAGGAAGAGCATGTAATGGCGGAGTCAAATTCAACGGACCAAAAGCATTCCCCCAAGGACCTTGAGCAGCCATTTAACATATCCTTGGTGAAAGCTTGAGAAACTGCAAGAACAACGAATAGGATACCAATATACATCAAACAAAAGCATGAGGCTTTTGGATGCGTATTGGTATTTCCAACAGAAACCCAAGAAAAGTTATACCTTTTTTTTTTTTAAAATCAACATGACACTAGTCTTCCAACGAAAGCATGAGGCTTCCAAATGCATTCGTGTCCCCAACAGAGTCGCCAAAAACTGTTGGTGACTCGGATGGGCCAAACAAATTATACCAGAGATTCTAAGACAAAATTAACAAAGTATTTCAAATCTCTCTTATCAGCAGGAAACCCAAGAAAAGTTATTCCTTTTTTTAAAAAAAAATCAGCAAGACACTAGTCTTCAAATGAAAGCGTGAGGCTTCCGAATGCATCCGTGTCCTCAGCAAAGTCGCCAAAAAACTGTTGGTGACTCAGATGGGCCGAACAAATTATACCAGAGATTCTAAGACAAAATTAACAAAGTATTTCAAATCTCTCTTTCCCTAGCAGAGTCACCAAAAACTGTTGGTTGAAAATTTTGTACACTTGGGGAAATATACAAAATTGTGGTTTCAACCACAGTGTGTGAGTAAAACTCTCCTAATTAAGGGAAGGATCCCCCTATCTAACTACAACTTCGAAAATAAAATAGGATGGGACAACAATCTTTTTTCTTTTTTCAAGAAAGACAATATCTTTTTCTCTTCACAAAAAAGTGATAGCGATTTGATACAAAACAACAGTAACAACTTTCGAAATGAAATGAGAGAAAGGAAATGAAGTTTCCTGAAAGCTCAAAGACTTCCGTCACTTCCTTCAGGATAGGACAACAATATCAAGCTCAAAGACTTGATTATATGAAGTCCTATCTACCCTTTTCTATACTAATTCTATCAAAAACAAATTATAACAGCTCAAAGACTGGAATATCTTATTATTTTCTACTTAAAACAATGGGAAGTAGTATAAGCTCAAAGACTCACAACTATTTCTCACAAAATCTGCTCCTAAATTCTCTTAAGAACAAGTGAAATCACAAAGACTTACAGCTTCTCTCAACATAATACTTATTTTTATTTATATTAACCTCAAATACTTGCAGCACAAAGACTGCAAATCAAATGTGATTAAGCTCTTTAAGAAACACTTGCAAGAAAATTAATATAGAACACAAACTCAAGAATGTAGCACAAAGACTCAAAGCTTGAACAATTTCCTTCTATTCCTTTCAATTATTGAATTCACACATCAAAGCTCAAAGACTTCTTTGCTGCAAATTTGGCACGAGTTTTTTTTTGCTTTCAAAAAGATAAAAATTACAATAGACCCCTCCAATATTTATAGAAGAGGAGCCTTGAGAAAAAGGTGAGAGGATCCCAACTAACTTGAGAAATTCTCTCAACCGCTAAGACTTATTCAATAACTAACTAAGACTTTTTCCAACTACAGTCCTAATTGAACAGTACTTGTAGTTGCTTTACATTGTTGGTTGAAAATTTTGTACACTTGGGGAAATATACAAAATTGTGGTTTCAACCACAGCACATGAGTAAAACTCTTCTAATTAAGAGAAGGCTCCCCCTATCTAACAACAACTTTGAAAATAAAATAGGATGGGACAACAATCTTTCTTCTTCTTTCAAGAAAGACAATATCCTTATCTCTTCACAGAAAAGGATAGCAATTGAATATAAACAGTGTAGACACCTAAAATTGTCCAGTCTAATTAAATAAATATTTTTTTTTATTTAATTATTTTAGCCTAATTCATCTATTAATTAAATAAATCTTTATTTATTTAATTAATTCATTTATCCTCTTCTAACCTTATTTCTCATTTAAATAAATACTTTTATTTATTTAAATTATCATTTTCCTAAATTAAATAAATATCTTATTTATTTAATTGATCCCACTTCTTCTATTAATTAAATGAATCTTTATTTATTTAATTAATTCATTAACTTTTTCTACCCATGACACATGCCATTCATCTCTTAATTCCTACACTACCTACCCTTTCATTATTTTATTATTTCTTTTACCTACCCTCTAATCATAGCCGACCTCTTTTACACCTCTCAATCTTATCCCTCTATTTCATATAGTGTCTTCTATATAAGAGGATACTTCCTTCATTATCAACCCTAATCAATCTATGCATCCTAATCAATTGATTACCCTCACTATGCATTCAGCCCCAACTACGCTTTCGAACTTGCATATGCAATCAAGCCTACTTGCAACCACATTTCTGTTCTTTGTTGAGCTCTTGTGCACACATAAAATCTGAGAGCAAATATATCAAGCAAGATCAATGGAGATAGGAAGAATAGAGATTCAAACCCTATTGGACATGTGATGGTATAATCTTTGTGATTTCATTTGATTTGCATTGTCTTAGGTAATCTTCATATGTTATGGTGGATCTTTGTTGTTGTTAGGCTAGGGTTTTGTGGTTGAATTCATTTAGTCTTTCAACATTGTTGTCTCCATTTTCACCATATACAAACAACAATAACCACTTTCAAATGAAATGAGAGAAAGGAAATGAAGTTTCTTGAAAGCGCAAAGACTTCCGTCACTTCCTTCGGGACGGGACGACAATATCAAGCTCAAAGACTTGATTATGTGAAGTCCTATCTACCCTTTTCTACACTAATGCTATAAACAAGTTATGACAGCTCAAAGACTGAAAAACACTATTCTTTTCTTCTTTGAAACAATGAGAAGTAGTGTAAGCTCAAAGACTCACAGCTATTTCCTAGAAAATCTACTCCTAAATTCTCTTAAGAACAAGTGAAAGAACAAAGACTTGCAGCTTCTCTCAACAAAATATTTATTTTAATCTATATTAAACTCAACTACTTGCAGCACAAAGACTGCAAATCAGATCTGATTAAGCTCTTTAGGAACACTTGCAAGAAAGATAATATAGAACACTAACTCAAGAAAGTAGCACAAAGACTCAAAGCTTGAGCAATTTCCTTCTATTCCTTTCAATTCTTGAATTTACACATGAAAGCTCAAAGACTTCTTTGCTATAAATTTGGCAGAGTTTTTGCTTGCTTTCCTTCTAGCTCAAAGATTAATGTTACTTAATATTTTTTTATGCTTATTTATGTTCCTTGTAATCATATTTATAATTTAGTTTAATAAATAGTTTTTGTGACTATCTATGGTCATTTGGGCACATGAAGAGATAGCAGTGCTAATTGGAGCAAAACTTTGGCATAAGAATTGGAAAAATATCCATACTTTTAACATTGGGGATGCAATCATTCACAGTTTTCCCTTCTAGATAGAACCATATGCATGATATGCATGATGGATTTTAATATTGTTTCACTTTTGCAGTTTCCATGGCCTTCATTTAAAATGTTCTATCAACTTGGTTTAATTCCTTCTACATGATCTAAATTCTTATGTTCTAATTGATTTTATGTCATTTCTAGTTTACTAGCTTGATCTAAAATGACCACGGGTTATTCTGTCCATGGGTTATTTTAACCATGGGTTATTCTGTCCATGGGTTATTATGATCGTGGATTATTTTGTCCTTGGGTTACTATGACGGGGTTATTGTGTCTAGGGTTATTTTGGCCGGGTTATTAAGTCCGTATACCAAATGAGATAATCCCGTAGAAGCAATATGTTGCTAATTTCTTTAGTTCAACAACTAAAATGTAGTATCCCCAACATTTTTTTCAATTTGTTTCCAGTTACAATCACAACAAGAACCCGTTAAGGTTAGGAAATCAAGATACAATAATGCTGAAGTTGTAACCCTTCCGCTTTTTGATCACCAAGTGCCCAATATGGGAAGGTTAGAGCATATGGTGTTGAGGGGATCGTTAGCTTCAAATAACTGGAAACAATACAATGCTCGGGCGGCAAGCCAACCCCTTCCACTTTTCAGTGGGATATGGAGAATATTGAAGATCACTTGGTAGTAAACCAGCCAAGGATAATACAAAAAAATGAAGAACAATCACTCTACCGTTTATGCAGCGGGAGGACTAGAAATGAAATTTACTATCAACTCCACCACTTATTCAGCGGGAGGACAACATTACAAAATATTCAAAATAGACGGCTAAGCCAGCCTCTTCCACTTACGCAATGGGACTACAAGCAATAATCCAAAAGATAGCTGTTAGTACTACTAACTAGCTTTACAATGTACATTATGGATTATCAATACATGAAATATCACTATCCCAAAGATAGGTGGCATAGTCATCCTCTTCCACTTATGCAGTGGGACTAAGAAATAACATAACTTTGCTGTAGTACTACTAACCAGCATTACAATCATATAGAATGAAGAATCAAGTGCTGATAACAAGTTCAATAGCTACAACAATAATAGATAATCACTCCCAAACCAACTTAGACTACTCACACCAAAAAGCTCTTCTAACACACAACTATGAAATTCTGAAAATCAATAACACGCACAGAAAACATGCAGACCAGCAAGCTACGGACACCCCAAAATGCTCATAACTTCTCCAAATCAACTCCGAATGACACAAAAACGGAAGCAAATGAAATCTATGACTAAGGCAATGCAACTAGAGACTCAAACCTGCACCGCGAACACAAAAAACAGCCAACACGCAACCCAAGGCAGCCAAGAGATGGTACGACCCAGCTGGAAAGTTCGATTTTCTGCCAAAAATCAGAAAGAACACCAAATGAAACGCCAAGGTAGAAGAATGATCGCCCTCCATATACGCTTCCAACAAGCTATTACCTAGAATAATCGGTTGCACAGGCAAGGAGATATGATCGAATCTTCGCTTCAGCCACACCAAAAACCAGCAACACTGAAATCCACACCACACTGAGAAGCTGAAAATGCACACTAAAATCGAACCACACATTCAGAAAATCCAATCACAGCTAGGAGTGATGTCTCACACTCGAAGTCTGTCAAGAGCCTAAGGAGGTATTCACCCTCGAAGATTGTCTGGAGTTAATCCGACAGCATAACGGTGTAAATTGTCTGAGATACCAAATGAGAAGCCCAACACTCTCATTTATAGATTTTGAGGGCTCAAATTCAAATTCACATTCCCTCCAAATGAACGCCAAAACCAAATGCACATTCACTTCACATTATTTTGAAATTACATTTCATTTCTCCTTTCTCCAAATCGACCTTCTCATAGGAGCAAATATTTTTTATAAAAATGACAATAAAATCACAATGTGGCATCCAAGGTAGATAAGTGAAATATATTATAAAATTAACTTATTTCTCCATAAGACGTCCATCTTGCCGTATTAATATTTCACTTTATAAAGTATTTTTCCTCAACAATAAATCACCCAATATATAATTAAGGAAATGACTTATATATCAATATAACTTAAGCAACCCCTTTTAAATAAATCGTCCAACCTTTTGCCTTAAGTTATAATTTAATTTAAAACACCATTTTTCATCAAATACTGAACCTGCCAAAACAAGCTCCAAGGATATGGGGAAACAAGCTGAGAGAATTGCCCTGCCAAAAATAGTCATTGAACTGAGCCGAGGAACCCTTGCCAAGAATAGCACCAAAAAAATGAGAGAAGACCAACTGCTCAAACTGATCTGCCGAAAATAGCCATCTGAACAAGTTTGCTGACATCCTGCTAAAAATAGAACTGCTAAAAATAGTACTTACTAAAAATAGCATATTGCTAAAAATAGTAAGTGTTTCCAACGTGATTTTAACCACATTCTGAATAGTCGTCACACTTACTAAAAATAGTAAGTCTGGAAAAAGTCACCCGATGCAGATGCATGTCGAACCATCCTGAAGCTCTCTGAAAACCCAGAAGGAATCCAGAATCCAAACTATCAAACTCCCACATATAGCCCTTGAAAACACCAAAGAATCCTCCTAGAAAATAGGAAACCCTAATTTTTGCCCCCAACTAGCCTACGGGCCTCCGAACTAGGCTAACGGCCAACAAAACTAATCATTGTGGAGAAGGGGACATTACATAAAATCAGATGCTGCATAAATTGTTTGTCAAACTACACCACTATGATGAAAGCAATAAGTAAGGTTTTCATGAGGGTTTATAGGATCAAACATCTTTTTATGCACTTATAGTTTTGCTAATCATTTCATTGTCAAACACCGATCTTATAAAAAATTAGCTTCTTGCAACTTTTACCACTTTTAACTTGTAAGAGAGAAATACTACCCATGATATTGAACAGATCTGCTTTTTATAATTTTTTTCCACAGAAAAAGAAACAAGTTTGATTAATTTTATGTCAACTAATTGGTTTTTAGTATTTACCTTTTAGTCATGTGGTCTGATTTCACTATTTTGCAACTTGATAAATTTTATCAAAATATTTTATTTGGAGAGAGTGTGTAATTCACTCAACATATTTATTTTGAAATGAAATTTATGCTTATGCACATATTGCAGCACATTTTCCTTTTGATTATCTATTTCGTTGTATTGACTTACTCTCTTTAATTTTTCAGGTTGCAGTAACATGTGCATTGGCTGCATACAAGCTGAAGCGTCCTGTCAGAATGTACCTTGATCGTACAACAGACATGATCACAACTGGTGGACGGCATCCCATTAAAGCAAACTATACTGTTGGTTTTAAAAGTGATGGAAAAATTACGGCTTTGCATGTGGATTTATTCATTGATGCAGGCTTTTCACCAGATATAAGCCCTGCCCTGCCTTATAATATAATTTCAGCAATGAAGAAATACAACTGGGGAGCTCTTTCATTTGACTATAAAGTATGTAAAACAAATCTACCCAGCAAATCTGCAATGAGAGGACCTGGAGATGCACAGGGATCTTTCATTGCAGAAAACATTATTGAACATGTTGCCTCAATTCTTGGTTTGGATTCAATTGTTGTGAGGGAAAAGAACCTACACACATTTGAGAGTGCTGTGTTCTTCTATGGATCTTATGTTGAGAGTCCTATTGGCTATACATTGCCATCCATATGGGAGAAACTGAAACAATCTGCATCTATGAATGAGAGAATGAAGAATATAAGAGATTTTAATGCTGCTAACAGATGGTTTAAGAGAGGATTATCCATGGTGCCATGCTTTTTCTTAGCAATGCTTACTCCTAGACCAGCAAGAGTAACCATTTTTGGAGATGGTTCTATTGCTGTAGAAGTAGGAGGAGTTGAGTTAGGTCAGGGAATTTGGACAAAGGTAAAGCAGATGACAACATATGCTCTCGGTCAGTTATGGCCAGGTTTAAGTGAAGATATCATGTCAAAAGTTCGAATTGTTCAGACAGACAGTATCAGCTTAGCTCATGGAGGAATTACTTCTGGAAGCACTACATCTGAGGGAAGCTGTGAAGCAGTTCGTCATGCTTGTAACATATTAGTTGAGAGACTTCACCCAATTGAGACTTACTTGAAGAAAAGTAGTCCAAATGGTTTCTGTTGGAAAGATTTGATTTTCCAGGTATGTGTGTAAATCAAATTGCAAAAGATGCTAATCATACATAAGGAAGAATGAAACCATTTTTTGTTGATCTAATGAAACTATTTAATACTGTTGAACTTTAAATGCCAATTCCTTTTATTGAATACATTATGCATCTATGTATATGGCAAATCTTTTTTTATTTATTATTCCTACTTGTGGCCCATTACTTGCCTTGCTTACTGTGTTTTCTCCTTTTCATTCGAAATTTTGTTGATCCTGTGAGCAACTGATCCATATTTAGTGTGGATGTTTCACTATTTAATTCACCAATAGGAATCTTATCTATTTTCGTGTTTTACTTTTTTTAATATAGAGTACAAAACAGAGATAAAACGGAGATACATTATAATGAGCTAAGCTCGGATGCAATGAAACAATACCCACCACCATAGGAAGAATATTCAAGAAAATATGAACCAAAAAGTAGATCCACCTATGGCTGGAAATGTATGGCCAGATCTATGAAATTTGCAAAAGCTTCAATATCTCAAATCTCACCATTCAAACCAAAAGTTTCAGAAATTTGTCTTCATCGAAGACCTCACAATTTTTTGAAAATCTCCACAATATGATCCTTGAAGTGGAACTGTGAATTCTGAGATGAATCCACCAAGGGTTGAGCTGGGTTTTCATCCAACCAACCTATATACCCAAGGGTTTTCATCCTAGGGCACACTGAACCTGCAAAACAAACTCTCCAAAATTCTCTGAAAGAAATATCAAAATAAAGATGCCCAAATGACTTGCTCTCATCTCTTTTTAATGGTTCAGTTAAATCTTCTACAAAGATCTGATTTGACCTCCTTAAAGCTTCTAGAAGAATCTTTTTATTTACTAAAGTGACTGTATAATAATATTTTGTTTGAGTCACTTTAATTAAATTAAATAAAAATAAAGCTATCCTTATGATTTAATTTATCTGGACAACTTTATAATTAATTAATTTTATTTTATTCCCTTATAATGCCTTATCATAGCATATGGGAATAAAATAGGCTAGATGGTCTTATGGAACGATCACTTCAAAAAAGGGGACATTACATGAACATACATCTAAGATTTTACAACACTTCATAACATGTTAATACAGCAATAACAATGATCATACAACTTACATTAAACAATACACAACACTTGTCTCTGCAAAGACGTAGACCGCTACACATCACATGACCACATTACAAGAGTTCCTAGTGTATCTTAATCAACACTAATATCCATTTCCCAAAGAGTAGTCTACAAATCACTTTGGTAAGAACAACTATAAACTTTATCATTGATAGAGCTAAGAGCATGCCATCTCAACAAATAGAATCAAAATGCATTCTTACAATGGGACATTGGGCTTACGTATAGAGAATATCCTTGCACACAGTGGTAATGTGTGTGTCCAATCCACAAACAACTTGGAAACCTTCTATCCTTTACTCCACAATGGCTCATGTGATGTAGTGTGCATTGAGCAATTAGAGTAATCTCATTCTCTGAACATACATATCTTAGGGGACAACGACTTCCTAGGTATTCAAAGACAAAGTAGAGTAGATGATACTAGGATTTAGTATCAATTCTAGGATATCCAACCACTTATACCTCAAGCTCACATAAACAAACGTAACTCTCAAATGAGAGACACACTCACCAAATGATGTTAATAGACATTAGATATTGAATAAGGTTATCATCCCATATATTCATATAATCATTTCCACTACGGGAGGTTTCTTTTGTTTTATGACGTATCACATGCCTTAAGTTAAAAATTAGACATTAGACATCAATATAAACCAAACAAAATTCAAAGTCTCTAAGTGGTTGGATTATATTTTATGCTATTAATGAAAGAATTAAAAAAGCCATGGCAAGGAGAATGTTAGATCATGAGTAGACCCCACAAACACTAGTGTCACTAATACACACAGATATCATGGATGCATCATCATCGAGGACCTATCTTAGACATATATGCAAGACTTGTACAATCATGGATGTTGGGACAAGTGATGTAGGCTCCTTGAGCTATAGTTATGTTTTTTGTTTTGTTAAATTTTTTATGCCATGGATTTCATAATCCATGAGTTTTGTATACATTTGACAATATTTATATATTTAAAAAACGTTAATTTCTTCAACTAAAATTTGGCTTTTGTACTCAATTAATCAATGTCTACTTGTATACGTGAGAAACTAGTTATTTGATTAGCTTTTATTTCATTGAAAACCTAGTCAACCTCATCAAACCCTATATTTGTTTTACCATTTGAAGATGTAGGCCACTCAATAACAAACATGCTCCTCAAGGCGAACTTTAACTAAAGAAAGATTGCAATGTGATAAAGCTTTTTGCAAAGTGGATCATTCTAAGACAAGTCAACTCTTTTTTGTCCGTATACTTCCTCATTGAAGACCCAAGCATCGTTGTATACATATTTGCAAGTAATTTTACTATGCTCCACACATGCTTTAATCCATGGTATTTCGCCAAGATTGTCTAGTACAAAGTCAAGACAATGTGCAACACACGCAATTTAGAATAAGGATTTGTGATTATCTATGAGAAGTTTACTTGTGGCAACATAATTAAGAAATTGCCCATTCACAGGTAGCGGAACAATCTCGCTTGTCAAGGTCTTCAACCGGGATGCATTATCTCCCAAAATTTCTGAAATTTGGAAAGGATTGAGCCGGAGATTATCAAATTTGTCATTCTCTCCTTTCCGCTCATGCGATTTATCCCAGCAAAGGACAAGATCAGAAATGTGAAAGGTCTTCACCTTTTCTCTTCTGTCAAATCAACATTTGACTACCTCTTGATGTTTTGCGAAGCTCTCTATCATAGTGTCCCTTTTCTCTTCTAGGTACAACAGTTGGGATAGTTTTGCTTCAACGTTGTCGTCTATTACAAGGTATTCTTGCATGAATTGCAAGATGGGAATTCTCAATTGCATAGGGAAAATGGGGTCTAGATTGTACACAAGGTGGTATGGCGAAGTGCCAATGGATTACTTGAGTCTAGTTCGGTTTGCCCTAAGGGCAAACCTCAACTAAGTGTGTCGGTCCTTTGGATTTTTTTCAAGTAATTTCTTAATCACTTGTAGTAAGTTATTATTTGTGGACTCAGCTAGATCGCTCCCTTGGGGGTAGTAATTGGACGAAAATTTAACGTGATCCCATAGTCAAATACCCAATTAGAAAATTTCAGAGATGCAAAAGCAGGACCGTTATGACTAACTAAAGCATGAGGAATGCCAAAACGTGTAATAATGTTTTCTTCTAAAAACTTAACAACATCAACAGTGCATTGTTTTAAAGCTTGAGCTTCAGGCCACCTTGTATAGTAATCAACAACGGTTATAATGCACTTGTGTTGCACTGAGGAAGGTAGATTGATCATGCCGATAAAGTTGAGCACCCATTGTGCAAACGGCTTCACCTCCATGACTGGTTGCAGTGGCATTATTGGCGTTCACTCCTTGGTGGCAACTACTTGGTAGATGTGATAGGTCCTTACGTGCTCATAGTTGTCCTTGAACAGAGTAGGCCAATAATAGCCTGCTTTGAGGATTTGTTGCGCTGTGGCTAAGCCCACACCATGGTCTATCCCAAATTTGTTATGGAACTGCTCCACAATTTGCTTGACCTCTTCTCTGTTGACACATCTTATGTAGATGCCCTCATGATTCCTTTTGTACAAAACTGCCCCTTGCAGCATGTAGCGGCTCCTCTTCACCTTGAGGGCCCTTTTTTGGGCTGAATTCAGGTGTGGTGGGCATCTCTAATTAAGCAAATAAAAGGTGATGTCGTCATACCACTCATTTGGTGAAACTTGTTCAAGAAAATACTGTTGATGCACGATCTCGGAGCATTCTGGGCCAGTGTTTGCGTCAAGGCCTGACCTCTGACCAACTTCATTGGTTGGATCTCAATATCATATTCTTGAATGATGGCTACCCAGTTGCCCCTCGTTCGCCCAACTCATTCTGCATTAGCAACGTTTTTATAGCTGCATTCAAAAGTATGGCATGCACCTTACTTTGTAGTATGTAGTGACAAAATTTGCTAATGGCCTTGACTAATGCATATGCCTACTTCTCTACACTGGGTCATCTTATCTCATCATTCTTCAAGGGGGTACTCATGAATGTGATGGGATGCTCCCCCTCTTCATCTTTTCTTTGAGTTAAGATGGTTGCGCAGGTATGTTCAAAGGCGAATGAGTACATAGAAAAGGGCTTTAAGTAATCAAGACTCACCAAAACTAGAGCTTGGATGATGTCTTGTCTGATTTCTTCAAAAAATTACTTGGCCGATGGGGTCCAGTCTATCTTAGATCCTTCTTTAGCATATCATTCAAGGGTCAAACTATTTCTGCAAACCTCGTAATAAACTTCCCCACAAAATTTATCTTCCCGAAATATGATTTTAGCTCCTTCTTGCTTGTTGGGAGATTAATGTACAGGATGACTTTGATTCTATCGGGGTCAATTGAAATCCCCTTATTTGAGATAACATGCCTGAGTAGTTTTCCTTTGAATACCCCGAACATACATTTCTTTGGTTTTAGAGAAACCTTGAATTGTCTACAACGTTGAAAGACTTTCCTCAAATTATTCACATGGTCTTCCCTCTTCTTGGAAAACATGGTCAAATCATCCATGTAAATAATTATACATTTGCCTACCAAGTCTTTGAAGGAAATGTCCATGGCATGCTGAAATCCGACGCCTGCATTAATAAGCCCGAAGGGCATCCTTCTGTATGCGAACAAACCCCACTTGGTAGTGAAACTTGTTTTATATCTATCCTCATATTCAACCATCACTTGGTTGTATCCAAAATATCCATCAAGGAAGGACATCATCTGGGACCCATTGATAATCTGCAATACCTCATCTAGTGAAGGCAAAGGAGAGTTGTCTTTTTTTGAATCTTTGTTCAGATTATGGAAGTCCACGCACAACCTGATCTCACCATTCTTTTTCCGCACCGGGACAAGATTGGCGACCCATGTGGAGTGTCTAACAGGAAATATGATGCGAGCAGCCAATAACTTCTTTACTTCGTGATAGGTCAATGGTTTGAGTAAAGCGTTGACTAGTCTCTGCCTCTGCTTGAATGGCTTGGCTCTAGGCTTGAGTGGTATGGTGTGTGTGATGATTGAGGTGTCATAGGTTTTCAAATCCTCGTACCCCAATGCTATCACATTTGGGAACTCTCTCATATTTATGAGATTTCCATCCTTTGGTAATGTTTCGTACGCAGTACGGTCTCCTTCAAACACTATTGCTCCATGTACAATGTAATTCGTATGGCTTCCTTAGAACGTAAGGTGGTGACCATACGGTATACTCCCTCCAACAATCGGTTTGGTGACGGAACAGTGACTTTGGTCGTACGGTGATATGTTGTGCTTTAACCGTGCGGTGGGGATGGTAGTATGGACTGAGCGTATGTCAGTGCTGGCTGTATGGTGATAAGTTGTGCCTTGACCGTACAGTGGGGATGTGTTGTGCATTGCACACGCTCCTTGTCGCCGACAGGGTCCCCCTCTTTTTGGTCTTTTCGCCTTCGCCCTGTTGAGTTCTGCATAGGGCGTCTCGTGTCTTTTTGAGCGTAAGCTTGGGAATCCACAGGGTGAGTTTAACGTTCGGGTGTTAAAATTTCAAAAGATTGCTTAAGCTAGTAAAACGCTAAGTCTGAAGCTTCAAAGTGTCCTTTTTTTTTACTTGTAAAATCGCCTAAGTTAGGTGAGAAATGGCAGAAGCTTACAAAATCCCCCAAATATGAAGAAGCGTCTAAAGGTCGCAGAAAGACCCAAAATGCCGATTTTCGCCAAAGGGAGATTGAAAGGAGGAAAATGTTAAAGTTTTAAAACTTTGCAAAAAGTCTGAAAATCCCGAAATTTGCTAAGGAGAAAAGATTGTCAAAGTGTCAAAACTTTGCAAAAGGCTTTAAAAGTGCGAAATGTTAATGAAGTTTGCAAAGTGGCTAAAATCTCCGAAGTTTGCAAAGTGCCTAAAATCTCCGAAGTTTGCAAAGTGCCCAAAATCTCCAAAGTTTGCAAACTGGCGAAAATCTCCAAAGTTTGCAAAGTGGCGAAAATCTCCGAAGTTTGCAAAGTGGCTAAAATCTCCGAAGTTTGCAAAGTGCCCAAAATCTCTGAAGTTTTCAAAGTGGCTAAAATCTCCGAAGTTTGCAAGGTGGCTAAAATCTTCGAAGTTTGGAAAGTGGCTAAAATCTCCGAAGTTTGCAAAAGTGCCCAAAATCCCGAAATTCACCAATAAGGCGTAAAGTGCGAAATGTTTAAATTTTGCATGAAGTCCAAACTCGCCGAAGTTTCAAGAAGGCAAACATCACAATGTTCTAAGTTTGCAAACCATGTCAAAATGCCGAAGATCGCAACCTGGAGGGAATCGCGGAGGTATAAAGTTGCATAAAACGTAAAATTGCCGAAGTTGCATGAAATAGAAATCGCCAGAATGAGGTTGAAGTTAAACTTTAACATTTGCAAAGTTTCTTCACCCCGAAAATGGGCAAGAATGGTAAAATCGCGCATAACGTCCAAGTTCGCATTTTATGCATTTAGCCCGAAATTGCCAGGAACAACTAAATTTGTGGAAGGAGTAAAAGTATTCAAACTTGGGAAATTTTCAAATGACCCTCCAGGCATTAAATTTAATGTTTGTTAAATTAATTTTAATTTTCAAATTAATTTATTTAAAATGGGATTAATGGTTTGCAGGTCGCAGGATGCCATCGCAGAGAACCAGGCGAAGGCCTGAAAATGCAAATCGAAGAGGGATCGCAACCAAGGCCAAGCGCTGGAAGCTGGAGGAGAAAGGATGCAATGCAGGATCAAAGCGATGAAGCATTGGGAAGCGTGACACCCAGATAACAAGTTAAAATTCACCACCAAAGACCGAAGAACACTCAGAATGCAACAATCATGCATTCTCAAGAAAAGTACACAGCTGGATTTAACTCCAGAAGTTCAGTTTCTGTAAATTGAAATTGTTCTATTGTAAAACTGAATGTGGGTCCTGCGCAAGATATCTTTGTGGATAGTTATGTCCAAATACCGGATATACTCAAATTGAATCCAAATAGTGGCAGGTAGTTGGGATAGTAGTTGGATAGATGACTAAGAGTTTAATGGGCATGGGTTAAGGCTGCCAGCTTTTGGATGGCAGGTTGCAGTCCTTGGATGCAGTCAATCCTAGCCTCTGATTCAATATTGTAAAAACTATAAAAGGCAGAGGCCTTTCTTTTGTAAAGGGTTAGATAGTTAGACAATTAAAGAGAATTTTGTAGTTAGATTTTAGAGTTAGAATAGGTTAGATTTTAGGCATAGCATAGAGATGCTACAGAAATTGTTGTAATGGCAGCTGAAGCAAATATATGAACATTGAAATATGGTGTTTGTTTTCTTTGTTTTAGTTTGTTTGC
The DNA here is from genome assembly GCF_030272615.1 of Cryptomeria japonica. NCBI lineage: Eukaryota > Viridiplantae > Streptophyta > Pinopsida > Cupressales > Cupressaceae > Cryptomeria > Cryptomeria japonica. Next base: position 650,649,908 of record NC_081410.1, read on the forward strand.
ATGGTTTCCTTCAGCTGGTTAATTTTAGAGTGCAGGGATTTTAATGGTGACGTGTGGAGGGGTATTTGATGCATTTCTGGTTCATACCATTGGGGGTCTGCTGATTGTAGGTCACCGTTCATGGTTAGTCTGAACCCAAAATGTGTTTAGTTCAACTGCAGGTGTTCGTCTTAGGCTGCGCCAAAATTGGTTGCCTAAAACGAGTGTCTCCGGTCTGAAAATCCTTCATCCCTTGGAGCTTGCACCGTTTTTGTCTAGTTGTGAGGGTATCTCTGGTGAAACAAGAACTGGTTTATCGAAATCTGTCTACTTGCTGCATCAGCTATTATCATCCTTGTCCTTAGGCTTCCTGAACCCTTCCCTTTTTTTATTTTATTTCATAGTCTGAGAATCATAGCAGACCACCTTGTTGCAAAACGTAAGACCTCTTGTGCTCCCAGGAAATCACATCAATCACTGAGTAATCCCGCAGTCAAGACGTGACAATCAAAACCTTGAGGTCTTCCCTTTTGATCAACAAAACCAGCATTAGGGATTTCCTTATCTCAAGAGAGGATAGGACACTCAGCGAGTACATTCTATTCTGCGTTGGCTGGATGGAGTCGTAGCAATGCGATTTTAGACACGTCAACAGGATGGTAGTACGGATTGGGCGTACGGTAGTGCTGGCCGTATGGTGAGTGAATATCCGCCGAGTCCCGCCCCTCGAGTCCTCCAAACGCTTAGACAGTTGGTGTTTCACAGAGGAATGAAATGAATTATTAATATTCCAGACACAAGACACTTCAGATGGAGATTCGCACTTGCCAAAGAAATAATCCGAGGGTTCGCACATGCAAAGAGAAATTATATTGATAATGATCGCACAACATATTACACAGTCTCCGAACAGAATCAGAATAGGGTGAGAAGAAACTCCCACCAAAACTGCGGAGGCCAAGTAGGGAGGATCTCTACCTCCGAAATGGCAGACAAGCTGAACTCCAACTGGAATTCGTACATACAAAGAAAATACCAAATTTCCATATCAACACAAATGACAGACTCGGCTATAAATATGGGCTTCGGGGAATTTCCCGAAGGGTTACAAATGGGCCAACACAACCAAACTAAGACTTGACTAATCTAATTAAATAAAGGGCTCGAAAGATTTGTTATTACATTTGGGGCCTTACAATAAGTATTTTAATTTTATTATTTAATTATATCGGGGACATCACAGTCCTCCTAGGCCAAAAATTGCTTGCCCTCAAGCAATTGCAGACTTGGATGCCCCAGAATTTGCTCGCCTTCCCAGGTGGCATCCTCGATTGGTAGATTCTTCTAGCGCACAAGGAACTCCTTAACTGTGCGCAATCTCAACCTCTTTTCTCTAACATCGATGATCTCTGCTGATTCCAGAATTAGTTTTCCTTCTTCGTCGATGGGTGGCAGATCCTTGGACACTGTGATGTGCTGCCCGAAGACCTTCTTGAGACATGACACATGAAAAACATTGTGAATCCGACTCTCCTCAGGAAGCTCCAACTCGTAGGCAACTTCGCCCACCCTCTGAACCACCCTGTAGGGTCCATAGAAATGTGGCTTCAACTTCTCCTTACCACTTGTCTTCAAGGTGGATTGTCTGTACGGTTGAAGTCAGAGGTATACTAGATCGCCCACCTCAAAATTTCGCTCAATTCGGTGTCGGTCGGCATACATCTTCTTTCGGTTCTGAGCCCTCTGCAGGTTATCTTTGAGAGATGTTAGGATGTCCAAACTCTCTTTAAGCCAATCTTTGGCCCTCGGTGCACGACTATCTCCCAATGCCAGATCAACAAATGAAGAAGGTTCATAACCATACAGTGCTTTGAAGGGTGGCATGCCTATCGACATGTGATAGGTGGTGTTGTAACAGTGTTCACTCAAATGTAGCCAGCAGACCCAAGCCTTCTGTTGTGCTGAGACATAGCTCTTGAGATAACCCTCTAGCCATTTGTTCGCAATTTCGATCTGTCCGTCTGTCTGCAAATGGTAGGTCGTGCTGGGCGACAACTCAGTTCCTACCAACCGAAATAACTCCATCCAGAAGGTACTCAGAAAATGGCTATCCCTGTCACTTACTATGTTTCGCGGTAGACCATGTAAGTGGAATACCTCACAGAAGAACAACTCGGCCACTTGAACTGCTTGGTATCCTGTGGGGATGGCAAAAAAATGGGCATACTTGGTCAAGCGGTCTACTGTGATGAAAATGCAATCCTTTCCTTGCACTCTGGAGAGCCTAGTAATGAAATCCATCGAGATGCTATCCCATTTCTGGTCGGGGATTGGCAGTGGTTGTAGTAGCCCGATCGGTAAGGTGTGCTCAGATTTGTTCTGCTGATAGGTGGAGCATTCCCGCACATACTGCAGAATGTCGTTCTTAAGTCCCTTCTAGCAAAAATTTTCTCGGATCTATTTGTAGGTTTTCAAGTATCCTGGGTGTTCAGCCAAGGGAGACTCATGCATTTCCTTCAGAATCTTTTCCTTCATCTTGGACTCGGGTACTAGATAAATTTTATCCTTGTAGTAAATGATGTCGTCAACCACCTTGTATCGGTCATCCTGCACTTGACCATCCATCAGTTCGTAGACAAAAGTATTCTTGGAGTATTCAACCAACAGATGATCCTTCCGATCTGCTGAAATACGGGATAGAGAACATATGGCAGGCCTTCTTGACAGGGCATCGACTACCACGTTATTCCTTCCCTTCACATACTCAATGTTGAAATTAAATGCTTGGACTTTTCTCACCCACTTTTGTTGTCGTTCGTTCAAATCCCTCTGCTCCAAGAAATATCACAGGTTGTTGTGGTTTGTTCGTACGACAAACTTTGCCTCGACAAGGTATAGTCAAAACTTTGTCAGTGCGTGCATGATGGCGAGCATCAACTTGTCGTAGATGGAGTACAACCGCTTAGCTCTTGAGAGCTTTTGACTCTCGAATGCAATGGGGTGATGGTCTTGCATCAACACTGCTCTAATGCCTTCTCCCGAGGCATCGCACTACAGGATGAAAGGGCGAGTGAAGTCTGGTAGTGCCAAAACTAGACACGTACTCATAACTTCTTTTAATTTGTCAAAGGTGTGTTGTGCCTGCGCATTCCAATGGAAGGATCCTTTCTTTGTCAAATCTGTCAGTGGTGCACCAAGCTGTGAAAATCCTTTCACAAACCTCCTATAATAACTGCACAATCCAAAAAATCCACGTAGGTCCGAGAGAGTCTTGGGTGGAGGCCAGTCCAGAATTGCCTGAATCTTCTCCTAGTGAACTTGTACCCCCCGGGTGCTGATGACGTGACCCAAGTACAGGACCTCGGTCATTCCAAACTCACATTTGGACCTTTTCACATATAATGAATGCGATTTCATAATCCCCAATATTTCATCCAAATGTCCCAAATGTTCCTCCCAGGTCTTGCTGTAGATGAGTATGTCATCGAAGAATACCAGTAGGAACTTACACAATTACTTGTTGAAGATGTGGTTCATGTAGGACTAAAAAGTGGCCAGAGCATTAGTTAATCCAAACGGCATGAACAAGAACTCATAGTGTCCGTAATGGCAACGGAAGGCCGTCTTTTCCACATCTTGCTCCCTCATACGGATCTGATGGTAGACGAAGCCGAGATCCATTTTGGAGAAATAGACTACGCCATGTAGTTCGTCCAGCAACTCATCGATCCTGGGAATGGGGTATCTATTCTTGATAGTCTTCTTGTTTAGTGCACGGTAGTCAACACACATTCAGAGAGTTTCGTCCTTCTTCACTAGTACCACCGAGGATGCAAAGGGGCTAGAGCTGGGCCAGATCCATCCTTTATCGAGGATTTCTTGGATCGTTTTCTCTATCTCTTCTTTGAACTTCTTCGGGTGGCAATAGGGTGTGGTGATAACGGGTTTTGCTCCTTCCTCCAACTCGATGGTGTTCTCAAACCCTCGGTGTGGGGGTATACCAAGTGGAATATCAGCGAAGACCAAACTATGCTTATCCAAAACCGCCTAAAGTTCCTCATCTTGGTAGCAAGTCGGTTGCCCTTTCACAGGTTTTGTTGAGATCAAGCAATGTGCTGCCCAGACTACTTCATCATGTTTGAAGATGGCTTCCATCCGTTTGGCAGAAATCTCCCTCGGGCCGCCATTCGACATTCCTCTGAGAACTACCTTCCTGCCATCCACCTTGAATGAGAACTCCATCCTTTTGAAGCTCTGTGTGTATTGGTCGAGGGTCGCCATCCATTGAATGCCCAATATGACATCCGTGTCATCCAGATATACTACAAAGAAATCGTCTGTCACCGTGTAATTTCCCATGGTGATGCTTAGTTGCAGAACCAGGTGAGTGCATGATAGGAGATTGCCTCCTGCCACCTTGACATCGAACCCTTCATGCTCGTTTGTAGACAAACTCCTTCGGGTGACGAGTGATGAGTTTATGAAGTTGAGCGAGGCCACACTGTCGAGCATAACAAGGACTTGTTGCCCTTGAAGTGTACCATGTACCCTAAACACACTGCACCTTGGGGTGGCAATGACGCCTACCCTCCGTTCCAATGTGGAAATTCTCTTCGCCAGGCTGGTTTTTTCAGTAGATTCTTCCCTTGGTGGTTCACTTTCCTCATGCTCCTCTTCTCCATTGGACATCACCTCAATATAGTGAATCTTCCCTTTGCCCAAACATCGGTGTCCTGGCTCCCATGGCTCCTTGTAGGTGAAACAAAGCTTCTTCCTTCTGAGTTCCTATTTTGTGGCTGTTGTTGGGAATAATCATTATGTTATGTTGTCGTCGGTAATTATGGGTTACGGCAGTCAGTTTGTCTTCCCGAAGGGCAATTGGACGCGAAGGTTGGTCGCACCCCTTCGGGTATTATATATTGCATACCTTTCCTTCGAAGTAGGATCATGATAGTCGTATTTGGGTGTGATGTTATAAGCACTTGATGTACATGGACTGTTGGATTAATACAGAGATTGGTTCTTAAATATATTCTCATTATGTTCTGTGCATTTACTTTCTGCATTTAAACGTTTACCCGTATGTGGCAAACATCTGGCGCCGCTGCCTAGACATACTCGGGAAAGGAAGGAGCGGATGGCGTACGGACACGATGGGCCTAACCGTCGGTGAGATTAACCCAGCGGCCGATGATGCACAAACGGAACTCTACGACGGAGAGGACACTGCAACAAGGGAATTCTCAATCCTGCTTCAGGCGGCCATCGAGACCTACGTCCAAAGAGAGGCCACGGAGGCTGATGTCCCAACAAGTGTCGTGTGGACCGCACTGCGAATCGGTTGATGAACCACCTCCCCCAGTTGCTTGCACAGGCATCACTGGCACAGCGAACCCGCCTAGAGGAGATTGCCCGTGAGGAGCGACACCAACAGGTCCTCCGACAGTACGAAGAAAGCAATCATCATTGGGAAGCGGAGCGTGATTGCACGAGGCCAAGGGGAAATTGAACCCTGAACCTCCAGAAGGCTCCAGGAGGAATAAAGAACATTCTATATTATAATAATGGTGTTGTACTATTGAGACAAATTGTATCCGATGGGATGAATTAATAAAGAAGTGTTCTATTTTTATGTGTTGCTATTTATGAAGATGTACGGGAATTAATGCCCAACTTATTAAATAAGAATAGAAATAAGAAGGCACAAAGTGAGCAGTGGGAGGCCGCACAGAGGGCCTTCATTCTGGAACAAGTAGAACATAGATGGAGGCTAAGGCAACTTGCTGAAGGACAACCTGTCGAAGGGTTCCCCGAAGGGAACCAAGGAGGTGTCATAGGGGGTGAAGAAGCCGAAGGAGATTTCTACGCGTCGCCAGAACACCGTAGGGTGAGAAGCGATGAAGAGTTTTTGGAGGAAACTAGGCTACGAAGAAATCTAGTCGAAGAGACCCGGGATCAGTTCAGGAACTTATCCCTTATGCCGTGCACGGAGGACCACCGAAGGGAGCGAACAGAGGACGAGGGTGAGAACAGGGGAGAGGGCAACCGTACGACTATAGGTGCGGTGGAGGCACAGGCACACGATAGTCAAGACCCCCTCTTGGGACCCATCACACCAAGCACGCGGGTACAAAACATCGTACCCCCAATCAATCAAACAAGAAACACCACCGACGTGGGTGGGAGTGGTGCAGGTGCACGACAGACACAGCCACCTCTGGGGACACGACCCCCATCAATGGCCAATAGGTAAAAGCTGTCGAAATTCACTGGCGGTGGGAAGGAGGATCCCATAAGGCATTGCAGAACCTGCGAAACCATATGGACGGCCAATGGTGTCATGAACTAGGACGAATGGATGACGTAATTCCCAGTGACATTACGGGGAGTTGCCATCGACTGGTACGCGGATATTGATAAAACTACAGTGGCCACATGGGACACGCTGCGGAAAGCCTTCGAGATGGAGTTCCGCCTACTCCGGGATGATAATGAAATAGTGGCAGAGATATACAGTATGAAACAAGGACAAAAGGAATCAGTTCATGCCTATGGAAGGCACCTAACACAGCTGATTGGGAAAATGGAGAATCAGCCGGCCGACGGACTCAAGAAGAGGTGGTTCATAGAAGGCCTAAAACCCAGTTTGAAGAAGAAAATGAAGATAGTCCCTCCTTCATCATACGATGATGCATACAATAGGGCTATGGATGTAGAAAGTGAATACAAAACGTCGAAGAAAAAGGGAAAGTCCTCCAAGGAAAATGACTTCCTCTAATGAGAGTGGTAACGAGGGGTCGAAAAAGAAAGTGACAACCCTGCAGAGGGACATGGAGCGTATGATGAGGGAATTTAAAGCGATGAAAGGCTCTACTAGTTGGACCGAAGGAGACGTGTGGTGCACGAATTGCAAGGAGGAAGGACATGCGAAGGGTACATGCCCAAAGAAGGCCTTTTGCGAAATTTGCCAAGTAATGGGACACTCCATCAAGGATTGCCCATACAATATGAAGACCTTGAAATATGCAAGTTTTGTTCACTGAGTAGGCCACAACATCCGCACTAGCGGGTACGGCCAAGAAACCAACACAACGACATCATCTGGAGGTTGTTGGGACAACAGACGCGACGGTGGAAGGAATAACAACGACAATAACAATACTCGAAGCCGTGTCCAGTATGATGCCAAGGGCTGACCAATGATCCAATGTAGGGCCTGCAATCAGTGGGGGCACTTCGCCCGGGATTTTACGAAGGAAGCCACCCCTCAGCACCTCTACCGCTGGTGTGGGCTAGGCAACCATGAGGATGAAAATTGCCGGAAGTCGGGAGTAAACCTTTTGAACATCGAACCCACGAAGGCAGAAGTATTGGCAATCACAAGGGCACAGGCCAAAAAGGCCACATACTCCGATCCTCGCACGGAGACTGAAAGAGTGTGGGAAGAAAGGGTCGAGATCACAAAGGAAATGGCTGCACAAGGACAAAGTAGCCACGAGGCCACGAGCCCGTCACGGACGAAGGGAGAAGAGAGAATTCTACGACAAATATTGCAAATAGAGGTACCCATAAAGATTCAAGACCTCCTTGAAACCATGTTGCAGTTGAAAACGGCTATCTTAAGCTCTGTACCCACACAAGCTAAAACGAGGAAGGTCGTAAGCCCCACGGTCGACCCTATGTCGTTAGTAGTCAACAGCGGACGCCAACCGGTGGTGGTAGAAATGGGCATCCTGGGAACTACCTTGATGGACACCATTGTGGATGGAGGGTCAGGAATAAATGTGCTCCTAGAAGAGACATGAAAAAAACTGGGAAAGCCTACGTTGTGGCCACCCATGTTCAACCTGCTAGGGGCAGATCAACACGGGATTAAACCCCTTGGTACCCTCATGGGCCAGCGGGTGATGATTGGCACATAGGCATTCGTGCTAGATTTTGTCATGATTCCACTGAAGCAGAAAGGGTACAACGCCATTCTCAGACGTGGGTGGCTCATTGCAGCAAAGGCAAACCATAACTAGAAGCGGAATACGCTTTCCTTGGAAAGCGCGGGGAGGAAGTACGTGATCGATCTCAGTACGCAGATGGTGAGCGAGGAATTGGCATCCTCCTCCGAGTCTGAATCTGAGGGAGACCAGTTGGGTGAGGATGGAGACGGACGGCGTATGGAGCCCAGTGACAGAGGGGTATTAGAATTGGAAGCATGCTTGAGGGATGACAGGGACTCCATGAATGGCCTCTTCCATTGGCAAATGGAGGATTACGAAATGTTCCAGAGCTAGAGGCTCGAAGTAGAGGAACCAGAGCAAGTAACAGAGGAGGTGTACCTACCGAAATATAAAGAATATTGGAAGGGAGATGCCTGTGAATGACACCACCGCACACCAGTTCCCAAAGGAAGAACCCATCAAGTATCAAGAGTTAAAATTGAAGGATACAAACCTCGGTGACATAGATAATCCCAAGATCATTCGTGTCGGCAACGATTGGAACCCTGTGTGGAAGGCCGCAACCTTCAAAATCTTTATTCTTCTTCTTCTTCTTATGTACGGGAAGGAGACCGTGGTTCCTATAGAATTTATGGTTCAAGGTCTTTGGATGGCCATTGAAAATAGACTTGCCATCAAAGGGTCCAAATTGAAACTCTACCACGAGAAGCGCGCAGGGGACCTGAGAGGCCGGAAGGACACTCGAGAGTTCGGAGGGGGACCCAAGAGGCATGGGACCAAAGCGAGAGACTCTCAGGCAAGGCAAACCGAGAAGGATGAAGGGCAATCCCAGAGACACGAGACCCGAGCCGAAGACTCTTTGGACAATTAGATTAGGAAATTAAAAATAAAAATAAAAATCGGTGGCCACGGTGGAACCGCCATCAGGGGGCCACTACCAGTGACCACCATGCGGTCGTTGTCCACCGTGGATAGGCCCCGACAAATCTATTATACTAGCCGCCAAGATAGAAAATAGAAGTGCCCACACCCCAGCCAAAGACAATCGTGAGGGAAAAAGAAATTGCAGCAGAAGGGAGTAAAGGAAACCCGACGCCATAGGGAAGAAGAAGATTTTTCCGTAGGAAAAGCACCAAAGAGAGATACGAAGTTGCCGAAGGATAGTAATTAACAAAGGAGCAAATAAAAACACCAGCCGAAGGGGGTCTTGGAAGCCAAACAGGTATATTACCGATGGGTGTTGGATAGAGGCGGACTCCACAAAAAGATTTCAATTGCCATCGGCTGAAAGATGTCATATGTAATTCGAAGGGAAACAATTTAGCGCCTAAGGAAGAAATCGCGAATCGAACCTACCCGCAGGGAGGTAATAAAATATTTTTTTGAAAGTGGTGGGGGGACCACCGTGCGGTAGAACTACCGTACAGTGGACCATCGTCGACAGAGGTCATTGGCCTCTGAGGGCGGAACTCGGTGGGTATTCATCCATCCAACGACCACTACCGTACACCCCGTATGGCCGGACAACATCCACTGTATGGGAGACCAATCACTGTGTGAGACCAAACCTTCGGGTCACCCCAGTCGTCGTACGGGTCCACTCCACCGTATGACAGATAACCTTTGTACGGGCTTGGGACATTACAAACCGTAGGCCTGAAGGAGCACGGCGATGGCGTCGGTGGTTTAAAAAAGGGTGAAAGGAAAAATATCATGGCATGACAGGGATAAACGGTGGTGATGGCACCTGAAAAGAAAAATGTGTCGACATTCAAACAAGCATGCATTTAATTTATAAAAAAAGACAAAAAGAAAAACGACGACCAGATTGAAAAATCATTCGATGGAGTCTACAACCAGGACACTGAAAAAATTAGAGTGGAGCAGAAGTTTTTTGGCATCTTAAAATATCACAAAAATGATTTGCTGGCCCCAAACCCCCAGTTTATTTTTGAGCTACAATACACTTTTGAGTTGGGCGAAGGCATCGGAGAAGTCACGGTAAGTGTTGGGGTTGTTCCGTACTGTGAGAAAGAAGCTTGAAGCTAAGCATTGGCGGGGAAGCCATAAGCCGTAGAGGGAGACAGATTTGGAGGTTGCGAACAAATAGAGTTTGAGGGAAGGCATTACAAGAACGCGAAGTTGTACGGCACCAAGGAGTTATTCAATTCAGTTATCAGCCTTTGGGGAGTCTGATGGAGGATTTGAGGCGTCTCCTAGCCTTTGTGCTAGAGGGTTGTGGCCACTTCCAGGCATGAATGGTATGCTTTGAGGAACTCAGAGTATGTCTCGACTGGATGTGAGGTTGTCTTGGTGGATGCACAGAGGGCTCGACAGGAGCTGACCACCAGGTTGGGCAGTAGTAGCGTGAGACTTAGCTTAGTGTACCCAGGAGTTGGATGCTGAGAGGGCAGCACAGGTGGCTATCGAGGACAAATTAGCTAGGGAGACAGTATCATTTGAGTAGCAGTTGGTGGAGGCTGAGACTGAAAAGCATGTTTTGCAGACAAGTTTGGTTTAGGCATAGGAGGACTGTGATGTCAAGGACAAAAAGAACTCCTTGCGGAAGCAATAATGGTGAAATCCACACTTGAGCATCGGATGGTAGCAGAAAAGGGTTTTTAGGCGAGGACACAGCAAATGTATGAGTTCCGGGCTTGACTGGCATTAGTAGTTCTATACCTTGATTTTGTTTAGTGTATGACCATCATCTCTATTTTGTATTAAGTCGTCCATAGACGACTTCTTTTCTTGGGGGTGATGATGTTGTCGGGAATAATCATTATGTTATGTTGTCGTCGGTAATTATGGGTTACGACAGTCAGTTAGTCTTCCCGAAGGGCAGTTGGACACGATGGTTGGTCGCACCCCTTCAGGTATTATATATTGCATACCTTTCCTTCGAAGTGGGATCATGATAGTCGTATCTGGGTGTGATGTTATTGTTATAAGCACTTGATGTACATGGACTGTTGGATTAATACAGAGATTGGTTCTTAAATATATTCTCATTATGTTCTGTGCATTTACTTTCTGCATTTAAACATTTACCCGTATGTGGCAAACAATGGCTTCATCGAGCATTGACTTCTTTGGAAAGGGTTTATTATCCTTCTCCTTCAGAACGCCCTTCGGAACGAAGGGTGGTTTGGTATGTGCAAAATTTCTAGAAGAGGAAGATGTTGCCATGTTACGGGCCTTTTTGATTGCTTCCATGAACGTGCTGGGGTTGAACCCTTTCACCCAACCTTTCAATGGTTCCATCAATCCGTCCATGAACAAGACTACCAATCTCCACTCTAAGATGTCTGTTACCAACACGGATAGCCTCTGGAACTCTATGATATAACTGTCAATAGGGCCCAACTGTTTTAGTTGCGTCAACTCCTTGAAATTGAGTTTTGGATCCTTCCCATCAAATTGGTCTATGAGCCTCTCCGTGAAGTCGACATAGGAAGTTATCTGGTCATGGCCGAGAGTGACCATTCCATGGTGCCACCATTCGTGAGCGACTCCTTCCAAGTGAAGTGTTGCAAACTTGATAGCTTCATCTTCAGGCATCGGGTTGAGTTGGAAGTAGGTATCTTCTTTTTTAACCCAAGCTCATGCCGAGGTTGCTCCGGTCCCATCAAAGGATGACAGGTTGATCTTACCTACCTTCCGCTTGATGTCATTGTTATAGTGTCCATAATAGCCCCGACTTCTGCCGCCTAAGTATTTCATCCGGAGCTTAGCATAATCCTTGAAGGATATGTCCCCCTCGAGATTTGCATCCCTCCAATCTTGGTTCAACTGTGCTTGCATCTCCTGGAAGGTGGGTTCTTGCTCCCCGTGCGACTCTTCTGATTTCTAGGGAAAAGTCGGCATCAACAGCCGTGAATATGAGTGTTGAAAGTTTGACCTTCCAGTGACTAAATCATCACCCTGCCCATTTTGTTCTCCATTCGTTTTTCCCAAGGCCAATTTTCGTAAGGTTTCCTCCATGATTTGTTGTCATTGCTCCCCTCTGGTTATGGTGTCGTTGAGCTAAGCTTGGCTTCGGTTAGCTCCCTTAATAGTGCCATGACTTCTCTTGCAGGATCTTGTGGTGCCCCCATTCGGTCGACAGAACGGTACCTCCTTCAAGTGTGCACTTGCATCCACCACACGATAGGCTGACAAGATCACCATCTCCAATACCACTGTAATGTTCTGTACGTAGTACGGTCTCCTTCAACACTATTGCTCCACGTACGGTGTAATTTGTACGGCTTCCTTAGAATGTACGGTGGTGACCGTACAGTATACTCCCTCCTGCAATCGATGCGGTGATGAATCAATGACTTTGGCTGTATGCTGATATGTTGTGCTTTAACCGTATGATGGGGATGGTAGTACGGACTGAGTGTACCTCAGTGCTAGCCGTACGGTGATAAGTTGTGCCTTGATCGTAGTAGTACGGACTGGGTGTATGGTAGTGCTGGCCGTACGGTGAGTGAATATCCATCGAGTCTCGCCCCTCGAGTCCTCCAAACGCTTAGACAGTCAGTTTTTCACAGAGGAATGAAATGAATTATTAATATTCCGGACACAAGACACTTTAGATGGAGATTCGCACTTTCCAAAGAAATAATCTGAGGGTTCGCACATGCAAAGAGAAATTATATTGATAATGATTGCACAACAGATTACATAGACTCCAAACAAAAGCAGAATAGGGTGAGGAGAAACTCCCACCGAAACTGTGGATGCCAAGTAGGTAGGATTTCTCACCTCCGAAATGGCAGACAAGCTGAACTCCAACTGGAATTCGTACATACAAAGAAAATATCAAATTTGCATATCAACACAAATGACAGACTCGGCCATAAATATGGGCTCCGGGGAATTTCCCGAAGGGTTACAAACGGGCCAACACGACCAAACTAAGACTTGACTAATCTAACTAAATAAAGGGCCCAAAAGATTTGTTATTACATTTGGGGCCTTACAATAAGTATTTTAATTTTATTATTTAATTATATTGGGGACATCGCACCTTTTCTTGTGCTTACACACCTTTCCTATCTAGACATTCCTCTCATTTTCTTTAGTGCCTAGATTGACCTTGTTGCACATGCCACCTTCAAATTCACCGCCTTTTCGGGATTTTAGCTGATCCTAGTCAAATATTCTTTCTAACTGAACCATTTCTCTGGGAATAGTTTTCGTTTTCAAATTGAGGATACCTTCGATGTCAATCTCAGCCTCTTCAAGTTCTTCATTAATAATCTGTGCAACAAACACATCTGAACTAGTGATGAAATCCAGAATGTTCTTATCATCCTCAAAAACCTGAAAGTTGGTGATGTTGTTAGGAATGGACGAGACTTAAGTCAATTCAACGATAAATCTCTTCAAGCTTTGCATAGCAAATGGCTCCAACGAACTTGCAACCTGGGCTAGGGAATCAACTAACTAAATATAGTCTTGATATTGAAAGCGTCAAAGCTTTCAATCAAGTCCCACACTCGGTTGTGGTAGCAGTTCAACCTTTTGTCATGGCATGTGTACAGTTTCTTGATTTGCTTGACCACTACTTTTGAATCTCTAAAGCAGTGCAACACTCGAGCTCCCTTTTGAATTGCCAACAAGAAACCAAAGTTTTAAAACTCGAACTTGCCATGGACTCGGCAAACCAAAAAATTGGACTTGGATCCAGACTCGTGAAAGACTCGGCAAAAAGAAAACCGTAGTTTTACAAAAAAACATAAAGAAATTAATGCATTTAGAGAACATAAGAGCCATAATTGAAACATTACACATGTCATATGATCTACAAACACTCAATATTTGAAATTTCATCATTCATACTCCTAGTTTCAAACTTTAAAAATGTATAATAGCAGCATAAGTTTATAAATGCTTACAAAATTACATATAATGATATGTCCAAATGTGAAAAACAACAATGAACAAACTAAAGAGAAGACTGCATCTTCCTCTTTCCAGCTCTAGTGAAAACCAAGGGAGAGATAGAACTAGAGGGTCTAGATCTAGGAGTCCGATGTGGGTTCTCAAGCTCACCAAAATTAGGTTGAGGGTAGCACCACTTACTGGGGTCTGAGGGTGAGAGAGAGAGGGGTAGAGAGATACGTCTAGATCTTGGGGGAGAAAGGAGAGAGCAAGATAGAGAGTGGTAGAGAGAGGGAATAGAGGAAGAGTGATAGGGAGATAGATAGGTCTAAAATTCGGAGCAAATAAAGTGAGTGAGATAGAGAGAGTGAGGGAATGCTAATAGGAGCCTACTGATTACTGAAAATTGACTGTCTGAAAATTTAAAAGATCTTCTAAAACCTAGAATTTGCATTATAACTCCTAGAGATCTGAAACTACTCTCAAACATCCTGCCAATATATACATGAAATATAACTTAAAGTATAAGTCTTTTTCCTTTCTTATACTTAAATGTTATATTTCATGTATATGTTTTGATGAAGAGAATGAGGCTGTTTTAATCTTATTTCCTCTCCTCCTTCAAACCCTACAAACTTGTTTTCAGCAAGCAACAATGCCAAATGAGTGAAAAAAGTAAAAAAAAACACTTAAAATCGTGGCTGGGCGTGTTCAGTGAATGGCGTGAGTCCAAGTGAAAGACTCGTGAGTCCAAGTGAAACACTCGTGTGAATCCACTCAAAAAACTCGCGAGTCCTTGGGAAGGACTCGTCAGGACTCAGCTCGTGAGTCCTTGGTGAGCTGACTGGACCCGCCAATAGACTCGCGAGTCATGGCGAGTCCCATGAGTTTTAAAACTATGCAGCAAACCATGGATGAGAGATTCATACTTTGCAACCTTATTTGTGTAGTGAAATTGCAGCATGTGGGCATCTAGGTATGTCTCACCATTGGGGCTTATCCACTCCAATCCGGCCCCAACTCCTCTCTTGGATTTAGAGCCGTCGAATCTCAGGGTCCATGTCTGATTTTGATTTATCAGTTTTGGAGGTTTAATTTTAGGCTTCTGATTTTCAATGCTTCTAGGTTGGAGAACTTCTTTTGCTTGACATGTTGGTGAACTAACAGGTACTCTTTGTTGTGCGAGGGACCTTAATGTATTTAGGTGCCTCTTCTACACTTGATCCAATGTTGTCTTGCACAATGAGCATGTTAATTCAGAATGTGCAACATTATGAACTCTACACCAATTAGGCAGCAACAGGTCTTCAATACAGACGCTACGTCTTAGCTGTTGTGCTTGCTCTGTACACTTGCAAACAAAATTTTTGAAGCTGTCAAATAGCCCATTTTCTTCCATGGATGACAAATTGTCATTCTCCTCTTAGCAAACTTCGGTGCTCTCTGTGAATCTCTCCAAATTGGCAACTGGTTTTAAACATTGAACCAACTTGACTTCATTTACCGGGCCTAAATCAGGCTTGTAGGTCCCCAAATCAGACTCTAAGAACAGAATCTCATTTTTTTAATTGTATTTTATGTAATCATTAGCTTGAGTTTGGGTTCCAACTCAATTCTGATCTTGTTCGATACTCCTCTCCAAGGCAGCCACATGTGGGTGAAACTTGAGTGCAACCATCCATTGAGAACCCGAGTCCAATCCCTTCTCAACAACATGCCATATGTGCTCAGAATATCCACTACTTGGATGTCAATGTACATTTTCACTTGTGGATCCACTGCTAGCTGCATATGAATGCTATTCAATTCACCCACCACCGTGACTTCAGTTTTATCTAGCTATGTCACTTTCTTGTTTGTTTTGGTGGGGGTCAAACCTAGAGCAATACATATGGACAATAGCATGACGTTGGCTGAGGCTCTCACATCTATCAAACAGTTGTGTATGTTGTCCTCATTTTTGTTTTCAAAAATGAAGGACCATTACATGAAATTTTTGTGAAAAAATGAAAAAATTTACTCTATGGCACGCTTCCCGAGGCATAATTTCGACTAATCCTTGGACTGGCTTAATCCTCAGTCCATCCTCGAACTACGTTTCGAATTTCGTCAAATTCTGGGTTCGTTTGCTATGTCTTTCCTTCAGTCGGGTTTTAAAACCCCAACTGCAGGTGGAGAATTTTCTTCAAACTGCAAGTTTTAATGATATTCATTGTTTTGGTCTTTGTAGGGGAATTTTTGACCAATTACATGTGCACTTTTATTTCAAATATGTTACTTGTAATTTATTTTAAATTTCCCCTTTGTTGTTTTTATCTTTTTATTGTTTTTTGGTCATTTTTAGTTAAAATAGGGATTTTTTGGCTCAACTGCAAGTAAACTTGCAGTTTGGTGAAAAAACCCCTACTTTAATGGTTTTCACATGTAATAGGGATTTTAAATCCCCATTACATATGTGCAAGTAAACTTGCAGTTTGGTGAAAAAACCCCTACTTTAATGGTTTTTGCATGTAATAGGGATTTTAAATCCCCATTACATATGTGCAAGCAAGTATAACTTGTTGTAGGGATTTTATTTCCCATTTACAAGTATTTAAAACTTGTAGTTTGCTCCAAAAAACCCGATTTTGCCTTGTAAGTGAAAAAGTGACAATTTAAAACTTGCACTTTGGTCCAAAAAACCCGATTTTGCTCATAAAGTGCATTTTTGACATTTTAAACTTGCTATTTGGCCAAAAAATCCCGATTTTGCCTAACATGTTGAAAAAGTGAAATTTTAAACTTGTCATATCCTCCAAAAAACCCGATTTTCATTGTTTCATACATTTTAAACTTGCTATTTGTTCCAAAAAACCCGAATTGCAAGGAAAAACATGTTTTTTGAAGATTTTTAGCAAATTTTTGTGGAGATTTTTTGGGAGATAGAAGGCGTTTTGGATTCCTTCCTATTTCCATGCATTTTTAGACACCTTTCACGCCACATGGAGGTTAAGTTTGCTGGTTTTTAGGTTTATAACAGCAAACACGTTTTTGCTAAAAAACCACGTTTTTCTTCATTAAAAATGCCACGAATCAGCAATGTTATGAATCGTTTTGGCTTGGTATGCTAAGGTATTGAGGTTAGAAAGAGTCTTGGCCATTTTCCATGCCATTTCTCATGCATTTGCTGCCACGTTTTTCAGTTTTTGCCATTTTTTCAAAAACGTGGCTAGGGTTTTGGAATACGGTTAATTTCTTTTTAAGAGATATTCTTCTTTATTTCAAAGATTGATTATCTTTTGGAGAGGCATTTTCACATTGGAGCAAGGTAAGATTTATTTTCTTCTTGTTTCTTTTTTCTTGTTTTCTTGTTTTTTTCTTTCTAGTTGTAAATTTGTAAATGGTTGGTTCTTCCCCAAAAATCAGATTTTGTGAGAGAGATTTTCCCTTTTGTAAAGCAATTTTAGAATTGCATTGTTCTTCCCCATTTTCCCTCTTTACTTGTATTCGGGATTTTAAATTCCGATTACAAGTTGGATGAAAATCATTGTTCTTCCCTTACGGATAAAAGATTTAACCATCTTTTTTTTGAAGATTTCAAGAATGAAGGATGATACAAAGAAGAGATACAACAACAATTCATGGTTGAGAGCATAGAATGCTTTCAAGACAAAGATGGTCATGACATGAAAAGAGGAAGGCAGCCCGTTCTCTCTTGAAAAGCTAGTATTACCCCAAGCAAGAAGACAAGGATGCAAGTTCCCGTTCCGGTTCAAGATGTCTTTACCAATCTAGAATACTTCAAGTTCTAGCATCCTGAAGCGACATGAAGATCATCACAGACAAAGGATGATGCAGTTAGAGTCGTGTCTTTAGACACATGGAATAGTTTTAGTTATGCATTTGTAATTTCGTTTTGACAAGTTACATGTAAAAATATTTTTTGTAAAATGCAAGTTACACATTACTTGCACTTTTGTAATTACATGTAAGACAACTACAAGTTGTGTCCGATTAGGACTGTAGTTGGAATAAGTCTTAGTTAGTTGGAGTAACTCTTAGTTAGTTAATGAAGTCTCAGTTAGTTATTGAATGAGTCTTGGTGGTTGAGAGAATCTCTCAAGTTAGTTAGGATCCTCCCACCTTTTTCTCAAGGCTCCTCTTCTATAAATACTGGAGGAGTTTATTGTAATATTTATCTTTTGGAAAGCAAGCAAAAACTCTGCCAAATTTACAGCAAGAAGTCTTTGAGCTTATGTATGTGGATTGAAAGTTTTTGAAGAATAATAAAGAAGGATTACTCAAGTTTTGAGTCTTTGAGCTACATGTTTGGGTTTGAATCTTTTATTTCTTCTATGCAAAGTGTTTCTAAAGGAGCTTAGTCCAATCTGATTTGAAGTCTTTGAGCTGCAAGTAGAGAAGATTAATTAAAATAGGAAAATCTCTAGAAGGAGCAGCAAGTCTTTGAGCTTGCGTCTATTCTTGAGGAAAAGTTACTGTTTGATAAGAAATAGCAGCAAGTCTTTGAGCTTGCATTAGTTCTTGTCTTTGTGTTAAAAGAATAAATTATTCCAGTCTTTGAGCTGTTGTCGTTTATTCATTGTAAAATTTAGTATAGAAAAGGGTAGATAGGACTTCCAATAGTCAAGTCTTTGAGCTTGATATTGCTGTCCCGTCCCGAAGGAAGTGACGGAAGTCTTTGCGCTTTCAGGAAACTTCATTTCCTTTCTCTTATTTCACTTTAAAGTGGTTACTGCTGTTATTCAATCGCTATCCTTTTCTGTGAAGAGAAAAGGATATTGTCTTTCTTGAAAAAAGAAGAAAGATTACTGTCCCATCCCATTTTACTTTCCAAGTTGTAGTTAGATAGGGGGAGCCTTCCCTTAATTAGGAGAGTTTTTACTCATGTGCTGTGGTTGAAACCACAATTTTGTATATTTCCCCAAGTGTACAAAATTTTCAACCAACAGTTTTTTGGCGACTCCGCTGGGGATCGAACGCATTCGGAAGCCTCACGCTTTCGTTTGAAGATTAGTGTCTTGCTGGTAAAAAAAGAAAAAAAAAGGGAAATAACTTTTCTCTGGTTTCCTGTTGATCGAACGAGATTTGAAGTACTTTGTTATTTGTCTTAAAGATCTCTGATATAAATTTGTTTGGCCCATCCGAGACACCAACATTTTCTTGGGTCTCTACTGGGGACACGAATGCATTCGGAAGCCTCACGCTTTCGTTTGAAGTCTAGTGTCTTGTTGTTTTCAGAATAACTTTTCTTGGGTTTCTGCTAGAAATACCAATACGCATCCAATAGCTTCATGCTTTTGTTTGAAGTATACCGGTATGCTATTCATTGTAATTCCTGTTCTTGCAATTTCTCAAGCTTTCACCAAGGCTATGTTAAATGGCTGCTCAAGGTCCTTGGGGGAATGCTTTTGGTCCGTTGAATTTGACTCCACCTTTGCATGCTCTTCCTGATGGTTCGAGGAAGAACTTTCCCAAGTTCTTTGGAGATGAACAGCAACACCCTGATGAACACATTGTTGCTTTCTACATTGCATGTGGTGTTCATGGTGTTGAACACGAAGATGTATCTGTAAGGCTATTTGTGGAGACTCTCCAAGGTATTGCAGCTGATTGGTTTTATAACCTTTCTGCTGGTTCGATTGCATCTTGGGCCACACTTAAAGTCAAGTTTGAAGAGAGGTTCAAGCGTATAGAAGATGTGCATGCATTATTAGCTCAATTGGCTCAAATGAAAAAAGAGTCACATGAACCCATGCGGGATTTTGTGGCTAAATTCAATAAGTTGTGTAACAAAATTCCAGTTGTTGCTCAGCCTACCGCTGCAAATTTGAAGTGCTTCTTCATCAATGCTCAAGTGCCAGAAGTATGTTTTTTGTTGAGAAGGGAAGTCCCAAGAGACCTTGCAGCAGCACAAGCCTTGGCAATTGATATTGAAGATGATCTTATCCTTGCTGGTAAGATAAAGATAGAATCAAATGGGTCCAAAGAAATCTCTTCATTGGGATCATGGGCTACCAAGAGAACAAATCCTATGGTGCAGAAGTTGGCTAATGAGTTGATTGCCTTCAAAAGGCAAATAGCTCAAGGTGTATTCTCTTCCCCTTATGAAGACATTCCAAGGAGTCCATACCCAAATATTGCTCCTAGTTATGTAACTGAAAATCAAGATAAGTTTCCTTCATCATCAGAAGGGCTTGCTATTGAAGCACCACCAAAAAATGCAGTAGTGGAGGATTCTGAATTTGAACAAAGTGATCTTGCTGGTGTCTTTCAAGAAGATGAGGAAGCAGACGTAGCTGGCGACTCTCAAATCTGGTTTATGCAGTTCCAGAAAGCTGATGAACAAAAAGAATGGACCATGTCGGATACCATGGACAATGCACAACAAGAGGTTGAAGGTAATTCTTCCAAGGTGTCGGTAAAGGAGGACAATCATGTCATGGCATGTGAAAAGATGATTTATGAACATAAAGACAATTCTATTTTGAATTTTGGAAAGTTTGATGAGAGTTGTCATAAAGCAAATTTCAGCTCTCCTATTCAAAAGAGTAAAGAAGATATTGAAGAGGATACATTTTGGGATGAGATGGAACTATTTTGTTCAAGCTTTGATGTTAAACCGATATCTCATAAGTTAAAAGATCATGAGAAGCTTGAGAAAGATGAAAATCAAGAGTCTATTTTCCAAGATGGAGGTTTTGATATTGGTTCAAATCCCCAAGAAAGTTCTATAGAAGAATTCTCTTTTTGTACGAGCATGCATGAGGGTCCCAATCAAGTTGAAATGAATGCATTCGTGTTCCAAGGTCATGAACTTGGACATATCATGCATAAGAGATCTAACCCAAAACTTGATGAGGATCATTTCATGACTACTTAGAAGAGTTTTGTTTAAATCTTGTTGATGATTCTCTCAAATCTGAAGTTTGTAAATAGCATACTGAGGAATGCAATGCAGTCATGGTTTCATTTGAATCACATGAAGATCTTTCTGTCCAGCATAAGGTTATGATTGAAGAAGCAGCTGATAAAGATGTAATCAACAAGAAGAATTATGTTTTTGTCCCATCAAGAGGATGTCCAATCAGACATCTTTCTTGGTTGGAAGCCAATGGGAGGACAAAGGTTTCACTTGTTCCTGAGCCGGTAGATACACTTGTTGAAGAGTCCAAACATGCATTTTCAGCTAAGCAAGAGCAGTCTAGCATCAAAAATCTACTTTGGAGCAGCAGTACATATGATTCATTTCAAGAGGAAGGTGAATTTGTTCATCTTTTCCAAGGAGTGTTGCATCAAGTTCTAGTGCAATCGATTATTCTTCAATTGGTTGTGGCTGCTCATGATCATGCAAGGTACTATAAGTTGTTGAAAAAAGGCAATTATTTTACTGAGCCAGTGAATGGTTTCATTTGAAAAGTTTTCATTGTGGCTAGTTTAGGATAGGTAGGTTTCTATTTTCAATAAGTGCAGTTGCACAAGTTAGCGTCGTAGTTAGTTGCTTTGCGTCAGTCATATCATCCTTTGGTCGTCTGCGTCTTTTACTTTTGGTCTTTTGTCTTTTTGTTTTTGTTTTTGCTTTGATTGACTCTGTGGCCCAATGGATAAGAGGAAGGCACTTAGAGTTCTGGATTCTTTTCTTTCACAATCTTGAAGGATAAATGAAAGAATTCCCAGTTGGACAGAGTAGCCTCTACCAGAAATACCTTATCAGTTGGATTATTTTCAGCAGCTGGAGGGTTGTCAAGTGGAGTTGGAACTCCACCGTTGTTGGGACGAGTGTTGCATGTTCTGTTTTGCCTTTGGTAATTCTAATTCTGATACTGGTTCTGATGCTAATTCCTCTGGGAGTTCTGTAGCTGATTATTCTAGTGACGCGGGTACGTTACTTAAGCTGAGAGCTTCTTCATCTGGTTTGTCAACTCTTTAATTTCATCTTTCATTGCTTTAAGGTGAAACCTTCGGTTCTATTTTAGGCATTAACAAGTGCGAGAAACAAAACCAAGCAATGACTTATCTTTTGCCTTTGAAAAGACCGAATTTTGATTTCCCCACTTAAAAAAAGTTGTGTATAACTTATGTTGGTGTTTTTCATGCTTGTGGTGAGTGCATGAGCCAACGACAAGACACTAAACTTGGTTGCCTTTAAAATTTCAACCCTTTCAAACACTTTGGCAACAGAGAACTCACTCATTTTGCTTCCATTTATCAAATTCAGAGGTTGTTTTCTCAAAACACCCAAAGGCGATGACTTGGTTGTTACCTTGGCTTTCTGAAGACTTGGTTCTTTGTGGTGACACCCAAACTCCTAGATCAATTTTATGGGCATGCTTAGGTCTAATTCTTGTCATACTTCAGAACTGTAATGTCCCCTTCTCATTGATGCTCTTTCAGTGATCCATTAGCCTATTCCTGAGACCCGTAGGCTAGGTGGAATGAGGAATGAGGGTCTAGCATTGATGAAACGAGGACTTACTATTTTTAGTAAGTCAGGGAATGACCATTCTGGTGTCACTGTCCTACTGAGCTCTCCATGTTTTGCCTCTGGACGCGATGATCATACTTTTCTGAGCATTAATTCTTGACTTACTATTTTTAGTAAGTGGCTGTGTGGCACAATTCTATTTTTGGCAGTGGACAGGGTTCTGATTTTGCAGCAATTTTGTGGTCGTCCTGACTCAATTTCATCCTAACAGTGTTGATAATCAGTACGAGAGTCATATGCGAAATAATTGAATATTAATTCCTTATCCTAAGGTTTAATATTTAATTAATCTGATTATTGACGACTGATTTATTAAAATTGGGATTAATGCCTATTTTATCCTAATTGTTGGGCGAAACTCATGTGTACTATGGAATGGCGAAATATTTTAGAGGAATATTATGTTTTAGTGCATCTCCATTATTCGCCAAGTAATTAACGTGGGTCCCTTCCTTTTTGGCATGGGGGTTTGACTTGTGAAAAGTGGCGCTACACTTGGGTGAAATGAAATTCAAATGCAAGGCGTGGAATTTGGAGGAATGGCATTTGAATTTGAAGAGTGAAGTTATAAATAAGAGGCTTGGGCTCCCATTTGGACTATCTTTTAAAATTGCATCGTTATGCTGCCGGTTTGGCTACTAAAAATCTGAGCTTCGAAGTTGGCTTCCTAGCTGAGTCTCAGTTTCGTGCTTGCAATATAGTACCTAGCTATGCCCTTGTGTTCCCATTGCAGATTGGTTATTGAGTTGCAGATTATGGAGTGATTGATGTTGGATTTGATTGTTTTTGGTTGCTGGTCGCAGGACTGCTGAAAGTGAAATTTGCTCATACCTCTCAACCAGGCAACTCCATTCATCTGGGTACCGGCTCATTCTTCCTTCCATGCCATGGCGATACAATGTGTGAGTTTCTAGCTATTTTGATTGAGCATTGTTTTTAATAGACAAAATCGAACTTCCAAGGTATGGCGTTGGTTTTTGCAATTGCCTTGGGATGTGTGCCAAATGAATATTGGATTTTTTGAGTGGTAATTTGGTTGGGATGTTATTGTTAGAGTTATATTGGGAGATTGGGATTGATTTCATGTGATTCGGGTAGAAAATGAATGAGTTATGAGTGTTTTGATGTTTCCATAGGCTGCTGAAACTGTACTTTCAGCCTGCAGATCAGTGTAACAGAAAATTACAGTCTTGTTGTAGAAATCTGCAATTAATCTTCTCATCTCATCTCTATATTGTAAGGTTGTTTCAGTAGTACTGATCATCCCTTCTTTCTGCTTTCATTTGTAATCCCCACTTCATAAGTGGAAGAGGCTGGCTTGCCGCCTTCTAAGTTTTGTAATTCAGTTTTTTGTAATCAGTCCTCCCACTGAATAAGTGGTCGAGTGATAAGTTCAATGCTATGGTCCTCCCGCTGAAATATGCGATAGAGTGATTGTTTAATGTAATGTCCTCCCGCTGAAATATGCGGTAGAGTGATTGTTTAATGTAATGTCCTCCCGCTGAAATACGCGGTAGAGTGATTGTACTTCAATTCCTTGTGATTTCCCCTTGGTCAGTTTACCGCCAAGAGTTTGGTTTCTATCCTGCTAGATAAGCAGAAGGAGCTGGCTTGCCACCCATGCATTGTAATTTTCAGTTTGATTATTGTTGCTGACGATCCCTGAAACACCGTATGCTCTCACCCTCCCAGTTTGGGCTCTCGGTGAACAAAAGGTGGAAGGGTTCCCTTTCAGTTGTTTGGTTTATTCCTCTAACCTTAACGGGTTATTTGTTGTGGATGAATTGTTATTCGCCTAAAAAACAAAAAAAAATTAGTGGGATATTACAAGAACCTAACTTTCTCTCTCTCTCTGCCAGACTAACATGACTTATTTCAAGACCTCGATGAGGCAAACCAAGGAATGAGGGGGTCCCTGTCGGAGACGGGGAGTGTGTGCAAGGCACAACACATATCAACTCCATTTTCTTTGCCCCTAAGATGACATGTTTCGAACAAAGGTCTTGTATAATTGGGGTCAACATTAGAACAATCTATAAATGTGAAAATATGCTACAATAACAAATAAATTGAATTAAAACTAACATTTAGGATTTTTAGATAAACTAAGATTACAAAATAGAAAAAAATTGTAGTTAGGGTTTGCAGTTAAATATACATAAAAAATTAAAGAAAGTTAGGTTTTTTTTTCCATGGATCTAAAATAAAAAACATTGTAATAACAAAAAAAATTCAAAACAATTACCTCTTAAAATTTGTTTCAACATGATGGTGGGTTGCTTCAAATCAATTGTGGGCTCTTCAAAATTCACCATAGGCTCCATTAGATGCATTCAGGACTAGTTGAAACTTGCCCAAGTCATATTCAATCAAAATTTGTTGCTTGTTGTTTGTTGGTCTTTGCTTCAATGACATGTGATTTTAACTCCAATACTCTTTTTTTCTCTTGTGCTTGCAAATAAAATAAATTGGTTTTCAGAAGTGTTAGATGTCATTCTAGGAGTGTTAGGTTTCAGTTTTTTTAATTATAACTTTTTTATCTTGATTTTAATGGCTCGCTAAGATGGCTGAGTCTTAGTGACGGCACTTGCCAGACTCAGCTAGTCTAGTAGACTTGGCAACTCTGACTAGACTCACTAGGTACTTGGGTCTTGAGTCTTCGGGACTTGTTTTACCCTGCCTACCTTAGGACTTTCTGAGTCTAAGCAAGTCTTGTATTTTTGGTTTATTGTGTCTTTTAAGTTTATATGTTGAAGGGGGTATGACAAAAGCTGCAATTCCCTTAAAAATTCTACTTTTCATTGTTATTTCAATTTGTCAAATCTGAGCACTGAGTTCAAGTCTGAGTCTTGCAAAAATGCGTTTATCACACTTCATAGACCAAACCTAGTTCCAGCTTTCCTGGTATTTGTTCTTGTTATCAACACAAGCTTGATATACATTAGTAGCATTTGTTAGATAATAATAATCTGCACAAACAAATATCAAATATTCAAATCCATTATTAATATCAAATCAAACACACACAATATGGTCGGAGCAATAATGCAATCTCATATAGAATAATCAACCCAACACGTACTATGAACCCACATTCAAATTACAATGGGATGAGAAAATAAGGTCAAGTCAATGCATCTAAAAGAGATCCAAATGTGGGATGTTACATAGAATTGGGCAACAGTTTCCTAGATTAAGAAGGTGGACCTTCATTGCACAAGGAAGACCCAAGACTGACCTTAGAGTGCAAAATGTCATTGTGCTTTCAATTGGAGGTATACTTGAATATATGCCCTACCTGAATTTCCTTAAGAAATCTCATATATTTAATCAGCTTAAACCTCTGTATATTTGATTTGTATTTTTGGTTCTGTTTATCACTGGTCCCTCTTAGACTGGTATTTCTAATAGGCTTCTAAACTCTTTCTCATCTGTACAGGAGCTTGTAAATCTCCCAGCTTTTTATTTTAATATTTAATGATCTATGTGAGGGATTTGTATAATTTAATATTTCATCAATATAACTGTTCTATCTTTATACAAAAAAATTGTAGTCTAAGGCAATGCATATTTCAAAAATAATCCAAAACAATATTAAATGCTATTAAATTGATCTATCTGAGACTCACAAATTTGTTTTAATCCAAAGAAACTTCTTATTTATTAAGTAGTTGTAGGTTATATTGTAAGGAATCTGTCAAAATATTATTTTGGAAGAAGAAATGGCAAGATCCAGTTTGGCATATGGTAAGAAATATTATTGGAACAGAAGCGAAGTAAAATAATAGCAATGTGAGACACTGAGAAGTATGCAACTATAAATGGTTTATGTGTGATGAAGACAAGTATTCAAACACAAGCAAAAAAATTGCTTTGATATATTATACAAATAAAGATGAGATACTTTGGTTTGTCTCAATAGTTGTAGTAAGAACAGGGTGAAGATGTTAGTAGCATTAGTATTGCCACTTTTGTATTTGTTTGATGAATAATTTGAACATTCTCAAATAATTGTGTGCAGCTCAAACCCTGGGTTTTTTTTCTTGTTCTTAGGCTCAAATGCAATCAGTGGATCTTTCTGCACAAATTTACTGGGTTCCTAATTCAAATTCTTCAAAATATCTCAATTTTGGTGCAGCAGCAAGTGAGGTGAGGATGCAAATGATCTTGAATTCTATCATTATAGTCAGATTAGACGAGAATTAATGTCAAATTCATGTCACAGGTTGAGGTTGACCTTCTTTCGGGAGCAACTACAATACTTCAAACAGATATCATTTATGACTGTGGAAGAAGCCTGAATCCTGCTGTTGACCTTGGACAGGTTAGGTTGATGGGGCTTGTTTTAGAGTTTTTAAGCTTCCACAGTACGTTATAAATTCAAAATTTGCTTCTAGAAATCTTGTTATAGAACTTTTTACATTATGTTTTGGATTGTGCATTACTTTAATTAAAGCAATTTTAAGCTGTCTCTATTTGTCTGAAATTGGAACAAGCTTTCTTATTGTTTGATATTTTAAACTTTTATATGGCCTGCAGTGCACAAATTTGGAGTAGTTTCCAGCTTTAAACTTCCCTTGCTTTTAAGAATTTTTTGTCTAAACAACATGGAAACTATCTTCCCCAATCTAAACCCAAGCTCAAACCACAAAAACCATAAAGGTTACTACATAGCTTGACTAGAACACTTCTAGGCTTTTATCTGTAGAAAAAAATAGCTAAGACAAAGATTGAATGTGAGTATAAAATGTTTAAATTTGTAAGACTGCAAGACTATTATGATTTACTCCTAGATTTCCCTGATCACAAGTTCACGAGGATACTATGCAAGTATTATTACAGTATATACTGGTTTTGTTTCACTGTTTGGTCTAGTGTAACTATAATGAGAAGTGTTGGTTGAAAATTTTGTACACTTGGGGAAATATACAAAATTGTGGTTTCAACCACAGCGAGTAAAACTCTCCTAATTAAGGGAAGGCTCCCCCTATCTAACTACAACTTTGAAAATAAAATAGGATGGGACAAAAATCTTTCTTCTTCTTTCAAGAAAGACAATATCTTTTTTTCTTCACAGAAAATGATAGCGATTGAATATAAACAGCAGTAACCACTTTTAAATGAAATGAGACAAAGGAAATGAAGTTTCCTGAAAACGCAAAGACTTCCATCACTTCCTTCAAGATGAGATAGCAATATCAAGCTCAAAGACTTGATTATATGAAGTCCTATCTACCCTTTTCTATACTAATGCTATAAAGGACAAGTTAAGACAGCTCGAAGACTAAAATATCTTATTCTTTTCTTACTAAAACAATGAGAAGTAGTGTAAGCTCAAAGACTCACAGCTATTTCACACAAAATCTACTTCTAAATTTTGTTTAAGAACAAGTGTAAGAACAAAGTCTTAAAGCTTTTTCCAATAGAACTTCTACTTTAACTAATTTAATCTTCAATACTTGCAACTTAAAGACTGCAAATCAAATTCGATTAAGCTCTCAAAGAAACACTTGCAAAGAAGGAAATATGGAACACTAACTCAAGAATGTAGCACAAAAACTCAAAGCTTGAGTAATTTTCTTCTATTCCTTTCAATCTTTCAATTTACACATAAAAGCTCAAAGACTTCTTTGCTACAAATTTGACAGAGTTTTTGCCTGCTTTCAAAAAGATAAAAATTACAAAAGACCTCCTCAAGTATTTATAGGAGAAGAGTCATGAGAAAAAGGTGGGAGGATCCCAACTAACTTGAGAAATTCTCTCAACCACCAAGACTTATTCAATAATTACTAAGACTTCAATAACTAACAAAGACTTATTCCAACTACAGTCCTAACTGAACACAACTTGTAGTTGCCTTACATGTAATTACAAAAGTGCAAGTAAATGAGTTAACTTGCATTTTACAAAAAATACTTTTACATGTAACTTGTCAAAACAAAATTACAACTAAAGATTACAAAAGTGGAAAAATACAATTAAGTGTTGAAAAACACTTAAGTCGCAGCACGTGAAGACACGAATCCTTTAAACTTTTGGATGATCATTTGTAGTTCCTCAGGATTCGGCTCATGGGTAATCTTGGCAACAACCATGGTCTTCACAATAGTATCATGACACTGAAGGAGCGCAGAGCTGTTTTTATCTAGGATGGAGTAGATTTCATGCAAAAAGGCTTGGTGTTTCATCAATATTTGAATTGAAGCGACCGAGAATTGTTCGCTCATCCACTCACTATGAATCCTCATCTGTAAATCAACAAGAATTTCTTCTTCTGGAATCGGCTTTCCATCCTGACTTAATATGTTGAAAGAGGCCCTTTCACAATTTGAAACAATATCTCAGAAAACTTCACCCCGGAATCTCGTTGCATCACCGATCTCCTCAATGAGGGATTTAAGAACAAGGGCCTTGTTCTTCAAAAGCTCTTCAAATTCCAAGTACATGACCCTGGAAGAAATGATGGCATGCTCTTGTAGAACACTCAACTGTTGTTGAGGCATGGTACACCAGATTGTCAAACTCTCTTCAACACTTTCCAGATTCTTTTTGAAAGTATCGAAAGTCTGATCTAGTTTTTCCTCAATGATTTCCAACTTAGACATCATCTCAAAAATGTCTTTTATCACCTGTGCACATAGATCACGAAACTGATCAACCCAAGAATCCAGCGCTTGTACCTTCTGAGTAGCCCTTTCCACTCCACGAATTGATTCTTGGGAACCAGAAGAACCTATGGAGTTACTCCCTTCAACAACAGGTTTTGTGATTATATGAACGGCTGCCATAAGTTGTCGGTTTTCCTCTTCTAGCTTGTCTTTCTTTGCTAGAAGTTCATCACACCTTTGTACCAACGAAGCTACGAAAAACTGAGCACCATGATTAATGACCTTATGCGTTTGTTTGCCCAACTCTATCCTTGTAACCTTATAATCAGCAATTGACATTTCTTCAAGTGGCTTATCTGCAATGGGTTCTACAACTTCAACTACCTTCATCTTGTTGCTGTCAACAGTTACTCTGGGGATAGTCTTGGCCTTCTTAGCAACCTTGGATCTGGGCTGTTTTAGTTGCTGATAATCAAAGGCATCAGGTGAGATTTCTTGCTTCTTTCTTTTTGGAGTAAAAGAGCTAAGCCATGGAGGTAAAGTCATCAACTTCCCTTCAGTAGCAGTTGTAGGCAAAGGAGAAGCAGTTTTTGTCTGAATCACCGTGGTCATCCTCGGAGGAATATTTGTTTGGACAGCAACCACGATTTGTTCAGTTACCAATGGGCATGTAGATTGCCTCATAAACTCTTCAAAATCAGAAGTGGAAGTATCAATTTCTGACATCTGGATGCAAGTAAGAATATCCTCAGGAACTTCCAACACACTCTCTGGTTGATGATCAGGAGGTGGCTCGTATGCTGAAATGGGAATGGCATTCTGAAGAGATTCATCCAAAAGCAAATCAGGAGGAGAAAGGGGTGTCTCAATGGAAACTGGGGGAATAATCTCATGAGGCGAGTCTGAAACTGGAGACTTAGGAGCATCATCAGATTGCTGCCATTCTTCTGGATTATCTAGATCAACCACCTGAACATGAAATCATGTTTTTTCCTTCCCACTCGTTTCCTCGGGAGGAAGCACTACTGCCCGACTAACTCGCAACTTGATCTTTGTGCCTGAAGATGATGCACCTTCCTTGTTGTCAACCTGAATCTCAGACTTACGTCCAAGAGGCCCCATACAATCATCTTCTTTTCCAACCTTGATTTTTATGAGTCTAACATTATTATTTTTCAGCCAAGCATTGGTGTTAGCCAAGATAGGCTGAAATCTTTCAAGAATGGATATGCACTCTTAATCTGACCATTGGATCAAAGGAAGTGGAGCTTCCTCAACCCTTCGTGAAATATATTCAGAATAAAGTATGTGCCCATCGTCAATCATCCCTTGTGGGATATCCACCAAGTTCAAATCAACAATTTGCTCAATAGTGAGCCTGCAGTAATCCATCTTTAGAACCTCGACATTTGTGTGGAGATCTACCCAGATGTCCTCAATGCGATGCATGTGCACAAAGGATTTCTTGATCTTCTCCTTCATACCCCTATAATCAAAATCAGCTCTAGGTTTAAACCTTTTGAGCTTAATTTCCTGCATTTCAGTCTCCATGGCCTTAGCTTTAACGGATGTGACAAGAGAATACCGGCCAATTTTTGATGGGTTTGTTGTAGAGATCCCCATTCCAACCTTGTGTCTAGCAGATTGATGATTGTGGACAGCCATGATCTGTCTTCCCAATGATCCTATCAGTTGGGTATCTAGGAAGCATCTATGGCTAACCACTATAGCATCCAATTCTCATATAGGTGAAAGTGGGGAACTGTAGAAACAAACATCCATATTCGCACACCCTTTCTCATGCCTCATCTGACACCCTTTTGTTCCTCAGAGTTCTGTCCAACTGACACATGAAGTAACCGAAGAATGCGTCTTGGACTCTTCTAAAATACAGTCTACTAAGTCTCAAAGGCAATTGATCATAATATTCCCAAACTGGTATAAGTGACCGATCACCCCTGGTAGGAAGACCTGGAAAGTGTCTAAGTGATGCTGCCAAGTATACCAAATATGAGTTCATGTAGAAAGTCATGGTGGAAGGGACTGCTGCAAGTTGTTCACACAAGGCATCGCTGATGAGTTCTCCCCATGATATATGATGAGACTGCCTTATGAAGATGATGAACTGGTACATCCAGGGCTCAAAAACATTAGAATGCTCAAGGCCCATTATCCTGCTAAGAAGGGTTATGGTGTCTCCTATCTCCCATTTGAAATCACAACGATACAACTTAGGCCACCTTGAGAAGGAGGCTCGTGGCTCTTGGATCAACCTGTTGATATGCCGCTTACAATCTTTTTCTCTCTTCACGTAATACTCAGCTGCACTTTCTTTGGAGATTTCCATGTAAACAGGTGCAAGAGGTATTTTGAAGACCTTCTCGATTGTATCTGCATCAAGACAAATTATTGCTTCACCATCATCATTTGGTATGACTCTTGTCTCCTTGTCAAAATAATGGGCGCAAGCGAGAACAAATTCAGGTTCTAGGGCAGCCACTGAGAAAGAAGATGCATGATGGATATGTCTGTCCAACAGCCACTGCATATTGTTATCTTGTGGATCTTTCACCCTCTTGACAAACTCTGACATATCCACGTGCCCTATTTCTATGTCTCTGATACGATCCAAAGGGGAAGAAACTTGGGAAGGTGCAACCTCGTTCTGATACTTGTCATATTTGTACTTCATCTTTTTTGGAACTAGAGATGACGGCAAATCTGACATTGATTGGAAACCTGGAATACTGTGATGAAGACTTAAAAGTGTTAAGGCAACATCATATTCAGCTGCAAATAACTTTCTTCCTTCTTCAAATGGGAAAAACTTTGATTCTTGAACCTCACAATTTTGTGAGAGAAATAGAGGAAATATATGAAAATGGGAAAACCTTGACTTTGACCAATTTTGGATCTTGGAGAAATTTTTGCAAGTATACAAGTTGGAAAGAACATACATGCAATTGGATTTTTTAAAACCTGAATGCAAATACACTTGTAAATTTGCAAATGGAGAGATGGATGGAAAATGAGAATTTGATTTGCAGAAAATGACGAAAATGGAAAGTATGGATATGGGAAACATGAATGGATAGAAGTGGGAAAATTCGAGAATGTCATTTTTATGAAAATGGGAAGAACTTTTCAACATGTAATCCGGTTTTTAAAACCCTATTTTGAAAGGGGGGGTATTTCACATCTTTTCAACTTGGAATTTTAACCAAAAATGGTTAAATTCTTTAACTGTAAGGGAAGAACAAAAATTTCCAGCCAACTCGTAATCGGGATTTAAAATCCCGAATACAAGTAAAGAGGGAAAATGGGGAAGAACAATGCAATTCAAAAATTGCATACCAAGGGGAAAATCTCTCTCACAAAACCGATTTTTGGGGGAAGAAGAACATATTTACAAAATTACAAATAGAAAGGAAAACTAAGAAAACAAGAAAATAAGAAAATGAAAGAAAGAAAGTAAAACATACCTTGAATAAAACTGAAAATGCTTCTTAAAAAATGCAATCAATCTTGGAATGAAGAAGACAAACCAATAAATAGAGAGAATCCACAATGCCAAACCCTAGCCACGTTTTTGAAAAAACAACATATATATCAAAATGCCCATTAAAAGCATGAAGAATTGGTCAAGTAAAGCACCCAACCTCGATGCCTAGGCAAGACAACCCAAAACGACTTAGGAGAGGTATGATTCGTGGCATTTGAAGAAGTAAAACGTGGCATTTTCAAAAATGTTTTTTGCTGTTAAAACGCCTTCAAACCAGCAAACAAATCCATGAAATGGCATGAGAAGAGTTTCAAAATGCATGGAAATAGTAAGGAAACCTAAACGCCTTTCTCCTCCCAAAATTTCTCCACAAAAATCGGTGGAAATGTTCAACAAAATCCTCCAATATTGCTGGTCGGGTTTTTTGGAACAAATAACAAGTTCGAAATGCATGAAACAATGAAAATCAGGTTTTTAGAAGATATAACAAGTTTAAAATTTCACTTTTTCAACATGTTAGGGAAAAATCGGGATTTTTTAACCAAATAGCAAGTTTAAAATGTCAAAAATGCACTTTATGAACAAAATCGGGTTTTTGGAGACAAAGTGCAAGTTTAAAATTGTCACTTTTTCATTTACAAGGCAAAATCGGGTTTTTTGGAGAGAGCGGCAAGTTTAAAATCACTTGCAAAGGGGAAATAAAATCCCCACAACAAGTTTTAAATAACTTGCACACATGTAATAGGGGTTTAAAATCCCTATTACATGTAAAAACCATTAAAGTAGGGGTTTTTGGCGAGAATTACAAGTTTACTTGTAACTTAACCAAAAGAACCCTATTTTAATTGAAAAAGCCAAAAAACAATAAAAACAATAAAGGGGAAATTTAAAGCAAATTACAAGTTTTTATTTTTCAATAAAGTGCACATGTAACAAGCTAAAAATTTCCTTGCAAAGACCAAAACAATGGAAATCATTAAAACTTGCAGTTCAAGGAAAATTCTCCACTTGCAGTCAGGAAGAAAAAACCCGAAATTGAAGGAAAGACATAGCAAATGAATCCAAAATGCGACGAAATTCGAAACGTAGTTCGAGGATGGACTGAGGATTAAGCTTGTCCAAGAATTAGTCGAAATTTTGCCTCGGGAAGCGTTCCATAGAGTAATTTTTTTTCATTTTTTCACAAAAATTTCATGTAATGGTCCTCCATTTTTTAAAACAAAAATGAGGACAACAAGAAGTATGTGATATTCATGTTTAGAGCTATCACCAATTTCTTAAATTGCTGAGAAATACAACCAAGCTTCATTTTCTGTTTCCCATAGAGATGGTTAAGACCTAAGTCACCAGGTTCGGCTGAATTTCATCCTTGAAGTTCAAAATTCGCCGAACTTTACAACATGCAATAAAAATCGTTGAAATTCGATTTTTTTTTTGGGGGGGGTTTGGCCTTCTTCTGTTAATATTTTTTAAACACATCTTTAGTCTGTAGTGAGTCGTGGCCTGCAAGAGAAGTCGCCGGAGAAGTAGTCGTAGCCTACAAGAGATGTTCGCCTGCAATTTTTGCCTGTCGTTTTTGCCGCCGTTTGTGCCCTAGCATATGTTTCCCATGGTTTATATTTTATAAATATGTCATCTTTTTGTAATGATTTCAAATCTATTTATCAATGTTAAACTATTTAGGCAATTTTATAGATATATTACATATATTTATTAAAAAAATTTAAAAATTACATATGGCGAATTTAATTCGAATTTTACACATTTCGAATTTTTCCCTCATCGAACTTCATTCGAATTTCAAAGTTGTCGAACTTCGAATACGAATTCGAACTTGGTGACTTAGGTTAAGACTAAGAGTGGTTCTTTGTAAGGAAATATGTAAAGTGAGAGAGAATTGCCTTGATGTTTGACAGTTTTCTTTAGGGTAAACAGTTAATATCCTTATTGGGGAGTGTAATATACGCCCTTACTTTTTTTTTGTGGTTTTGTGTTTAGTTTTCTAGATAATACTTGCAATAATATTCAACGAAAATGACACTCAAAGCTAAATATTTGAAAACCCACAATTGAAAATAGCTTTCAGATTTCATACTGAGTTTGTACAGCAATATATCATTAAAAAGAACGATACTCAAATGGCCAAATTACATCAAAATGACAATACAAGCATACCCATTTTCTGGTATTGCAAAATGGGACTGTTGTTGGTCCGATTTCAGCAAATTGGGACTCCAAATGATGCCAAAACCTTACAAACCCTAACTTCTCCTTCAAAATGTCATCCAAACATAAAGGACTCCTAGACACCTCATTTGCTGCACTAATCTTCTCAAAACTCTATGTAATGTCCCTTTTTTGAAAAAAGATTTATTAATAAATAATAATAAAAAATAATTAAAATATAAAAGAATAAAAATAGAATTTAATATAATTAAAATTTAGTTAAGTTTAATGAATGATTAAAAGGCATGAAATGAAAAGTTGTGTCCCCCTTGAACATGAGATATAAAAGGGAGAGAAGAGAATTTCATTTGGGGAGAAAAGGGATGAAGGAAGAAAGAAGGGAGCAAAGGAATTAAGGAAGAATTAATAGGAAGAAGATAAGGAAGTGACTCTTGCAAAGGGGCAACAATGATGAAGGGTTGTGACCCTTTCAAAGGGTGGTAATTGGGAAAGGTTGTGACCATTATGAAGAGGTGTGACTCTCCCTCATATTGGAGGTTATGAAGGTGAGAAGTTTTCATTTGAGAAGGAAGGATCCATGGAATAGAACAAAATATCTGAAGCATCAAAAGAAGATTTAGGAGCAGACCTAACTGTGAATTCTAAGAAAATCTTGAAGAATGATATGAACATTTATCAAAGAGATCAGAACACATATACAAATCTGAAAACAATATTCAAGCAGGCGTAGACTAGAAAAGAAACATTAAATCAATAACCAGAAAACCAGACTTGATGGAATAGAAAGGATTCACACACACACACACACACACACACACATGTGCGCGCGCGTGTGCGCACACACGCACATCTGAGTATACGCAGCAGATCAGATTGATATAAACAGCAGACCTATGCATTTGTAATGTCCCCTACTAGGTCTAGGCTTGTTTTCACCATTATTAATCCATCTCAATATCCTTATGACTTGAACTAATTGATTAGGAGACAAATCTAACTTAACATGAATTGAAACGGTGATATTCCATAGTTCAATCGATCAGCTTGGTAATAAGTAAATGGTTCATCTACCCCAACAGATAATTAACTCTATCATACTAGATAGTTAATTTTATTTTGATTCATTATATATCATTTACATATTTATTAACTACTGATTGTATAAATTATTATGCATTACTGCAGAAGTTTCTAAAAGATATTATAATTATTATAATAATATCTATATTTATAACTATTATATTACTAACTACATTTATATTATTATTTTTCTAATCAAGACATCTTTATATATGTGTATATATAATTGTATTACCAATTATTAATGTCTTTGCTGATTACTTTTTTATAAATCATTAATGCTACTTCTGCTTTCAACCTTAATTATTAATATGTTAAGTAGCTGATATAAATTAGACAGATCTGACACATGTCAGGTCTGGTCTGCCATTGTTATGAAATTATATAATACATTTTGCAATTAGTATTATTATTAAATTCTGCATAAAGCATTATTGGGTTATATATATTAAGCATTCATATCAAACACATTCATATGCATACCACCAAGAACAGGGATGTTACTGCTTGTACTTAATAATAGTTCTAATCTGGTCTGATTCGTGTTTTCTTCCCTATCACAAATCCACTCTGTAAGATATATTCTTATTTTTATTAATTCCTATACTCTCCACACCGAACTCCATTTTTAATCAATATTTATATGTTTCTTCTATCGAAAAGACACGTCTCTTCATATAGTCGCCACTCTTGTATTAATGATTCAATAACTTAATCGACAGTACCTCTTCTCTTAGAAACCACACCTCCTTACAATAAACAATGTATTAACTTTGACCTTTTAATGTGGTTTCCTTGCATTAATTTTAATTCTTACGAATTGCTTAATTTTGTAAGTTATTAAGTACTACACCATTAATAAGGAAATCATATATGCTTCACACCAATATGTATTCCTTCATGTGTAAACCTGTAATATACATATATATCTTTATTATTGTCCGTAAATCTTTATTTTTCCTCTATCGTGCTGTCTCCTTAATGTTAACTATTATCTTCTTTATTAATTTCACTTATATGTTATTCTGATTAGGAGTCAGCTTCATCACATGAATAAAGTCTTTGTGTAATGTTCCCCGATCTTCACAATTATATATTTATTATTTTAAATATATAAATGTGTTTATAATATGTAAATTATGTTTATTATTTATAATATATGAATCATGTTTATAATAATATTTGTTGGTTGAAAATTTTGTACACTTGGGGGAAATATACAAAATTGTGGTTTCAACCACAGCACATGAGTAAAAACTCTCCTAATTAAGGGAAGGCTCCCCCTATCTAACTAAAACTGAAATAAAAACAGGATGGGACAGCAGTCTTCCTTCTTTCTTCAAGAAAGACAATATCCTTTTCTCTTCACAGAAAAGGATAGCGATTGAAAACGAACAATAGTAACTACTTTCAAGTGAAATGAGAGAAAGGAAATGAAGTTTTCTGAAAGCGCAAAGACTTCTGTCACTTCCTTCGGGACGGGACAGCAATATCAAGTTCAAAGACTTGACTATTGGAAGTCCTATCTACCCTTTGCTATACTAAATTTTACAACGAATAAAAGATAACAGCTCAAAGACTGAAATAATCTATTCTTTTAACACAAAGACAAGAACTTGTGCAAGCTCAAAGACTTGCTGCTATTTCTTATCAAACAGTAATTTTTCCTCAAAAATAGACGCAAGCTCAAAGACTTGCTGCTCCTTCAAGAGAGTTTCCTATTTTAATTAATCTTCTCTACTTGCAGCTCAAAGACTTCAAATCAGATTGGACTAAGCTCCTTTAGAAACACTTTGCATAGAAGAAATAAAAGATTCAAACCCAAACATGTAGCTCAAAGACTCAAAACTTGAGTAATCCTTCTTTATTATTCTTCAAAAACTTTCAATCCACATACATAAGCTCAAAGACTTCTTGCTGTAAATTTGGCAGAGTTTTTGCTTGCTTTCCAAAAGATAAATATTACAATAGACTCCTCCAGTATTTATAGAAGAGGAGCCTTGAGAAAAAGGTGGGAGGATCCTAACTAACTTGAGAGATTCTCTCAACCACCAAGACTCATTCAATAACTAACTAAGACTTCATTAACTAACTAAGAGTTACTCCAACTAACTAAGACTTATTCCAACTACAGTCCTAATCGGACACAACTTGTAGTTGTCTTACATGTAATTACAAAAGTGCAAGTAATGTGTAACTTGCATTTTACAAAAAATATTTTTACATGTAACTTGTCAAAACGAAATTACAAATGCATAACTAAAACTATTCCATGTGTCTAAAGACACGACTCTAACTGCATCATCCTTTGTCTGTGATGATCTTCATGTCGCTTCAGGATGCTAGAACTTGAAGTATTCTAGATTGGTAAAGACATCTTGAACCGGAACGGGAACTTGCATCCTTGTCTTCTTGCTTGGGGTAATACTAGCTTTTCAAGAGGGAACAGGCTGCCTTCCTTTTTTCATGTCATGACCATCTTTGTCTTGAAAGCATTCTATGCTCTCAACCATGAATTGTTGTTGTATCTCTTCTTTGTATCATCCTTCATTCTTGAAATCTTCTTGCAAAATAAGGCCCATGCCTTAATCCATTGATTTGGTAGATCGTGTGTGCAAACCGGACTGACAAGGGAAGGGATAAATTGATGCGAAAATGGGCTCACAAGTGAATTTTGGGTTTTGGAAGCTGCATTACATGTGTGGGAAAAACAAGAGCATTAACTTGCAAATGTGGGAACAAACATGCAACTTCATATGTGTAATGGGTAACTACAAGTTTGCACTTGTAATTGGTCCTTTAAAACTCATTTTCAAGTGTTTTTTGAGTGCATTTTGGACCAATTTCGGGTTCTGGATGGCTGACTGCAAGTAGACTTTAAATGGGGAAAATGAATGAAGGTGTGAAATGAGTGGATGAATTGGTATGTACGGATGAGGGAATTGGAAGCGGATAGGTAAAAATGAATTTCAAGAAGATCACTTGGAACTTTGCCAATGCAAAAATGGGAAGAACTTTCAACTTGCAACCCGGATTTCAAAAAAAAAATGGTTAAATCTTTTATCCGTAAGGGAAGAACAATGATTTTCATCCAACTTGTAATCGGAATTTAAAATCCCGAATACAAGTAAAGAGGGAAAATGGGGAAGAACAATGCAATTCTAAAATTGCTTTACAAAAGGGAAAATCTCTCTCACAAAATCTGATTTTTAGGGAAGAACCAACCATTTACAAATTTACAACTAGAAAGAAAAAAACAAGAAAACAAGAAAAAAGAAACAAGAAGAAAATAAATCTTACCTTGCTCCAATGTGAAAATGCCTCTCCAAAAGATAATCAATCTTTGAAATAAATAAGAATATCTCTTAAAAAGAAATTAACCGTATTCCAAAACCCTAGCCACGTTTTTGAAAAAATGGCAAAAACTGAAAAACGTGGCAGCAAATGCATGAGAAATGGCATGGAAAATGGCCAAGACTCTTTCTAACCTCAATACCTTAGCATACCAAGCCAAAACAATTCATAACATTGCTGATTCGTGGCATTTTTAATGAAGAAAAATGTGGGTTTTTAGCAAAAACGTGTTTGCTGTTATAAACCTAAAAACCAGCAAACTTAACCTCCATGTGGCGTGAAAGGTGTCTAAAAATGCATGGAAATAGGAAGGAATCCAAAACGCCTTCTATCTCCCAAAAAATCTCCACAA
The DNA here is from genome assembly GCF_030272615.1 of Cryptomeria japonica. Taxonomy (NCBI): domain Eukaryota; kingdom Viridiplantae; phylum Streptophyta; class Pinopsida; order Cupressales; family Cupressaceae; genus Cryptomeria; species Cryptomeria japonica. The sequence goes on from NC_081410.1 coordinate 650,689,278, forward strand.
AAATTTGCTAAAAATCTTCAAAAAACATGTTTTTCCTTGCAATTCAGGTTTTTTGGAACAAATAGCAAGTTTAAAATGTATGAAACAATGAAAATCGGGTTTTTTGGAGGATATGACAAGTTTAAAATTTCACTTTTTCAACATGTTAGGCAAAATCGGGATTTTTTGGCCAAATAGCAAGTTTAAAATGTCAAAACTGCACTTTATGAGCAAAATCGGGTTTTTTGGACCAAAGTGCAAGTTTTAAATTGTCACTTTTTCACTTACAAGGCAAAATCGGGTTTTTTGGAGCAAACTGCAAGTTTTAAATACTTGTAAATGGGAAATAAAATCCCTACAACAAGTTATACTTGCTTGCACATATGTAATGGGGATTTAAAATCCCTATTACATGCAAAAACCATTAAAGTAGGGGTTTTTTCACCAAACTGCAAGTTTACTTGCACATATGTAATGGGGATTTAAAATCCCTATTACATGTGAAAACCATTAAAGTAGGGGTTTTTTGACCAAACTGCAAGTTTACTTGCAGTTGAGCCAAAAAATCCCTATTTTAACTAAAAATGACCAAAAAACAATAAAAAGATAAAAACAACAAAGGGGAAATTTAAAATAAATTACAAGTAACATATTTGAAATAAAAGTGCACATGTAATTGGTCAAAAATTCCCCTACAAAGACCAAAACAATGAATATCATTAAAACTTGCAGTTTGAAGAAAATTCTCCACCTGCAGTTGGGGTTTTAAAACCCGATTGAAGGAAAGACATAGCAAACGAACCCAGAATTTGATGAAATTCGAAACGTAGTTCGAGGATGGACTAAGGATTAAGCCAGTCCAAGGATTAGTCGAAATTCTGCCTCGGGAAGCGTGCCATAGAGTAATTTTATTTTATTTTTCACAAAAATTTCATGTAATGGTCCTTCATTTTTGAAAACAAAAATGAGGACAACAATATTAAATATAATTTATTTTTTAATTTGAATATTTCTAGAATATTATTATTAATAATATTAATTAAATAATAATATTTAATAAATAAAGAAATTTCAAATAATTATTTGTTGGTAATTATTATATTAATTTATAATAATAATTTCTTCGTTTAGATTATATATATATAACGATCGAGGGGACATGACAGTCCGCCCTTCCTGAAATTGCTTGTCCTCAAGCAATTGACATTTTTCTCAATTGAGTCCTCTCCTAATAAAACACAAGGTATACATAATGACACGAAGCATACATTGCAAACATTTAATATGCATGAATACATGCAAGGAATGAAGCATGAGGCATTAAAAGTATGTAAGACATGGAGGGTATGAAGTAATTCACACGAAGTCATGTAAATACATGTAAGGTTTTAAGTGTACATGGAAGTCCTAGACATAAGTAATGTATGTAGCAATATTCACAAACACACATAAGATATGAAGCGTACACATCAGATGGAGGTGCAAAATACTCCTTGTACAAACCCAATACATTAGGCATGCATATGAGTACATAAGACCTCAGTCATACATAAGAGTACACTTAAGGTGCAAATCCAAAGCATATAAGGCAAGAAGAATCTCTATCAAACATGGAGTATACACATGAATATACACAAGGTGTGAAGCATGGTGAATACAATTAAGGTATGCAATATACAGGTGAAATACAAGCAACACATGAATCATGTAGTGCATAAGCAAGGGTTTACATAAGTTATGAAGCACATAAAGAATGAAGCATACATGTAGCACATATTTGCTAAGCAACACATAGAGCATAAAGTGTTCATGAATCCACAAAGCATGAAGAAACATGTACATAGCACCTGAGCATAGCATACAAATGAATTTACCTTGAGGAAAGAAACATGTACTTGAAGTAAAAATCATACAAACGAATATGCTTGAAGCACAATGAATACACGTGAAGTATAAGGCACCCAAATGAGTGCACTTGTAACATGGAGCATAGATGCATGGCATGGAGGATTCATGTATGCACTAGTTAAGGCATGAAATATGCACTATAAGATATGTAAGACCTAATGCAATACACAAATGCATCTAAGGTACAAGGCATTCATAAGAAAGACAATCATGGAGTGATCACATAATTGTACAATACAATTATGCATGTACACATATAGTGGAGCAAACATATTGAAGGCATAGTGAACACATCATTTTCAACAAATTATGAAGAGTATATATATATATATATATATTTAAGAGAAGCATACATAAGGCACACAATTCACTTAAAAATATATCAAACATGTAGCACAAATCCATAAGTATATACATGAAATATAAAATAGCACACAAGGTAATATACATAAGGCATGGAGCATAGATGCAGCACTCATGTAAAATACAAAGTAATATACCAATATACTGAGGCACAATCATGCACAGAAGACAAATAAGACTTGAAGCAATGCACACAAGTACCAAGTATGTATAAGAAAGGCACTCATGGAGTGAACACTCTAAAGAAACATCATTCATAAGGCATACATAAAGATATAAGGCATACATGCTGAAGCGTATCAGACATGAAACAAACACACGGATATGCATAGTATATAAACAAAGAGTACTTGAAGCATACATGCTGAAAACATATCAGTCATGAAGCAACGCATAAAGACACCAGGTATACATGTTGAAAAACACAATAGACCTGAAGCAATCTATGAATACACATAGTATATATATATATATACCAAGAATACAAGGAACATACATTAGAAAGATGCATGATGTAATCATGCTGAAGAACATGACAGCATTTAACAATCTCATAAACATTCATACAAAACATACATATGAAATGTTAAAATATTGTCAAATACGGTGAATAGTTGTTAATCTGATGTTTGTTTAGATTTCATAGATTGCATGAGTTTCCTCTTCCTCATTCTCCTCTACCTTACAAGATGGTAGATTTATTGTGCCAAAGGCGCATGACACAGTCTACGTGCGGCTCCCACAAGGTTTTCTACCCATCTAGGACATTATCGTCATGTGACCGATTTACTCTACCTCTCCCCTCCACACACTCCCTATCTCTGTAAGTATTAGAGAAAGTAGAAGAATTGAATCCCTACAATCTATGGAATAATGATTAATAATCTAGAAAACACATAATTATCCACAAAGATACACGAAACATATACATAATGTACATGAATATACTTAAAGCATGAAGTATACACTTAAGGCAATAAGTACACACATAAAATATAAAGTGGCATTCACATGAATCACATGAAGTATAAATTATATATGTGCATAGATATGAGAAAGACATTAGGCATATACATAGGCATTCATACACATGGTAGAACATGAAACATATACATTGCAACGCATGAATATACACATGATCTGAGTCATACACATAAATACACTTAAATTATAATCATACATATGAATACACATAAGGTATGCAACACCCATATGAATACGCATAAAGCATATAGGACATGAAGCATACATACAAATATATGAGCTTTCATTCAAGTCATACAAATATTTTTAAAGAATATGAAACAAATGCTCATTGAATAGTTGCAAGTGATGAATCATAAATGCATGTAAGGCATGAAGTACATATGTCAAGCATAAGGCAATTATTGCACATCAAGCATGCAAAGCCTGAAATAGTATACTCTAATACATATCATCAAGCATTAAGCATACATGAGAAGTGTCCTCATGGGGCAAACAAGTGTGAGGCAAACACAAGTACACATATGAGGAGTACACTTAGAGTAAGCATGTAGTTCAAGGCACATTGGATTAATCCACATTTGTCAATCAATTCATATCTTTGGGACTAGGCACATTGGATTAATCCACATTTGTCAATCAATTCATATCTTTGGGACTATTCTAGATCAATCAAAAGTAGAAACACATATCATAATTTTAATTTGTATGATTTACTTCCCATAGATTTCATGAAACTCCTCTTCCCTATTCTACTAAACCTTACAAGATGGAAGATTTACTATGCCAAGGGTGCATGACACAGTCTACATGTGGCTCCCTCAAGGTTTGCTACCCGTCTTGGGACATTTTCGCCATGTGACCGATTTACTCTACCTTTCCCCCACACATTCCCTATCTTTGCAAGTATTAGAGAAAGGTGAAGAATCAAATCACTGCAATCTATAGGTTAAGAATTCAATTAATATGGCATTATTCCAATTTCATTGTCAATTATTTACTTGGGTCAAGAAGCATTCAAATGAATACAAATATAGTATGAAATGTATATGTAAAGCACATCAATACGAGCAAGGTGTTTAGCACATACATAAGCATTCACACAAATAGACTTTGAAGTTGGAAGCATGTACATGGGTACATAGAACATGAAGCATATGCATGGCAAGGTATGAAATTTGTATTAATATACGTATGGCATGAGCCATACACTTGTGAATAACCGCCAGGTAAGGAACATACATGAAGAATAAATTTAGTAATCACAAATATTCCCCAAGTAGGAAGCATACACTTATAAGGAATGAAATATTCATTTGGAAAGTGCACTCATATTGAAGAACAATGTTGTGGTTTAGTCCCACAGGATGGCAAGATTATGCTTTGATACCACTTGTAATGTCGCCTACTAGGTCTAATGCTTGTTTTCACCATAATTAATCCATCTCAATATACTTATGACTTGAACTAATTGATTAGGAGACAAATCTAACTTAACATGAATTGAAACGGTGATATTCCATAGTTCAATCGATCAGCTTGGTAATAAGTAAATGGTTCATCTACCCCAACAGATAATTAACTCTATCATACTAGATAGTTAATTTTATTTTGATTCATTATATATCATTTACATATTTATTAACTACTGGTTGTATAAATTATTATGCATTACTGCAGATTAGTTTCTAAAAGATATTATAATTATTATAATAATATCTATATTTATAACTATTATATTACTAACTACATTTATATTATTATTTTTCTAATCAAGACATCTTTATATATGTGTATATATAATTGTATTACCAATTATTAATGTCTTTGCTGATTACTTTTTTATAAATCATTAATACTACTACTGCTTTCAACCTTAATTATTAATATATTAAGTAGCTGATATAAATTAGACAGATCAGACACATGTCAGGTCTGGTCTGCCATTGTTATGAAATTATATAATACATTTTGCAATTAGTATTATTATTAAATTCTGCATAAAGCATTATTGGGTTATATATATTAAGCATTCATATCAGACACATTCATATGCATACCACCAAGAACAGGGATGTTACTGCTTGTGCTTAATAATAGTTCTAATCTGGTCTAATTCGTGTTTTCTTCCCTATCACAAATCCACTCTATAAGATATATTCTTAATTTTTTTAATTCCTATACTCTCCACACCGAACTCCATTTTTAATCAATATTTATATGTTTCTTCTATCAAAAAGACACGTCTCTTCATACAGTCCCCACTCTTGTATTAATGTTTCAATAACTTAATCGACAGTACCTCTTCTCTTAGAAACCACACCTCCTTACAATAAACAATGTATTAACTTTGACCTTTTAACGTGGTTTCCTTGCATTAATTTTAATTCTTATGAATTGCTTAGTTTTGTAAGTTATTAAGTACTACACCATTAATAAGGAAATCATATATGCTTCACACCAATATGTATTCCTTCACGTGTAAACCTGTAATATACATATATATCTTTATTATTGTCCGTAAATCTTTATTTTTCCTCTATCGTGCTGTCTCCTTAATGTTAACTATTATCTTCTTTATTAATTTCAATAAAATATGTTATTCTGATTAGGAGTCAGCTTCATCACATGAATAAAGTCTTTATGTAATGTTCCCCGATCTTCACAATTATATATTTATTATTTTAAATATATAAATGTGTTTATAATATGTAAATTATGTTTATTATTTATAATATATGAATCATGTTTATAATAATATTAAATATAATTTATTTTTTAATTTGAATATTTCTAGAATATTATTATTAATAATAATAATTAAATAATAGTATTTAATAAATAAAGAAATTTCAAATAATTATTTGTTGGTAATTATTATATTAATTTATAATAATAATTGCTTCGTTTAGATTATATATATATAATGATCGAGGGGACATGACAGCATTTACAAGGTGCTTGGGCAAAAATATAGGAATATCCCAATAGGGGTGTTGTCCTCATTTTTGTTTTCAAAAATGAAGGACCATTACATAAAAATTTTGTCAAAAAATGAAAATTTTACTCTATGGCATGCTTCTTGAGCCATAATTTCGCTTAATCCTTGGACTGGCTTAATCCTCAATCCATCCTCGAACCGCTTTTCAAATTTCGTCGCATTCTGGGTTCATTTGTTATGTCTTTCCTTCAATTTCAGGTTTTTTCTCCCGGACTGTAGGTGGGAAATTTTCCTTGAATTGCAAGTTTTTTTATTTCATTTGTTTTGGTCTTTGTAGGGAAATTTTTGGCTAATTACAAGTGCACTTTATTAAAACAAAAGAACTTGTAACTTGCTTTTTATACTCCCCTTGATGCTTTTTGGCTTTTTAAGTTATAATAGGGATTTTTTGGATAAGTTACAAGTTAATTTTAAATTGCATATTTATTTATAACTTGTAATTCTTTTATGAAACCCCTATTTTAATGTCTTTTGCTTGTAATAGGGATTTTAAACCCCTATTACATGTGCTAAGTTACTAAAACTTGTTGTAGGGATTTTATTTTCCCTTTACAAGTAATTTGTAACTTGCACATCTCTCTTCAAAACCCGATTTTGCCTAGAAATGAAATAAAGCAGCAATCTCCTAAATCTATTTTGCCCAAAAAACCCAATTTTCTCCATAAAGTGCAAATTGGAGAATTTTAAACTTGTAATATGAGAATTAAGACCCGATTTTTTCTATTGCATGTAAAATAAAACTTGTATTTCTTTCCCAAAAACCCGATTTTCCTTTCCTAAGCCAATTTTGCCACAAATTCTTTCCATTTTTTTGTGGAGAAATTCATGGAGCAAGGAGGCGTTTTTGTTGCAAGGCGATTTGTGTGAGCTATGGGACACATTGCTGCTGTTTTGGTGAATGATTCAACCCTTATTTTCTGCTAAACAGTTTACCACATGATTCCTAAGACCCACATTTTGGTGGATCTAAACTCCACAAAGCAGCAATCTCCTAAATCATTTTGCCTTCCCTCACCTAGACGTTGAAGTTGGAGGAAGATTTGACCATTTATTGTGCCATTGGATTTGCATTTGGTGCCACGTTTTTCTGCCCAAGGCGTTTTTGTAAAACGAGGCAAGGGTTTAGAATACGGTTTATTCTCTATTTAAGAGGAGTTCTTCCTTCTTTCAAAGATTCATCATTTTTTGAAGAGGCATTTTCTGTTTGAAGCAAGGTATGATTTCTCTTCTTTTCTTGTTTCATTTTCTTGTTTTCTTGTTTTCTTGTTTTTTCTTTCTAGTTGTAAATTTTTGTATATGATTATTTTGCCCCAAAAATTGGTTTTGTGAGAGAGATTTTCCCCTTTGCAAAGCAATTTGTCAATTGCATTGTTCTTCCCCATTTTCCCTCTTTACTTGTAATCGGGATTTTAAATCCCGATTACAAGTTGGACGAAAATAATTGTTCTTCCCTTACGGTTAAAAGAATTTAACCATCTTTTGTTGAAATTCCAAGTTGCAAAGATGAAAAATACCCATCTTTCTAAAATCGGGTTTTTAGAACCAGATTGCATGTCCAAAGTTCTTCTCATTTTCTTGGAAATAACATTCCCTAAATCTTCCCATTTTTTATCCATCCATATCGCCTATATTCGTACTTTCTGTTCACATCATTTCCCACAACTCTAATCCTCATTTTTCACTCATTTCTCCATTTTCCGTTTTACAAGTATACTAGCATTTGGATTTTAAAAATCCAATTGCCTATGCACTCTTCCCAACTTGTATACTTGTAAAACTTTCCCCAAGATCCGAAATTGGTCAAAGTCAAGATTCCTAGCATTCCCATATATTTCCCATCTTTCTCTCACAAAATTGTGAAGTGCAAGGGTTGTAGTTCCTCCCATTTGAAGAAGGAAAAATGTTAGTTGCAGTTGATTATGATGTTGTCTTAACACTTTTAAGTCTTCATCGCAGTATACTAGGTTGTCCTTCAATGTCAGATTTACCATCCTCTCTTATTCCAAAGAAGATGAAGTATAAATATGACAAGTACTAGAATGAAGTTTCACCTTCGCAAGTTTCCCCTCCTTTGGACCGCTTAAAAGACACGGAGATAGGGTATGTGGACATGTTGGAATTCATTAAGAGGGTGGAGGATCCGCAATATGCAGCGGCTGTTGGACAGCCATATTCATCATGCATCTTTTTTCCCAGTGGCTGCCCTAGAACCTGAATTTGTCCTTGTTTGCACTCATCACTTTGACAGGGACACGAGAACCATCAGAAATAATGATGGTGAGGCGATAATCCGCCTTGATGCTAATACCATTGAGAAAGTCTTCAGAATATCACCAACACCTGTTTATATGGAGATTTCCAAAGATAGTGCAGCTAAGTACTATGTCAAAAGGGAAAAGGACTGCAAATGTCATATTAACAGGTGGATCCATGAGCCACGAGCTGCTTTCTCAAGGTGGGCCAAGTTTTACCGTTGTGACTTCAAATGGGAGATTGGAGACGTCATTACTCTCCTAAGCAGGATGATGGGCCTTGAACATTCTAATGTTTTTGAGCCCTGGATGTACCAGTTTATCATGTTCATAAGGCAATCCCATCATATATCATGGGGAGAAGTCATCAGTGATGCCTTATGCGAGCAACTTGCACCAATCCCTTCCACCATGACTTTCTACATGAAATCATACTTAGTGTATTTGGTAGCGTCACTTAGACATTTCCTTGGTCTTTCTACCAAGGGTGATCGCTCGCTTATACCGGTATGGGAATATTATGATCAGTTGCCTTTGAGACCCAGCAGACTGCATTTCAAAAAAGTTCAAGATGCATTCTTCGGTTAATTCATGTGCCAATTTGACAGGATTCTAAAGAACAGAAGGTTGTCAAGTGAAGCATGGGAAAAAGTGAATGAATATGGGTGTTTGTTTCTTCAATTCCCAAACTTCACCTATATGAGAGTCAGATGCTATAATGGGCAGCCATACATGCCTCCTAGATACCCAACCAATAAGATCATTCTTATGGAGTTGGGAAAACAAATCATGGCTGTGCACGCTCATCAGTCTGTCAGATATAAGGTTGGAATTGGGATTTCTACAACAAACCCATTGAAAATTGGCCGGTATTCTCTTGTCACATCCGTCAAAGCCAAGGCTATGGAGACTGAAATGCAGGAGATTAAACTCAAAAGGTTTAAGTCCAGGGCAGATTTTGACTACCAGGGTATGAAGGAAAAGATTAAAAAGTCCTTCATGCATGTGCATCGTATTGAGGATATTTGGGTAGATCTCCGTACAGAAGTAGAGGTTCTCAAGATGGACTACTGCAGACAAACTGTTGAACAGATAATTGATTTGAACTTGGTGGATATTCCACAAGGGATGATTGATGATGGGCATGTATTTGTCCTGAATATATTTCACGAAGGGTTGAGGAAGCTCCACTTCCTTTAATCCAATGGTTGCATAAAGAATGCACGTCCATTCTTGAAAGATTTCAGCCTATCTTGGCTAACACCAACACTTGGCTCAAAGGTAATGGTGTTAGACTCATCAAGATCAAGGTTGGGAAAGAAGATGACTCTACGGGGCCTCTTGGACGTAAGTCTGAGATTCAGATTGACAACAAGGAAGGTGCATCATCTTCTGGCACCAAGATCAAATTGCAGGTTAGTCGGACAGTAATGCTTCCTCCTAAGGAGGTGACAGTTTGTGGAAAGGAAAAGTCGCAGTTTCATGTTCAGGTGATCGATCCTGATAATCCAGAAGAAGGACAACAATCTGATGATGCTCCTAAGTCTCTAGCTTCGGACTCACCTCATGAGATTCCTTCCTTAGTTTCCATTGAGACACCTCTTTCTCCTCCTGACATAATAGTGGAAGAGTCTCCTCAGAATGTCGTTCCTATTTCAGCATTTGAGCCGCCTCCTGATCATCAACAAGAGGGTGTGCTAGAAATTCCTGAGGATACTCCGGCATGTATCCAGTTGTCAGAGATTGATACCTCCACTTCTGGCTTTGAAGAATTTATGAGGCAATCTTCATGCCCATTGGTTACTGAGCAAACCATGGTCGCCATCCAAACGGATACTTCTCCAAGGGTGACCACGGCTGTCCAAACAGAAACTGCTTCTCCTTCACTTTCAGTAGCTACTCAAGGAGAACTAGTTGTTTTATCTCCATGGCTTAGTTCTTTTACCCCAAAGAGGAAGAATCAAGAAATATCGCCCGATGCTTTTGATTATCAGCAACTTAAACAATCTAGGCCCAAGGTTGCTAAAAAGGCCAAGACTGTCTCAAGAGTAATTGTTGACAGCAACAAGATGAAGGTGGCTGAAATTGTTGAAACTCTAGCAGATAAGCCACTTGAAGAGATGTCAGCTGCTGATTACAAAGTCACAAGGGTTGAATTGGGTAAACAAATGCATGAAGTGGTTAAACATGATGCCTAATATTTTATAGCCTCACTAGTGCAACGATATGATGAACTTCTAGCAAAGAAAGATAAGCTAGAAGAGGAGAACTGGCAATTTGTTGCAGCCGTTCATAAAATTACAAAACCTACTGTTGAAGGGAGTAATCCCACAAGTTCTTCCAGTTCCCAAAAATCAATTCGTGGAATTGAAAGGGCTGGTCAGAAAGTACAAGCATTGGATTCTTGTGTTGATCAGCTTCATGATCTATGTGCACAAGTGCTAAAAGACATTTTTCAGATGATGTCTAAGTTGGAGACCATTGAAGAGAAATTAAATCATACCTCTGATGCTTTCAAAAAGAATCTAGAAAGTGTTGAAGGTAGTTTGACAATTTGGCGCAACAACAATTGAGTGTTCTCCAGGAGCATGCCATTATTTCTTCCATGGTCATGTACATGGAATTTGAAGAACTTTTGGAGAATAAAGCCCTTGTTCTCAAATCCCTCATTGAGGAGATTGATGATGCATTGAGAATGAGGACTGAAGTATTCCAAGGTATTGTTTCCCATTGTGAGAAGGCCTCTTGCAACATAATGAGTCAGAATGGAGAGTTGATACCAGAAGAAGTTCTTGCAAATGTACAGATGAGGATTCATAATGAATGGAGAAGCGAACAATTCTCGGTTGCTTCAATTCAGATTTTGATGAAACATCAAATCTTTTTGCATGAAATCCAGTCCATCTTGAGAAGAACAACTCTATGCTTCTCCGATGCCATGATACTATCGTGAAGACCATGGTTGTTGCTAAGAACACCCACGAACCGAATCTTGATGAGCTATGAATGATCATCCAGAAGTTCGAAGGATTCATGTCTTCAGATGCTGCAACTTAAGTGTTTTCCAACACTTAGTTGTGTTTTTCCAGAATTGTAATCTCTTAGTTGTAGTTTTTTTTTTGACAAGTTACATGTAAAAACCTTCTTGTAAATTGCAAGATAAGTTTTTACTTGCACTTTTGTAATTACATGTAAGGCAACTACAGGTTGTTTACAGTTAGGACTGTAGTTGGAATAAGTCATAGTTAGTTATTGAATAAGTTTTGTTGGTTGAGAGAATTTCTCAAGTTAGTTGGGATCCTCCCACCTTTTTCTCATGACTCCTCTTCTATAAATACTTGAGGGGTCTATTGTAATCTTTATCTTTTGGAAAGCAAGAAAAAACTTTGCCAAATTTGCAGCAAAGAAGTCTTTGAACTTTTATGTGTAAATTGAAGAATTGAAAGAAATAGAAGAAAATTGCTCAAGCTTTGAGTCTTTGTGCTACATTCTTGAGTTTGTGTTCTATATTGTCTTTCTTGCAAGTGTTTCTTCAAAGAACTTAATTGAATTTGATTTGCAGTCTTTGTGCTGCAAGTATTTGAGGTTAATATAAATTAGAATAAATATTATTTTGAGAGGAGCTATAAGTCTTTGTGCTTGCACTTATTCTTAAGAGAATCTAGAAGCAGATTTTGTGAGAAATAGCTGAATCTTTGAGCTTATACTACTTTCCACTATTTTATGTAGAAAAGAATAAGATATTTGTTGTCCTCATTTTTGTTTCCAAAAATGAAGGATCATTACATAAAAAATTTGTGAAAAAGTGAAAAAAAAAATTACTCTGCGGCATGCTTCCCGAGGCATAATTTCAACTTATCCTTGGACTGGCTTAATCCTCAGTCCACTCTTGAACTACATTTCGAATTTCGTCACATTCTGGGTTTGTTTGCTATGTCTTTCCTTCAATTTCGGGTTTTTTCTCCCTAACTGCAGGTGGAGAATTTTCCTCGAACTGCAAGTTTTAATGATTTCCATTCTTTTGGTCTTTGTAGGGAAATTTTTAGCTTATTACATGTGCACTTTATTTAAAAAATGAAAACTTGTAATTTGTTTTAAATTTCCCCTTTGATGTTTTTATTGTTTTATTGTTTTTGTCTTTTTTCAATTAAAATAGGGATTTTTTGGTTAAGTTACAAGTAAACTTGTAGTTCCTTCCAAAAACCCCTACTTTAATGGTTTTCACATGTAATAGGGATTTTAAACCCCTATTACATGTGTGCAAGTAAATTATAACTTGTTGTAGGGGTTTTATTTCCCCTTTGCAAGTGATTTTAAACTTGCATTTTTCTCTCAAAAATCCGATTTTGCCTTGTAAATGAAAAATTGACAATTTAAAACTTGCACTTTGGTCTAAAAAAACCGATTTTTCTTATAAAGTGCATTTTTGACATTTTAAACTTGCACTTTGGTCTAAAAAACCTGATTTTGGCTTTGTTGAGGAAAAAGTGATAATTAAAACTTGTTATATGGAAACTAAAACCCGATTTCCTCTATGAAATGTGAATACATGAATTAAAACTTGTATTTTCTTCCAAAAAACCCGATTTTCTTCCCCTTGGTCAATTTTTCCACGAATTCTTCCTAATTTTTTGTGGAGAAATTCAAGGAGTAAGAAGGCGATTTATGTGGATTGAAGAACACGTTGTTGCTGTTTGGTGATGATTTACCCTCATTCTTTGCTAAAAACGGTTTACCACGTGGTCCTTTGAATCTGCATTTTGGAGGATATTTTCTTTGCAAATCAGCAAACTCCTAAATCGTTTTTACTTCTCTTACCTAGGCGTTGAAGTTGGGAGAAGTTTTCAGTCATTTAATGAGCCATTTAATATGCATTTGATGCCACGTTTTTACCACGTGACCCTCCTTTGGCTGCGTATTGGAAGGATTTGATGCCGTGTTTCCATCGCCTCCTTAGGCGTTTTGTTTTGGATCTCATAGGCATGTTCTCTCTTTGGCATTTTGGCCCTCCAAATTTGGATTTGCTGCCATGTTTTTCAGTTTGTGGCATTCTTGTAAAAACGTGATGAGGGTTTAGCATTGCGGATTGTTTCTTTTTATTGGATTGTCTTCTTCATTCAAAGATTGATCATCTTTTGGAGAGGCATTTTCAATTTGAATCAAGGTATGTTTTCCTTTCTTTCTTTCTTTCATTTTCTTATTTTCTTGTTTTCATAGTTTTCCTTTCTATTTGTATTTTTGTAAATATGTTGTTCTTCCCCCAAAAATCGGTTTTTGTGAGAGAGATTTTCCCCTTGATATGCAATTTTTGAATTGCATTGTTCTTCACCATTTTCCCTCTTTACTTGTATTCGGGATTTTAAATCCCGATTACAAGTTGGCTGGAAATTTTTGTTCTTCCCTTACGGTTAAAGAATTTAACCATTTTTGGTTAAAATTCCAAGTTGAAAAAATGTGAAATACCCCCCCCTTTCAAAATCGGGTTTTAAAAACCGGATTACATGTTGAAAAGTTCTTCCCATTTTCATGAAAATGACATTCCCGGATTTTCCCATTTCTATCCATTCATGTTTCCCATATCCGTACTTTCCATTTCCGTCATTTTCCGCAAGTCAAATTTTCATTTTCCATCCATTTCTCCATTTGCAAATTTACAAGTGTACTTGCATTCGGGTTTTAAAAATCCGATTGCATGTATGTTCTTTCCAACTTGTATACTTGCAAAAATTTCCCCAAGATCTGAAATTGGTCAAAGTCAAGTTTTTTCCCATTTCCATATATTTCCCCTCTTCCTCTCACAAAATCGTGAAGTTCAAGAATCAAAGTTTTTCCCATTTGAAGAAGGAAGAATGTTATTTGCAGCGGACTATGATGTTGCCTTAACACTTTTAAGTCTTCATCACAGTATTCCAGGTTTCCAATCAATGTCAGATTTGCCGTCATCTCCAGTTCCAAAAAAGATGAAGTAAAAATATGACAAGTATCAGAACAAGGTTGCACCTTCCCAAGTTTCTTCCCCTTTGGATCGTATCAAAGACACAGAAATAGGGCACGTCGATATGACAGTTTGTCAAAAAGAGTGGAAGATCCACAAGATAAGAACATGTAGCGGCTGTTGGACAACCATATCCATCATGCATCTTCCTTCCCGGTAGCTGCCCTAGAACCTGAATTTGTTCTCGCCTGTGCCCATCATTTTGACAAAGAGACAAGAGTCATCAAAAATGATGATGGTGAAGCAATAATTCGTCTTGATGCAGATACAATCGAGAAGGTCTTCAGAATACCTCCTGCACCTGTTTACATTGAAATCTCCAAAGAAAGTGCAGATGAATATTACGTAAAGAGAGAAAAAAATTGTAAGCGACATACCAACAGGTGGATCCAAGAGCCACGAGCCTCCTTCTCAAAGTGGGCTAAGTTGTATTGCTGCGATTTCAAATGGGAGATAAGAGACACCATAACCCTTCTCAACAGGATAATGGGCCTCGAGCATTCTAATGTCTTTGAGCCATGGATGTACCAATTCATCATGTTCATAAGGCAGTCGCATCATATATTATGCGGAGAAGTCATCAGCGATGCCTTGTGTGAACAACTTGCAGTAGTCCCTTCAACCATGACTTTTTACATGAACTCATATTTGGTATATTTGGCAGCATCACTTAGACATTTTCCAGGTCTTTCTACCAAGGGTGATTGCTCACTTATACCAGTTTGGGAATATTATGATCAGTTGCCTTTGAGACCCAGCAGACTGCATTTCAAAAGAGTCCAAGATGCATTCTTCGGATATTTCATGTGTCAGTTTGATAGAACTCTGAGGAACAAAAGAGTATCAGATGAGGCATGGGAAAGGGTGTGTGAATATGGATGTTTGTTTCTACAGTTCCCCATCTTCACCTATATGAGAATCTGATGCTATAGTGGTCAGCCATATATGCTTCCTAGATACCCGACTGACAGGATCATTCTTATGGAGTTGGGAAGACAGATCGTGGCTGTCCACACTCATCAATCTTCTAGACACAAGGTTGGAATGGGGATCTCTACCACAAACCCATTGAAAATTGGCCGGTATTCCCTTGTCACATCTGTGAAAGCTAAGGCCATGGAGACTGAAATGCAGGAAATTAAGCTCAAAAGGTTTAAACCTAGAGCTGATTTTGATTACAAGGGTATGAAGGAGAAGATCAAGAAATCCTTTGTGCACGTGCATCGCATTGAAGACATTTGGGTAGATCTCCACACAGAGGTCGAGGTTCTAAAGATGGATTATTGCAGGCTCACTGTCGAGCAAATTGTTGATTTGAACTTGGTGGATATCCCACAAGGGATGATTGATGATGGGCACATACTTGATCCTGAATACATTTCACGGAGGGTTGAGGAAGCTCTACTTCCTTTGATCCAATGGTCACACAAAGAGTGCATATCCATCCTTGAGAGATTTCAGCCTATCTTGGTTAACACCAATGCTTCGCTGAAAAGTAATGCTATTAGACTTATAAAAATCAAGGTTGGAAAAGAAGATGATTCTACAAGGCCCCTTGGAGGCAAGTCCCAAATTCAAGTTGACAACAAGGAGGGTGCATCATCTTCAGGCACAAGGATCATGTTGCGAGTTAGTAGGGTTGTAGTGCTTCCTGTTGTTGTCAAGATGATGCACCCTCCTTGTCTTCGCCCTGTTGAGTTCCGCGCAAAGCCTCTCGCGTCCTTTCGAGTGAGCCCGCAATCAGTCCGTGAGATGATGACGTTGAGCGAAGGGGCCGGTGATCCGTATAGTCAGTCGAGCCCTCGGACACGAATTCCAAGAGATTGTTCAAGCTTGTGAAATCGCCTTGAATAGGCGTGGGATGTTAGAGACTGGCGAAGTTCGCCAAGTAAAGGACAACGTGCGTGAAGGTCGCATAAGGACCCAAAGTCGTCAATTTTCGCATAGGAACGATGAGAGAGATTGCATGATGTTTGTTTTTACAAATTCACGAGATTCGAATGAATGGTGATTTTTGCTAGCTAAAAGGTAAAAGAAGGGCGAAATCTTTAAAGTGCCTCAAGACGCCAAAGTTGACAAAACGGCCAAAAGGGCCGAAATTTGGACCTTAAGGCCGAAATGCCAAAAAAAAAAAGAAAAATTGGCAAAACTCACAAAAGGTCCGAAATATTAGAAAATTGACAAAATTGGCGAAAGGGCCAAAAGGGCCGAAATTCGGACCCTTTAAGCAAAATGTCAAAAAGTGAAAAGGTTGCCAAAAGAGCCAAAAGGCCGAAATTCGGACCCTTTAAGCGAAATGTCAAAAAGTGAAAAGGTTGCCAAAAGGGCCAAAAGGGCCAAAATTTGGACCCTTTTAGCGAAATGTCAAAAAGTGAAAAAGTTGCCAAAATGGCCAAAAGGGCCGAAATTCGGACCTTAAGGCCGAAATGCCAAAATGAAAGAAGTTTGCAAATAACTAAAAAGGTCCGAAAGTTTTTAAAATTGGCAAAAATGGGAAAAGGTCCGAAATTCTCCAATAATAGATTGTGAAATTTTCAAAGCACTTGAAGTCGCCGAAGTTGACAAACTTGTAAAAAGGTCCCAACTTAGCACAAAAAAAATCCCAAAGCGCCGAAAATCGCGTGAAGGTAAAAGCGTGGAAAAGTTAAAATGTTTGCAAAATTGTCAAAAACACTGAACTTAGGCGATAAACCCCGAAATCGTTTATAAGAGAAAATCGCGATTTTGAGCTCTGCGTGAAACCCCCCCATTCTCCAGAAATCGTCGGAAAGGGCATAAGTGCCGCAATTTTTAAATGCTTGCAATAGCACGCAAAATGCCGAGGTTCGTATAGCCAGAAAATTGCGATTTGGGGTAAGTACGAAAGAAGGTTTAAGGTTTTAAATAGTTTTCAAAACTCTTCGATTCCCCGAGATTTGCCATCATCAATCCCCTTTCAAAATCGCATTTCAAGTAAGTTACCCAGGTAGGAGCTTTCACAAATTGCCCAAGGTTGGAAATTGCTGAAGCAAATCGCCCAAAATCACCAAGATAATCAAATTGCTAAGTCTAAAATTCAAAATTGCAAATTCCTTTCAAACCATAGGCGCGAGAATTTGGATTAAAAATTGACCATTGAAATTCAAAATTTGCAGAACTCTCCCATCCGTTCTTGCAAGGCAAATCGTGCAATTCCTCACCATTCATTTTCACCAGGTAAGTGTGCTTTACCTCTCTCAATCGTCTGAAGTATTTGTAAATTAGATAGATGTGTGTGCAGGAAAATTGATTAAAATGCTTAAATCTTGAGAATCACATCTTTCCGTTTATAAGGCGTCATGCAAAGCAATTGAAATCAAAATTTACTCCTAGGATTTAACCAAAAATTGCATTTTCAAACTTCGGAAAATTTCTCAAGCTTTGTCCATTTTTTAAAATTGACCCTGAAAATGCCTAAGTATAAACCTGCAGTCGAAAGCTTCATAACTATTCATGTTTAAATCAATCAAGCTTTTAGCTAATGAAATCATGTTGTTTCCAATTCAATTTTTGAATTAATCTTGGTATGCTGGTATATCCTTTATCTAACCCGCTTTATTTCCTTTTTATCTCCTCGTAATCCACGTCCGGCTGTGTAGGATAAATGCCTAAATCAGCGGTAGAATCATCAAAGATGCTTTCTATAGCCGAGACATCGCAAGCATCCAAATCAGATATCCCTCGCAAAGTCAAAAGGACGAAGTACCAGTATCAAAGACGGGGACTGAGAGAGTCAAAAGTTCAGAGTGTCTGGGACAATGTTGGTGATACTGACCTAGGCCATATCGATATCCAAGATTTCAGAAGCCGAGTCTTCTCCCCTAATGCCTACGGCAGGCCTAGACAGATGATGGAAAGTGGCATCGCCCAAGCAGCAGGATTTCCTCCAATAGTGCAAAACTATGAGTTAGTAGTAGAGGCTGCCCCGACATTACCAGCCAGGTTCTAGATTGGTCCTCCTCGAGAACATGACCCTCGCTAACTTCATTTCTGAGGCCATTGGCAACGCATTTGACATTCCCTTCCCAAACAAACCCACAACCACGACTATAGATGAAGCACAGGGGGCATATGATATGAATCCTGCCAGATGCAGAACACTAATCAATGAAGAGTGGTACAAGGAGAGAAGACCTCCAAGCGTCAGAATTGGGAAAAAGACCCCAAGAAGTGACTTTCACAATGAGCATGGGGACATGGTCACATTGCTCAGCAGGGTTATGGGACTTCCTAAATCCAACTACTTTGAAGAGTGGATGTTTTATTTTACAAAGCAAGTCTTCGTTGGGAAGTCCAAGTTTGACTGGGCCCAGATTATAAGCGACAACATCCACACTCAGCTAATTGAACTCGAGACTAAGAAGTACTTCACTATGACCTCTTATTTGGTCTATATGTTCGCCAAAAACCAGCCACTGCCAGGTTTAATAATGAAAGGTGAAATTGGGAATGGACCCGATCAAGTAAAGGTATATGATTGTTACCCACAACTTCACTATCAGGATATAGCTCAAAGGGAAAAGAACAGCCCGGCTTATGTAATTGGCTAGTATAAGCGCGTCAATGATGCCTTCACAATGTGCTGGTCAGGCTAATGCAGGAAGGATTACACATAAGGCTCTCAAAGCAAGCTACTATTCTAGTACAGAGATACGGAGCCTGGTTCATCCAGTTCCCAAGGTTCTCCTATATCCGGATAGTTGGCTTTGATGGTGCCCCTCTCTGGCTTCCACGATACCCAACCGACAAGATAGTTCTTATGGAGGTCGCAAGGCAGTCACGTCCGGCCGACCTCTTACTCAGAGACAGCAAGTAGGTTGGATTCGCATTCCCCATGATTATAGGCAACCAAGATGTCCATCTAAAGACCCCCACCCAGGCAAAGGAATCCTTCGCAGAGCTGGCCTCCTATGGCCTACAGGAGCATTTTCCAAGGAAATGCTTCGATCATGACAATCTGGCAAAGAGGGCCTATGGCAGGAAGTATAGAGCAAAGGAATCGGTTGAAGATTATTGGAAGAACTGCTCTGATGACTATGAGGTCCGGCGGCGTGAATATTCGAGGCTGAGTGTACGACAAATGCGACTCTATGAATATCGTCGGGTCCTAGATCAACTCACAGATTCAGGAAATTGTCTGCAAGTCCGGGAATTTGAGGTAGTAAGGCATCTTTTGCCAGGCGTTGATTGGTCGCAAGACCCAATCACTGATTTTAAAGCAGTCATGGCAGCCCCAGGAAGATATACGGACCAATGGTTGCATTACCAGATTGAGCGACTAATTCATGAAGGAGTCCAGTTCACTTACCACTTAATGGGTAGCCTTGATTCTCAGTCCTCCGAAGATGAGGGAACTTCCATTGCACCTAGAGAAGAAATTGAAAAACCCGAGAAAAGGAAGAAGGCTAAAGCCAGCAGAGGAACTCGGACATCCAAGAGAACAAAAAGGGAAAAGATTCCCATTAGGAGACCAGAGGTCACTTCATCGTCAAAGGACCCCAGTTCGTCCGATGATGTAGTAGAACTAGACTATATACTTGCTCAGCCTTCCCAGAGTGACATTGATGCATTTGGAGTTGATGACCCTCCCACACCCGACATGCTAGACGCCGAGCTAAGAGCTATTGAATCGGCCGAGCCGGGTAACCGAATTGAGGAAGGAGAAATTCCATCCATCCAGGGGATTGAAGTGCATGAACCCACCCAACAGAGCCGCCATGAATTGCCGCTCCATAATACTACCAAAGATGACTCTACCGTTGAAGGAGAGCAAAGAACAAAGGAGACCCGCGAGCTCAAAAAGACTGAAGAACAACCATCACGCGAAGGCATCAGACAATTGTTCAGTGAAGTGGGAGAAAACTCTGCTGCGAGCAAAGAACTTGAGACATCCTCCACTCCTCCCGTAACCGAGCAGCTGCAAATTTGTGATGAGTCGGCTGAAAACATCAAAGAACAGAGTGCAAATTTAACCATAGCATCAGCCCATACTGTACCTCAAGAATGGTTAATTGCCCGAGCTCAGCGCAAGGCCGCCACAAAGCCACCCATAGACTTGGAAGACATCTTCTCACATATAGATCAAGCTAAAGCCAAGGGGAAGAAAAAGCCCAAGGCATATTCCAAGATGACCAAAGATGAGCAAAGGAACCGTACTCTTCACATCGCCACCCCGCCTGTAGACAAGCCAGTAGATCAGATTACACTAGCAGATTATAGCATTACAACTATCCCCATTGGACGAGCCACTAAGGAACAGGAAAAGGAGGAATTCAAGGATTCAGTACAGAACATGCTCAGACAACTTGAAGAGATAACAGCTGAAAAGGACATGTATCAACTTGTGAGACCTTTACACAATGCTTCTAAATCCCACATTCCCCCGGCAGCCTTGGCACAGAGGACCACGACAGAATTTGAAGGAGTACGGGATACTGCAAAGGCCGTCAGGGAATGGATTCGAAGTCTCAAGGAGAAGGGGGAGCTAATCATTAAGGATGTAAAGAAAATGGCCCACCACCGGGAAACCGTTTTGGTCAAATTGTACAAGATGAAGCGGGAATGCCTCATAATTCATGAATCCGTTACTACAACTCTCCCCCTCATGATGGCTCTCTTCTGGACCCATCTGCAAATTCCTACATTGTCTGACATCTTGGACCCCCACGACGTCAACATTTTTAAAGAATGGTACTGGACTATTAGCATGAAGAATGACACAAAGGCCACCATTAACAAAGAGCAAGAGACATGCGAAGAAATTTTGAGAAACACAAGGGACCTTGGTGGAGTAATCCTCCGATCCATGGTTTTGGGTTGGCAAAATAGTCTGTCCGATCCCGTAATCCATCCAGACTAGGAGGATAGATTAAAAATAGACAAGGTCGCCTACTCTACAGAGGACCTAGATTTTGCTAGTAAATTACAATCTGATATCTTGAGTTTTGAGGCTAATCGGTCCAGCTAGTAGGACGGTTTGAAACACATAGATCATTATCTGGAGAGCATGCAGTACAAAATTCATCATCCCCCTATGCCTCAGTTCAGTTTGTTGTTCCAGTTGTGCATCAAGTTCCAGAGGTATGTTCACGAGGAATGTGCAGTAGGTCGAGACCTTTGGCAAGAATATTTGCATGGAGAGGATCAATTCTTGGTAAAAGGATATGAAACTGGAAAAGAAAAAGTGTTTTCTTAAAAAGTGTTTTTTTCTTTTAAATCTTGAAAAGTGCACTTTTTGGCCAAAGGGTCATGTTTGACTTCCAAGTCAACTAAATGTAAAACTTTATGTGTATGCACCTTTTTGGATTATTTTGGATAAGTTTTAATTACCTTTTGGGGTAGTTATTACTCCCTTTGGGGTAGTTGCTGATATTTACCCTCCATTTATGGGTATGGGTACTCTTTTGTAAGGATGAATCTTGGCCATTTGTTTAAATTAAATCTTGGCCATTCATCCATTTTTGAAGCCTATTTAAGGGACTGGTTTTCCTTTATTTTGTAAGAAGTTCTTGGATTGTTGTTGAAGCTCTAGCAAAATTTACAGGATTTAATGCAAAAGTTAAGACTGTTTCAAGTTTCCTTGTGAGTGCATGGTCTCCTTCATTAATCTAGAATTTTTAGTTATGTTTCTTTTTTTTATATAGCATTTTCTAAGTGAACATCTGATAGAATCCTCGTTGTTCATACCATTAGGGAATGGCTGATTGTCTTTCCTTCTGCATGGTTAATCTGAACCTTTCATATGCTTAGTTCGGTTATTGAATGCTCACTGAATGAATGTCAAAATTCTGATGTTGTATTTAATAGCATGAAAATTCAATTTTCCCTTGAAGATCGCACTAGATTGATGCAAGTATTGTGCTTAAATGGCTGGTAATGCTTAATCTAGTTATTTGGAGGTGTCTGTCTGTTTACTGAATCTGCTATCTTAGTTAAAATTTATATTTTTTGTATCTCTCTCTCCCTATCCCTCTTTTTTTCCTTTTTTTACCAAGAGAATCTGCAGTCCTGCTGAAAGCAGTATCAACCCAATTGAAACCATTCGATAAGCAAGACTATTAAAGTTCTAGGGAACTCATCCAGCAATTGCCTATTTCACCGTAAGTCCCCTTGTGTTTCCAACAAAAACATATCAAACCATTGAGTAATCCCGCAGTCAAGACCTAACAAACGAAACCTTGAGGTTGTTTCCTTTGATCAAACGTAGAAAATAGCACTAGGGATTTCCTTATCTCAAGAGAGGATAGGATACTCAACAAGTTTATTCTATTCTGTGTCGGCCGTATGGAGTTTGCAGCAATGCGACTTTAGACACGTCAACACTTCCTCCTGAGGAAACAACAATTCGTGGGAAGCAAAAATCACAGTTTCATGTTCAGGTGGTTGATCTAGATAATCCAGAAGAAGGGCAGCAATCTGATGATGCTCCTAAGTCTCCAGTTTCAGACTCGCCTCATCAGATCATTCCCCCAGTTTCCATTGAGACACCTCTTTCTCCTCTTGATTTGCTTTTGGATGAATCTCCTCAGAATGTCATTCCCATTTCAGTATACGAGCCACCTCCAGATCATCAACAAGAGAGTGTGTTGGAAGTTCCCTAGGATATTCCTACTTGCATCCAGTTGTCAGAAATTGATACTTCCACTTTTGATTTTGAAGAGTTTATGAGGCAATCTACTTGCCCATTGGTAACTGAGCAAATTGTGGTCATCCAAACAGATTTTCCTCCCAGGATGACCACAATGATTCAAACAGAAACTGCTTCTCCTTTGCCTACAACCGCTACTGAAGTGGGGTTGATGACTTTATCTCCATGGCTCAGCTCTTTTACTCCAAAAAGGAAGAAGCAAGAAATCTCACCTGATGCCTTTGATTATCAGCAACTAAAATAGTCCAGATCCAAAGTTGCTAAGAAGGCCAAGACTATCTCTAGAGTAACTGTCGACGGCAACAAGATGAAGGTAGCTGAAATTGTAGAACCCATTGCAGACAAGCCACTTGAAGAAATGTTAGCTGCTGATTATAAGGTTACAAGGATAGACTTGGGCAAACAAACGCATGAGGTCATTAAACATGATGCTCAGTTTTCCGTAGCTTCGTTGGTACAAAGGTGTGATGAACTCCTAGCAAAAAAAGACAAGCTAGAAGAGGAAAACCGACAACTTATGGCAGCCGTTCATAAAATCACAAAACCTGTTGCTGAAGGGAGTAACTTCATAGGTTCTTCTGGTTCCCAAGAATCAATTCGTGGAGTGGAAAGGGCTACGCAGAAGGTACAAGCGCTGGATTCCTGGGTTGATCAGCTTCATGATCTATGTGCACAGGTAATAAAAGACATTTTTTAGATGATGTCTAAGTTGGAAACCATTGAGGAAAAATTTGATTAGACTTCCGATACTTTCAAAAAGAATCTGGAAAGTGTTGAAGAAAGTTTGACAATCTGGCGTACCATGCCCCAACATCAGCTGAGTGTTTTACAGGAGCATGCCATCATCTCTACCAGGGTCGTGTACTTGGAATTTGAAGAGCTTCTGGAAAACAGGACCCTTGTTCTTAAATCCCTCATTGAGGAGACCGGTGATGCAATGAGATTCCGGGGTGAAGTTTTCCGAGATATTGTCTCACATTGTAAAAGGGCCTCTTGCAACATATTAAGTCAGGATGGAGAGTTGATTCCAGAAGAAGAAGTTCTTGCTGATTTACAGATGAGGATTCATAATGAGTGGAGGAGCGAACAATTCTCGGCCGCTTCAATTCAAATATTGATGAAACACCAAGCCTTTTTGCATGAAATCCAGTCCATCCTGGATAAAAACAACTTTGCGCTCCTCTGGTGTGATGACACTATTGTGAAGACCATGGTTGTTGCCAAGAACACCCATGAACCGAATCCTAAAGAACTACAAATGATCATCCAGAAGTTCAAACGATTCGTGTCTTCACGTGCTGCAACTTAAGTGTTTTTCAACACTTAGTTGTATTTTCCCACTTTTGTAATCTTTAGTTGTAGTTTTCCTTTCGACAAGTTACATGTAAAAGTAGTTTTGTAAAATGCAAGTTAACTCATTACTTGCATTTTTGTAATTACATGTAAGGCAACTACAAGTTGTGTTTAGTTAGGACTGTAGTTGGAATAAGTCTTGGTGGTTGAGAGAATTTCTCAAGTTAGTTTGGATCCTCCCACCTTTTTCTCATGACTCCTCTCCTATAAATACTTGAGGGGTCTATTGTGATTTTTATCTTTTGGAAAGCAAGCAAAAACTCTGTCAAATTTACAGCAAAGAAGTCTTTGAGCTTTCATGTGTAAATTCAAGAATTGAAAGGAATAAAAGAAAATTGCTCAAGCTTTCAGTCTTTGTGCTACATACTTGAGTTTATGTTCTATATTATCTTTTTTGCAAGTGTGTAATGACCACCCCTATTTTTCATTTTGAAAGAGACTTGCAAACTACTATGTGATATCAATTAAACTGCTTAATAATCAACATGGCATTTTATCAAACACTTGACAAACATACAACAATATATGCAAAACCCGAAACTTCTTATTTGTTGTTAAATACTGATTTGCAATATAAATGTGCACATTCAACTGCCTTATGGGCTGCGACAATTATTCAGGTTTGTACTCAACAATTACAATGCTTAGTTATGAAAATATGATAGAAAAAACCTGGAATTGAATGTTGTAGTGGTCTGCAGATGTAATGGTAGCCTTCCAAACTTCTAATCAGCAGGAAAAACAAGTAAACTTCATACCAACATTGTTCATGCCAAAGAAACGGGACTCGGACTCGGCTCGGACTCGGCAAGGCCGACTCGGACTCGGACTCGGGACTCGGCGTCAGACTCGGCTCCAGACTCGGCTGGACTCGGGAAAGTGAAAAACTCAAGAAATTTAGAGATTTTTAAAGATTTAAAACTTGTTTCAGACACCCTTTATTGAATACACCTTAAAGACACAAAAACATCATTAAACTCGGCTCATTTGATTACATACACAAGTATACATCAATCACATAAGCATAAACGCAAATTGTAGCTGAAGAAAATAAGAAACATAGATATATAAATATTGTCAAATGTATACAATATTACAAAACTCATGGAATAAAAAATCCATGTCATCATATGATCATCATCAAATGTTTCATACAAATACCAAAGGTAAATAGTAAAACTAAATACAACTACAAGTGTACAAGCCTATGGCTGAGATGGCCGTGCACCCTCTCGCCCTGGCCCCCTGCGAAGGCGTTTAAAGTAGGTCCTGGATGATTCAGCAGCCATAGTTGCTCCCCGTGACACCATGCCATGCTCACCAACATCAGGAACGGCTGTGTCATGCTCACCAACAACAGGAACAGCTGTGTCACTTCGAGTCTCAGTATTTCTTGTCTCTGCTCGTGTTCTCTGCTCCTCCTCTGCCATGGCTACAGCCTCAGCCTCTATATCTACCTGGTCGATCCAATCAATGTCATCATCACTAAATACAGCTGTAGGAGTCCCAGGAGCTGTCTGATTCTCATTGGCCCACTCTGCTTCAATATCAACCTCATCTAGAATGATAGGAGACATGTCAACTGTTGCATTCTTTCTCATTCTCAGGCAGAGGTTGTAGTGAACAAAGACGAGATCATTCATCTTCTCCACAGATAATCTATTGCGCCTCTTGGAGTGTATGTGCTCAAACATACTCCAATTGCGCTCACAACCTGATGCACTGCATGGTTGGCTCAAGATACGAATGGCCAACTTCTGAACATTTGGTGTCTCTGGGCCAAAAAAGTTCCACCAATGATCTGAGTTTGAAATGAGAAAAATAAATAAAATCAGTCTCACTCATGAACTCATTTAACAAGTTACAATATAGTATTGAATAAAACTAAAATTAAGCCTAACAATTTATTTTTACCTGGCATCATAGTTGTTCTAGTGTGTTTGGCGACAGGACGAGAGAAGGTCTCCCCTTGTGCATCTGAGAACATCTATAGCTCTCGAAAAAGGTCTATCTGAGAAGTACTGGCAGGTCCCATCTTCTCCATGATTGCATATAGCCCATTAAGGACCTCCGCATCAACCTTGAAAGAAGGGATAAAACGGAATGCCGGATTCAGCTAATAGGCTGCCGCATGGATGGGCCTATGTAGCTGATGATGCCATCTCCTATCAATGATCTCCCAAATGGGACCATACTTGCTCTCATCTGCTCGATAGACGAATTTGATGGCCTCCTTCGCCCTATCCATGCCCTCATATATATAGCCCATTGCGGGCTTATCTCCATCCGCAACTCGCAACAAAACCACCAAGGGCTTAACAAACTGCAAAATTGAAAATATTGTGTAATTTAGAAAAATGAGCAAATAAGAGAATACATATAATAACTTATAAAACATGAAGCTAAATTGTAGAATTTATAAAAAAATTACCTTCACTATCTCATCACAAGGGACCCAAAAGCCTTGCTCATCAAAAATGCAGTCTGCCATCTCTATCCCTGCAGGGGTGGTAGCATAGGATGAGGAAGACCACTCCTCACCAACAATCATACGTCTCAAGGCAGGCTTAGACCTAAGCATGGACTGCAATGTGAGGAAGTTTGTGGCAAATCTTGTGATTCTTGGACGATGCAACTCCTTCTGCTCTGTGTATTGTCTCATAAGAGCCAACACCCATGAATGATTATATACAAATTTGCAGACATTTCTTGCCCTTTCTACACATCTCTTGACCCATGGGATTTTTCCAATATCCTCCAACATGAGGTCAATGCAATGAGCAGCACATGGAGTCCAAACTATAGATGGGTGCCTCTCCATCAATAGTCTACCTGCAGCAACATAATTTGTTGCATTGTAAATTGTAATTAATGGAGGTACAAACTACAAGATAGTAATTAATTTGCAAACAAAATTAGTTTGTAATCAAAAGTTTACCCGCAGCAACATAATTTGCTGCATTGTTGGTCACCACCTGTACCACGTTCTCCTCACCCACATCTTCAATCACCTCCTCTATCTGCTCACATAGGTAGGTGGCATTCTTGCAATGGGTGGAGGCATCAATGGACTTGATGAAAACGGTGCCCCCTGAAATAAAAAAATAAAGCTAGGTCAATGATCATTCAATAAACCATTAGATAAAAAATAAAAAATTAAAGACTATATGAAACTAAAATTAATCAATCATCTGCGGAAGAAACAAGAAAATTAAGGAGAGTTCTATTTCTCCTATCCGTCCAACCATCAGTCATGATGGTGCAGCCTTTAGTGCTCCATATGTGGCGTTGTTCATCTAAATCCTTTTTCACATCATCCACCATTTGAGACAAAATGGGTCCCCTCAAATCACTCTCACTAGGGGCTTTGAACCCCGCCCCGCATATGGTAATGGCATCAACCATTTGTTGCCAATAAGGAGACCTGTCGCAAAGAAACTCAATGAGATAAGTATAAAAATTCAATGAGATAAGTTAACTATAAAAATTAAAACAATCAAAGTTATCAAACATAAAAGTAAAACATTCACCTGGCTACAAAGAATGGAATACAGCTATAACTCCAAAACCTGCCAATTGCCATTTTAGCAGCATCATGGACCTCCTTGTTCCAACCCATGCCCTCAAGCGACGGTTGGGACCCAGGAGTAGTGTGAGGCACAAAGAAGGAATCCAACCTAGATTTACGAATCCTAGGTCCAATGGTAACATTCCCACTATGACTACTAGTGGTAGGAGCATGAGAAGTGGCGGTGGCAGTGGCACTGCCACTTATAGAAGCAGAAGCAGAAACGGAAGCACCAGCAGTAGCAAACTGAGTGGGACGATATGGAGGTAAGGAAGAAGGGCCTCCAACACAACCTAACTGTGTCCCTCTTCCTAAAACTGTCTCTCTCCCAATGGCCGCTCGATCCTCCTTTTGTTTCTTTTTTCTTTCAATCTCCTCAACCATTACATAACAATCACGTATGGCCTCAGAGACTGCTTTTAGGCATGGTTCGGCATCATGTCCACGCACACCAGCAATATGGTATTTCAGCCTATATATACCTCCATGGAATATTGTTTTGCAAAACATACATTTTGTTTGCCCCTTTCCTTGCCCTGGAAAATCCTCATGATATTTCCAAGCAGGGTCCTTTCTCATGGGGGGTCTAGAAGCTGAAGTAGACATTTTAGGATAGTTTTGTGAAAGTTGAAGCTGAGGCAAATAATAAAGTGAAGTTTGCTGCAATAAAACATTACAAATACAAAATAAAATTAATACATACATTCAAAAAAACTAAAGTAGGGTTTGTAAATTTTATTTTTTTTAAATTGTAGGGTTTGTCAAACCCTACAATTTAAAAAAAATAAAATTTACAAACCCTACATACAACCCTACATGGTACAACTACATACTACATGCTACATACAAATTACAAACATACAAAAGATCTTGCATACAAGAAAATATAAAACTTTCAAAATAAATAAATAGAAAATGGAATTTTTGCATATAAGAAACAAAATAATGTTAAAAAAAACAATCTTACCTCTTACAACAAGCTTGAAATGAGCTACAAACTCTTCCTATCCAACTCTTGATGCACCAAATCGAAACACAATGCAGCTCCAATGTGACAAATTGAAGAAAACTACAGCTTCCTCCTTGCTGGTTTTTCTTCAATGCACCCTTGTTTTTCTTCCCAACTCACTTTACTCTTCCTTTTTTTGCAAGTGAATGAAATGAAAGTCACTTTTAGGGCTAGAAGACATTTAACATAAAAAAACGGATTTAAAAAAACTATGCAAATTAATTTTTTTTTGTGTTTTAAACCATGCCCACGCCGGCCGAGTCTGAGGCTCGGGACTCGCCGAGTTTGGCGATTTTGGGCCAAAATCACCAACTCGGCGAGTCTGGCGAGTTTACTCGCCAGACTCGGCCGAGTCCGAGTCCGAGCCCCTGGGACTCGTTTGGCCTGACTCGGACCCGGACTCGCCGAGTTTAGGCGATTTCGGGCGAGTCCCGTTTCTCTGGTTCATGCACTATAGCAGCACTATAGCATTTTTACTATTTACGCGGCACTGTAGCAAAAACACTATTCACGTGGCAATGTAGCAAAAACACTATTCACGCAGTACTGTAGCAAAACACTATTCACGTGGTACTGTAGCAAAAACACTATTCACGTGGTACTGTAGCAAAACACTATTCACGCGGTACTGTAGCAAAATCACTATCTTCAAATCTGCACTTTCAAACCCCTGTAAAAACTTCATGCGAGAGCACCAGATGAAGCCCAATGTGTTTCCTGAATGAAAACACCATTAATCCTCCTGACTGTGTCTTTCAACAGCGAAGAGAATGCTAGCAAAGAGGGATTCCGTCCTCCAAGCCCAATAATCAAATCTCTACGAAATCCAACAGCATAACATTAATCTCATCCAAGCATACCCCAAAAGAGAGCTCGCAACCTCAATTTATATCTTCTTCCTGGATGCAAACACTTCATTTCCTAAATGTGGGATAATACATTTTAGAATAAAATATTATTTCCCACAATGTACACATTAAAGGGAACTTTTAATATTTTAAACATTACTTTATATTCCCAACCTTATAATATAACGATAAAGTTAAATATTTAATTTAACTTTACACTTTATCGTTAAATATTAAAACATTGTTGATAATCCCTTTAAATCATTGTCGCCTTCAAATATTTTTTACTGATAATTATGCCAACCAGGGAAACACTAAAAATTTTAAGTCACTGCTTGGAGACCAACTTACTATAAATAGTAAGTGTCTAGAAACCCTGTCAAAGTAGCACCGATTGGCCTAAAACTGAAAACACCTAGGCCAAAACACCTCAGGATCCCACCAATGTCCTTGTTAGCCTTCGGGACCATGTCAGAATAGGCTAACGACACCCCATATCATGTTGCGCTAAAAAGGGGACATTACAGTCCGCCCCCTTTGAAATTGCTTGTCCTCAAGCAAATTCGGTCCTGAATGTTGCAATACCTGCTCATTCTCCCATGTAGCATCCTCATCTGGCAGGTCTCTCCATTTCACCAAGTATTCCTTAACTTTTCTGTTCTTGAGTGTCCTTTCCCTGACATTCAGAATAGCCGCAGGGATCAGCACTAGTCTCCCTTCCTCGTCTAACGGAGGTAAATCTGCTGAAGGCACCACACCCTGACCAATGGCTTTCTTAAACCTTGACACATGGAACACATTGTGCACACGGCTACCCTCTGGAAGCTCTATCTCGTAGGCAACCTCACCTACCCTGCGAATGACTCTATAGGGGCCATAAAACCGGGGTCTCAACTTCTTTGCTCCGCTCTTCTTGAGCGATGACTGTCTATATGGCTGTAACCTCAAATACACCATGTCACCAACCTCAAAACTGCGCTCCACCCTGTGTTGATCAGCATACAACTTTAGCTGATTCTGTGCCTGCTGTATATTCTCCTTGAGCGCCCTCAGGATGTCCTGACTATCCTGCAATGAATCTCGGGCTTTGGGTACTCTGCTATCCCCCAAGACTATGTCAACAAAGCTCAGCGCCTCGTAGCCATAAAGTGCCATGAAGGGTGTCATCCTGATAGACATATGATATGTCGTGTTGTAACAATATTCCCCCATGTGTAACCATCTCACCCAGGCCCTTTATTGTGCAATCACATAATTTCGCAGATAACCTTCAACCCACTTATTCACAATCTCTGTCTGACCATTCGTCTGTGGATGATAGCTAGTGTTGGGTGTGAGCTCCGTACCACACAACCGAAAGAGCTCCTGCCAAAAAGCACTCAAAAATCTGCTATCCCGATCACTCACTATAAACCTGGGCAACCCATGCAATCTAAATATCTCCTTGTAAAAGAGGTCTGCCACCTACGTTGATGTGTAAGTAGATGGTATAGCGAAGAAATGGGCAAACTTTGTCAAGCGGTCTACCACAACATATATACAATCTCGCCCTTGCACTCTAGGTAGTCCGGTGATGAAGTCCATGGATATGCTTTCCCACTTCCTATCTGGAATGGGCAAAGGCTGAAGCAACCCTGCAGGGAAAGTGTGCTCTCCCTTATTCTGCTGACATACTGCACACTCCTTCACATATCTCTGCACATCATCCTTAAGTCCCCTCCAAGTAAACCTTTCACGGATCTGCCTGTAAGTTTTGAAGATCCCAGGATGTTCAGCTGTAGGTGCATCATGGAATGCCCTTAAAATTTCCCCCTTGAACAGTGATGTAGGAATCAAATAAATCCTATCCTGAAATCTGATCAACCCATCCAACACCATATACCTATCATCCTGTATGGTACCTGCAACTATCCCAGAAGCCCAAGTATCCCCTGCATACTCTGCTATAATCCGATCTCTCCAATCCTCTGAAATCTCAACTAGAGCGCAAACATGCGGTCTCCTGGATAAAGCATCGGCCACCACATTCTTCTTCCCTTTGACAAACTCTATGTCAAAATCATAAGCCTGCAATTTAGTGATCCATTTTTGCTGCCTGTCATTAAGATCACGCTGGCTCATGAAATATTTTATGCTATTGTGATTGTTGGTTGAAAATTTTGTACACTTAGGGGAAATATACAAAATTGTGATTTCAACCACAGCACACGAGTAAAAACTCTCCTAATTAAGGGAAGGCTCCCCCTATCTAACTAAAACTGAAATAAAAACAGGATGGGACAGCAGTCTTCCTTCTTTTTTTAAGAAAGACAATATCCTTTTCTCTTCACAGAAAAGGATAGCGATTGAATATGAACAGCAGTAATTACTTTCAAGTGAAATGAGAGAAAGGAAATGAAGTTTCCTGAAAGCGCAAAGACTTCCGTCACTTCCTTCGGGACGGGACAGCAATATCAAGCTCAAAGACTTGACTATTGGAAGTCCTATCTACCCTTTGCTATACTAAAATTTACAACGAATAAAAGATAACAGCTCAAAGACTGGAATAATCTATTCTTTTAACACGAAGACAAGAAATAATGCGAGCTCAAAGACTTGCTGCTATTTCTTATCAAACAATAATTTTTTTTTTAAGAATGGACGCAAGTTCAAAGACTTGCTGCTCCTTCAAGAGAGTTTCCTATTCTAATTAATCTTCTCTACTTGCAGCTCAAAGACTTCAAATTAGATTGGACTAAGCTCCTTTAGAAACACTTTGCATAGAAGAAATAAAAAGATTCAAACTCAAACATGTAGCTCAAAGACTCAAAACTTGAGTAATCCTTCTTTATTATTCTTCCAAAACCTTCAATTCACATTCATAAGCTCAAAGACTTCTTGCTGTAAATTTGGCAGAGTTTTTGCTTGCTTTCAAAAAGATATCAATTACAATGGACCTCTCAAGTATTTATAGAATAGGAGGCTTGAGAAAAAGGTGGAAGGATCCCAACTAATTTGAGAGATTTTCTCAACCACCAAGACTCTTTTAATAAATAATTGAGACTTCATTAATTAACTAAGAGTTATTCTAACTAACTAAGACTTATTCAGACTACAGTCCTAATCGGACACAACTTGTAGTTACCTTACATGTAATTACAAAAGTACAAGTAATGTGTAACTTGCATTTTACATAAACTACTTTTACATGTATCTTGTTAAAACAAAATTACAACTAAGAAATTACAAAAAGAGAGAAAATTCAACTAAGTGCTGAGAAACACTTAAGTTGAATTTTGTGAAGACATGAATCCTTGAAACTTCCAGATGCTCGCTTGTAGTTCCTCGGGATTCGGTTCATGAGTGTTCTTAGCAACTACCATAGTCTTCACAATAGTGTCGTGGCAACGGAGAAGCGCGGAATTGTCTTTATCCAAGATGGACTGAATCTCATGCAAAAAGGCTTGGTGTTTCATCAATGTTTGAATTGAAACTGCTGAGAATTGTTCACTCCTCCATTCACCGTGAATCCTCATCTGTAAATCCGCAAGAACCTCTTCTTCTGGAATTAGCTCTCCATCCTGACTCACTATATTGCAAGAGGCCCTTTCACAATGTGAGACAATACCTTGATAAACTTCATCCCGGAATCTCCTTGCATCACTGATCTCTTCGATGAGGGATTTAAGAACAAGAGTTTTGTTTTCCATGAGTTCCTCGAATTCCAAGTACATGACTCTGGAAGAAATGATGGCGTGATCCTGCAGGATATTGAGCTGTCGTTGGGGCATGGTATGCCAGATTGCCAGACTTTTCTCAACACTTTCCAGATTCTTTTTGAAAGTGTTAGAAGTCTGATCCAATTTCTCCTCAATGGTTTCCAGCTTAGACATTATTTGAAAAATGTCTTTTATCACTTGCACGCATTGATCATGAAGCTGATCAACCCAGGAATCCAGTGCTTGTACTTTCTGAGCAGCTCTTTCCACTCCACGAATCGATTCTTGGGAACCAGAAGAACCTATAGAGTTACTCCCTTCGGCAGCAGGTTTTGTGATTTTATGGATGGCTGCCATGAGCTATCGATTTTCTTCTTCTAGCTTGTTTTTCTTTGCAAGAAGATCGTCACATCTTTGCACTAGTGAAGCAACAGAAAACTGAGCATCATGTTTAATAACCTCATGTGTTTGCTTGCCCAATTCTACCTTTGTAACCTTATAATCAGCAGCTGACATTTCATCAAGTGGTTTATCTGCAATAGGTTCCACAATTTCAGCTACTTTCATCTTGTTGCTATCAACAGTTACCCTGGAAATAGTCTTCGCCTTCTTAGCAACTTTGGATCTGGACTGTTTGAGTTGCTGGTAGTCAAAGGCATCAGGTGAGATCTCTTGCTTCTTTCTTTTCGAGGTGAAAGAACTAAGTCATGGAGGCAAAGTCATCAACTCACTTTCTGTAGCAGCTGTAGGCAAAGGAGAAGCAGTTTCTGTTTGAATCACCGTGGTCACCCTGGGAGGAATATCTGTTTGAATAGCGACTATGTTTTGCTCAGTTACCAACGGACATGAAGATTGCCTCATTAATTCTTCAAAACCAGAAGTGGAAGTGTCAATTTCTGATAACTGAATGCAAATGGGAATATCTTCAGGAACTTTCAACACACTTTCTCGCTGTTGATCAGGAGAAGGCTCGTATGCCGAAATGGGAATTGCATTCTGAGGAGACTCATCAATGAGCAAATCAAGAGGAGAAAGAGGCGTCTCAATGGAAACTGAAGGAATGACCTCGTGAGGCGTGTCTAGAACTGGAGACTTAGGCGCATCATCAGATTGCTGCCCCTCTTCTGGATTATCCAGATCGACCACCTGAACATGGAACCGTGATTTCTCCTTCCCACGAGTAGTTGTCTCTTCAGGTGGAAGCACTACTGCACGACTAACTCGTAATTTGATCCTTGTGCTTGAAGATGAAGCACCCTCCTTATTATCAATTTGAATCTCAGACTTCCGTCCAAGAGGCCCTGTAGAATCATCTTCTTTACCAACCTTGATTTTGATAAGTCTAACAGCATTGCTTTTCAACCATGCGTTAGTGTTGGCCAAGATAGGCTGAAATCTGTCAAGAATGGAGACGCACTCTTTATGTGACCATTGGATCAAAGGAAGTGGAGCTTCCTCAACCCTCCGTGAAGTGTATTCAGGATCAAGTATACGCCCGTCATCAATCATCCCTTGTGGGATATCTGCCAAGTTCAAGTCAACAATTTGCTCAACAGTGAGCCTGCAGTAATCCATCTTCAGAACTTCAGCTTCTGTGCGGAGATCTGCCCAGATGTCTTCAATGCGATGAACATGCACAAAGGATTTCTTGATCTTTTCCTTCATACCTCTATAACCAAAATCAGCTCTAGGTTTGAACCTCTTAAGCTTGATTTCCTGCAATTCAACCTCCATGGCCTTAGCCTTCACAGATGTGACAAGGGAGTATCGACCAATTTTTAATGGATTTGTGCTGGAGATCCCCATTCCAACCTTGTGTCTAGCAGACTGAAGAGTATGAACAGCCATAATCTGTCTTCCCAACTCCATAAGAATTATCCTATCGGTCGGGTATCTTGGAAGCATGTATGGTTGTCCATCATAGCACCCAATCCTCATGTAGGTGAAGGTGGGAAATTGCAGGAATAAACACCCATACTCAGATACCTTGACCCATGCCTCATTTGATACTCGTTTATTTCTGAGATCCATGTCAAACTGACACATAAAATATCCAAAGAATGTGTCTTGGACTCTTCTGAAATGTAGTCTGGTAGGTTTCAAAGGCAGCTGGTCATAATATTCCCAAACTGGTATGAGCGAGCGATCACCCTTGGTAGAAAGACCTGGAAAGTGTCTAAGTGATGCTACTAAATATACCAAATAAGAATTCATAAAGAAGGTCATAGTGGTAGGAACCGCTGCAAGTTGTTCGCACAAAGCATCGCTGATGATTTCACCCCATGAAATGTGATGCGACTGCCGTATGAACATGATGAATTGATACATCCATGGCTCAAAGACATTAGAGTGCTCAAGGCCTAACATTCTGCTGAGAAGAGTGATGGTGTCTCCTATCTCCCACTTGAAATCACAACGGTACAACTTTGCCCATCTTGAGAAGGAAGGACGTGGCTCATGAATCCACCTATTGATGTGGCGCTTGCAATCTTTTTCTCTTTTCACATAATACTCTGCTGCACTTTCTTTGGTGATTTCCATATAAACAGGTGCAGGAGGTATTTTGAAGACCTTCTCGATTGTATCCGCATCAAGACGAATTATGGCTTCACCATCATCATTTTTTATGACTCTTGACTTTTTGTCAAAATGATGGGCGCATGCAAGAACAAATTCAGGTTCTAGGGCAGCCACTGGGAAAGAAGACGCATGATGGATATGGCTGTCCAACAGCCGCTACAAGTTGTTATCCTGTGGATCTTCTACCCTGTGAATGAATTCTGCCATATCAACGTGCCCTATTTCTGTGTCCCTGATGCGATCCAATGGAGAAGATACCTGGGAAGGTGCAACCTCATTCTGGTATTTGTCATATTTGTATTTCATTTTCTTTGGAGTTGGCGATGCCGGCAAATCTGACATTGATTGCGAACCTGGAATGCTGTGATGAAGACTTAAAAGGGTTAAGGCCACATCATAATCAGCTGCAAATATCATTCTTTCTTTTTCAAATGGGTAAAACTTTGATCTCTGAATTTCACGGTTTTGTGAGAAGAAGAGGGAAGACATGTAGAAATGGGAAAATCTTGACTTTGACCAATTTCGGATCTTGGGGGAATTTTCGCAAGTATACAAGTTGGAAAGTACATACATGCAATCGGGATTTTAAAACACAAATACAAGTATACTTGTAAATTCGAAAATGGAGAAACGGATGAAAAACGGGATTTTGACTTGCGGGAAATGATGGAAATGGAAAGTACGGATATGGGGAACGTGAATGGATAGAAATGGGAATATCCGGTATAGTCATTTTCATGAAAATGGGAAGATCTTTTCAACATGTAATCCGGTTTTCAAAACCCGAATTTGCAAGAGAGGGGTATTTCACACTTTTCAAGCCTGGAAATTTAACCAAAAATGATTAAATTCCTTAACCATAGGGGAAGAACAAGAATTTCCAGCGAACTTGTAATCGAGATTAAAAATCCCGAATACAAGCTAAGATGGAATTTTGAGAAGAATAATGCAATTTAACAATTGCATTTCAAAGGGAAGATTTCTTTCATGAAAACCAATTTTAAGGGAAGAACAACACATGCGAAGAATGTAACAAATAACGAAAAATGAAGAAAACATGAAAATAATAAAAAGAAGAGAAGAAAGGAAGAACATACCTCGATTAGAAAATCAAAATGCTTCTCCAACAATGCAATACTTCTTGAGATGAAGAAGCAAAACTGGACTATTAAACCCTTATCACGTTTTTGTGAAAATGCCCCCAAAAATGGCAGCAATCTTAAACTTGGAGGAGCAAAATGCCAATGAAAGTGTTCATTTCAAGTTTGTTGAAGCAAAACGATCAAGGTATTTGCTGAAGCAATAACACCAAAGGTATTTGAAGAGGTAACAATGCCAAAGGTTTAAAACGCAGCCAAAGAGAATCACGTTTTTGCAAAAAACGTGGTATTCAATACACATTCAATGGATTATTAAATGTCTTGAAACCAATCCCATACTCCACGCCTTAGTAGAAAAGAGCAAAACGATTTAGGAGTGTGCAAATTGTTATAGATTTAACTCCTAAAAACGTGGCATTAATAAATAGCGTGGTTGCTGATTTAGGGTAAAAACCAGCGAATGTATCCTTCAAATGGCATGAGAGATGTCCAACAATGCATGAAGATAGGATGCAAACCCAAAACGCCTCCTTCATCCAACGATTCCTCCACAAATTTCGCCTTGAAAAGGTCTAAAATCGTTTTTCTCTTGCATTTCGGGTTTTGAAGAGCCAAAGGCAAGTTCGTTTTCTTCAAAAGGAAGCAAATCGGGTTTTGGATATAAAACAACAAGTTCGATTTTCACTTTTTCCCTCTTTCATGCTTAAAATCAGGTTTTAAAAGACAAATGACAAGTTTAAAATCTCACTTTTTCACTCATTAAGCCAAAATCGGGTTTTTTTGGACAAATGACAAGTTTAAAATTGTCAAAAATGAACTTTTATGTTAAAATCGGGTTTTAAAAGACAAACTGCAAGTTTAAAAATACTTGTAAGGGGGAAATAAAATCCCTACAACAAGTATTAAACACTTGCACACATGTAATGGGGATTTAAAATCCCTATTACATGTGAAAACCATTAAAGTAGGGGTTTTTTGAACAAACTGCAAGTTTACTTGCAGTTGAGCTAAAAAACCCCTATTTTAACTAAAAATGACCAAAAAACAACAAAAAGATAAAAACATTAAATGGGAAACTTAAAATAAATTACAAGTGACATATTTGAAATAAAAAATGCACATGTAAGTGATCAAAAATTCCCCTACAAAGACCACAACAATGAATATCATTAAAACTTGCAGTTTGAAGAAAATTCTCCACCTGCAGTCTGGGTTTTAAAACCCGAAATTGAAGGAAAGGCATAGCAAACGAACCCAGAATTGGACGAAATTTGAAACGTAGTTCGAGAATGGATTGAGGATTAAGCCAGCCCAAGGATTAGTCAAAATTCTGCCTCGGGAAGCATGCCATAGAGTAATAATTTTTATTTTTTCATAAAAATTCCATCGTAGTGGTCCTTCATTTTTGGAAACAAAAATAAGGACAACAGTGATCAGTTTTGATCACAAACCGTCCACCTACTAAGTATGATCGGAATTTGGCCAATGCATGCATTATGGCCAACATCTCCCGGTCATAGACAAAATAACTCCTCTCAACTCCCCGGAGCTTCCTACTCTCGAATGCAATGGGATGCTTCTCCTGCATCAATACTGCTCCAATCCCATCACCCGATGCATCACAATGAAGCTCAAAAGGCTTCGTGAAATCTGGTAGAGCTAGAACTGGACATGAAGACATTACTTGCTTGAAATGCTCAAAACACCTCTGTGTTGCCCCTGTCCACACGAAGGCCCCCTTCTTGGTGAGATCTATCAAAGGCACTGCCGTCTGTGAAAAACCCTTAACAAACCTTCTGTAAAATCCACAAAGACCAAAGAATCCCTTAAGCTGTGTGAAGTTCGTAGGAGTAGGCCAGTCAACTATAGCTCTAATCTTTTCAGGGTCTACTCGAACTCCATCCGCACTAATAATATGCCCAAGGTATAGTAATTCTGTCATACCAAACTCACACTTAGACTCCTTGGCATACAAAGACTCTCTCTCTAGGATAGACAATACCTCCTCCAAATGTTGTGAATGTTCCTCCCAGGTCTTACTGAAGACCAAGATGTCATCAAAGAAGATCAAGACAAATCTCCTCAACTGCTCCCTGAATACCTGGTTCATACAACTCTAAAATGTAGCGGGTGCATTGGTTAGTCCAAATGGCATAACCATAAACTCAAAGTGGCCATAGTGACATCGGAAGGCTGTTTTCTCAATGTCCTCTGCTCTCATCCTGATCTGATGGTATCCGGATCGCAAATCAATTTTGGTGAAGAAGCATGCCCCATGCAACTCATCAATCAGCTCATCAATCCTAGGAATGGGATACCTGTTTTTAATTGTTTTCTTATTCAGTGCCCTGTTGTCATGTCCCCCATTTATAGTAGAAAATTAGAAATAATTAATATAAATTTTGCCATATAATATGTTAAAATTATATTATATAAAAATGATATTATATTATAAATTTACATTTTATATCTTGAATGATGTTATTATATTAACAATGTATATTAATTTACATTCTTATATTGAATGATGTTACAATATGCATTATATTTAAATTAATGCCATTGTATTAAAATATATATTTGCTGACCGATTTCCCCGAGGCCCTATAACCATTCATATGAAATGGAGGTTTGCTATCAATTAATTACGTACTCCAAACTAGTTTATGGAGGGTCCCACCGGATGAGAGGGTAGTGACCCTTCAAAAAGAGGTGCTACCAAGTAGGAAGAATCGTGGCTTTTCACCACGATGGGGTAGGATAAATACCCCCGTGCCAATTTGGAGACGGGGGAAAAACAGAAAATAAAATCGGGAAAAAGGATAAGGAGAATCGGGTCTGCCAGCCAAGAAAGAAAAGAGTAATCAGAGCAGTGACAGGTAAGAACACTTTGACTCTCTGACTTAATATTAAACAGGTCAGCCAGTATTTTACATATATAAAAAAATCCAAACTGTGCATTCATAAATATGAATTAGAACGGATGTTCTTAACACAGATTAATGACAATTAATTTAATGAAAATTGATAGACAAATTATACATATTTTTATTCAAGTAGCATTAAAAGTACAGTATGGTGAAACATAACATATAAATACTTACACAATCCGAGGCACACATAATACAATCGAAGTCGGGTTGCATAATTTACTGAAATGCTGTCAATTCATATAATAATATAGGAAATAATTAATTAATTAATTGAATACTGTCAATAGATAATTTTGATACAAAGTGATGCTCAGAAAATATGAATGGTAATCCAATAAAAGGCAGTAATGTAATATTGTAACATGATAACTATGTCAGATGTAATTGATTATCATAATGTGATGGATTGGATAAATATAATAAATGGTTCATTGTAAAGAGGGACTCTCTTTTAAGTATACCACTCCAAAGTGGATGCCTAAGACCTGCCACTTGGAGCCAAGAGGGATGAAGCATCTGCTCTTGGGCTTAAGAGAGAAGGTGGTTGTGATGGGGGGAACGGCGATAGAACGTGTAATGTCCCTTCTTTGAAATAGAATTTAATAATAAATAATAATAATTAAATTAAAATATTAAAAATTAAATTATAATATAAAGAATATAATTAATTAAAATTTAATTAAGTTAATGAATGGTTAAAAGACATGGAAGGAAAAGTTGTGACTCCCTCAACAATAAGTTATAAAAGGGAGAAGAGAACCTCATTTGGGAGGGGGATAACTTGGAAATCAGAAGTGCAGATCTGATTTAAATAAGAAGTGCAGGTCTGATTGTGAAAGGTTGTGTCCCTTTCAAAGGGAAGAAATAATGAAGAGTTGCACACTTTCAAAGGGTGTTAATGGTGAAAGGGTGTGTCCCTTGCCAAAGGGCATGCATGATGAAGAGGTATGACCTCTCCCTCACATTGAGAGATATAAAGAAAAAGGAATCAAAGCATCCAGTTACATCACCATGGATCAGATCAGATCAGAACTGTTATTAAGTTACAGGGAATAACATCCTTGTTCTTGGTGGTATGCATGGGATGTTTTTAATAAGTATGCTTAATGCATGAAGCCCAATAATCTTCTTATGCGGAATTGATAGTAATATTAATATAGACTGCAATATGTATGACAGTCATACGCAATTCACATATATATTCATAATACATAAGAAATATTTATACTTATAGTCTAAATCATGTTATTACTGTCTGTATTTAAGAAGATGGGAATGAGATGTTCCAAAGAGGGGCAGTCTAAATCCAAGCGATAGGTTAAATCCCAAGATAGGGTGGGGATCAGCGACCCATAAACCTTGAGGGTATAGACCCAAGATAGGTAAGGGCTTGGATCTGTAAACTTTGAGGGAACCTATTGTAGTTGGTCTCTAAGCGCTTTGGTAACATACGTAAACCCTTCTCTTTTAAAACTGAAGTAGTAGCAAGGTCTGATATCAATATTAAGAACTATGAATGATGAAATTAATCATCTCATGAGGAAGATAGATAAGCACTTGATAATAACTAATTGAAAAATATCAATCAATTTTAATATATTGAAATAGATCGGGTAGGGGACATTACACTTGTAATCGATGCACATGCGCATCGTCCCATCCTTCTTCTTCACCAGTATTACTGCTGAAGCAAATGGGCTTTTGCTAGGCCTAATGTGCCCCATCTCCAACAACTCCTTAATTGCCTTCTCTATTTCATCCTTGTGTTTCTTAGGATGACGATAAGGAGTGATCATCACTGGTTTGGCTCCCTCCTCGAGCTCAATAACATGCTCTGCACCCCTGTCAGGAGGAACCCCATGAGGAATATCACTTAATACCTTGGCATGTCTGTCAAGAATCTCCTGTATATCTGGTGGATGACTCTTCACTCGAGGCTCCGGTGAAGATTGTGTGTGTGAAAAGTGGTATGAGAATCTGTATCTGCAAGACACAACACTTCAATTAAG
Organism: Cryptomeria japonica; assembly: GCF_030272615.1. Classification (NCBI taxonomy): domain Eukaryota; kingdom Viridiplantae; phylum Streptophyta; class Pinopsida; order Cupressales; family Cupressaceae; genus Cryptomeria; species Cryptomeria japonica. The sequence continues at coordinate 650,731,523 of NC_081410.1, forward strand.
TCATTACATGCATGGTTAATCAGATATAATCAATGAATAAATAAACCATAACAAATCGACCCATTGCCTTCTAAAAGATGCGAGTATAAGATTGCTCTCAGATTATAAGCAATACCAGTGACTAGACAACATCAAGACGAAGGATTTTATCTATATGAACATGATGAATGCTAGATGGATGCAATATTAATCTAACAACATTTTTGCAATATTAAACTAAATGATTTAATTAATATGAAATAATTAATATGCAATATATCAATGAAATCCTAGAGCAAAAATAGTATAATAACAATATATTCTCCAGCCTCTCTTTGAATGAGAGATGAGCCTGAATTTATAGAAAATTCAGAAAGAAACCAATGGTTGAGATCAAATGATGATGAGCAGTCAAGATTTTCCAAGAGGAAGCACAATCCAGGTGAATTGATGTGATTGGATGCTTTTCTCATTTTTAAAGGAAATTGAACTAAAATTAAGATTAAATAAAAAAAAACTGATTTAAAGGAAATTGAACTAAAATTAAGATTAAATCAAGAAAAAACTGATTTATTCTCTATTTCATTCAATTTTAATATTTAATTGTTTTAATTCTTTTCTTTGAGATTATCTATCAATTTTTAATTTGTTTTTTTCAAGATTATCTCCAATTGATTTCTTTTCTCAAATTTTAATTCTTTTTTGTCAATTAATTCTTTTTTTTATTTATTTCCATTTTTGAAGATTTGTGCTCAATTGATTTATTTAATTGAATTAATTCCTTTCTTGATTTGTTTCCTTTTTTGAAGATTTATGGCAATTTGATTTATTTAATTAAATTAATTCCTCTTTCTTGACGTGTTTCCTTTTTTGAAGATTTATGGCAAATTGCTTTATTTAATTAAATATGCTAAGATATTTAATTAAAATAAATAAGATAATTGTTTAAAATGATTTACTTGGAATGATTTAATTAATTAAATAAATATTTAATTAATATTGAGTGATTGATTTGCCATGTGACATTTGATGATTTTAGGAATTAATTGTGTGCTCAAGATTGATTTAATTGCCTTTGGTTAGGACCTTGGTGACGTTGTCGAGATTAGGGGCCCATGGTTTAGATGACCATTTTTAGGGTATTACATTTGCCCCTCTTTGAATTAATGTGCGAGCAGCATGTTGGTTCAAAGAAAATTTGATGTCTAGGAGATGTCAGTTCTGAACTTGATTGATCACGAACTACATAAAAAAGCGAGGTGTTTAATTTGATTCGAAGCGACAAAGCTGAATAAAGTCTGATTAACGTGATACCGTTCCGAAACTTGATTGAACTTGGGAACAATAGAAAACAAAAGATACTGAACTTGAACTTGATTGATCAAGAAGCGGATCTTACTGATCTAGAACTTGATTGAACTTAGATACAGTGAGTGATGATAAAAATCGATCTTGAACTTGATTGATCAAGATACGATGAAGATAAATTGTTTAGCTTGATCAAGAAACGAATAAAATGTAACACCTATTTAGATTTAGCATGATAGAAGATACTCTTTAAACCCTTGATTGAGTTTAAACGAAAAATCAGCTTGATGAAAAGCGATGGAACTGATTATCGTAAAGAGTTTGATTCAGATAAAAGACAAATATCAGCTTGATATGAAGCGATGAAACTGATATGCCCCTAGAGATTGATTTGGATGAGATGATCGAGAAATCTCAACTTGATATAAAGCGATGAAGTTGAGATGCCCCTAGCGATGAGGTCTTATTTGATTTTCTTTAGTTGAAAAGATTTTTGCTCGACTTTCGATGAAGATTTAAAAAATTTCTCGACATTGAAGAATGTGAGGTCATTGAAAGATCCCTGATGGATCTCTTTTACCAATCTGCTGTAATTTTTATTTATTTAAATTGATTTTTCTTGCTTATTAATATTTTCTTTCAGAAATAGACAGAAGTTGTAGAAGGGTTGAATTCTTTTTGTATTTTGATGATTTTTCAACAAGTAAATAATGAAGTACAAGTACGTGAACAAAGTACTGAAAATGAAGTTCATATACAGCCAAAACAAATTCGATTCAAGGCAGATTTCTGAATATAAAATCAAATATTTGACCAGATGAAGATTTCCAATAATTTCAGGAAGATTACAATCAGGAATAATTCCAACCTGGATGCTGAAAGAGTAACATAACTAGGAATGAAGTTGTGGCAAGATTCCAGCCCTCCAAGTGCTGCACGTGGGAAGGAAAGTGGCTGCCAGGTACAGCCGTACGGCTGCCAAGTACACCCAACTGGTTAGAAACCCCAAAGCCCACGCTGAACTCTATCAGAATTGTTGAACCTCCAAAAAGAATGTCGTACAATCTCCAAGATGCTAATAGCTGCAAACAAATCCAAACCATTGTATTGGGGGCTACGTCCCAAACAGGCAAGGCATTGGGGTTGGCGTCCCAGATGCTGAAAAGCTCTTCCAGAGCCAAATCTCAAATCCAAGATGTAAAATGTGTAAAAGATAATCATAGAATGAAGCTCCTATCCCCTTATAACCCCTCTCAATTGCAAATCGAACCCTAATTGTCTCCAAGTGGCGTGGTCTAGTGGAAATGTTATAATTTCTTATTTTAAAGTGGTCATGTTACTAGAAAATGACCTTTTTCCCCATAGACAGAAATCCGCTCACTGAATTGCCCTGAGACCAAAGAGAAAGATTTAAAGAATTTCAAGATCTTTCCAACGAGCTATCACACAATAGGATGCGCATCCAGATGAGACCAAAAATCCCCGTATTACTCCAAAATGGCTAACAACTTAGCCTTATTTAATTATTAAACGCTAACTTAGGAAATATTAAAAATATAACCCAAATAGCCACAAAATGCCCAACTGACATTACAAACCCTAAAATCATCCTGTCACCTGTCTGTGACTGAAGTCGGAAATCAAGGATTCACTGGTAGTCTCATCCCTAAAATCTAGGGATGTTCCTAAAATTTAGGAAACAAGCCCAATCTCTTTGAAACTGAAACCATCTAAAAGGTCATGAATAACCTCACGACTGGCAACTGTCACGACCTCCTAAAATTTAGGGATACCCCCTAAAATCTAGGAACTGCTCCAAACTGGCTCCAAACTGCCTGTAAAGCCAAAATCCAATCACTATATGCACTGAATGAGTCCCAATCAACCTCTGCTAGCCTACGAGACTCCAATGATAGGCCAACTCCTCCATCTCCGATGTCCACTCTAGAAAGGGGACATGACAGTCATAAGGTCATGAGTATGCCCCCTCGAGAGCGAAATCGAAAGATAGCAAGGGTTCATGATGATTATAGGCAATTTTGAGCGATGATAAGTTGTTTTGAGCACAAATGATTCAGAGGAATTTTTTTAATTTTAGCGAGAAATTGAGCGCAAAGTTGATTTGTAGAAATTAAATTGAGATTCAACGTTGATTAACGAGAAATTGAGCACAATTAGAAGAGAGAATGAACTTTTGATGAAAAGCATTAAGTGGTCCAAATTTTGAAATTGACTAGCAAAATGATCTCAATTTTCGATTTCGATCCCGAAAATGGACTCAGGACAACCGATTTACAAGCTCGTGATTTGATTTCATCGTACTTGTGTTGATGGATTATGAGATGTTGTTCTATATGCTTTATTCTATATGTATGCATTTCTTTTCAGCATGAATGTATGCAATGCAAATGATCATGGATGTCTATTTTTGTTTCTTTTCATATGCAAATAAATGATAATGCAAATGAGTAAGGAGAATGAGTAATGCAAATTTTTTCATCTTTCTATGCAATAAGATGAATGCAAATGAATGATAATGAATGCATGAATTTATATGAAATGCTCATGTATGCAGCTAACATCTCAAAACACAAGTACTCGATCGGAGAAATGATGAAAAGAGACCACTTAGCGAAGAAATGATGACGCTCCAACTCTCATTCAGTAGACAAAGAGGAAGCATTGTTACTATACCGAAATCACTCCAAATTCACAAAATGCAGAATGAAATGCAAGATGAGATGCAACCTAAACCTAGTCACTGGACTTTGAAAAGCTTAATTGTCATCATTGAGCGTTTTACAATTATAGCAAGCAGAATAGAGTTCATTTCTTTTCATGTGCAATATTAATTATCTTGTCCACAATGACCCTTTTTTCGTTCATATCCTTGGACAAATTACGCATGGACCCGGATTGCACAATGAAGAAATTCCCTCAAAACAAACAAAGAAATGATGGGAACCTCCCTGTAGCATTCAAATAAGCGGAGTCGAGGTATGTGAGGCGATTCCACCTTGATGTGAAGGCTCTTATCACTGACACCCAGCTAATTTAGATGTTTCCAAATCATTGGGATCATTCCTTCAAGCAGCAAACAAGAAAATATTATGCCCCCAATCCTTGCTCCTCTTAGTCAAGATAGACTTCCTTGAGTTACTCAGAGGGATAATAATCGAAAACCAATATAAAAGACAGCACACAAATACAATTTTCATGCATAGCTCAAATAGTTTAGTAATTGTTTTCCGTTATGTTGTTTTGCTTGTTAATTCAGTGATAAAACTCTTTAGTAGTCAGGAGATAGGTAACTGACTCAGAGTGGACGACCAGGTTTCACTGACGTAAGGTTGACTTGGTTGATACTGCTTAGGACATATAATGTGCTCTGTGGATTACCTAAGACTAGGACATTGATCGATTTCAAGCCATGAGGGTTCCAACGAACCAGGATGTCACAAAAGTGACTAAAATATGTACAAACGAAAGAAAATATGCAGGAAAGCAAGAATGCCAACATTGCGTTGATAGATGGAGCGCTTGAGTACAAGAGGCGCCTGTTTACCAGGTTTTCACCAGCTTGGCGGAGATTCATTTTTTTTTTACCAAGGTGCCTGTTTACCAGGTTTTCACCAGGGCATTTTCTCTCTTTTTTCCTTTTTTTTTTTTTTCTGTTTTTCTTTTTCTTTTTTTTTTTGAATTTCTTCAGGACTTTTTCTGATTTTTATGATTTCTTCAGGACATTTTCTGATTTTTAGGATTTCTTCAGGACATTTTTTTGATTTTTAGGATTTCTTTAGGACATTTTCTGATTTTTAGGATTTCTTCAGGACATTTTCTGCTATAAAAGCTGCTGGAACAGAGAATATCTAGGTGAAGAATTTCTTCAGATGGATGGTGTTAATCGGTTCACGGAGCTGTTCTCCTTCTGATGTTGAGAGTTGATAGGCACCAGAGCCGAAAGCTGCAGTGATGATATAGGGACCCAGCCAGTTGGGTTCAAACTTCCCTTTGTTATCTCGAAACTGTTGATTTTTAGGATTCTCTCAAAAGTTTGCCCCTAGTGTCTAGCAAGGCAAAAGGGATTTTGAGTACATGAATGGATAAGCGAATGATGGTGGATGCTTTCAAGGACTATCTCACAACATTAATCCAAGCATAGGGTCCAGATATAGCAATGTAAACCAAGGATTTTAGCGATGTAAAGCAAGGATATAGCGCAGCGAAACAAGGATATAGTGTAACGAAGCCATATGGTCCAAAGAAGTGGTCATGTCAAGAGGTTTGTGGAAAGCATGTTTTTGCATTTTGTCCATAGTGTTGATCAAGATCAAGGAATAGATTTGGATAGGAGGCAGATATGATAAGCAAGATCAAAAGGGAGTAATGAAGGATGTAAGTGAGCAATGGGGAGGAGATAAAGGGTCTAGATCAAGTGTAATAGATAGGACACATGAAGCTTGCAAGAATCCTTAACCTTGTCAAGATCAAAGGTGGAAAAGGGATATGAATGTAGATAGAGCGAATGAGGGATAATGGAGGAAGATGGATAATAGATGGATGGAACTTGCCCCCAGTGTAAAGTTCAAAAGGATAATGGATTACGCATGACGCCTGTTTGCCAGGTTTTCATCATGGTACTTGCCCAAGGCGCCACAAGAAGTGGTTTTCACACAAGGATGAATTCATTTCTCTTTACTTCTTTTTTTTTTTTTTTGGAAGATAATGGAGGCATGAGAGGAGATGGAAGAAGGACCCCAATGTCTCGCTGCTTTGGATGGTACCTTTAGAATGAGTTGCAATAGACCATGGCTATGAAGGTATGCTCAAAGATGTTGGTAGGATAATGAAATGAAACTAGGGCAAGGACTTATGCAAAGGATTGGATAAGAGGGATGGAAGGGTGAAAAAGAGGTGTTGGATAATGGATGGGATGTTGGAAGAATTGTTTATCAATAGATGGAAATGCTAGAAAGATCAACATTGGCACACACCTTGAGGGATGGTGGACATATGGAGGAGAAGTGAATCTCAAATTTTGAGATTTGGATGGAGGAAAGGTTACATGTTTTGGTGCATAAGAACCCAAAATGGATGAAGGAGGTGATAGAGGAATAGACTCAGAAGGTTTGGATGGAGGAACAACAATTTTGGATGCCAATTTTGATTTTTCTTTAGACTATTGTGCTTCAAGTAGCCGCTTAGGGATCCACATGGCTTTTTATTTTTGATTCTTTTGTAGTTCCTTGGAGCACATTGCTTGTACAAGTGCCTTAGGAACCCATATAACTTTTGACTTTTCTTCTTTCTTTGTGGGCCTTTGTGGCATTTTGTATTTTTCTTTTTCTTTTTGGATCATATTTTTCTTTGTTTTGACATGTCGATTAGATGGGACATGTTGATCCTTGAATACACGTGGATTACTTGACTTATGACTTTTATGCTTGGCATCCAAATTGCTTGGAGGGAGATGCGTGGATAGATAGGAATGATATGGAGATCTTTTATATTGATGGAAGGTACTCAAAGATGTGTGCCTTTGTTGATCTTTCATAAGGGATGGAAGGATATAGGGACCTAGAATGGATGGAAGCGATGATGGGGAAGGCATGTATTTGGATTTAATTGGAGAAATGTAGGATTTATGAGGGATACCAACATCTTGAGAGTGAGAAATGTAGCCATTATAATCAAGATTTTCTTTTATAGCAGGGGGTTCTAATATACCCTTTTCATGAATGTCTAACCCTTTTCTTTGATAATGCATGCTTTGAAAGATCTTTTTAACAAAGGGTTTCTTCTTACTTTTGATGCTAGAGGCAAGTCCATTTTGAGGTGGAGGTATCTTGCATGGAATGATAGGATCATGAGAGGGATTTATGGGCATGATGGACTCTTGAGGTGAACATGGAGGATTATGACAAGGAGATGAAGGGATACTTTGATCTTGACATAGAATAGGATCATTGGATAGAGTAGGAAGGGTGTTTGAGTCTTCATTTTGAATAGGATCATTTGAAAAGGTGGAAGGTGCATCATGATCTTGCTTAGGAAGTGGATTAGGAATGGGATTTGGAAGGATGGTTTGCTCTTGAGATGGAAGGGGGTCATCTTGGAAGAAATGGAAAGGTATAAGGGGATCATCATGGGATTCTAGTGAAATAGGATCTTTTTCAATCATTAGATGGGATTGAGGAGTTTTGGTGTTTTGATCTTGGTTTATGATAGGACTTATTCTTCCATTTTCCAGATTATCCTCTTGACATGGAGTCACTTCTAAGGAAGGGATAAGATTTTGCATAGGCATAGGGGATTCTTGGAAGGTCTCCATATTTTGGCATGATGGGGAAGCATTTTGAGTGGGACTCTCTGGAGTGGGTACGTTTGGAATTGAAGTATATGATGGCATAGGATCTAGGATTTTTAAATCTTTAGAGAAACTTGTATCAATATTGGCATTAACTTGGATTTCCATAGGAGATAGCCCTTGAAGGTCAACATGAGAAGTTTCATTGTTTGAAGGAGATGGTATGGATTGTTGTTGAGACATTTTAGGAGATGAAGGCATCATGGAAGGGATGGAGGCCACATATGGAGCCTTGCTAGACATAGGTTCACGATTTTGATCATGCTTAGAAATAGTTCCTTTTTTTTCTTTAGGTGAGTCATTAGGATCTTCAATTTCAATGACACCATTATCAATGAGATCTTGAATCTTATGTTTTAATTCTATGCAATGCGAAGTCTTATGTTCATTTTGTCTATGATATGCACAATGCTTACTCATAAATTCCCATCCCCATGTGGTCTTTTTAGGCAATATGATAAGATTGTTCTTAAGAAGTTCTTCCAAAGCTGACTCAATAGATTGCCCCAAAGGTGTAAACTATCTATCTAGGGAATATTTGGAGGATATGTCTTTATGACTTGGTGAAGGTGTTTTGTGATCTTGTATGAGATTTGGTCTTTGATTGTCAATTATTTTCTGGTATCTAATCGTCAAATCACCTAATTGTTTTAGCATTCCTTGAAGTTTCGCACTCTTGATATCATGCATTTGTTTTTCAAAAGGAGTCATTGATTCATTTTCTTAAATTTTCAGGTCATACATTTCTTTCTTGATATCTTGAAGAATTTGAGCAAAGGTAGCCATGGGAATTGGAGTTAAGGTATCCATGAGATTCTTACTTTTGTCAAAAAAATTAGAAGAGCTTTTGGTTTGAATAGGCATTTTTAACCGACAGGACCGAGAGTGAGATGTGTTGCAGAAGTCAAGATCAAATTGTAGCTAGTAGTTTGTTTAACGTACTGATTAAGAGAAGTAACTTAAGATCTGGTCTGGTTTCAGGAACGATCTATCCTGTGTAAGACGTTATCTAAGTTGACTTAGGTTTGATAAAATGTTCGTTTGAACTAGCTTAAAGATGATCGACAAAATCGTGCAACGCAACGACAGAGGTACACTATCAAGGTTGTTTATGCTCAAGAGGATGATAACCAGTTTTAGGCTTGCTGTAGACTGATCTAGGAAACTTTGACTATTTTGACTGACAGGATCAGGAATTCATATGACAGAGGATTGGACAGAGACGAGATTCTGACAGACAGAGTTTCAATGACTGACGACTACTAGTTTTTGATAAGGATTGATGTTTCAATGACTAACAGAGACCAGTTTGGACACAGACAGAGTTTATCACTGACTTTGTTTGTTGTTTTCTCCAGTTTTGGTATTCCAGTTTTAGTTTTAGGGATGAAAACATAGAAAACACACAAGATATATAATAATTCAATCACAGCACGCTAACCCTATGGAAGTTGGCTTAGAGAAGAAAACCTTTGCTTGCTGACTTAGGTACACACCCAATAGCTAATCAGAATACGGCTGCTGAGTCTCACGCAATGGATTCTCAACGCCGTATTAGCCGACTCCAAACGCTAATGGGGGCACGATATGGCAAGTGTCTTGGGAGAGTTACTATCTCTCTTGCACAAAGATTATCAACCTTTCGGAGGTGAATCAAGTAGTTTCTATCTTATGGTTCTTAGTTAGGAATTCCGTTTGAAATTACCCCTTGAAGTCACACAAGCATGATTGAGGCCTATAGCCCAACAAGGTACCGAAACAAGATGTAGTCACGTAAACGTGATTGAGACCGCGAGGCCCTACAAAATGCTCGATATGAGAGATCTCAAAGAGAAAACTCAAATAATCCCATCCTCTGAGACTTTAATCACCAGAGGCCTATTTATTATAGTAAGTTGGAATGCTCAAGTCCAGCTGTACTCACTTGGGTCGTTCTCACAGGGTGATTACTTTTTCCCACTGTGACAGGCCCGCTAAAGGTACACAAATCTCAAAACTTAGAAAAAAACTTCGAGGGTCTAGATTTCTGATTGTCTATAAAAGACAAGAGCATACTCTCTACCTCTTAGATTTTTCTGAAAACACGAAAGACAGATTTGTTCTTTAACCAGATAGCAATTTAAGTGCCTAAGAAAATACTAAATGAATACACAATGTTTAGTCGATTCTCCTTAGGCAACCTGCAAAACCAATATGTCAGTAGTCATTTTCTTCTTGATTCTTTGGCATGCGTATGTTTGATTGATAGATTCTTTGACAAGCATCCTGAAAACATTAAAATCTCAAAATTAGTTTCCAAGATAACATAAAAAAATCATCAAAAGAAAATTCTATCATGTAAACTTTAAATTAAACTAATCTAACAAGAATTTCCATTTTATGACTATCCTAGTTATGACAATTTTTGATAGTACTGCACTCTGTCGCTTATAACTTTTGAACCAGAAATAATTTGGCAAATCGCTTCGGTGGAAATATGGAAAACTTGGGTTTACAAAACATATTAAAATTTGGGTTAGATCCAACGGTTCAATAAAAAGTTATGCCCTCCGAACCGAGACCATTTTTGACTGCTACAGAAGAATAGGTAAAATGACAGTCCTACACTCTGTCAATCATAACTTTTAAACACAAAATATTTTGTCAAATCCGTTCGGTGAATCTGTAGAAAACTTCATTTTCAACAACATATCAAAAATTTGTTGAGATCCAACAGTTCAATAAAAAATTATGCTCTTCCAACCAAGACCATTTTTGACTGTCATAGAAGAATGAGTAAAATGATAGTCCTGCACTCTGTCAATAATAACTTTCAAATCCAAAATATTTAGGAAAATCCCTTCGGTGATCTTGTAGAAAACTTGATTCTACAAAACATATCACAAATTAGTTAAGATCCAATGGTTCAATAAAAATTTATACTCTCCAAACCGAGACCATTGTTTACTGTCATAGAAGAACAATAAAAAAGAAAGATTTTTATTTGCAACTTTAACACATGTTTATTAGTTATAAAAATCAAACATTAAATTTGTTCAAGAAACATTATAAATCTTGTAGTTGTGGGTTTGAGACCCACGGTGGGCGCCAGAAATGTGTGTGTGAAAAGTGGTATGAGAATCTGTATCACACAACACTTCAATTAAGTCATTACATGCATGGTTAATCAGATATAATCAATGAATAAATAAACCATAACAAATCGACCCATTGCCTTCTAAAAGATGCGAGTATAAAATTGCTCTCAGATTATAAGCAATACCAGTGACTAGACAACATCAAGACGAAGGATTTTATCTATATGAACATGATGAATGCTAGATGGATGCAATATTAATCTAACAACATTTTTGCAATATTAAACTAAATGATTTAATTAATATGAAATAATTAATATGCAATATATCAATGAAATCCTAGAGCAAAAATAGTATAATAACAATATATTCTCCAGCCTCTCTTTGAATGAGAGATGAGCCTGAATTTATAGAAAATTCAGAAAGAAACCAATGGTTGAGATCAAATGATGATGAGCGGTCAAGATTTTCCAAGAGGAAGCACAATCCAGGTGAATTGATGTGATTGGATGCTTTTCTCAGTTTTAAAGGAAATTGAACTAAAATTAAGATTAAATCAAGAAAAAACTGATTTAAAGGAAATTGAACTAAAATTAAGATTAAATCAAGAAAAAACTGATTTATTCTCTATTTCATTCAATTTTAATATTTAATTGTTTTAATTCTTTTCTTTGAGATTATCTATCAATTTTTAATTTGTTTTTTTCAAGATTATCTCCAATTGATTTCTTTTCTCAAATTTTAATTCTTTTTTGTCAATTAATTCCTTTTTTGATTTATTTCCATTTTTGAAGATTTGTGCTCAATTGATTTATTTAATTGAATTAATTCCTCTTTCTTGATTTGTTTCCTTTTTTGAAGATTTATGGCAATTTGATTTATTTAATTAAATTAATTCCTCTTTCTTGATGTGTTTCTTTTTTTGAAGATTTATGGCAAATTGTTTTATTTAATTAAATATGCTAAGATATTTAATTAAAATAAATAAGATAATTGTTTAAAATGATTTACTTGGAATGATTTAATTAATTAAATAAATATTTAATTAATATTGAGTGATTGATTTGCCATGTGACATTTGATGATTTTAGGAATTAATTGTGCTCAAGATTGATTTAATTGCCTTTGGTTAGGACCTTGGTGACGTTGTCGAGATTAGGGGCCCATGGTTTAGATGACCATTTTTAGGGTATTACAAAGATGACATAACTAAGCACTCTGTTGCCCACTCTATGTCATTATGCCGAAAAAGTCTCTCCATTCTCCTCAAAGAGACTACCCTACAACTCCCATCTGAAAGTCCCCTGAGTACAACAATCCTACCCTCATGCTGAAACCTCATTTCCAACTTCGTTAGGTTGAAAGTGAACTCAACCAGCGATGCCATCCATGTCATACCGAGGATAACGTCGTAATCTCCCATGTCCACAACATAGAAATCATCCTCCAACTCATAGCCATCTCCAAATCTAATGTGAAGATTTGAAACCTTCTGAGTACATAATAGCTTTTGGCCATTAGCCACCATGACTCTAAAACCATCATGCTCCTCTGTCTGTAAGCCTCTCCTGGCTACCAACTGTGTATCTATAAAGTTATGTGTAGCCCCAGTGTCAATGAGAGATATCACTTTCTGCCCCTAGATAGTACCCCTAACCTTAAATGTGATTGCCTTTTGGGCCCCTGTCAAGCGTGCCAACGATCTATCATCCTTAGGAATGCTGCTCTCCTCTATCGTGTTACCCTCATCTGAGTCGGAGTGCTGATCCTCCCCCTCTGACTTTGACTCCTCTGCTGAAAAATACTCCATTTGATTTGCCTTAGCCTTGAGAGGGCATTTATGAGATAAGTCCCAAGGCTCTCTACACTGGAAGCACAGTTTCTTATTTCGAAGTTCATTCAAGGTTTCACTGTCTAGTCCTTTTGATCCTTCTTTGGGTTTGTTATACTCTTTCTGAAATGGTTTTTTGTCTTTGTCCTTGTAGTAGGAAGAATCTGTTGAATGGTATTTTCCTTTGTATACCGAAGGGGCTAAATCTCGTGCCTTTTTAGTTGCTTCTGCTAAGGTGAGTGGATCATGTCCCTTCGCCCAACCACGTAATGGATCAGCAAGCCCATCACAAAATAACACCACCAATCTCCTAGGAGAGATATCAGTAACAAGTACAGACAAACGCTGAAACTCGGTGATGTAAGCATCCACAGAACCTGACTATTTTAACTGTGCTAGCTCCTCGAAATGTAACTCGGGATCCCTAGTGTCAAATCTCTCAATCAATCTTTCTGTGAATTCCTCATAAGATGTAATCTGATTATGCCCCAGAGTCACCATGCCATGATGCCACCATTCATGTGCAACGCTGTCCAAATGCATAGCCGCATACTCGATAGCCTCCTCCTCAGGCATAGGATTTAGCTGCAAGTATGTATCTACCTTCTGCACCCAAGCTCGTGCGGTCATCTTCCCTGAAGCATCATAATAAGGCAAGGAAAGTTTTCCAACTTTCTTTCTTAACTCAAAATTCTGATTCCTCCCTCTTGCTCTAGGCATATGTCTCATCCTCAAGTCCATATAATCTCTGAGGGAAATATCTGCCTGAAACTCGGGTCCACTGGCCTCCCAGTCCCTCCTGAACTGACCCTGTAACTCAGTAATCTACGGTTCGTTCACTAGTTGAACCGGATCCCTAGGTGGGAAGGTGGGTAGAAGAGGTCTCGAGCTCGCTGTTCGAGTTGGGCGTGCAACGTGTCTAAAGTTATCCGCCTCATTCCCATTGTTGCCATGTCCATTATTACCATTAATGTTATTCTCAGGGCCATTGTTGTTGCCTCGGCCTCCATTATTATCATCGCCCCTATTGTTATCGTTTCCCCCATTGTTATTGTTTCCATTGTTGGCATCACCTAGATTAATATTGGCGCCCATCTGTCTAGCCATAAGCTACAACATCATGTCCATTCGCCTATTCTGCTCCTGCTGCATACGCTGCCCTTGCTCTAATGTACCCAGTAACTGTCTGAACATTACCTCTCCCTGATCTGGACCGGTATTCCTATCATCTTGGTCACCCACACTGCTGTCTTGATCAAAGAATATCTCCTCTATGTCTGTATGACTGGATTCTATGTCCACCTGCACGGATGAACTAGACTGCTCGCTCTGTGAGTTCAAATTTCTGTTTTGTCTTGCTTTGGTGTGGCGGAAGTTATAAGGCCCCTGTTGCATGCTTAAACATACATGCTTAGCATGTTTTTTAATTCATTAATTTCTGATTTTAGTGTTTTGATATTTTGTCAAACACTTTTCCCTCTATCCGGCTGTTCCAAAGTCTTTGTAAGACCTCCACAGGATGGCAGGACTTATAGCTCTGATACCACTATAATGACCACCCCTATTTTCATTTTGAAAGAGACTTGCAAACTACTATGTGATATCAATTAAAGTGCTTAATAATCAACATGGCATTTTATCAAACACTTGACAAACATACAACAATATATGCAAAACCCGAAACTTCTTATTTGTTGTTAAATACTGATTTGCAATATAAATGTGCACATTCAACTGCCTTATGGGCTGCGATAATTATTCAGGTTTGTATTCAACAATTACAATGCTTAGTTATGAAAATATGATAGAAAAAACCTAGAATTGAATGTTGTAGTGGTCTGCAGATGTAATGGTAGCCTTCCAAACTTCTAATCAGCAAGAAAAACAAGTAAACTTCATACCAACATTGTTCATGCACTATAGAAGCACTATTCATGGCACTGTAGCATTTTTACTATTTACGCGGCACTGTAGCAAAAACACTATTCACGCGGTACTGTAGCAAAATCACTATCTTCAAATCTGCACTTTCAAACCCCTGTAAAAACTTCATGCGAGAGCACCAGATGAAGCCCAATGTGTTTCCTGAATGAAAACACCATTAATCCTCTTGATTGTGTCTTTCAATAGCGAAGAGAATGCTAGCAAAGAGGGATTCCGTCCTCCAAGCCCAATAATCAGATCTCTACGAAATCCAACAGCATAACATTAATCTCATCCAAGCATACCCCAAAAGAGAGCTCGCAACCTCAATTTATATCTTCTTCCTGGATGCAAACACTTCATTTCCTAAATGTGGGATAATACATTTTAGAATAAAATATTATTTCCCACAATGTACACATTAAAGGGAACTTTTAATATTTTAAACATTACTTTATATTCCCAACCTTATAATATAACGATAAAGTTAAATATTTAATTTAACTTTACACCTTATCGTTAAATATTAAAACATTGTTGATAATCCCTTTAAATCATTGTCGCCTTCAAATATTTTTTATTGATAATTATGCCAACCAGGGAAACACTAAAAATTTCAAGTCACTACTTGGAGACCAACTTACTATAAATAGTAAGTGTCTAGAAACCCTGTCAGAGCAGCACCGATTGGCCTGAAACTGAAAACACCTAGGCCAAAACACCTCAAGATCCCACCAATGTCCTTGTTAGCCTTCGGGACCGTGTCAGAATAGGCTAACGACACCCCATATCATGTTGCGCTAAAAAGGGGACATTACAAAGTGTTTCTTAAAGAGCTTGATCACATCTGAGTTGCAGTCTTTGTGCTACAAGTAGTTGAGGTTAATATAGATTAAAATACATATTTTGTTGAGAGAAGTTGCAAGTCTTTGTGCTTTCACTTGTTCTTAAGAGAATTTAGTAATAGATTTTGTGAGAAATAGCTACAAGTCTTTGAGCTTATACTATTTTCCATTCTTTTAAGTAGAAAAGAATAAGATATTTCAGTCTTTGAGCTCTTATAATTTGTTCTTTATAGCATAGTCTAGAAAAGGGTAGATAGGACTTCACATAATCAAGTCTTTGAGTTTGATATTGTTGTCCCGTCCCGAAGGAAGTGACGGAAGTCTTTGCGCTTTCAGGAAACTTCATTTCCTTTCTCTCATTTCATTTTGAAAGTGGTTACTGCTATTTATATCAAATCGCTATCCTTTTCTGTGAAGAGAAAATGATATTGTCTTTCTTGAAGGAAGAAGAAAGATTGCTGTCCCGTCCTATTTTATTTTCAAATTTGTAGTTAGATAGGGGGAGCCTTCCCTTAATTAGGAGAGTTTTACTCACACGTTGTGGTTGAAATCACAATTTTGTATATTTTCCCAAGTGTATAAAATTTTCAACCAACAGATATAACTCATGAAATACATCCAATCCTGATTTTGGGATGCATATGTATATATATACACAACTAGTATCAACAGTTACATGGAGACTCAACCATAACGAGGGTTGAAAAACATGATGAGGTGTCCCTAGAAACCTCTACCCTAGGCCCAACAACAAGACCTTATCCTCTGTGGCCTCATGTGGTCCTTAACGATGGTCCTTAACTATCATCATGAGGTGGCGTACCTAGTGAGGGCTTTACACCATTCCCCTCCATCATATCAACCTCTCATCTCTTACGGTTGATTCACTTCAATAATAAGGTGCCTTTGACCCTCATTTAGTCATCATCCTAGTTCCTTTACGATTGGCCTTCTTGCATTTGTGAGCTATGGTGGCGAAGAGGGGATAGATTGCGGAGAGTGCCCTAGAAACCATCTCTTCCTAGACCCAAAGATCGTACCTTTTGTACTCCTTTGGCCTCTATGGGCTCATCTTGTCCCACTTCGAGGTGGCGTATCTAGAAGGATGCTCATACACTGTACCCCTAAAGCAATGCTCTCACACCCTCCTTTCACCATTGCCTATATATGAATTATATAGTATAAGTGACAAAGAATCAATGTACGTATTATGACAATAACTAGTTATTGTTGAACCCATTTATCAGATTGACATTAACAGTGTCTCTAATAATATTATTGTTTTGTATTATTCACATTATCTTATGTTACTTACATTTTATTATATTACATTTTAGTACTGTGTTGCATTATAATATTTTACTCTATTAGGGATATTATCTCAGATTTGGTTAACTGTATTAGCCTCAGAATTTATTAACATCATTATATTATTTTGTTATCTTAATATTATATTACCCTAACCATATTACTATATTTTATTTTTGTTCGGTAATCGCTTTTGACTGGAGCTACGAACCAGTGGGGGTCACAATGGGGGACCCCCTCTCCGTGGAATTACATGATGAGGTATTAACACCTCCCCGATGATTATGATTGCCACTTTTCATATATCCGTTATGCCACACCTATCTAACTCTCCTCATCACTCCACACACCTTATCTCTCCACGCTTCTCCTTATCACTCCAATACTTCTCTCCTTATCTCTCCAGCACAAGGCACCTTATCGCTCCTTAATCTGGTAGGGGGCATCATGAATCATACGCATTATGGCACAGTATTGGGTTGACCACAACACAAGGAGGAACCGCCAGGGGGCAAAGCAGGGTCAATGCAGGTCGGAGAAACGCCGAGATCATCCAGCATGGCATGAACACCACAACCATTAGAGTAGGGCCGAGCTCCACCGCGAAAGGGACCAAACCAACATCTGAAACTGCGAACGGGTACACAGGCAAAGATGGGGATATTAACATCCCCACGTTAGTCAATGTGCCAAAATACCAAGTCAATGGTCACCTGCACGAACAAACTGCAACGAAACCACCACACAACATCAAACGAGTCCGAAGAATCGAACTCAGAACCTCTGTATTAACACAGAGTTGCAACACTGTTGCATTGCGGGGTCATCCCCACATTACTATGTTTATTGTATTAGTTATATTAACAATATTAAATTGTATTAATATTATTAATTATATTAGCAGTAATTATATTAGCAGTGCTGACTGTATTAACAATAAAACAGTAGCATGCGATGCTGTAGATAACCACACACCCGTGTTATTTTCCCAGTCTTAGTGATTGCCAAACTCTCCTCAGTCCTCCTTCCTTTCTATTTTCTTCTTCTTACTTTCCCGTGTCTTAGAAGTGATTACTGCTGCCTCTTTAATAGGCCTTTGGGCTGAATAGTTGCATCTGTTGCTAGTAAGTGAACACATCATTATCCTTTCTTAATTGCACACTTCCATTATTCATAACATTTGTTACTTTATACAAATTGTGTTTGTTTATTAATGAATATGTAATATTAATAAGAATATTAATGAATATGTAATATTAATAAGAATATTTATGTAAATGTAATATTAATAAAAATATTATTGAATATTTAATATTAATAAGAATATTAGTGAACATTTAATATTAATAAGAATATTAATATGTGATGTGTATCTAACTATTGGGTTAAGGGTGGGGACATGACAACATTACATGGAATTATAGCAGTACTCACCAAAGTGCAACCATCTAAACCATGCCCTCTACTGTCTTGAAATGTTATTCCGAAGGTAGCCTTCCACCCATTTATTAACTCTCTATTTTCTCATCAGTTTATCGGTGATAACTGTTGGCGTTGGAAATAAGCCACACCCGGACCGACGATGGATTGGTCCAAGAGGGACCAGTAGCTCAGTGTTAGAGCACTCCAGCAGCGTATGGAAGGTCCTAGGTTCGGTTCCTAGCTGGTCCATGTCTCAACATGGTATCAGAGCTAGATCCAGGCTAGGAGCCCCAAGCACACGAGAGGTGTGGCTTAAGGGAGGGTGTTGGCGTTGGAAATAAGCCACACCCAGATTGACGATGGATTGGTCCAAGAGGGGTTAGTAGCTCAGTGGTAGAGCACTCTAGCAGCGTATGGAAGGTCCTAGGTTCGGGTCCTAGCTAGTCCATGTCTCAACAATAACTAGTATTAGGAGTGAGCTCAATTCCACTCACCCTAAAGAGTTCTTGCCAGAAGAGACTTGTTGGAGTTATGGATTCAACTCCACAAGCCCAAGAATCATTTGACAAGCACAACACTTGTCACAAAGAAAGATCAAGCAAGATATATTTGCAACAACTTGAGAATTTTGTATTGATGTACAAAAAAATTATTATTACAATGACAAAAATCCTTATAAAAAGGATGAATGAAACCCTAGATGTGAACTCTAAAGAAAGCTTCAATTAGCTAGTGCCAAGTGTCACAAACATAATGAATGAGAAAACTTAAGCTATTATTAGCTTAATCTAATAGAAGGAAAAAGCACCTAAGTTTAGCTTAAGTGAATAAAGTAATAAGGATCTAATTATAAAATTAATTAGATAATGTCTTAATTACTCCAACATCCCCACTTAAGATTAACTTAGGATAAGCTAAAGAGCTAAAGATGAATGCATGAATGGGTCCTAGCAACAAAGGCCTAATTAGGTGCCCATGTACAAACAAAATGCAATTTCTCATAACTAGAGAAAAAGAGAAAGCCTAGTGGGACAAAACTCCTCTCCAAAAGAGAGAAGAAATAACAAGAAATGATGATGTATGTAGTCCTTGGGGAGTATCATTGAGTCCTCCATACATCATCATTTCTTGTTATTTATTTTTCTCTCTTCCGTAGAGGAGTTATGTCCCATTGGGTTTTCTCCTTTTCTCCGGTTATGATAATTTGCATTGGTTTGTACATGGACCTAATCAGGCCTTTGTTGTCAGGACCCTTTCATGCTTGCATTCATACATTCATCATTAGCTCTTTAGCTTATCTCTAAGTTAATCTTAATGGGGCCAAGGGAGGAGAGCGGAGTGTTGGGGTAATTATGACATTATCTAATTCATTATATAATTAGGTCATTATTTTATTCACTTAAACTAAACTTAAGTGCTTTTTCCTCTTATTAGATTTTGGCGAGATGCTAAAATCTTGCTAACATATTCTAGTGTTGCCCTAATCTCTCATTGAGACTATATAATAGAGTTTTGGCTCTCATTTGAAGATGCTGAAAATAATTATTTTTATTGTTTCTATCTGATGAGAAGGAAGTTGGACTTGGTTCACCTCAGCCTTCTTGAGGATGAAATCTCTCAAAAAAAAAACTAACTAGGGTAGTCAAAGATCTGCTCTGGCTGGTGTTTGTGGAGATATCTTATAGGTATTTCACAGTCGAATCAAATATTAAGGTATTTACAGTTTTCCAGATTCAAGTGCTCAGTTTGATGGATTTGAAAGATACAGTTTGAGGAAGTTTCTGCTGTGTGGGCGTGTGCTTTAATGGATAGCTCATTGAATATTTTAATTTTAGAGTTTGATGGATTTGAAAGATACAGTTTGAGGAAGTTTCTGCTGTGTGGGCGTAAAATATTGAGTTTGATTCCATTAGTATTGGTGTGTGTTTCCTTTCATATGGGCATTTCTATGTAATACAAATGCTGGTCGATATTTATGAATAACCTTTTAAGAAGTCAAAAGAGGAACCGAAGATCTGATATTGCTGAGGGTGAGTTCGATTTGAGAGTTATTTTGGCAGTATGTGACTGGTCTCGTGGTGAAGTTGGAATTTTAAATCAGCGCCCTTTGGCTGAGTCAAGAGTTATGGAATTTGCAAGTCTAAGTGGGGCACTAGCAGATAAAAAGGGATTTAAGTAGTGACTGGTTAGATTATTATATTTTCAAATGATTTAAGGTATGAGACGTGAGGTACTAGAAGTCAAAAAGGAGAAGCGTGGATTATTTGCATAGCTCAGAAAGACAAAATTAAAAAAAAAAATCGCCGCAGATCCTTTGAAAGTCTCTGTGGTTCAAGCAAGACGTGGCAGTCAAGCTAAGAAAAGACAACACTCAGAAAATTCATTACAGACAAAAAAATACTTCAAAAAAAATCGGGTGTGGAATTCTTTAATTGGGGTGATTTAGATTTGTCCTATTTGCAGCTGGGCAGTCAGATAAAGATAAATTAAAAAAGGCAGGTCTCAAAGTAAAGAGAAAACAGGGAAGAAGACAACGCAGGAAAAGGAAACAAATAAATTCATTTCAGTTCTGTGCACTCATACGATTCTCTGTGACTTCTTCAGTATTTGAGGTCAGGACCAAATGTTTATCTTTGCTATATTGCTGTTCACTTAAGATTTTTTCAGTGAAATTATGCTTACTTAGTTGTTCATATTTTGAAATAGCAAATCATGCCTTTAATTGTATACTACCTCTGCTATTAAATCAGAAACCAAGGAAGGCATTGAATCAGATTCCAAACATTTCTAAACATTAGTAACAATACAAGCTTAAGTCTGTTAATGTGATTATAATGTGGATGTGAGCATATGTCATTAAGATTAATGTTCACACTTGCAAAAAACAACAACTCAGAAACCATTACAAACACAAAACAAACACTTTCATGAGCATGCACACAACTGTTTGACAAAATATCTACATTGAGCATCAGAGTAAGGCTGGGTCCCATGGAGGGGGGCTTCCTAAAAAATAGAGCTGGAGCTGCTGAGACTTTTTAGGAAAATTTTAAAGCTGGTGATCCCATGAATTTTGTAGTGTAATTCAGCTTCAAAATTTAAGCTCTGAAATTTAAGGAAGCTGGTGGTCTCATGAATATAATATTATAATATTTTTGTATGTGAATAATAAAAACAAGTAAAAATAATTCTATTCCCTCCAAAGCTATTTTTAATAGAAATAAAACTTAAATGTTTGACAAGTGGCAGATAAAATCCCTAAGCTGGTGGGGCAATTTCTAGCCCCACCCTTTTTTCACCCGCTCAAATTTGCAGGCCTAAAAAGTAGGGGCTTCTATTTTTTTGGAAGAGATTCCAAATAATCCCGTAGCACAAATTTTTTTAATTCATGGGACTAACTTTTCCTTAAAAATAGAGCTTAAGCCTCCCTCATGGGTCCCTTGCCTGAATAGACAAAAAGATTTGTCATAAAGAGGACTGCATACTACATTAGCATTGACATACAGACAATTACAGCCTGTCATAGCCATCAAGAATCATCTAGAAATGGCCTCATGAGAAATCCAACGCCTCCCTTAGAAAATTTTAATATTATTTAATATTTAAAGGCCCAATCTCTCAAAAGGTGAATTAAAATAGAATCAAATAAATATTAAGTAAAATATTTCCTATTACAAATATGGGGAAATCAGTTAAATCCGTTAATTTGAATTTTTAATTAGAATAGGACATGAAATGTTGAAGCCCCCTTGGTCTAGCAGAGCCAAAAGTCAAAGGAGGTTTTATCTACCATAATAAATTGGTTGGTTGTTGCACAATTTGATCATAAGTACATAGTTTTTCAAACTATATGTTTGAAATTCAATTAAAAAATTAAAACCTTGCAAACTGAGGTTATGTGATAGTTAGCTTTGTCATTTGGTACCCCATGGTATGCCTATTAGTAGACATGGTAAAAAAAAATGTTTTGTAATATTGAAATATAAATTACAATATACAATTAGAAAAAAATTCTTGTTAAATTGTTTTTCTCGTTTAAGACAATTTCTAGTGATGCAAAATTAAAATCATTAATTTATCCCTCAAAGATTGTTGACTTGTGGAATTTCCAATTTAGTGGTAATAGTGCTAATAGAAAGTTTGCAGTCATTCTTGAATCACAGTATCTATTTGTAGATTCTAATGTGAATAATGAACATGTCTACAAAGTATAATCAACACCTCATTCATGGATATCATGCGCTGATGAAATGTAGAGGAATTTGTTGTCCCTTAAAGTATTTGTTGACCATATTGCAAACATCTCATATTAACACATCTATCAACCTTGAAACACTAATAAAGGAGTATAATTACCATTTTCTCCCTCATAAGTCTTCTTACATCTAGCAATCTTTGTAAAATGCCCTACAACAAAGCTTCGCATGTTTGCAATTCACACCATTGAAGGGTTCCATCTCGTCCAATGCAATATTAAACCCCTTCCACGAGTTGGCCAGGTGCTATCTTCAACTCTATGCTTGGCCTCTGAACATGTTTCTTTTCAACTGTAGTTCTTGTTGAAGTGGATTGTTTTGCAATATCCAACTACATGATATAACTATTAATAGTACTTGAAAAGAGCGCCAGCCAGTAAAATATGTTCTTACTGCTATTTTATTGGTTGTAAGGAAGACAGCAAGATGAGAATGATAAGATACTTTAAGGATATGCACTTGTTTGGGCGGTCAGTTTCAGTGTTCTCCACTTAGTTGTTTTACATACATTGGCTGTGATTATCAACAATCTATTTGTTCTCTTTCCCTTTATACCTATAAACCAATGAATTTGATCGATTTAGGGATTGCATTATGTAGTGATAAGCACTGACATGTAGAACTGTAGAAATCAAATTTATGTTTTCATTATAATTATAAATGATTTAGATGGCGAGTTGGTTGTGTTTATGATCATGCTGCAGATTGAAGGTGCTTTTGTACAAGGAGTTGGGTTCTTCATGACAGAGGAATATGTTGTTGACAAGAACGGAAAGCTTGTATCTGATGGAACATGGACATACAAAATTCCAACAATCGACACAATACCTCGAAAGTTTAATGTTGAGCTACTAAACAGTCCTGTGCATGAAAAACGCATTCTCTCCTCAAAAGGTTTAGAAGCTTCCATCTTCAGCACTATAGAGTTGTCTTTTTTACATTACAATAGAGGGACTGTTTTCGATATGGTGATACTTATCTAACATGTAATGTTTTCCTTGAATGATATGGTACAGCTTCTGGTGAACCACCTTTACTTCTAGCTGCATCTGTTCATTGTGCAATAAGAGAAGCTATAAAGGCGGCACGCAAGGAGCTTCCAACTGATAACAACACACACTTCAGAATGGATTCCCCTGCCACTATGGATGTCATAAAGTCTCTCTGTGGCCTCAATAATGTAGAATGCTATTTAAAGAGCTTGAGTGCTTCTACTAATCAATGAGATGATAATTATGAAGTCAAGAGCCTGTTCAGGCATGATTATGTAAATATACATCATAGAGATGGGAAATATTGAAAAAATTGTTGGTGTAACATATTGAAATGGCACAATCTTCATAATAAATGCAAGTTCATCAGTGATTATAATTTTACTGTCTAAGACATAACGACACTATTTGTATCAATCCTCATTGAAAGAGTGAAGGAAATCATATACTACATATGAATGACGAAAGTAGGTATCCGGACACATTGGATATTAAATTTCCTTACTGTGAAAAGAGGTTAATATATTGATAACAGTTTGGGGCTACAAAAATGCAGCCAACTTGAAGCAGCAAGGCCGTATTCCAGTACTTCACATATGGATTCTAAAAGGAGATGCTCGCTCTCAAACTACTTTTACGTGCAGTTAAACAGCTATAATGGCTGCCAATCTCCATGACATGTATTAAAGGACTATACAGATAAAATCTCAATGTGGAAAACAACTTGCATCACACACACAATGCAACACAAGTAAACTTCAGGGTCACCATCATATGGAGAGAAAACCCGAAGAAAAGTGAGTTTGCTCTTCCATCACCAATCCACGATTATATGTGTTTTACAATACTTTCATGTGGTCTTACAATACATTCATAGACTGCCTTGAAATGTACATGCCATTTAGCTCCCCGCTGTTGTGGAGAATGACGGGCTAATAATTCAGCAATCCCAATGGCTCAGCATGCAACCTCTGCCAAAATAGAATAACTGTAGCATCTACCCTACACTTGTAGTGGCATTCCTCTCTGCTATCAGCAACCTCTCTACGCCAAACATAGTCTCAGCTCTGCAGTCAGCTAAGATGGACATGGCTATTTGATGTATCCAATTCAAAACTTGATTGTATTACTAGAAACTTTTCATCCGCAATTTGTTGTATCCAATCCAAAATTTGATTTTAGTACAAGGAACCTTTTTGTTATCAAAATCAATCATACCTGTGTCATTGAAGTCATAGAAATGTCACTTTCGATTGAATTGCAAATTGTGTTGTAGGCAGGAAATATGGTTCTTGACAACCAAATTGTCATGTCAAAATTCAAAATGTTGAAAATGTCATTGTTGGTTTTAATTTTAAAATTATTGTAATTGATAATAATATGCTATTCCAAGGAGTTCAACGGAGTGAATATTTGACAGTTAGGGTTTGCTGCAACAATAATAGATTTTTAGGGTTACAAACTTCAGTAAATGAATACAGTCATGGCCGATAGAAGGCATTTGGGTTCATGGGCGGATGTGGGTTGGGAAGACCCGCCTCATGTTCTGCAGTGGGTCTACACGAACGGCAGATGGAAGGACATAGCGATACAGGTAAACCGGAGCAGAAATAACAAGGTTTTTCGGCCAGTTTCAAAATACTTTCAAGGCTTCTTTCGAAACAGACGCGGTGTGGAATGGAGGCAGAATAACAATGGAAGGAGATTCACTCGAGGGCATTTTAATAATGGTGAGAATCAAGGGAATTCTGAGAAGCAATTGAAGGGTTTTTCGAGGAAATGGTCTTTGGATCTGGGAAATTAGCGAACGTTTGCTAGGTTTGTTGGCTTGGCAAATAAGGAGACTGCGGCTAGGGTTTTTGTTTCTTCACAGCAGGTGGGAAATAAGGTAAATGTGAACCTCAAAGAAGCTAGTCCGAAAAAGGTAAGTAAGATACCTACTGATCCTATTCTGCCGAGGGTTTCTTCATCATAGGTTTGGGCTCCTATCCGGGTTTCTTCATCATAGGTTTGGGCTCCTATCCCTTGTATTGATATTCTGGGTTCCTATGTCGATCAGAAAGCGAATTGCTTGCATTCGAATGCTATTTCTGAAGAAATTTGGGGTGATCAAATTAGTTTGTTAAAGCTTTATCATAAATTGCAGAAGAGATGGGGGGATATGAATTATTGTTTGCGAATGCTTTTATTATTGTCTTTGATTCTCCTTCTTTCAGAGATGAGGTATTAAGAACTTTGCATCATTGGTTTGGAAAACATTTAATTTCAGTTGTGGTTTAAAAACCTTTTTTTGTTCCTACTTGGTCTAGTTCGAAACTTATTCCTTTCTGGTTTGGTTTACCAAAAATTCCTTTTGAATTTATGGATCCGGATGTTCTTGAGCAAATTGGAAATACTATTGGAACTTTTTTAACATCTAAAATGGACTTTGTGGAGGGGGAGGTTCTGGTAAAAATTTGTGTTCTTATTAACCCTAACAATGTTTACCCCCTTACTTGTAATATCAAGTCTCGTGATGGTATATGGCACCAATCAATTGAGAAATTAGATACAGAGCTTCTTAAGTCTCCTTTACTTTTGGATGCTCCGTTACTTATGGATTTTAAGAAAAACCAGCAGGTTGTTGGCTCTGTCCCTAAATCCCTTAATAAAGATAGTTTGTCGGCGGGACCTTCGGTTGAAGGATGTGGAAATGTCTCTTCGCATAAATTGGTAGAAACGGGTCACATTAATCTTGAAAATAATCCATTGTGTCATAGTTCTGGGAAACCAAATGATCACACTTCGGGTTCGGTCTCACTTTCGTCTTTTCTAAAGACGTTTTCTAATAACGAGGGTATAGTGATGGATGGTAATCCCCTAATAAATGAGGTAGATCATTCATTGACAATAGATTGCCCTAAGATGCCAAATAATCACATAAAAGGTAAGGATGACAATTTGCCTTCATGCACTCATAAAGAGGTTTTTGATTCTTTAAAGAATGTGAATTTAGATAAAAATGTAGTGATTGATATGGAAACTATTAAACAGGTACCTGCCATAGGTCTTCCTAATGATGCTTCTTTAGTTCAGGAAATTAAGAATTTGGTGTCTAATAATTTCCCTCTGAATGTTGAAATTAATATGGCTAATGAATCTTCCTTGGGGAATAGTAATCCGTCAGAGGTTGTCCCCGTTATTATGCCAGATGAGAATTTGGTTCAGCAAGTAAATGATATTCTTAACAATCATGCACATCAGATGGATGAGGGTATTACTGATAGAGTTGTTTGTTCAATTGAGAATGATTTGGGGGGTATAAACTCGACCCTTCCAATTTTGGAATCTGCTAATCCTTTTGCGGTTTTGGCTGCAACAGAATTGGGTTTTGAAGATAATCCAATTATCCTGGCTTTTCCAAAGTCATGCAGGAGTTTACCAATTGTCCAAACAATTCTGGTTTTTTCACCATCAGTGGTTTCTCCTGGGAGAGGTAGGCCTCCAAATAATCTTAAGACTCAAATGGAAATTGATGCTGGAATTCAAAAGACTTTGTCCCTTTCTCCTGCTAGTGGGCAAGGGAGGCATTCGGTCTCTCTTGGTAGGCCTAAGAAAACATGTCTAACTCATGTAAGTGTAAAAAGAAAGAGGAGTAAAAGATCTATGACTAGTCATCCTGTGACAAGGTCAGGGGTTGTGAAACGTAATTTGTAAGGTTGCTTTGGGGAAAGCAAAAATTCTTCGACTAATGGGAAGAGGGGAGCTTCGACCTCCCCTCGAGGACAATGAGAATTATTTCTTGGAATGTTAGGGGCTTAAATGCCCCTAACAAGAGATGCTTAATTAAGTCCCAGATGGACTTATTTAACTGTGATATTTTAATGTTGCAAGAAACAAAGTTGTCAAAGGAGTCTGTTGATTCGGTTTTTTCATCTTGGAGAAGGTGGAATTTTCTTTCTTCTCCTTCTTGTGGTGCTTCAAGAGGTTTGGCATTGCTTTGGAATAATAATAATAATATTGAGGTACAGTTAGTGACATCTGCTACAAATTGGATGTTGACTTTAGTTATAAGCAAGATTTCGAAGGTTAAATTCTAGCTTTTTAATATTTATGCTCCGTCAGGAATTCAAGGGAAGAGTAAGTTATGGGGTGAATTAAAGAGGATTTCTTCTCGCTTAAGACATGGTTCTTTTATTATCTTTGGGGGTGATTTTAATGCTATCACTGATTTAGATGAGAAAAGAGGAGGTGTTTTCCCTAATAAAAAGATTATGGATGACTTTGGGGATTTCATTTCTGATATGAGCCTTTTTTATTGTAAGTCCCAGGATGGGGTTTTCACATGGACAAACATGAGAAGGGATTTTTCTCAGATTGCTGAGAGATTAGATCGGTTTTTGTTATCTGAGAATTGGATTGATTCAGATTTTGAATTATTTTCCTCTATTCTACCGGTCTCGGGTTTTGATCATTTTTCAATTTCCCTATCAGTTATTGAGGATAGGGCTTCTTTTAAGTCTCCATTTAAATTTGAGCCCATGTGGATTAGGGATTCTTCCTTTTTGCCTCTACTTATGAAATGGTGGAATTTTGCTCCTTTCTGTTTTGGGTCCCGTATGTTTCAGATTTCTAAGAAGTTAAGTTATTTGAAATTGAATATTAGGGAATGGAATATCTCGCATTTTAAGAACATTTTTCAAGAGAAACAAAGGATTCAAGATATGATTGAGTGTCTTAATACTCATGTGCTTCAACATGGTATGGTGCCACAAGTTTTTGATGAATTGAAGTCACTAAACTTACAGCTTGAGGAGGTGCTAGCTAGAGAGGAAATCTATTGGAGACAGAAATCTAGAGAGTTATGGCTTTCAGATGGTGACAAGAACACAAAAAAATTTCATTCTTCAACTAAGGTTAAAAGATGTAAGAATAGGATATCTTGTATTCAGTGTCAGAATGGTAATTTATTGACAGAGCCAGAGGATATTGCTTCAGAGGCAGTTAGGTTTTTTAAGTCATTATTATCTTCGGAAAATGGAAATCTCAGCAATGATATTATATCTAATATTCCTCCTTTAGTATCTTTGGAATACAATAAGATGTTGTCTCCCTTTTCCTTAGAAGAAGTTAAAAGTGTTGTCTTTGCCATGAATCTGAATAAAGCTCCGGAACCAGATGGTTTTACTCCTTTATTTTTTCAGAAATGTTGGGATTTTGTGGGAAATGATGTTTTATTGGCTCTCGAGGAAGCTAGGAGAAATAGGTCTGTTTTAAAATAACTTAATACTACAATGACTGCAATTATTCCTAAAAAAGAGGATACTAAGACTTTTGTTGACTTCCGCCCCATTGCTTTATGTAACACTTTGTATAAGATATTTACGAAGGCAATTTCCCTTAGGTTGGCAAAAATTCTACCTAGGATCATTTCATTGGAGCAAGGTGGTTTTGTTCCTAGAAGGGAGACGACAGAGGGTGCAATTGTAGCACGAGGTGCTTCATTCTATTTCCACCCAAAGAACACCGGCCATGATACTTAAACTAGACATGATGAAGGCTTATGATAGAGTAGAGTGGGGGGCTTTATGTGTTGTTCTTGAGAAGTTAGGTTTTTCCAAAGCCTGGGTCAAATGGATTCGTGCATGTATTTCTTCTGCAAGATTCTCAGTTTTAATTAATGGTTCTCCTTGTGGTTTTTTCTCTTCCACCAGGAGTTTGAGACAGGGAGATCCCCTTTCTCCCTTTTTGTTTATTCTCCTAGCTGAAACCTTTAGTTGGGCTATTAGGGTTGCTAGAGTGGGGGGCTTTGGAAAGGTATAAGGATTCATAATTGTTATCACTTGGACCTGCACCCCTGTTTGCTAAGCTATCAACTCAGCAGGCCTGTGACACATGGGAACCCTCCTAGGCCTGTGGGTTGCCTAAAAAATGGAGTGAACCTCCAGAGTAAGCTGGTTCTTTTCAGATTCTGCACCTAAACTAACAATTTCTTCAGGGAAAAGAGTAAGGAGGAGATAATACAAAAACTAAAACTTGAAACTAAGGTGATTGCACCAGATGGTATTCTTTTTAGAATCTATCTAAGCAAAAGACACACAGTACAGCAATGATAATGAACCCTTTTTCACACTGACCAACAACTCATAACCCTTGCATCAATGCTTCATAAACAGGCTGGATAATCACAGTCCTAAGAGGGAAAAAATCTTTTTTTCACAACCTAAGACTATTAATCATTAAAACACAGCTTATGACCTGCAAGTAGTACATGTATTTCTGCATAAGGCATCAAAAGGAGATGTAAATTTTTAGGGGGGCAAAAGCCAACCACCAAAGAACTGACTAACCCTGAAGATGCAGTAACAAAGAAGGATGAGAAGTAGAGCAGCAAACCAAGCTATTATCCTTGCCAAACAGGTATCACCAAGCTTTATAAACCCTGAAAATGTGTTACAAAGACATCCATTCTTGCAGAGAGAACCAAAAAATTACAGTCTGCTCCAATATGAATGAATCGTAAACCCTTACAAAAAAGAAGGCTCCCCGTATATATGCCTTTTTCCAAACATATCAAGAAGACTCCACCTCCTCATTTTAGGTCGAGCAAACTCAAAAACCCTAACTTTTGGGCCTCAAAAATATCTCAAAAGGGATAAACCTGAGCCAAAAGGCTAAGTCATCCATTCTGCAAACATAAAACCTCATAAATGCTTCTGAAATGTCTCTGACAGGCCTGCAAGCCCTCATAAATGCAAAAATATCCCTCCCTTTGCCCAAACAAAAATATCTAATAAAGTGATTTTTTCAAAAAAAAGATTTATTTATTATTTGGTCAGACATTTGTTTGACTTTATTTTTATTTATATTTAAAAAGCTTTAATAATATAAAAGTAATAAAATTGTTTTAATTAAAGCGATAAAACAAATAAATCACTTTAATAATACAATTTTATTATTTTTTATTTATTAAATATTAAATAATAAAGTGTAATAAAAAATATATTTAATAAAAGTGTTTAAATAACACTTTAATAAATAAAAAAATTTATTATATTTTATTATTTATTTTTTCTTTTTAAATATTAAATAAGAATAACATCAACCTATGTCTGATTAAAAAATAATAAATTCTTTTATAAAAAGAAAACTTTAAAAAGACATTTGTTAAATGCTTGAGGGCGTATTTTTGAGTTTCATAAGTTAATTGCATAGGAAATATGAAAGGGGACAAAGTGATAAAAATCACTTAGGAAGCAAGAATTTACAAAGTTTTACAAAAAATTTTAAAGTGATTAACATCACTTGGAAGCATAAGCGAACCTGTCCACCATGCATATCGCGTGGCATATGAAGGAAAAGAAATGATTTTTTAATGAAGACATTTTAAGGGAAATGAAAACCCTAAAAGCTCGCTTGAGTCTTCATTCTGTCTTTCGATCATTCTGGAAACGGCTCTGCACTTGGGCGCCGCTTAGGGTTTGAAGGGAAAAGAGTTATGCATCTTTCATTTCTGGGCGCATCCTTGAGCGCTGGGCCCTGTTTTTGCTACGGCTGGCTCCCCTTTCTTTGTATTTGCTGGTTTCGGGCTCATTCTGGAGCCGCTGTGGAAAACATTTTGCGTTTCTGGATACTTTCTGGGTGTTTGGAGCTCGGCCTCCTTGCTTGCTGGGCGCTCGTTTCACCTTGCGTCTGCCACGCTGCACAGGTCCGCCATTTTTTTTTTACCATTCTGGAAAGAAAGAAAAGCTTTTTAATGCAATATGTTGGCTTTCTTCTCTGCGTTTTTTGAGAATTTTTCATGGCATCGAACCTGCTTGGCGTTTGCTTGCATTTTAGCAAAAATTCATTCATGTAATTCGTTGCATTTTCTGTAAACTATTTTCCCTGGGCTGTATACAACATCTCCATTAAAGATACAAACCCTACTGTGAAAAACATTCTATGCCTGCTTGTATCTGTAAAAATTGACTTAAGTGATCTGCTGTTTTTCTGGAAGCTACTTTCCTTTCTTGGTACGCACTTGCTTCCCATCTGCTTATATCGGTAAAAATTGACTTATGAATCTGTTGCATTTTCTGAAAAAATTCATTCCTTGGTATACAGGATTATTTTTCCCTTTCTATCAAAAATATTAGAAAAACAGTTTGAAAAAACTGTGTTTTTTCCATTTTTCTGGCACTCCCATTTTTTTTTGGGATGTTTCCAGTAACACCCTCTGCCTGAAGCTCCTCTGCCAATATTTGTCTAATCATATCTTCCTCTGGATTGGTTGATTTTTGCTTACAAACTCCCAACAAATTTGATAAATCATAGTCATTTGCCATGCTGCTTCCAACAGAACAATCAGGTTGCTCATATTTGTAATCCCTTTTCAGTTTGAAAGTTATAACACTTCCTGTGACAGGAAGCCCCCGTATCCAGTTCTTTGTCCTCTAACATATCTGCTTGATTATCATCTGAATTGAAGTTTAGTCCTTGAATTTTCATGGTACCAATATTCAAGCTTCCTGTCCGATCAAATGAGGCAAATAACGATCAATATGGTCTTCTGCATCCTTTTCCGCTTTCAAAGTCTCACATTCAAAGGAAATGAAAAGTTCATTGTTCTTCTCTTTGTTCTTTGCAACCATGGAGACAACATATTCCTCCCATCCATGGACATGATCTACATTCTAGAACCGAGCAGCATCTTGACCCTTACACTCCACCATGACATCAATTTCCTTCCTGCTAGAATAATCAAAAATCGTTAGTTTAATCAACCGGTAATCTTCACCTCTGCTGCACTCC
The DNA here is from genome assembly GCF_030272615.1 of Cryptomeria japonica. NCBI lineage: Eukaryota > Viridiplantae > Streptophyta > Pinopsida > Cupressales > Cupressaceae > Cryptomeria > Cryptomeria japonica. Next base: position 650,763,603 of record NC_081410.1, read on the forward strand.
CTTTGACATGCTATTTCGGCATTTTCACATTTCTTCCCCTCAGCCATAGCTTTGATTTTGATAGCAACATCATTACTCAGAAGAACAACACGCCCACCATTTGGTAATCTTTCATAGAGTAAGGCGCATTCAAGAATATGATCTTCTGCAGTAGGTGACATACCATCTCCAACTGAAAAAGATTCTGCAGATCCTTGCACGTGAACCCACTAACCCTTGTTTATTATGCACTGTTCAATCCATCTGAAAATCCCTTGCTTTGACTTATTTTGGTGTTTCAGGCAATCTAATTCTTGTATAACAATTCTAGGGATGATCAGATGAGTCCCTTTGATGCCTTCCAGTTGCTTCGAAGCCTGTCTAGATTCCTCGTGCATAAGGCAGCCAGTATCTACTACCATATGCCATTTCTTCTTTGAGTCTGCCACGTTTGGAAGTTGAACTATTCCAGGTATTTGAACCTCAGAGTGTAAGCCTTGCTGATTATCCATACTTCTGTTAGTATTCTTCAAGGAAGAACTTCTGGTCGGTCTGTTATTCACCCTTAAATTCTGAGAGAGAGATGGAAATGGTGCCCTTCCTGTATTTGTTTGAAGAAGATGAGTGTCTTGGTCTACTCTACAAATGTTCCCTGTAGTTGTTTTCGATGCTGGGCATAAAAAAAATTTTGAAGTCCAATTTTCCTTGTCTGATTCACTCTCTTGTTTGTTGGGTTCCAGAACAGCATCAAACAGGAAAGGGGCCATTTTTCTGTTTGTCCTTGCAATAGTTTTGATGCTCAGACATTCTGTTTGCTCTTTTGGTTTTTTCCTGAGACTCCTTCGACATTCATCTCCTTGTTTGGCTGCTCTGAATTTCCAGAAATTAATGAAACTGTATCTCTATTCACCATTAAGGACATATCAATATGTGACGCCATTGCACCTACTTTCTCCATATGATTTTCAGTACTAGCTCCTTCAATACAGATGGTGTTACATTTCTGATTAAACTTGCTGTTATCTCCCATAGCTGCAAATATTGGGCTTTCAGGATCACTTATCTGTATTAGATTGTAGTCTTCTAGTTTGGGTGCACTGCCATGGGCATCCTCTATTTCAAACTGTTCTGTTTTCTCCTCCATATACATGCATTTATCACTTTTGTTCAGCAAGTATTTATGAAAAACAGCTTCATTGTTCTGCATATCAAGTGGGATTGATTTCTTTGAGAGCTCTACTTCATGACTCCCTCCATCATCTAGATTATGTATACATTTGTTATCTTTCTCCGAAATTTCTAATTTCCAATGAATTTGCTGGAATCATATCATCACTAATTGGCATCCTTGACTGTTTGAAATCTGCAATAACCATTGGAAACTTACTTTCTGTACCTTCACTAGACATCTCCATACTGAATCCATCTCCAACCTCTATAGGAATCAGTGAACGCCTATCAATGATACATCTGGTTTAACAGAAAGTCCAAACTCTTCCTGCAAAGCAGCTTTGCATTCAGCCCTGGTAGATCCTTTGTCTACCAATGTATAGTGGCTCGTGCATAATCTCAATGCCTAAACTTCATATTCAAACTTTGTATTTCTCACATGAGCTGGGCTCAACCCTTGTGGGAGCTGCATTCGTCTCCACTCATCTTATTGAATTTCATAAACAGCAAGCTGTTCTTTTTCCTTTTCCTTTTCCTTCACATGAAACAAACCTGTCAGCAAAAAATGCATATTTATGGTGACCTTGCTTTGATCTGATTTTGCCTTTTGGAGATTCCTCTGTGATGTGAGCTATATGCATTTGATGTACGTAGGGATCATATATATATATGCGTGCATTAGTACATATGTCAGAAATGCAGCCAGCTATTGCTTAGAACAAAATGTTCTAACACATTGTTTGTTTCAACCTTTTTTGCAGATCAGAAGGAAAACATCAACGGACCGGGGGGGGCAGCAAGACAAAGGCTACGACGAGCGTCTCTCAACTGTTCCAGTCATTCAGGCAATGACTGGTTCCACTTCTGACATGCCTTATTTTTATTTTGTACTTGCATACATATGTGTATATTTCTCTTCTGCACTGAATATACGTAGCTAGTCCCACAGCTCCTGTGTGGGACGCATTTTGAAAAATGAATAAAGAAAATACTTTTCTTTTGCAATGAGATGTTTTTCCTTTACAGAATAAAAGTACTTAGAAACATCATCTTTAAAACACAAAGTAGAGAATAAGTATACACTAGCTTCCTTTTGTTCATGCTAGCATCTCTCAACCTATTTTTCAGCCAAGAGCGAAAAATAGGTAACAATAATATTCCCCAAAGTATTTCTCATTGTCTCTTTGCAGATGATACTCTGTGATTTGGACATGCTTCATTAGTTGAGGCAAAAGTGATTAAAGGAATAATACAAAATTATGCATCATTTTTTGGTCAGAAAGTGAATGGTGATAAATCAAAGATTTTCTTCCTTAATACATCACAATTGGTTCAGCATAGGTTGCAATCCTTTTGGGGATTTGAGACTGGAAATCATCCATGTACTTACCTTGGGATTCCTTTCTTTGTTAAACAGAATAAGATTGGTTTTTGGGATAAGATTATTTCGGTCATTTCTAAAAGAATTCTCATGGAACCATAGATGGTCAACTTTGGCGGGTAAAATTGTTCTCATCAAGTTTGTTTTGAATGTTGTTCCCATATATCTCATGTCTATTTTGAAGTCTCCAAAAGTAGTTATTGTTAGTTTACAGGATACCCTTGGAGATTTTCTTTGGAACAATAATAAAGATGGCAAGAAAAAATTCTTTTTAGTTGCGTGGGATAAGGTATGTTTGCCTAAGGAACTTGGGGGAACAAGAATTCGGAGTCTAGAGAATCAGAATTTAGCCTTAAGTGCTAAGTTGGTTTGGAATTTATATGACAAGCCTAGCTCCTTATGGGCACAGATTATGTTTGCCAAATATTTAAATAATGGACCGACAGAGTACATTTTTAAAGTCTCAAATTTGCCTTCGGGTTCTGCCATTTGAAATTTCCTTTGTAAATGTAGATCAGTTATTTTGCCTCATCTCTCATGGATTGTTCACAATGGTAGAAAGGTCAGATTTTGAGATGAAGTATGGAATGGATACACACCTTTGGTGAATATTAAGGATTGGTCTCCTCTGATCACTATTCTTTTCTCCCTTTGGGGTATTTTTGTAGCAGATTATTTTGAAATTGTGACTAGTGGACCCCTTAAGCTAGCTAGATGGAAGTCGATTGATTTCTTAGATGTTGATCAAAGTAAGAAATTAGATTTTGAGAAGATTTTGGGGGATAGAATTGTATCTTTCTGATTTTGAGGATGAACTTATTTGGACAAAGAATATTTCTGGTAAGTACATTGTTAAAGATGGTTACAACTCTCTTATGGTTGCAAAGATTTATCATCCTGGCCTTATAAGTTGTTTTGGCATTTGGCTTGTCTTCCTAAAGCTGGAGCCTTTGCTTGGTTGGCAGTTCAGGATAGAGTCCTTACAAGTATGAGACTTGATACGGTTGGTATTACTGTTGTTTTCCCTTGTGTCCTTCGTAACAAAAATTTGGAATCTTCTTCACACTTGTTCCTACATTGTGATTATGCTTATGAATGTTGGCAATGGTTGTTTGAGAAGTTAAATATATCCTTTGTTATTGGTAAGGATCTCATTTCCCATTTTAGATCTTGGCCCTTTATGTTTGCCTCATCTTTTTATGCATGCCTTTGGATCATATCTCCATCTATTGTGATTTGGAATATTTGGCTAGAGCAAAACAATAGGATATTTAAAAAAACAAGTTCTCTTGTGTTTGACGTTCTATTAAAAATTGAGTCTTCAATCTCTGAGGTTGCTTTGTCGTTTATTTATAAGAATTTGGGCAATCTTACTTCTTTTTCGCACTGGGATAGTAGAGTTACTAGAGCTTGGAAGATGTTGTCGGTTTTGCCCTCTCATGGTTCAATTTTAAAAAAGAATGATGCAATAGGTAAGAGATGCTCTGCTAGATGGAAACCTCCTCCGCGAGGGCACTTTAAACTGAATTTTGATGGGGCCTCTCGTGGTAATCCTGGGCCGGCTGGGGTAGGCATGGTAATTTATGATCACAATGCAAATTTTATTCGAGCTAAGTGTCATGCTATTGGTTTTAAAACTAACAATTATGTGGAATTTCATGCTTTGTCTTTTGGATTGGATATGGCAATCTCTTTGGGAATTAAGGACTTAATAATTGAAGGTGATTCTATGGTGATTATTCAATGTGTTATGAAAAAGAAATCAAATTGTTGGAATTTGCAGTATATACTTGATCTAATTTTACAAAAATTAGAATTGTTTGAATTTTTCTTGTTATCCCATCATTACAGAGAAGTTAATAAGATTGTAGATTATTTGGCAAATCTAGCCATTGATAGCAATGCTAATCAGCAAGAGGTGGGTTTTGAGGAAATTCCTTCTAGGGTATGGGAAGGTTTGCAGCAATAGTTATGTGATTTTCTTGAGTAATGTTGATGTAAAATTTTATGATGATAATTATTCCCGCTTTCCCCTTTCATTTCAAGTATTCATGTTCGTTGTCTGGAGGAGTGTTCGAGCTCATGGTATTTGATACAATAGTGTTTTTCCAAAGGTTTTTTGATACTTTCTTTTTTGGCAGGAAGGTTTTTGGCTCATGGGATTTGGCACAAGGCTTTGGAAAATTTTGTCTTCTTCCATTGAAAGAAACTGTGGAGTCTACATTTGAAAATTATATGGGCTCTATGTAATACTGATATTATATGTGTTGTGACCGCATTTTGTATGTGGTTTTGCACGCGGTGTATAAACTGATCTGCTAGATACTATAGGTTTATTTTATGAGCTGTGACCAGAGGTTTTCTTCCCAGGGTTCTTTCCTCTCGTATGCTCTTTGAATCCTGTGTAAAGAATTTAAAAAAAAATATTAATAAAAAAGTTTAGTGGAATAATCCACTTATATATATATTATTAATCATTTATTGTTTATATATTTTAATTTTAAGTTATTAATTATCTTAAAAAATATTATTGTTTAAAATTGAATTTTAAAAATTAAGAAGTAAAAATCAAAGTAGTTTTTAATTAATATTAATTATGTGGAAAGGTGTAATCTATATTGGTAAAAGGGGTGGATTGTAATAACTAGTATACATTATTTAAAATGCATTACTTTAAATTATGTTTATTATGTGTAAGACAATTAAATTTTATGTCAATTTAAATTATGTTTACTATGTAAAAGACAATTAAATTTTATTGTATCTACATTGTTTATTTTTTCTTAAGACAATTTTTTTGTATATTTAAATTTTAAACTTTTTATCATTATTTAAAAAATCACTAAAAATATTTTGGTTTATACTAATATTCAAATTTGGATTAATAGCCAGAGAATGGCTCTGCAATTTTTCGATCATGCAAACAACCGAGTTGTCGATGGTGGGAGGAGATGCGTTGGGGTTGACTCAACATCTGGTAGGGGTCCCCCTCTGCAAGAGCAACCTTGGGAAACTGTGAAGAGAAAGCACACCATTAGGGTAGAGAGGAGATGGGTTGCTAGGGTGGTCCTAGACTCTGCATATCACTATCCCGACGACCATTGCCCATACCAGGGTAGGAACTTTGAAATGGCTGGCAAACCTCCATATGGCAAGGAAGTCTCTGCACATAACCACCCGTGGCAAGTGGTAATGGGCAAGAAAGCATCTAGGGCAGAGAAGAGGGAAGCTAGGGCGGCGAAACAAACAAAAATGTGGATGATTCCCATCACCTCTCAAATCCCCGACTGCGCCACCAAAGCAAACAAGATACTGTTGGGTTTTCGAGCAAATTACTCCGGCCCTAGGCAGCCCCTTTGAAAGCCACAATAGAATACATGCCCACTTACCAACAGAGTGAAGGGTTATGTTAGACCCACTAAGGATGGAGGAAAGGCACTGCCATTTCATGGCCCTTAATTCACAAAACCATTTCCGATCTCGAAGCTGGGAAACCCACCACATCATGTCACAAGAAAAGAGGATGCCCTAGCAACGACAAAATCCGACCTAGAGCCCATCAAAATCACGAACCCTAGAGAAGAAAAGGATTTAAGTAATTATTGCAGAGGGCACAGACTATTTGCAAAATGGAGAGGGAACAACCAGCCACTCGACGAAATTGTGGAAAGGTGGAAAACAAAATTCCATGGCCAGGTAAGTATAACAACCCTAGCAAATAACTTTCTATACATTGAATGCCATGATAAATCTATGAAGGTTAAACTATTGCATGAATATTATATTTTTTTACAAAGGCACAAATTTTAATTTTAATGATTGGCAACCGAAATTTGATGCTAATGGATATGAATTTAAAATGGAATCAAAATGGACAAAAATCCACAATGTTCCCGTAGAATTAATACATGCTAAAATCCTTATAGAAATTGGGGATAGTCTGGGCAAATTCATAGTTGTAGAAAAAAATTGGTCGGATCACTCAGACATAAAAATGCTAATAGAAATAAACAAAGGCAAGGGACTCCTAAAAAATATATTGTTAGAATCAATAGATGGCATATATAGTCTAAAATCGGTATGGTATAATGGACCAATAGCAGAAGATTTAGCTTTCTGCAAGAGGTCAAGTCCTAATTTGTAGAAGCTGTAAGTGATAGTATTGGATAAAAATGAAACTTCAAATGAGAAAATAAACATACAATTTAATGATGACAGGGGTGGCTTCATTATAAATATTGGTCAACAAGAGATTGATACTACCCCAACTCCGCCTTCTATCCCGGTCTTGGGTAACAGTCCAGACAGAACCTTAGAAACTCGAGCTAATAATAATGAGGAACAAATCCAAGCAGAACTGAACAATGTTATAGATAACCTAATGGGGAAAATAGCTAAAGAATTTGTCGAACAAATACTCATTGATACTCTAACAAATTGGGTAGAGAATGTTAACATCCCCATTATAGAACAGGTTCAATCCGCACCCCCCCCCCCAAAAAAAAAAAAACACTCCTACTAATCACCAGCCTAACTAAGGTGGCCCAAGAAGATACAATCACAGCATATACCACTCTGGAGGAATCCCCTATTGTGGAAGGGTTGAATGCAAATGAGGAAAGAGATTTCATTATCAAGTAACTGATCAATATGCAGGTAACATAAAATAACACAATATTAGACAACAACTCTACCAATCCACAAAACAGAGGTATCCTCCAGACGAGAGGTGAGAAATCAACTCTTGACTGTGGTAAATCTATGAGAAACAAAAGAGGTAGGAAGTCTTTTTTAGACAAAAGGAAGATTGATGGGGATGCGGAGGGGCGGGCCAAAATTACAACACTGTTGGGGCAAGGAAAATCTCCTCATCCCCTCGAAGAGGTATAAACATACTTACTTGGAATGTTAGGGGTTTGGGAGCTCCTAACAAACAGAGACTGATTAAAAGAAGCATGTTTTGCCAATAAAGTGTAATTCAATGCATTGCAGAAATAATAGACATGACAGAATATAAAGAAACTCAGATCTTTATTGATTCATAATAATGTCAGTACAATGACAATGACCATACTAACTTCGTCCCCATGACCAAGGATTTGCTAATATATAAAGGTGATCGGTCAGTTACCCGGTGTCAATTGTCGACAATCGACGGGTTAACTGTCGTCATTAACTCTAATTACATTAAATATCTTATTGCTTAATTACCCGACAACATCATCCCCCCCAAAAAGAAATGTCATCTCCGAACGATAGACAACAAAATGGGAATGATATGCCTACAACAGATAACAACTACGAACCCCACAAAATAACAACTACACACAAACTACTGAGGGGGTAAGGGAGGCGTCCCTGATGGTGGAGGGGCTGGGGCTGCTACTGCCAACTGCTCCCGAAGTTGTACCACCTGGTCGGTCCAGTATCGGAGGTCCTGCTCAGCCTGCAACTGCCGCTCCCGGGAACTCTTCACTCGAAACACTGCCTCCATCAATTCCTGATGCTTCGCCTCCAACTCGATTGCCAGGGTAGCAACTCTTGGTTCTGCTGAGGCTCTCTCATTTGACTGCATTGCCAACTCTGCCCTCACGACACTCAATTCTCCTCTCATGGTGGCAAGGATCTCATCTGTACTCCTAGCATGGGTGCATTGCTGCTCTAACTCTATCTCCAATGCAAGGATGTGAGTGGCCAACTCCTTGTGAGCCCTATCCGCCCTGAGCTGAGTCTCTCGAAGCTCGAGATACCTATCTTGTACAGCCTGCTCAATCCGTCCGACCACAGACTGTGTTTGACTCCCTTCGACCACCTCCTGGCTCTACCACTCTGCTCGCATCTCTAGAAGATCAAGTGTCGGCCATCCATGCTGCTCAAAACACTGTTGAAATGCCACTGCTACTCCAGATGTAGCAAACGCAAGGAGTCTCCGCAAAGTGAGCTGTTCGACAGACTCCTCTACTGTCAAGGCAACTAGTAACTGAACCTCCTCCTCCATCCTGGCTAAGAACTGCACCATGGCAATAGGTCTCCCCTCTCCAATCCGTCCAACCTGATGTTGTTGTTGCGGTGATACCACCCCCTCCTCCACCAGTGGTGTCTTTCTATCGCCTTGCTTTCTAGTGCCACTGTCCAAGTCGATAACCCCTGGAGGTGAAGGAATACAAGGGTAGGAAGGTGTGGGTGGTGCCTGTCTGTGTGGGGATGAAGGTAGAGCCGCATATATGTCTAGCCATGAATCGATATCGTCCCCCGTCGACCTCTCCTCGACCGTCCTCTGGGCCTCCTATTTCCTAGGTTCCGTTACGATGATGGGCATGCGTACTGGTGCACTCGCTAGTGTCGTCATCTTGGCTATGACTGGCGATGGCTGGATTGGTGGAGGCTGAGGATGCATCTGACCAAACCCAGGTATGGGGATGGTAGAGATGGTACCCACTGTGATTCCAGATGATGCCAATGGTCCTCCCTCTCCTCCAACGGTCAGGAATGTTGGAGTAAATACCACCTGGCCGGTCCTGCCAGCTCCCCCTCTAGGCATTCCACGATGCCCCCTCGGTACACTTGCCAACAATACTGTCTGAGTGGTGGGGGTCTCTTGCGGTGGTACTGGTTGCTCAGTCTGTGAAAGTCTGAAGGTGCTATCTTCCTCTGAATCATCCGACCCCTCACTTTCCTCCTCACTAGTGCTATGTCGTCCTAAATCTGTGTCACTGGCCGACACCACTACGTGGACCTGTCTCCTCCTCTTCCTGCTAGTCTGTCCCTCGGCAGTAGTCAAAATATCCAGCTCTGACCAATAAAATATAGTTGGCTTAAGGGAGTCGATGCTATCCCGCGGCTGCCATCCTCTACGATGTGGTGGCACCTGTACCCGCACGAAATCTAAAAATAATCCGATAGCGTGATGTGACATACAAAATACTTTATGTTTCAGCATCATACAGTCGTGGGCTCTGTCTGACAGTGGACTGGCCCAATCATACACCGTGCCCTTTCTAAGTCCTGCCATCAATGTGATCATAGGTACTACCGCGTCCAACACTCTGCTGGCGCCAGTCAGCCTGCTCAAGTAAACATTGCCAGATGCCAGATTTTAAAAATGTCTTCCTCAGACCTCTTCCCTTCGGATCCAAGATGCGACTCCATTCTTCTGTAGTCAAGTTGTCCCTACACATTTCTTTTAATAGCTAGGTTCTTCTTTCCTCGGACAACTTTGTTACCTTTTTGTCAATCTTTTTACCCTTGTCCGGAATGCCAAATACTCTCTCAAAATCATCAAAGTTAAATGAAACAATGATGTCAGTGTGCTGGAAATTGAATGACGATGTGCGAAGTTCAGGATCATATGTTTTAATCATTTGTCGTAGGCAGGGTTCGAATTCCTTAATATTAAAAATGGGCATCTAAATAGCATCATGGACCTTAGCTTTTGTTAATTCAATTTTTACCTCAATATCTGACGAGCTCGTGGCATTTTCCCACCATTGCCTACACACCGTTCCAGCCAAACCCTCGAATAGAATTGTATCTGCGGTGACCTGCGTAACTCTTCCCTTTCCTGCATCCTCTGCAATTGCTTTGCCCTTGTCTTGGTCACCTATTGCTACAACAGGTTTCTTTCTGGCTTCCTTCTTGGTTTGCTCTTCTCTTTCCTACAATTTCTTCCTCCAATCTATCTTTTTCAATCCCCTAGGTTCAGTTGCCATTAATCAAAATAAAATAAAAATTCCTTGTCTGGGGTTCGATTTGTACCTGTTTCGAGTCTTAACTGTCTTTCATTTTGTACGGATTTGTCTTGCTAATGTGGTACGACTGATTTGATTGTACGGCTATCACTCGACAATTTTCTAACTGGCAAGTAGCTGATTTGTCCGTACGGACGTCTTTATAACCTGACAATTTTCTAACTTGGCAATTTCCTTAGTATTCATGCCATATAAAACACTTAATGACAAAAAAAAAAATAACTTTAACTTTTTTCTGTATGTCCCTTTTTTTTTTTTTAACTCAATTCCGTACGACCGTACGGATTTTTTTTTTTGTTGTTGTAACTCAATTCTGTACGACCATACGGATTTTTTTTATTATTATTTTTTTTTTTTAACTCAATTTCATACGACCATACAGATTTTTTTAAAAAATTTTAAATTTTTATTTTTTTTTAAATTTCGTACCGTACGGCCGTACGAACCTATTGTACTGTTATTTCCATATGACAGCATTTATATATATATATATATATATATATATATATATATATATATATATTTTTTTTTTTTCATTTTTCATTTTTTTTTCCTATGGCACCGTACGGGGTCATACGGACCTACCGTACGGTCATTTCCATACGACCGCACTTACCTATCCGCCTGGGCGAACCTCGTCTCTTGCCTCCGTTAGTGATAGATTTTCAACTTGGAGTCATTTACAGCATCAGGCACCTCCATCCCGTCCATCGTCCACAGCTTGATGGCTCCGTTCGCGCCAACTTCGTGAATCTTAAAAGGACCTAGCCATTTTACCCTGAACTTGCCTAGCTTAATTTCATTTCGACCATTAAACTTCAATACCAATTGCCTCGGGGTGAATTGCATCCTTCTTAAATGTTTGTCGTGCCAGGCTTTCCGTCGTTGCTGAGCTGTCTCCGTCGCCTACTGTGCCATCGTCTGTCTTTCATCCAACTTATTCAGGGTGTATAGTCTCTCCCAGAGGCTTTCCATGTCGCCTAACCTGTTGTCAATGGCAATTCTGAGACTTGGCACCATGAATTCCACTGGTACCACAGCCTCCTGGTCGTACATTAATTGGAATGGTGTCTGCCCAGTGGTTACCTTGTAAGTTGTTCTTGTAAGTTGTTCGGTACGCCCAAAGTACCGACGGTAGACGCTCCTCCCAGTCTTCCTTCTCAACCCCGCAGGACTTATAAATTACTGACACCATGATTTTGTTGGTCGCCTCAGCCTGGCCGTTTGCCCGAGGATAGTACAGACTTGATAGAGAGTGGAAAATTTTGAATTCGGTTGTCAACAACCGGATAATGTGGTTTACAAAGTGCCCTCCTCTATCACTTGTCAACTGTATAGGTATTCCGTACTGGGTGATAATCTGTTCATAAATGAATTCGTCGTACTAACGACAGAGTTGTCTGCCAAGGCCCTCGCTTCGACCCATTTGGTCAAGTATTCGGTCGCCACGACAATGTATCTACATCGTCGGGCCCGGCTTGGTTTCAACGAACCAATGAAGTCTAACCCCCATCTTTCGAACAACTCTTGAGCATTCGACGGGTTGAGTGGCATAAAATCCCTCTTTAACGGTCGTCCAATGCGTTGACATGTATCACAACTTGTCACCCATTCTCTGGCATCATTATGCACTCTCAGCCACCATAAGCCTGCTAGTAAGACTTTCCTTGCCGTCGTGTCCGGTCCCATGTGTCCTCCTGTGACCCCTTCATGTGCTTCTCTCAGGACTCCTGGGATTTCCTCTTCCAAGACGCATCGTCGTAGGATCTAGTCAGGTCCCATCTTGTGGAGAAGGCCATTTATAAGTTGGAATGTTCTGCTTCTTAGTAGAAGTTTTCGTCTTTCGCCTGACGACATTTCCTTAGGAAATTTTAAAGTTGACAAGTATTCGCCCACACTCGTGTACCAGGAAAGAAGGACGGCAATGCGGAAGAGATGGACGTCCGAAAAATCCTCGTTAATAGCTTCAGCCGGCTCTCCAGACTTGATCCGTGATAGCTAGTCGACGATGACATGGCTCTTGCCAGGTCTGACAATGATGTTGAATGTAAATTCTTGTAACAGCAACAGCCATCGGCTAATCCACCCCTGGATGATTGGCTTGTTCACCAGGTACATCAACGCCTGGTGATCCACATAAAATGTGAATGGTGTCGCCAATAGGTAATGTCAGAATTTCTGGATGGAGTATACCATCTCGAGGGGCTTCTCTCTCCGTCATGTTGTAATTCTTCTCTTCTTTTGACAAGAGTCGGCTTGCAAAATACACTGGGTGGTCCAGCCTGTGGTTGCCAACCTGCGCCAGTGTGGCCCCTATGGCAAAGTTGGATGCATCGACATGTACATGGAACTCTTTGTCCCAATCTGGATATGTCAAGATTGGCGCACCTACCAACCGTGACTTTAACTCCTGGAAAGCCTCTTCTTGGGTCGTCCCCTAGATGTACGGATCGCTCCTTCGTGTTAACATATCAAGTGGGTATGATACTTGGGCAAAGTTCTTAATAAACTGCCTATAATACCCAATGTGTCCAAGAAATGACTTGACGCCAGTGACATCGTCGGGCACCTCCATCTCCACAATGACCCGTACCTTGTCAGGGTCAGTCTTCAGTCCAGCCTTGCAGACGATGTGCCCTAGTAACTTGCCTTGAGGCACCATAAATTTGCATTTCTTGGGATTTAGGGCTAGGCGGGCTCGTCGGCATCTTTCCATGCATTCGCCAAGTGCGGCAAGATGTGCCTCTTCCGTGTTGTAAATGGACCAGTCGTCCAAGAATGTTTTGAAGTTTCCTATGGACATTTTGTCGAAAATATGGAGGATTATCCATTGGAAGGTAGCTGGCGCGTTGCACAACCCAAATGGCATCCGGCTGTATGCATAGACGCCATCTTCTACGACAAAGGTGGTCTTCAATTTGTCCTCCTCTGCAATGGAAATTTGATTATATCTAGAGAATCCATCCATAAATGAATAAATTTCATGGCCCGCTACTTCCTCGAGGATGGTGTCTATGAATGGTATGGGAAATGGATCTTTAATTGTGACAGCATTCAAGCACCTGAAGTCTACACAGATTCTTATCTGATCGGCCTCCTTTTTCAAGGATATCACAATGGGTGATACCCATTCGCTGGTCTGGACCTTGAAGATGATTCCTACTTCAAGCATGCGGTCAATTTTGTCATTTACCCTAGCAGCATAATTTTTGTTCATCCTGTATGGCCGCTTCCGTATAGGCATGACTCTGGGAAGCAAAGGGATCCAGTGTACACAAAGTTCTTGTGGTACCCTTTTGAGGTCTTTATACGTCCAGGCGAACACATCCTTGTACTCTGTGAAAATTTTGAATGCCGCCATCTTCAAGACTGGATTCCAGTCATCGCCGACTAGAATATTTTTTTGTTCTGAAGTTTCTCCAAGATTTGTAATTTTAAGTGCAGAGTCCTTGTACCTTATGGGCTTACTCTTGTCGAACTGGTGCGTTGGTGCATCATCCATAGGGGCATCCCCTTCCTTGTATTGTTCGTACTCTGGCGGGAACTCGTTCTCGTTAGGTTCTTCTTCGATCTCTAGCATATTGCACCCGTACAATAATTCATAGTCTTCTATTTGCCAATGGAAGAGCCCTCTCAAAGAATCTGTCTCGTCCTCAAAACAGGCTAGAATTCCTAAGATGCCTTCGTCATCTGGTTCCCTGCCATCCTTCCCTTCGTCCGTACCGTCGTCCCCGTCGGACTCTGACTCTGATGCCAACTCTTCACTAACCAGTTGGGTTTTGAGGTCAATGATATATCTTCTGTCGGCCTTTTCCATGGACAAGGTGTTCTTTTTCCAATTGTGGTTTGCTTTTGCTGCCACCAGCTAGCCTCTGCCAAGGATGGCATCATATCCCTTCTTCTTCAATGGGATGACCACAAAGTTCAAGACAAACGGCTGTGTTCCGATCATTACTGGCTGCGCCATGAGTGTGCCAAGTGGCTTGATGTCGTGTTGGTCTACTCCCAATAAATTAAAGGTGGACGGCCAGAGAGTAGGTTTGCCCAATTTTTTCCATGTTTCCTCTGGCAAGACATTTACTCCCGACCCGCCATCGACAATGGTGTTGGTCAAGATGGTGCCCAGTATACCCATTTCCACTACTGTTGGGTGTTTGCCATTGTTGATCGTCAGGGCTAATGGGTCTGCCGCCGTCTCACCAAGGTTGTCCCTTCCATGTGTTGGTCGGCTGACTGGGGTTATCAGTACAGATTGCAGAAGTGTCATCCGCAAGTGTGGCATACTTTCTAGGAGATCCTTCATTTTGACGGGTATCTCGACCTGTAGCAGTTGGTTTATAATATTTGTTTTTGCTTGAGAGCGAGAAGTACCTACAAACCCGTGTGTGTCCTTGTTCGTCGACATCTCCTTCTCCAGTTCCGCTCGTGCCTCTAGTGCCTTTCGTTTTTCCGTACGAGGATCTGGGTAAGTGGCCACTTTCGTCTTGGATCTTGTTATGGCGAGCACATCCTTTGTTTCTGCATTCAACAAATTCACTCCAGATTTCAGACAGTTGCCATCATCATGGTCCCCCAGACCACACCACTTGCAAAGTTTTTGTGGCACTTCCTCCGTCGTACAGTCCCTGGCAAAATGCCCCCATTGGTTGCAAGCCCGACATTGTATCATCGGCCGCCCTTTAGCGTCGTATTGGATTCGGCTTCTATTATTAGTATTATTATTATTGCCTCTTCCTCCTCGCCTGTTGTTCTGATAGCCGCCAGACGACGCGTTGTTGATCGCAAGCTGGGATGTATCGGCTGGTACAGATGGTTCCGTAAAGAGAACCTGTTGGTTATGGGTCCTCATATTGTATGGACACTCCTTGGTAAGGTGTCCAGCAATCTGACAAATATCACAAAATGCTTTCTTCGGACAAGACCCCTTGGTGTGTCTGTCGCTGCGGCAGTCCGTGCACCATAAATCCCCTTCATCGGCTCTGCTTGTGCTTCCTTTGGTCGCCTTCATCTCTCATCATTCGCTCCATATCTTTCTAGAGAGCATGTACCTTGCGATTAGATTCGTCATCACTGCTACCGCTTTTGTCAAAAGAGGAATCGTCGTCTGATGAGGATTTCTTTTTCTTTTTCTTGGACATCTTCTGCTCGCTTTCTAAATCCATTGCCCTATTATAGGTGTCGATATATGAAGAGGGAGGTACGATCTTCATTTTCCATCTAAGAGACGTCTTCAGACCTTCCAAGAACCACCGTTTTTTCAGTCCGTCTGTGGGCTGGTTCTCCATTTTTCCTAGCAGCTCTTTGAGCCGTCGGCTGTAGGTTCGAACCGTCTTGTTCTTCCTCTGTTTTGTGCCATAAATTTCGGCTACGATCTCATTATCGTCTCTTAGGAGATGAAACTTCGCTTGAAATTCCTTCTTCAAGTCAAGCCATGTGCTAATTTTAGCCTTCTCCGTATCGGAGAACCAGTCGATGGCCACGCCCCTTAGGGTTGTGAGAAACTATGTTACCCACTCGTCCTGATCAGTAACACCATTCGCTCCCCAAATTGTTTCACAAGTGCGACAGTGGCAGACAGGGTCTTCTTTCTCGTCCCCATGGAACTTTGGAAGTTTTTGTTTTTGCACCATGCCTAGTCTTTTTACTACTGGTGGTTGTTGTCCTACTCCGAATGGGTTAGATCCTATAAGAGGTGCTTGACCATTGTGCCCCGGTGTCCCTCCAACACTCCTGTTAGCCCCAGTGTCTTCTCCCTCCCTTGCCTCCTCCCCACTCCGTGGAGTTTACCTAGCCTCTGGTGTGCGTGACAAGTCCCTCAAGTCCCTTAACTGAGTTTTAGTACACTCTATCCTGCGGTGGGTTTCCGCAAGTAACTCCTCTCGACTCCGTGGGTGGTCGTCGGCCTCACCATCCCCTTCCGAGCGTTCCTCCTCCCTTCGCTTATACCTCTGTCGCCTTTCTGCTTGTTGTTCAAGGATCAAGGCACGTTGGGCTACTGCACATTCATCTATATACTCTTGCTTATTTTTGTCTTTATTCAATTTATTGGGCATTAATTCCCATACGACTTTATATATAACAACGATATATAAAAAGTAGAACACTTTTATTCATTCATCCTGTGGGATACAAATCTATGTCAACAATATGACATAATTAATACAATGAGTGTTCTTTATTCCGCCCCGTATGGCTCAAGATTCAAGTGTCCAATCGCATGCCATCTTGTTGCGCTTCCCAACGACGATTGTTTTCTTCATACTGTAGGAGGATCTGTTGGCGTTGTTCTTCGCAAGCAATTTCCTCCAGGCGAGCCCGTTGTGCGAGTGAAGCCTGTGCGAGCAATTGGGGGAGGTGGTTCATCAACTGATTCACCACAGGGCTAACTTCCAGTGCGGTCCACACAGCACTTGTTGGAACTTCCGCCTCCGTGGCCTCTCTTCGGACGTAGGTTTTGATGGCCACCTGAAGCAGGATTGAAAATTCCCTCGTTGTAGTATCTTCTCCGTCGTAGAGCTTTGTTGGTGCATCGTTCGCCTCAGGGTTAATCTCACTCGCGGGTAGGCCCATCGCGTCCGTACGCCATCCGCTCCTTTTCTCGAGTCTGTCTAGGCAACGACGCCAAATGTTTTGCCAATAAAGTGTAATTCAATGCATTGCAAAAATAATAGACATGACAGAATACATCATGACAAAATATAAAGAAACTGAGATCTTCATTTATTCATAATAATGTCAGTACAATGACAATGACCATACTAACTCCATCCCCATGACCAAGGGCTCGCTAATATATAAAGGTGACCGGTTAGTTACCCAGTGTCAATTGTCGACAACCGACGGGTTAACTATCGTCATTAACTCTAATTACATTAAATGTCTTATTGCTTAATTACCCGACAACAAAGCATATTGAAATCTGCTATGGATATAGTTATGATACAAGAAACAAAACTAGGCAAGACTGATATAAATAATTTTAGCAAAAAATTCACCCAATGGCAGATGGAAGTTGTGGAGTCTACAGGGGCATCGGAGGGACTAGGTATAATATGGAGAAAAATGCAGTTGCATTCACATGTCAAACCAAAATGCAAAATTGGATGGTTGGTAGAGTCAGAGCCCTTAATCTAAATCTTGAGTTTATAATCATTAATGTTTATGGCCCAATTCCAACAGACAAAAAGAAATTAGTGTGGCAGGAAATAGAACACTACTTAAATACTCAGGATGAAAAACACAACATCATAGGTGGTGACTTCAACACCATCTTATATTCATATGATAAAAATGGTGGTATAACAACCATTAAACAATCACAAAGAGACTTCGTAAACTAGATAAATAACAATAACTTACTCGAAATCATAACAAAGACAGGTTTTCACACATGGAATAACAAAAGAAAAGATTTTTCCAACATTGTAGAAACACTTGATAGATTCTTCTTTAAAAGAGATCTAACCGATCTTCATACATAATTAAAAACTATAGTATTACCTTGGTCAGACTTTGATCACTACCCGGTACACTTAGAACTTGTGGGGGAAACGAAGAAAATGGGGTATCCCTTCAAGTTTGAAAGAATGTGGTTTACGCATGAAGACTTCGTCCCCAACATACGAAATTGGTGGAAGGATAGTGTCTTTGTAGGATAAAAAATGTATTGTCTGGTCTCTAAGTTGAAAGAGATCAAGCACAAGCTATTAGATTGGAACAAAGAGAAATTTAAAAACATCTTCAAGGAAAAGTCAAGAATTGAGAATGAGCTGGAGACAATAAACACTGATGTGATGCAAAACAGGATGACCTTTGAAACATATGAAGCTAAGAAAATGCTTTTATGTGAATATGAAGGCATTCTAGCCAGAGAAGAGATATACTGGAAACAAAAGTCTCGAGAGACGTGGTTAGAAGATGGTGATCGAAACACCAATTTTTTTCACAACAGTGTCAAAATTAAAAGGGCAACAAACAAAATTACCCAAATCACCAATGACAGTGATCAGATCATAACGGATCAAGATCTGATTTCAAAAGATGCAATTAAGTATTTTGAAAATATCCTTAACAACTGGGAACACTCAGACCTCCCTAACAATAGAAGCTTAACAAATAACATACCCAGACTGATAACAGAGGATGATAATAAAATGTTAAACTCTAAAATCACTCACGAAGAAGTTAAAATGACTCTAGCACAATTTCATGGAGACAAAGCCCCTGGACCGGATGGCTTCCCTGCTAGTTTTTTTCAGAAATGCTGGCACATCTTAGAGGACGAGGTTACTAATGCCTTGGAATCTGCCCACAATGCAGGGAGATTCCTAAAAGAAATTAATAACACCTTTTGGCCTTAATTCCAAAGAAGGAGAACCTCTCAAAATGGGATGAGTTCAGACCCATTTCTCTATGTAACATGATCTATAAGCTACTAGCTAAAGTCATGGTGAATAGATTAAAAAAATTACTGCCTGCCATAATATTAGAAGAACAAACAGGCTTTCTACCCAATAGATCAATTTTAGATAGAATTATTATTGTCCAGGAAGCCATCCACTCCTGTCAGATCCAAGGACAACCTAATATGTTGCTAAAATTGGACATCAAAAAGGCTTATGACAAAGTGGATTGGTACTTCCTTTGCAGATGCATGAAGGCCTTTGGCTTTAACAAACAATGGATAAATTGGGTTTACTTTTGCATATCAAACCCTAGGTTCTCTATCTTACTAAACGGGAAACCAGAAGGCTTCTTTGAAGTTTCAAGAGGACTCAAACAGGGGGATCCTTTATCGCCATTCTTATTTGTAATTATGTCTGAAGCCCTAGGTAGAAGCCTGGATGTATCATAGAGGTCCAACAGACTGACGGGAATTCAAATCATCGGTGGAGTAGAACCATGCACCCATCAACAGTTTGTTGACGACTCAATAATTTTGGGAAAAGGATAGTTAAAGGAAGCTAAGGAAATTAAGAACATATTATAGTCTTATGGGTTGGCCTCAGGAGAGATGGTAAACAAAGAGAAATCGAAAATATTCTTCTTTAAAACAAAAGCACGGGAGGAATACAGGATAGCTTCGTATCTAGGGTACAAAATAGGGCATCTACCAGTCACGTATTTAGGGATGCATCCAGACAAAGGTATCAAAATGAATAAAATTTGGGATCCCCTGATTGAAAAAGTGAGGAAGAAGTTGTCATCCTGGAAAGTCTTATGGCTCATAGGGGCAGGCATATTAACCCTCATAAAAACAATATTAGCAGCAACGCCTATCTATCTTCTATCTTGTATACCACTTCCAAAAGGGACCTATAAAAAACTATCTCAAATAATGAGAGACTTCTATTGGAATGGTGCAGAAGATAAAAAAAAAATGAAACTGATATCATGGGAAAAGATATGTCGAGAAAAGAGTGACAAAGGCACTGGAATAAGAAAATTACTATGGCAAAATATAGCTTTAGGGGCAAAATTGGCATGGAGAATATATACATCCTCAAAATAAAAATGGGTCAGAATCCTTAGGAGCAAATACATAACACAAAACTAGAGAGAGGCAGTATTTAGGGAATCAAACCCACCCAAGGGATCTAGAATTTGGAACTTTATAAGAGAAAGTAGATCACTCATAGTGAACCACCTATCCTGGGATATTCACGATGGTAGAACAACCTTGTTCTGGGAGGATTCCTAGGGTGGTTACCCCTCAATAGATAGACAAATGAACACAACCGGCATTAAAAACCAAATAAAATCTTTATGGGGGAACCATGTAAAGGATTATATGACATTGGCACCCGAATCGACAATGGGATGGAAATGGAAAAACATGCTCTCATTCTTAGTGGACAACAAAGACCAAGAATTGCTGCAAATTCTTGAGGCCAGAATAATAACACTCAGACCTAGGCCAGGTGAGCTTATATGGTCAAAGTCAAAGGATGGTCAATACAACTGCAAAGATGGTTTTAGAACCATATATGATGAGGCAAACATTATCAAAGACTACTCCCCTAACACAATTTGTTGGGACAAATTCGGTCTCCCAAAAGTTGGCTTCTTTGCTTAGGCGGCATTTCAGGGAAAGGTCCTAACTGCGGAGCAATTTAAACTTAGAGGTTTCGAAGGACCCTCAATTTGTGTCTTATGCAAGAAAGATGAGGAAACAAATGACCACATATTCACAATTTGTAACTACACACAGAGATGTTGGTACTGGTTGATGGCACAATTAGGCTGGTTAGGTGCCATCATCCCTTACCTAAAGGATTGGCTCAGAAATTGGCCAATCATCAAAAGGAATAGCATCTTCCACAATCTATGGATATGCAGTCCAGTAATAGTAATCTGGGAGGTTTGGAAGGAGAGGAACAAACGAATCTTTCAGGAAACAGAAATAAAGGTAGAAAACTTGATAGAAAAAATAGAAGCCTCCATCACAAAAACCTCCAATAATAGGAATATGACCATTCCACAACATGATAAGACATTTGCAGAGTGGGATAACTATATAAAAAAAATAGTGGAAGGGGATCAAAATCCCTCCTTTCTTTGGTAAGCGAAACATAGATAAGATCGAGGATAGAAAAGCATGCAAATGGGTGCCCTCGGAGACTGGATGGTGCAAACTCAATTTTGATGGAGCATCCAAAGGCAATCTAGTGGAGGCAGGGGCAGGATGTATAATTCACTCACATGAAGGGATATGTATTGGATCGAGTTCATGATATCTAGGGCATTGCACTAACAATGAGGCAGAACTGTTGAGCCTAATAGAAGGTTTAAACCTATGCAAGCAGTTAAAAATATCCAAATTAGAAATAGAAGGAGAGTCGACCATTATTGTTAATGCAATAAGGACCAGAAAAATGCCGAATTGGGAGCTTAGAAGCTTATTGGATAGAGCCCTTTCGCTAATGGGAAGCTTCTCAGACTACACGATCAATCACTTCTCAGACTACACGATCAATCACATCTATAGGGAAGCTAACACATTGGCAGATAAGATAGCCAATTTAGGGGCAGATTGAACAAATAGAACTACATCATCAACACACGAGCATTTAGAACTAGATACTTGTACGCAGATAGAAATTGAGACATAATCCTAGAAACAGTATATTCATAGGACATCATATATAGATGCACATATACATATATAATTATATATACAGGTATATACAGACATATATATAGTTATAAGCGCATGTAATCACATATATACGTATCAATAATATCCTCAGAGAAGAGACTACTAACTTCTATAGCAATCGAATACAATACATACACAGACAGATATAGACAGGGTTAATTACAGACAAGAATATGACAAAATTGCATACAGTACATACACAGATAGATACACATCCACACTCACATAGAGATATACATAAATTCCTATATATATAGACATGTATAGACTCAGAGGTCGAAAATGCAAAACACGGCTTGAACTCTTAGCAAACTGGAGACACAAGGATATAAGACAAATCAAGAATAAATGACAGAGCGATCAACAATCTCAAATCGACACGACATGACATAATTGGGATGGCACCTCCGCAGATGTGACAGATACACACATGCTCATCTGGACACATACATCAAGATTAAATATCCAAAGCTATATTTACTTACATATATATGCATATATATACAGATATATAAGTATGTATATAGATATATATGCGTATAAGCAGATATATGTATATGCATATGTGTATATTTATAGATATATGCATATGAGTGCATATATGTATACATAAAATCTACATATATGCATAAAGGCATATACATATATGTAGACACGTACATGGACAAAATTTAATAGAGCAAATATATACCTACATAGAAATATAGATATATATGCCCACATATGTGTGTGTGTGTAGTATATAACAATGATTAAACATCATCAACCAGAAATCATCATGAAGATATTGCTCGGTTGCTTGAGTAATCATGTATGTATAAGGCAAGGGAGTAAGGCAAACCAACAATCATAAAAAAAGTAATCATCACTCCCACAGTCATACATCAAGGCATTTTGGGATTGGAAATATGTCAAAATTATCAACAAGCAATCATATTACATATTGAAAGGCAGATAGGTAAGCATCATGAGACTAGCCTGGCACAACCGGGGTCACAATTTGTAGAACCGACACTATTGGTTGACATAGCTAGTATATCTTTGCATAGGCATACATCACTTCACTCTACCTAAAAATGGATTCCAACATTTGTCTCTGCCCTAAGAAGCATGAAATGTCCTTCATCGGAGAAATCTCTAACAAATGATGGTCGGTTATCCTAAAAACGGAAGATGATTTGGTCATACATGCAACCAAAAGGATTCTGGGTGATGAGATTATCCTCTCAGAACATAGGAAGAGAGTTAACAACAGCATCCTAGTAGGGTTTGCAGCAATATTACTCACAATGGGAGAAGTAAAAGCAGTCACAGTCACATTATGTAGCTTGATCTTCAAAGAAGAATACTTGGGCAAACTGGAAATGGTGATAAAATGTGTGGATGATAATCTCCAAATTCCCTACTTGGAAGACTACTCCAAAGTGGCAGAAGCTATAGATAAGGATGAGGTGCTCAATGTAGAGTTCAAAAGGCCCATTCTAAGTAATAAAGATCAGAAACTCTTTCATCAAAGACAAACAAATATTGTAAGAAGCATTGCATTTCTTAAGAAATGGCTTGGAGTGGTAAAAGAACCGGAAGGGGAATGATGGGTGAGTTATATGGTAGAAGAGGGATGGACCTCGTTCCAGGCTGATAACCCCACCAAATCACAGGCCTCTGATATGGAAGCTACAGATGAAAAGGAAGAATATTAAGCTTCAATTACATAGTTTTTGTTTTCTATTACTATTATAACGAATCTTATACATAGAGATATATGAAATGCAGTTAGAACATGGTACATAGTGAACTGTTTATTTCCTTTGATATAGCATACACAGCCAAGGGGAAGATACTCATTGTATGAAAATATCAAACATATAGTTATACTAGTTAAGTGAAGTTTAGAATGTGGATGTTTTATGAAGTAGCCATAAACTAAAGTATAGTAATAGGGGGTACTTTAAAGGTTCTAGCATATTGGTTTACTTTAGCATTTATACTCAAATAGATATAAATCTCGAATATCATAGTAAGAGTCTAAAAGTACAAGCTAGATAGGTTGCGTTGTTGGCATTCTACACTCTAATGAGAATAGTTGATGTTGTCATTGATGGAAACCAACTGGAAACCAACCGGCAACAAGTTTCTACATATGCACCGACATCACAGATATCATACACTGGCAGGCACCAACACCGACAGGCACTTTCACTAGCATCTAGTTTACATTGGAAATGAAGTATACCGACACTCAGACTGGCATGGGATAAAGTTTTGTTTATGTGAATTGTTTTGTAAATGTAATTTACTATTTGTAAGCCGACTTGGTATATTGTATAGACTCGTATATGTATGAGATCTCATAGGTCATTTTGGATGAGGTAGTGATGAAAGAATGTAATGAATAGAAAATTATTGTATGAGGTGATATAGTGGACAATGAAGGTTTTGGTTAAGGTATCTAACTGAGCTTAAACCGGTACTGAACCAGGCATTTAAGATGCTATTTTGAGCAATACATTGTATTAGATTTAATTATCCATATTGTAGTCAGTGAGACTCTTTTGAGCAGTGCGCTCCAGGCAGTTGGCCTTCCAATATGTGCAGACCCTTATTGAAAGTAGTATTTATTCATTGACCAATAAGTAAATATTGTGGGTCACAAATCCCATTGAGGTTTTTCCCACACCGGGTTTTCCTCATTAAAATATCTTGTGTTATGGTGTATTTCTATGTTGTCTTTGTTATTTGTGTTTACTATATTAATTCTTGTTTACCGGTACACTGTTTTGGGTTGCAAAGTTATAAATAAGTTTAAATATTCATTCCACCGGTTAGACATTGATTCACCCTGCCCCCCTCTCAGTGTCTTTGGGACTGTCATTGAATCTAACAATTGGTATCAGAGTCTAGTCCTCTATTTGCAAAATCCTAACAACTTAAGGAAGATTCTAAAACCGCTACAGATGGAGAACTTAAGAAAACAGTTGGAAGGAGCTCTTGAAGATTTTGATGCAGAAAAATTGAAGAATATCAAACTTAAAGATGATCTGAGGATTGCTAAGGAATTTATTAAAGGACTTCAAGAGAACCTGGTTATGGCACAAAATAAGAGAAAAGAACTTCATGCGCAAATGCAGAAACATAATGATGAAAAGGAAACTCTTAGTGATATTGCAGACAAGTTAAGGCAAGAGAACACTAACATGAGAAATGAAATGCAAGACTTAACCATGAGGCTATGTAAGGATCTTCAAGACAGGAAGAAGAATGAAGAAGACTTGACTAGGAGACTTAATGATAGAGGTAATGAAAATCTAAGACTTTGTCATGAAATTGATATATGCTAAAGATAAATCTGATTCACATGCAACTTGATAAAGATGAGCTTGTGAGACAAGTTGGAATTATTGAAAATGAGTTGATCACTGCAAATGAACACAAAGACAAATTCAAGAAAAGTTTAGAAAGACTTGATGACATGTTGAAAAGACAAAAACCTGATGGAGATACAATTAGACTTGGATTTGAACATAGAGAAAGTTTCAGGACTACAAACAATCAAGATCATAGTAAACCGGTAAGAAAGTTTCAGGACTGCAAACAATCAAGATCACAGTAAACCGGTAAGACAACCAAATGCTTATAAATTCAATGGGAAATGTTTCAATTGCAATAAATTTGGTCATAGAGAAAATTAGTGCAGATTTAGAAATAATCAGAATACAAACTTACCCACCGGTCAATGTCTCAAATGCAATAAAGTTGGTCACAATTCAGAGAATTGAAGAATGAATGTGAAATGCTATGTTTGTGGTAGATTTGGGCATTTATCTAATCAATGCAGAACACAAACTGGTCAAGGATATGGAAAAGCTATTGAGAGGAATAATGTAACTTTTTATGCATGTAACAAGATTGGGCATATTGAAAAGTTTTGTAGGAGCAAGACTATACCGGCGAACAATAAACAATCCAGTGTGAAGGGAAGAGAAAAGGTAAATGAAATAAAGCAAGAATTTTCAAAACAATGGATTAAGAAGGGAGATCGGAAAGTTGATGAATCTATCTCTGCACCGGTAGAACAGAGTAACCCTCCGCTGGTAGGAGATTATTCATCTAACTAAGGAATAATCCTTAGTGGGTATTGCAGCAAAATGAAAATCATGCATTTTACCCTTGGTTGATGGGAAGAAGACACATTTCTTCTTTATCGGCAGATATGTTAAGTTTTCACTTAACCGACGAGCATTTAATGTGGTTTTAAAGAACCTTTTTCGCTATAAAGCACCAGAAAGCCCTCATTTCGACTCACCAAGCATTCAAGCATTCAAAGAGCATGAGATTGAGCAAGGGCATTCTAAGGCGAAGCAACGAAGTGATTTTCAGACATTCAGAGAATTTCAAGTTAAGAGGTATTTATCAAAATGGCAACTTCATCTTCTATTCCTAAGTTTATTGTAAAACCTATGGGTGAACTCACAATACTGTTTCCCACTTTTTAACCAACTTTGACACTTAGATGAACATTTTGAAAAAAACCTTCACTTTCTGACACCTATAACTTTTAAGCCATTAAGAATTTGAAGATCATGTAAACTAGTGATTTGTAACATCTTGTTTGTAGATTTTAAATATTTTTAAAAAAAATTTGTGAATAAAATTTTATTAATTTTTCTATCTCCCTTAAAAAATATTTTTTTATAGTAAAGAACATTTTTTAAGAGTGATGTGCATCCCGAAATGCATAATTTTTTTTTAATAAATGAAAAAAACTTAATTCTTTTGAATTTTGGTTTGTAACATCAATACCCAAGTCATGTTGTTGGTTTGATAGTGATATGTTGAATATTTTTCATTTTACTAAGTTTTGAAGTTTGACTAATTATAAATTAGATATAGGTGTACGTTTGAACACTAAATTTTTCTATATACATTAAAATTCAATTTTATTTTTTTTGTTAGAAAGAAGACATCAATACCTAGTGCATAGATATTTTTTAGAATTTTTTTGAATTAGTTTACTATTTTTCCCAATGCATTGAACAAAGAAGTTCATGTTCGGTGAAAAACCTACATTCATAAGAAATAAAATAAAAATATATTAATGAAATTAAATATATTAAAAAATTATACTATTTGGAAAGTTTATAATAACACTAAATAATTAAAAAAATAAAACTTCTAAATGAATTCATTTGACCCCCCTAAAGCTAATGTAAATTTGGTTTTTTATCAACATTTGATAGATGCAAAGGAGACTCCATTGCAAGTATTTTTTAGAAGTAGAGAGGTTCTATCCAAAAAAATTTGATCTAAGAGACTTTGATTTAACTCTCTTCAATTAATTACTTCAAATGGGACCTCTTAAATCTTAAATCATTATATTTTCTGAAAAATGTATGATTTCAACAAAAATCAAGATGTACCAAAAAGTGAGAACCAACATTGTGAGTTCACCCCTATCATTGTTGAAAACATCAAACGCCCTAGACCCGTGTTTAAGATTATTCCTGAGATTGCAAAGCAAGATGATTCTGTCCAAGTTTTTTTGAAAATTCAGAAAGGTGTCACATTTGCTAAAGACCCTAGAATCTACATCCATTGCAACATAGAAGACCTGTGGATTGAGGATTTGAAGAAAATGTTCAATGAGGTCATTATCGATGAATAAGGTGTGATTAAACTTGAACATAAGATTGTGGAAGACTTAGGTTTGTAGAAATACTCAACATTCCCGAATTTCCAAAGGAAGTTGTACGACTTGTATTGAGCAGAGTCCATGGAGAGTTCATGTGGTTAGAGTTTGTTTGCAAGATGACCAAGGAATCAATTAAGGCAGTTATTGGTTTACCCTCAACCAGTAGTAGGCCTGATTAAACCAAGAAAATACCTAACAAGAGTGTGACAAGATTAACCGGAGCCACATCTGATAGCATGTGACTTAGAGTCAATTATGTTAAGGATATAAATGTGAGATATGTAAGTATGATACTTGGATATAAAGCAACACATGCTAATAGACTGAATTCGGTTTCTAGCCTTTGTATTCACAGTGCATATGAGATGGTGAACAGTAATGCTAAGATTGATTTTTGTGAATGGCTTAAAGATGAACTGATTGACAATTTGGAGAAGATTAAGGGAGATAAGAAAGGTACTTTCTGTTTTGGGAACCTACTAGTATGCTTAATGTTATAATTTACCAAAGAGATACCCGACATAGGTCACAAAGATTTTGGTTATGACATCCCGGTAGGCAAATAGATGCAGGAATATTTCATCGATATGGGCACTGACTGTGATAAGAACATTGCAGATTACTTTAAATCTTTTCAAACTAAGATGAGAGCAAGAGAGAGATTACCATGGAGCATAGTTGATAAGTATGACAAGCAAATCTGTTTTGTTATTAAAAGAGATGAGACTTGGATGGAAGCAGTAAGCCCTAGAACTATTTAGGTTATTGAGATGGGTTATGAGGTAGACCTACTTATTCTGGAAACATATGCAAAAGCCCTACTTGATGCACCTAGGGAGCCATCTAAAGGAATATTTGGTAATGCTGAAACTATTGCAAGTAATGTATCTATGCAGAAAGAAAGGAAGAAAAGAGAAAAATTTATCAAAGATGCCTCTAAGAAGGCTAGTGAAATTAAGGAAAATGTCATGAATATCAGTGGTATATCAGCTAGTAAGCTTAAAGGACTGCAACCAGAAGCACATGTTTCACTGGTTGTGACATCTTCTGATACTAACAGTGGCGAGGTTGTTGAGTTTAAGAGAGTGGAAAGGAAAAAGAAAACCCCACCGGTACCTTCTCCTCCTCCTAACAAAACCAAAACACAAAGAAAGAAACAATAGGCAGTTAGGGAACCATAAAAGAAGCTTACACCAAAAAAGAAACAGACACCAGTTGCCCCTATACTAGATGGTCTACTAAATGAAATAACACAAGAAGGTAATCTAGTAAATGTAAATAAATGGTATCATTATTTTAAAGATTCTGACAAAGAAACTATTGAAGAAAGCATTATTCTACACTTGGATATTTACAAGAAAGTTTTGATTGAGGTTGTGGATGTTTTACCTAATGATCTCTATCTGAGACTTGAGGATAAACGACTATCAGTGATGGAACTTGACAACAAATTGAAATTTGAAGCACTTTTGGTTGTACATCTAGTAAACTCTTAGGAAGAGAAAGATGAGCTTATATCTGAAGCTAACCGGTCAGTATTTGTCAGTGGGCACCGACAAGTAAGCCTAATGGTTGGAAGGGTTAAGAAAATTGCAGATGAGACTGCAGACATCTGGGACATTTTTTTTGTTGAGAAGGAAAAGAAAGAGGAAAGAAACAAACTGAAAATGGACAAGACATTCAAGGTATATCAGGAAGATAAGGGAAAAGGTAAAGTTGGTGGTGTTCCTACTATAAAGATTATAGATAATCTTCCACTACCACCTCAGGATACCCCTCAGGTACACACAGCTAATCCACCGGATATGGCTACTGAAGGTATAACTCATGATGATACTAACTTGGAGTCTAAAATACTTTTCACAATGAATGTAGATACACAAGATATAAACATTGTTGTAGATAAGGAACATGCAGCTAATAGTGAAAATATAGAGATCTCTGAGAAATCGACACACACTTTAGGCTCTCAGAAGACTGAGAAACCAACACAAACTATTGACTCTCAGAACACTGAGATACCGTCTCAAGCAAAGTAACCGAAAACTAAGAAACCTACGGAGGATAAGACAACTAACACAAAGCAACATGAATCAAGGAAACTGATAGTTGAAGAGGTACTTGTACAGACTAAGAAACCATCAAAGGAAGAGGTACATACACAAACAAATCCACCGGAAGAAAATGTAAGCAAAGAGCAACAATTTTTTGGCAATAAGGAACAAATAATAAAGGTAGTTGGAGAGTCTAGCACATCAGCAGGAGAATTTAGACCGACTAACATCACATATGTTCTTTTGGATTCTATCAAGAGGATAACAGATTGCAATGCCTTAACATTTAAGGCTATTGATAACACATTACCTATCTTGAAAATGATTGCACCTACCTGTAAGATAGATCACATTAATTATTCTTTAGGTAAATTGGACACATTGTCCAAATTTATTGCTGAAAATGTTCTAACTCTGGAAAAGGTGAATGAGGATACCATTAAGGAGAGAGTTGACAAAGAGAAAAATACATTCTTTGATAGCACTATAAATAATTGTACCGATCACTTGGACACAATTTTACCGATACTTAATTCTACAATTTTGGAGTATAAGGAGCTATACAGAGAAGCATGTAAACCTCACTGTTTGATAGAGGATATAAATGAGGAAATCAAGAAGACACAAAAAGAAATCGATGATATTGCAAATAATTTGATAGGTTCTTTAGGACTTATCTCAAATTTTGAGCAGAAAATGGAAGTTTTCAAAGAGAAGTTAGAGAAGCTTGAGAAAGAGAAAGCAAGGATAAGGTCAAAAGCTCGAAAACTCAAAAGTAAACTTGGTCCAAAATTGGACAGTCTCATTACTCAATAGGTTGAATTATCTAAGGCAACAGTTCAAGGAGAATGATCACCGAAGCAACAAATGCACTATCTAACCGACATGATCCAACAGACTGAGACCATTCTCTCTGACAGGAACAAATTCATGCAGAACCTAAATCTAGTTTTGGCAAACATTTTTCAGATTGTAACCAACAGGTTACAGGCGATGAGGTAGCATTTTTGTATTATTTGATTCTTTTTTACATCCTTTGTCATTGATGTCAAAGGGGGGGTAGTAGTATAGAGGAAAAAATTAGTATGGAGAAAATAAATGCATAGAGGAGATCACTTGCTCAGGGGGAGCACTTCTTTTTGGATTTCATTTTTGGATAGCAGTTTTGGATTTTTCTCATGAGTGTTGCCATCAATGTCAAAGGGGGAGATTGTTGGCATTCTACACTCTAATGAGAATAGTTGATGGTGTCATTGATGGCAACCAACCGACAACAGGTTTCTACACATGCACTGACATCACAGATATCATACACCGACATCTAGTTTACACCGGAAATGAAGTATACCGGCACTCAAACTGACATAGGATAAAGTTTTGTTTATGTGATTTTTTTTGTAAATGTAATTAACTATTTGTAAGCCGACTTGGTATATTGTATAGACTCATATATGAATGAGATCTCATAGGTCATTTTGGATGAGGTAGTGATGAAAGAATGTAATGAATAGAAAATTATTGTATGAGGTGATACAGTGGACAACGAAGGTTTAGGTTAAGGTATCTAACTGAGCTTAAACCAATACTGAACCAGGCATTTGAGATGCTATTTTGAACAGTACAATATATTGGATTTAATTATCCATATTGTAGTCAGTGAGACTCTTTTGAGCAGTGCGCTCCAGGAAGTTGGCCTTCCTGCATGTGCAAGCCCTTATTGTAAGTAGTATTTATTCATTGGCTAGTGAGTAAATATTGTGGGTCACAAATCCCACCAAGTTTTTTCCCACACCAGGTTTCCTTGTTAAAATATCTTGTGTTATGGTGTGTTTCTATGATGTCTCTGTTATTTGTGTTTACTGCATTAATTCTTGTTTACCGGTACACTTTTTTGGGTTGCAAAGTTATAAATAAGTTTAAATATTCATTCCATCAATAAGACATTGATTCACCCCCCCTCTTAGTGTCTTTGGGACTGTCATTGTATCTAACATGTGTTAGTATCAATCCTTTGTTGGCCAGTGTTTACACTTCTGGTATTATTGTAGACTAGGTAATCTTTCAAAATATAGCCAACAATTTTTTATGTTGACTTAATTTGAAAGAAACCTAGTCTATAATAACAATAGGGGTGAGTATACATAAATAATACTGGCTTTTATTCTTCTCTTGGCACTAACAGTTAACAAAGTGGTTTTGCAGAAGAATGTCTTGAAAATTTGTTTTGCAGGATAAGAAGAAGGTGACAAATATGGCAACAGTGAACTTGGAAAGTTTGGCAGAAATACAATATCTCATGTAAATCAAAGAGGCTACCGATGAAGGACCTTTTGATAAGTCAGAATGCAAAACATGTAAAAGGTCATATGTAAATTAAATGTTATTAGATTGACTGGACCTATGGTCCCGAGCAAGGCCAGAGGTTTTCTCCTCTCCGCTCTTTCCTACCGGCGCCGACACTGAGTGGAGATTGTAACACTTTTTATTAATAAAATACAGCTTAGGTCTTTTTACCGAGCAAAAAAAAATCACTAAAAAAAATAATAAATTTTTGTATGAAATGCTATCTTTAATTTTTTTTGCTATTGTTTATCATAAGTTGAATTGGAAAGAAGCGCTTCTTGGCTTGGTTTGCATGACGATATCATTGTTGATTCTATCAAACAAGTTGTTTTAAGACATTTGGAAAGCTAAGTGTACCATTGTATTCTCAACCAATTATTTTTAGGAAAATTGGTGTTTCAATTCTTTACTCTAACATAGTTTTGTTAGCTTGCTTTTTAATTTTCACAAACCATGGCACAACTTCATCAAATTCAAGATCAATCTAATAAGCTTCAAAATAGTTGCAATATGGATTTTTGTAAAGTGTTCTTTCTATGTAATGCCTCTTCTATATAATGTCGTTTGTTGGATTTTTGTGATGTTTTTTCGCTTTTAGTTGCTAGTTGTTATTGTTGCCCTTTAGCTACTATTGGTACCTGTTATTTTTTGTACTCTCGCTTTGATTCATTTTTAAAAAATCAATTGAATTAATTATTCTTAATATCTATTAATATTTTTATAAAAATATTTGTTATACATTGTAGTTGTGAGTGAAATGGTGGATTAATTTTTTTTAAATATATTTATTTTTATTTTATATTTATTCATCTAAAACTTATAATATTAATGACGACATATCTTGTTTTTTATGTCATGTTTCTTTTAAAAATATTATGTTTATAATCAATATTAATATTTTGACATCTAAATGGTTGATAAGTAGGATATATTTTCCACAAAAAGTCAAATTGTGATACTATTAGGATTCAACTATGTAGTTTTTTAGTCAAACTCATTGACCCATGTTTCATAAGTGGTGTTTCATAAGAACCCATTCATATTTAAGATAAAAGGTAAAGAGTTTTTTTAACACACTCACATCATTACACTCTACACCTTGTTGTCATTGTAGTAAAAGGAAACTAACAACGTCATTATAACAATTTGCACATAACCCATAAAACAAATCTATGCAAATAAGTACTCAAAAGCCATATGCAAAAGAAGTAAACATACCCATAAAAGATGACATAAGATACATTCTGAGAAAACTCTCATGAGGGAAAAACCTAGCTTGTAAAATCATCCATCCTCTATGTATTATTCAAATATGCAACATTACAATATATCCGTGAACATCTCTAAATCACAAGCCCTCTACAAACACTCCATGTGAACAATCATATAACACACATCCCACATGCCATGCTTCAATTCCTCACAAATGTTACAAGAGATTCTCTCAACCCCTTAGCTAAAATAGCCAACCTTAAACAACCACCCTTGAGGTTGCTTTTATAAAAACAAGCTCCCATGAATCATCAAGTGGTATTACATAAACGGATGTGACTAATATCATGAGATTACAAACCATTGACCCCACATTTAATATTGGGTATTAATTTTTCACTTTACTAAATTACTTTCCCCAATATTAAATACAATATAATATATTAATGTGAAACCAACAATAAATATGAATCGCAATGTTGCAATACAACACATAAAGTGGCTCCAAGAACATTATCTCCTAGTGATGCACATTTATCTAGGTTCTCCTAGGTGCACCACACATGTATAATAATAAATAATATATTATAAACATTATGCAAGCCATACAACAACTAATCCCAACATGTAGAATGACTCTTGACATTAATTAAATAGTCCAGACATCAAAATAATAAGAAAATACTAAAAAAATATAGCTAGCAATTGCAACATTAATAATAAAAATAGACATATATGTTTGATAACTCCTGATGCTCTGCGAAAAGGATTAGAAAATTTGTTTGATGACAACACACACAAGAGTAAACGTTAGTGTTAGCAACAAAAGATTATCCTAAATAGGCATATCAAAAAAGATACCAAAAGCATAAGAGAATATTTAACTAGGAAAGTAAATATAATGAGAAATCTTCAAATGCCTCCTAACATGCTCTTAGCTCCTTCTCCTTTGTTCATCTCCTCTCCAAGTTCCAAACTAGTGTAGCTCTCAGCAGTTTTTTGCACTATGGATGCTTATGGAGGTTCAAGATTGAAATATTTACTCTAAATGTGAATAAAAGCTAATACTAGATGTTATGATTCTAAAATGATTTATTTTAGACCAAAATAACAAGATATTAGTGATTTATGTTAAATGCTCTCTAAAATTCTCTATAACTTAGATGCATACAAGTTTTCAGGATCTGGATTATGAAGAAATGGGCTCTATTTATAGGAAAAATGGAGCAATGGATGGTTGAGATTGAATAATCTCAACAAGGGCCAGGATTGAATGATATTTAATCCATGTAAAGGCTTTCAACCCAATCCCAGGATGACAAGTGTCCATATGAGATAGGTTGAGAGGAGAGGGAATAAGCATTAAATGCTTAACATGACCTGAGAGTTAACTTGGGAGTTAAGGTCAAGGTTAGGTTGAATGAATAAAATCTTTATTTCAAAGAATAAAGCTTTTATCCAATGGATAAACTCTTGTGCAAAAGCAAAAGGGATAACCATGGTCAAAACAATAAATACTTGAGGAGACACATGAGTGCAAGTTGAAATAACCATAAATGGTTATGTAAGAGCCATTAATGGTCATATAAAAGTCATTAGTGGTTTTGAAAGACTTTAGGGGTTAGCTTGTTGGACACACAAAACATTTAATGCTTTTCAAAGACTTTGAAGTCTTTGAGAAGTGACTCCAAGTTGCTTCGGAATGTGACAATAATTAGGGAATGGATTAGGCTAATTAGGAAGGGGTTAGAAGAATCTAGAAGGGGGTTTAGGAATGCAAGTGGATTTGGTGGGTGAAGGAAAATAGGGTTTTATTTAAAATAAAATTCTTTTATTTCAATAAATGTGTGCAAGCTGCATTTGTAGGAAAATGCAAGTTGGGGGTGGGGGGGGTAATGATTTAAATAAATATTTTATTTTATTTATTTAAAAGAGGAAAAAGGGGATTAAATGAAATAAATATGATTTATTCATTTAATTGATTTGTGAATTTGGTATAATGAATTAATTAAAATAAATTGAATAATTTATTTAATTAATAGGAGAATGTTTGAAGATGAATTAATTAAATATTAATTTAATTAACTGATGGCTAGTAGATTTTTAATCAAATAAATAGGAAATATTCATTTAATTAAATTGGACAAATTTATGTGACTACATTTGCCCCTCTTTGAGACGGTGCGGTTTATCGCGTCGTTTCAAAGAAAGAAAAACAGGTGTAAAGAAATTTCCCATAAAATAGTAATTTAATGGGTGGTATGCCCCCCTCGAAGGATGGGCCGAGAAATTTTGAAAAATCAAGCGATCTCTCAAAAAAGAATGAAAATTGGCAGGGTGATAGAAGAGAAGAAGTTAGCTATGTTAATGAAAAATAGAAGAAATCGGAGATAAAATGGAGAAATGGGAGGCTTGGGAAGTTCACGGGGACCACGGCAGTGAACGGGGGAAAGTTATGGTTACGGTGAAGGGTTTATATGGGGAGAAAAGGGTGAAAATAGGTTCATTTGCAATCGCGATCATAGCGAAACTTTAGCTCTGATAGTGACTTTTTGGAAGAGCAAGGAGCAGTCAGGATGTCAGTCCTAGTAGCAGAGCACCGATTTGAGCAAGTCCGACGATTCCAGCGGCCAGATGACTACGGACCAACGGTATGTGAATTGGAGTTTTTGAATTTTTCATTTTTTTTATGCATTTTTAGCTAGGTCCAAGTTGAGTCGAGACAATAGCGCTGAAACTGTGTTTTGGCGCTTTTGTCAATTTAATTAGCGTTATTGTGTCGCAATGGCACTATTGTGCAGTCGTTTTAGCACTTTTGCAAACCTTAGCACTATTGTATAGTTGTTTGAGTGCTATTATGTTTTTAGCGCTAGTGAGGAGTCATATGAGCGCTATTGATGTGAAGCAGCGCTATTGTCTAGTTGATGTAACGCTTTTGTAGTTTAAGCGTCGTTGTATAGGTTATTGAACGCTTTTGTTAGGCGATTAGCGCTTTTGTGTGGAATGAGCACTTCTGTGCAGAAAAATAGATGCCCCAGTGTTTGAACAGAGAATCTGCGGATGTCAATGATGGATGGATGGATGGAGATGTAAAGTGAGAGTTGTTTTGAACCATAGCAACCTTGATGAGACTTAGGTCATTAGGATAAATGTCTGTTGAAGTCTAAATGTGTCATGATTGCTTACATGTTGAGACCCGAAGATACTTGATCAGAGTATATGTTGATAGTCTAGGTTTAAACTTTAAGAAAGTTTGAAACAAAACAACTGATGATGATGGTTGATGCACTTGTGTAAGAGGATATGTGCGTCTTACAGTTGCGCAAGAGGCATCTTTCTACACAGGGGCTATGTGATCGGCTGACAGAGGTTGAGGTTGATTGCATTGCAGCAACTGGGTTGTATGACATGATGTATATGCCCATGATTCAGATGAATCACAGTTTGATGACAGCATTGGCAAAGTGCTGGCACAGTGAGACATGCATGTTTCACTTGGCGTAGGGGGAGATGACTGTGACACTAGAGTATGTATGGCGCATCCTGCATATACCTATTCGAGGTGAGCTGGTGACATATGACAAAGCATGGGGGACCCTGGCGGTACAGAGATTTTTTGATGAGGACATGTATATTGATGATGGCTCGATAGCTTGGGAGGATATCGCTGCATTGTACGAGCCATTACCAGCAGTGTTGTCAGGGATCATTGGGGGGCTACTGTGTCCTGATAGGCGATCACATGGTCTGGTCGTTGGTTGGGGGCAGGTTATTAAGCAGATGATTATGGAGGGGACCCGGTTTGCATTGGTACCGTGCATGCTAGTGCACTTATATCAGGAGCTTCATGAGGTAGTATACCACAGGAGAGGCTCATTAGCAGTGGGAGTGACATTGTTGCATATATGGGCGTGGGAGCACTTACCGGTTACTCAACCTGTGAGTTTTAGATTTCGAGCAGTCGACCAGCCCTATGTATTTATGTATAGCGGTATGATGAGTCAGCCCCACCTGGGGAAGTTAGAGCGGTGGCGGCGGGCGCTGGATAATTTGGATGCAGTTATTTGGAGACCTTATATTGAGTGTGAGCCCTGGGAGGATGATGTAGAGGCATTGTCGTATGTATTCATGACCCGATTCCTCATTGGGAGGACAGCTTACCATGTAGAGAGATAGGTGTCAAGCAAAGTTTTGAGATAGTTTGGGCGGCGACAGGGATTGCCTAGGAGATAAGGGGAGTATGCCAGGGTGGTATGAGAGAGGTATGCATGGGGGACAGTACTACCCTATGATCAAGCTTTGGCAGAGTTTCGGATGCTACAGGTGAGGCCATGGGATATACGGTCGAGGGTGGTAGATGCAGGGGTGTCGGAAGAGTATACGTAGTATATGGCGGCTCATTCGATACTTCGGATATCAGATCCAGCAGAGCCAATTCTCGATTTTGAGGAGGATAGGGGATGGAGACGGAGGAGGAGAGGAGGTCAAGGACTAATAGTAGGTGGATGAGGGAGAGGAGATGGTGGTGATGGAGGAGGTGGTGATGGAGGAGGAGGAGGAGGGGCAATGGTGGAGGTGGTGGATTCGGAGGTCGAGGTGGAGTTGGTGGGCGGGTTTAGCGGAGAGGGAGAGGCGGTTTGCCACTGTGGATATCACAGGGTCCTTTGATACAGGGAGGAGTGAGATTGGTGGGGAGAGGTATGGAGAGGGAGGTATTGATGGAGAGAGGGGAGGGAGCCACTAGAGAGGGAGATACAGGCAAGGCACCTATGGATATAGGGGAGAGAGCCACTGGAGATCTTTGAGATCATATGATATTACATTTGTAGACTCGATTTACAACAACCGAGACACAGGTGGAGGATCTAGAGGCGGAGGTGGCAGCCAGAGATGTGCAACTATTTGCATGAGAGTCAGAGCTGACTGTAGTGTTGCAGGAGAGAGATCAGGCCATGGACAAGGTGATCCAGTTGCAGGAGAGAGTGAGGGTTTTAGAGGGAGTACAGGGACAGGGGCGATCTGTGGAGGCATTGGCGAGGGAGGTACAAAGAGCAGGTGGAGAGGTTGATTATTGGCGAGGCCTATATGAGCAGGAGGTGCCATCTAGTCGGCGGGTACTGAGTTATTCACAGATGCGTCGGGAGAGATCAGAGCGGTCTCAGAGGATGTAGAGCAGTGGGGGTGTGTGTTAAGTTTTGATACTAAATGTAAAGTACTGAAGCCAATAGCTAACAAGATGAGAGGGGGGGTGAATCATACAAACTTAATCTTCCATAAAAACAACAGATTCAACCTCGGTAACTTATACTTCAACAATATAACCAAAAAATGTTAAACATGCTAACTCATTAACACATAATCATCATAACACATATAACACCAGATTTAACGTGGAAACCCAAATAGGGAAAAACCACTGTGGGATTTCAAACCCACTAAGAAATATACTCTTCTAGAGTATGCTTGGTTAAAAGCAAATCCTGTTAAAGATTACAAACACATTGCTAGATGTGACCCGGTTAAGGGATTTCCCTCAGATCTGTTAGGATCTTCACTTTGTTAGAAGTGACCTTTTCAAAGGATTTCAAACACTCATTTAGAATGTTACCTTGCTAGAGGGTTTACAAATAAGACTGTTAAGTCCACTCGGTTAAGAGATTTCTCTGTTATTCAGAATAAACAACAGTAGTAAATATATCTGCAACTTCACATCTAAAATGCTAAAGCAGATTCTTATTTGTTCAAAACAATCTAGTCATAGGACTTATCTTGTCCCTCTGCTGGGCTTCATACTCTGTTATTCAAACAGGTCTTCAAGCTTTTGTGCTCAGTAATCACTATGTAGCATCCATGTGCTTACACTTGCATGCATGCATTGTTTATCAACAATTCCTTATTTATAAACAATTTGCTAACCGCTGAATCTCCTTGATCACATTTCCCATGATCAATCTTAGCCATCAGATCTTCAATCTTGACTAGATTCAATGTATCATTCGATCTGAAAAATGTTTTACCTTGCCTCGGGACTTGCATTCCTTTCTTGGAACTTGCACAAGGTTATTGCAGTTCAATCTGTGTTGTAGATCTTCCTACTAATCTTCCATTGCCATAGATCCTTAACAAACTTCATGAATGGCATACCAATCATTTATACATCTCCAGCTCATCATTGTCTTTCATTAAATAATGCTTGTATCCATCCAATGCGCTCTGTCATAACTCGGTTGCAACTTGGTAAATACTAAACTTTACTTGGTAGACATTCTGCCTTAATTAACCGACATCGATAACCTTAGGGTTTACCAACTAGGTTCCTTAGGGTTTACCGACTAAGTTCTTTGCTTGGTGACATAGTATAGTATTAACCTTTCAATCAACAACATATGTAGGATATCAAAACAATCTAAACATTATGATCTCATCACTGTCTAACCTGGTAATAGTTTCCCATTGAATAACTTATTTCTCCCCTTATTCATCACCTTCTTTCTGTGTCTTTTACCGACCACTTAATACTCTTCAAATCAATCTTCTCAAGATATGGTAACATCATACTGAATCATAAAATCAATTTCTTGACATCAATGACAAAATAATGTTAAAAAGATAGTTATCATCCTTTTTCAGATATATCAATAATCTTCAACAACCTTCTCAATATCCTTAATGAATATCAACAATCTCCTTCTACTGAAAATGCCAACAGTGTGACGGGTCCTCTTTGGAGAGATAGATCAGGTGGTGCAGGAGTGAGTGGGGGTTTGATGGGTCCTCCACAGAGAGATAGATCGTATGGTGTAGAGACTAGTGGGGGAGTAGGTGGTGAGAGTGGTGCAGCATCTGGTCAGAGTGGCATCTGAGAGAGCATTTTGCATGCATGTATTTATATTGTCATTTTGGACTGTATCTTGGATGGCTCTTGGTAGCCAATTTTTTGGACTTCATTGTACTCTGAGATATGAGATGATATATATGAGGAGATCCCATATTTTGTGATGATATGCATGTTGATATGTATGGATTTTATGCTTGATGGTGATTTCATGATTTATGCTTTGATGGATATTTGTTCTTTGCTATATGCATGTGTTTTATGAATGATTCCTAGATGTATGTTTGTATGATGATTTATGCCTACATGATGTTTATATGCATTTTGTATGACGTGATGCTAACATGTATAT
Source organism: Cryptomeria japonica (assembly GCF_030272615.1). Taxonomy (NCBI): domain Eukaryota; kingdom Viridiplantae; phylum Streptophyta; class Pinopsida; order Cupressales; family Cupressaceae; genus Cryptomeria; species Cryptomeria japonica. The sequence goes on from NC_081410.1 coordinate 650,803,524, forward strand.
GCAGGTTTATATATGTGTGCATGATGTGTTGGTGATGTAATGTCTTATGTATGTAATGCCATGATGATTATGTATGCATAATAAAATGATGATTTATGATGGTATAGATAGTATTTTGTACTTTATATCAATATAATGTTGAGATAATGATATGTGATGATGTTAATGTAATGCTTTGAATAAATGATTTATTTATGGATATGCATCTAGGTGGGTTTTAAAAATGAATGTACATGTGGATAAACAAATGTAAAGTACAAATGTTTAAATGATGATTTCTAAATGAATGCATATGTATAATGTATGAGATAAATGGTTTTGTGATTCTAATATGATGAAGTAAAATGATAATGTGATGATAATGCAACTCATGTTTAATGAATAACTGCACCTTAATGCAATTAAGAGGGATAATGAATGCAATCTAATGAATCCTAAGTGAGATAAATGAGTATAAGAATGGATGAATGAATGCACTTTAACTAATGAATAGATAAATGAATGTATGCAACTATGAAAACCTAAACAAATGTATGATACATAAGTGTGGAAATGATGATAAATGATGATCACTAACTAATGTTTTAAATGAATGTATAGTAATGAGTAATCATGGTAGGAAATGCAAATAAGGACAATTATTTATGTAAGTGAATCCAAATGTCATGAGTGTAATAATGAAATGATATAATGATACTAATGCAAGTGAAATGAGAAATAAATATATGTGGTAAATGCAACTAAATGATATTAAATGCATGCTAATGAATGGCTAAAGATCAATGTAAATGCAACTAAATGCAATGGAATGATGATGTGATGATGATAGATGAATGCAAGGTTGTTTAGACTTTGCCTGATGTACTTGATGATGTATCAGAGTACTCTATCGTGATTGTATCCAAGGCCAGCTCAAATTTTTCACATATCTGCTCACATTTTTAACTTTGTTCACACTTGCAGGCAAAACTAAGTATATGAAAAATGAATGAGTAAATGGATGGACAATATGCAACAAAATGCAATATAAACAGATGAGATGAAATGATGATCCATAGTGCTTTATTTTTCATCATCGAGCTTTAAAATGTTGTAAGAGAATACAAGCAACTTGACATAATGATTCAAGCTTAGCTGAGTATTCCTTACATGGATTTTGATATAGCAAGTTAATACAAACAACTTGATATGATGGGTCAAGTTGACCTGAGTATTGCTTGTGGAACAGACAAGGATTAGCTCCTTTCATGCATGACTTGGATCGTCCTCCTTGATCTTGGGTTGATCATATCCTAAGACAAGTTCATACCATAATAAGAGATAACACCTTCATCTAGTTTGGATGAGGTAGGAAGAACCAAAGAAAGAGTATTGCACCTGCAAGCAAACAACATATACATAAAGAATAAAGAATATGGATCCTTGGTAATGGTTTATGCTCATATGGTCGAGGTATACGCTGTAGTCAGCAAGCCGTAGTGATCTATGATTGTATTTTTGCCTATGATCACGTAGCTTAGTGAACTTCCCACGTAGACACCATTAGGACATGCCCCAGAGCTTCATCAGAATAATGCGTAGAAGATGAACAAACAAATGTTGTAGGAACCTGATATGAATAAATAGCCCACAAATCAACCAAGTATTTGATAGCTTCAAACAAAATTTTCTTGTCAAAGAAAATGTCATCTTGTCTTTGTTTTGGTAAGGAAGGATGTATCCTTGTTGAAGACAGTTTGTGTTTTTTGATGTTGATTGTTTGGTTGATCGGATAAGCGGTCATCGTTGGAGTTTTTCACAATGTGTTGTTTGGTATCTATTGAGATGAGTATGTACAAGGTGTTGCCATGTTTTTTATTGTTTTTGATGTTTTTCCAATGTTTTTTTTTGCTTTTTTTGGGGGATTTTTTTAATGTTTTTGGTATTTTGTGAGACAATTTTCCAATGTTTTTTGGATTTTGTGGGACAATTTTGAAATGAAGAACTCAGTGAATCATAAAACAATGTAGTATCCACTTCCATCAAACGAGATTAAGGGCATTGCCCCCAGCTTCTAGACATGACTATGAAAAAGCGGGATACAAGACGCATGGAGTACTTTCGTGTTTGCAGATCAATAACAAGCCATGGTTTGGGTAGACGGATGTGTGTATGTAATGAATGTGATTGAAACAAGCCTGAAAGACAATGGAGCCATAGCCTTTACGAGTGGCGCCTGTTTGTGAGGTTTTCACCATCGCACTTACCGAAGGTGCCACTGGAGTGGTTGTTCATTGTTTGGATGTATGATTTTTCTATACTATTTTGATGTTTTTGTATGTTTCTTTAGGACATTTATCTAGATGTTTTTGGTATTTTTGCCAGTATATATGGGAGCCTGATGCTCTGTACAACTTTATGTATAAAATCATTTGAGGTGCATGTTGTTGATTGGATTTGCTAGTTGTTCTCCTTCTAAAGTAGCCAACTGATATGCCCCAGACCCAAATATAGCAGTAATAACATATGGACCCAGCCAATTTGATTCAAACTTTCCTTGATGTTCTCAGTTGGGTTGGTTACGAGGATTCTCTCAAAGAACAAGATCACCTACCTCAAATGTACGAGGTCTAACCCGATGATTATAGCTTCTGCTCATGCGTTGCTGATAGGCTTTGAGGTGCTTCTACGCAGTTTGTCGTTTCTCATCAAGTAGCTCTAAGTCTTGGAGACATGATACCCTGTAGGCTTCATCATCTATTAGTTTAGGCAAGGAAACCCATAGTGATGGTATCTCGACCTCAATAGGTAAGATAGCTTCTGCACCATAGACCAGTGAGTAGGGATTTGTGCCTGTAGGGGTTCGAATACTAGTTTGATATGCCCATAGTGTTGGATTCAATTGAACATTCCAATCACGACCGACATCATTGACTGTCTTCTTGAGGATTCTCAATATGTTTTTGTTTGATGCTTCAGCTTGACCATTGCCTTGTGGGTAATAAGGTGTGGAAAAGCGGTGTTGGGTGTGAAACTTCTCACAGAGTTCACGGACATCCTGATTCTTGAATGGAAGACCATTATCTGTGATGATGGACATGGGTACACCATACCGACAAATGATGTAATTAAGGATAAATGAGGCGATTTGCTTGTTGGTGACTTGGGTAAGTGGAACAACTTCGATCCACTTTGTGAAGTATTCGGTGGCGGTAATAATGAATTTGTGGTCGTTGGATGAAGATGGATGGATTTTACCCACAAGATCAAGTCCCCATTAACAAAAAGGCCATGGTGTTGTGATTGGTTGCAATTCTTGTGCTGGTGCATGTATCAGGTCTCCATGAACTTGGCTTTTCTTGCACTTTCTGACAAAGTAGTAGGAATATTTTTACATTGATTGCCAATAGTATCCAGCTCGTATGATCTTCTTAGCTAGTGACGGGCCACTTGCATGAGTTCCACAAATTCCTTCATGTACCTCTTCCAAGGCCTTTGTTATCTCATCCTGCTCTAAACATCGAAGGAGAGTACCATCAAGACTGCGTCGGTATAGGGTTTCAGCGATAATGGTATAGAGAGTGGTTTGGCGAATGAAGGTTTTATGTTGATTATTCGATTGGTTAGGAGGAAGGGTGTGATCGTGAAGATAGGTGTAGAAGTCACCGTACCATGGGGATTCAGAACCGATAAGGCGACATATCATCGTAGATTCAGGAATATCATAAGCGAGAATCCAAAGCTATTCTACCAAGAACTCATAGTGTGTTGAATTCTGTGGAAGATCTAGGAGAGATGCAATGGTAGCCATAGCGTCAGCAGCTCGATTCTGATCTCTAGGTATCTGTTCAAAGGTGATAGTAGTAAATGATGCCTTTAGATTGTCCACCATTTGTTTGTATGACATGAGTTTGTCATCCTTGGTCTGATATTCATCGGTTGCTTGTCGAATGACCAGTTGGGAGTCTCCATATACTTGCAACTCTTGTAACTTCCATTGTATGGCTAGCCTGAGTCCTATGATCAAGGCCTCATATTCATCTATGTTGTTTGTGCATGGAAATGCAAGCCGGTAAGACTTCAGGATACTGTCACCTTGAGGTGTGATAAACAGAATGCCTGCCTCCGAGCCATGCCTAGTGTATGAACCTGTAGACATCTAAAAATGGTCAACTCTTGTGGAGTCATACTTTAACATTTGTGCATTGCCTTATTTTAGGGTTTTTGCGTTGCATTAACATTTCTTCTATGTTGTGCACTTGGTCTTTATCATTTGCGAGTATCGAGTCCTTCTGCATTCCTTATTTTTCTCGCTTTCAAATTTGGTCTTGTCGATAATAATCTTTAGTCATGATTTTGATCGATCTTATCCTATCGCATCAATGTACGTGCTCATTTATCATCATTTGGGACATCGTCAATCCTAATCGATGATGGAATTAGGGTTTTGTCCTCTTGTCAATCTTGTCATCTTGTGATCGATTCGTCATTGATCCTCATTCTTGTCAGTCTCGTCATTTTGCAATCGATTCATCATCGATCCTTGTCCTTGTCAATCTTGTCATCTTGCAATCGATTCGTCATTGATCCTCATTCTTGTCAATCTTGTCATCTTGCGATCGATTTGTCATCGATCCTTGTCCTCTTGTCAATCTTGTCATCTTGCAATCAATTCGTCATTGATCCTTGTCCTGGTCAGTCTTGTCATTTTGCGATCGATTCATCATCGATCGTTGTCCTCTTCAATCATGTCAATTGGCGCCTATCAATTTGATCTCTTTATCAATCAAATCATTTATCAACATTGGTCCTTTGTCAGTCAAAATCATGATCAAATCGACCCTGCATCAATTATCTTTTGTCAAGACCTAATTGTTGTCCTTGCATTTCTAATTCATCTTCTAGGGTTTTATGATTTGTTCATTTAATCTTGTTTGTCATTTTCCATATAGGTTAAATTATTTATTTATTTATTTATCCTAAGTCTTCTTGTCACAATTAAATTTTTATTTAATTGGCTAATTAATTCCCCCTCTTTTTGTGAATTAATTAATGAATGAAAAATTATTAATTAATTTACCTAATTTTTCCCCAATTTACTAATTTCTCCTAATTCTTAATTTCTTTTTTCTCCTATTTTCTTCAATTTTTCTAATATTTCCTCTAAATTCATCCCCTAATTTTCTCCTATGTTTATGCTTCCATTTGTTGCAATCATGGAAGCTATTTTCTCTCTTCCCTAATTTCATGGGAATGACATTTCAATCTTGTCATAATTTGTCATAATTTGTCATAATCAATCAATTTTGCATAGCAATCTTGTCAATTTGGTCATAATTTGTCAATCAATCAATTTTGCATAGCAGTTTTGTCATAATTTGTCATATTTGTCATTCTTGTTTTGAAATTTCCTTTCAAATCTCTTCATGCTAATCTTTTCATCTCTCCAATTTGTCTATAAATTGGATGAATTTCTTCAATCAAGGATCCCAATTAATTACATTTTTGAATCGAGCTAATCACATTTTCAGAGAATCAATCACGCTTCTAGTATCCTTACGCTGCCATTTCATCTTGCTTTCAATACTATGCCTTTGCATTTGTAGGTGAGATCCACAAACAAAGTAATTTGAAGGAGAAAGAAGGACAATGGAGAATCATGAAGGAGATATTCGTGTTTGTGATGGTTTGCATTTGATTTGAATGTCTTGTTTTCATATCTCTATTGAATGTTTTTAGGATTGTTATCATTGCAATCTAGTTTTTGTGATTGAGCTAGTCTAATATCTATTTGCTTTGATGATTTCCGAATTCCTACCTACAGAACCATCAAAGTAGAGTTTCCATGGTTGTGTTGTTGTGATCATGAATATCTCTTCATCTGGAAAATTGGAAATGAGAGGATGATTGCCTATGAGTGGTGCATCGGCCAATTGATCTGCAATAACTTGTCCTTTGATAGCCTTACGGTCCACATACTCAATATCAAATTCACTGAGAATCATAACCCATTTGGCCAAACAGCGAGTCAATGCAGCTTTACTAAGTAAGTACTTGAGTGGGACGATCTTCACAATGAGCTATACTTTGTGTGTTAACAGATAGTGCCTTAATTTAGTGGTTGCCAAGATTATTGCTAGGCAAGCTCACTCAATAGGGGTGTAATTGAGTTCATAGCCAACCAGTGTATGAGAGATGTAGTAAACAACACACTCTTTCCCTTTTGCATTGTGTTGTGCCAATAATACACCTAATGTTGTACTTGTTGCTGATATATAGAGCAATAGAGGCCTACTTGGATTTGGTGGAATCAGCAATGGTGTATTCATGAGATAGTCTTTAAGCATCTCGAATGCTTGTTGGCATCTAGCATCCCACTAAAAGCAGATGTTTTTGGGTAACAGATGTGTAAATGGGTGACACTTATCTGTCAGTTGTGCAATGAATCTTCGGATAGATTGAAGTTGCCCTTGTAGTGTCCTTAGTTGGCTGATGTTCTTGGGAGGTGGCATGTCCATGATTGCCTTGACCTTTGCTGGATCGACCTCAATACCTTTATTTGAGACAATGTATCCTAGAAGTTTTCCTGAGGTTACTCCAAAGACACATTTCTTTGGGTTGAGTCACACATGATATTGTTCCAATCTGTCAAAGATTTTCTCTAATATGTCCACATGACCTTCTCTTGTGAGTGATTTTGCTAGTAAGTCATCAACATAATCTTCCATTATGGTATGCATCATATCATGGAAGATGGTAGTCATTGCTCTTTGATAGGTCACTCCTGCATTCTTTAGACCAAAAGGCATTACATTCCAGCAGTATGTGCCCCATGGGCATGTAAAGGTCATCTTATGTTGATCCTCTGGTGCAATTTTTATCTGATTGTATCCTGAAAAGCCATCCATGAGTGAAAGAATGGCATGTCCTGCTGTTAGGTCTACTATGATGTCGATATTTGGTAGGGGGAAGTCATCCTTAGGACATGCCTTGTTCAGATCTCGGAAGTCAGTACAAATATGGAAGCCCCCATTTGGTTTGCCGACAGGCACAATGTTGGATATCCACTCCACATAATCAATTGGTCGAATGAAACCAACATCCAGGAGTTTCTTAAGTTCTTCTTTGACTAATACCGCAATTTGAGGGTGCATCTTGCGAAGCTTCTGCTTGACAGGCGTGGCTCCTTCTGCTACTGTGAGGTGATGCATGACTAAATCTGGATCAAGCCCAGGCATGTCCACATATGACCATGCGAACTTGATCTGACATTTTTGGAAGAATGATACAAACTTAGGCTATTCCTCTGGAGTTAAAAGAGATACCAAATGTATGTGGTGGGGTGTGTCAAAAGTCCCCACATTGTATTCTTTTGTTTCCTCGATGAGAATTGTTGATCTTTCTTGCTATGTACTAGAGGTAAGGATGTCAAACCTTTCATCCTCAGGCGCCTCATAGAGGTTTTCACCGTTGGATACGCTCTTTCTTTTTACTTTTGTGGGATCAAATAGTGCCACAGTGTGGTTTTCACTGGAAGATCCATGTTTTATTGTTATATTTTTGTAGCTGAAAGGTTTGGCGTCTGCCTCGAAGTATGTTGCACTATTAAGTTCAATGGCAAATCTAGCTTTGTGATCCTCGCTTGGTATGTTATCTCATAGTTCCAAAAAGTCAATGATCGCCTCATCGTTTTGGAAATGGTCAAGACATGGGGGATTAGGTTGGTTCCATTCGATGAGTTCAGGATGGATAATGGGCATTACTTCATCGATTAGGTTGAGTTTGATAGGTGTGTCAGTGAGGGTTAAGACGTTATGGTGAATATTGTTGATGGTACTCTCCATCCCAGAATCAGGCATAGGATGTGACGTAGGGTCTGTGGAAGATGTTTCCAGCTTAGGAACCCAAGAGGTTTTTATCTGTGCTTCTCCGTAAATAGGGATGTCTTTGCGGGGTGGAGGTGGTGATGTGTCTTCCTCATCTAAAGTATTAAGTTGTATGGAATCAAATTCCCACTCATGTGAGTCAGTCTCTGAGTCGCTTTCTAGTAACCGGTTATTGTACCATACTAGGATATCCTTTGAGTTAAACATTGCAGGTGTGATCGGTTGATGTACCTTTGTAGATGAAATGATCGGTGTTGCAGGAAGGATGATGGGGATCAATGAATCTGATACGGGGAGTATCAGTAGTGTTGACTCTGTTGCTTCTGCTGGAACTGTTGATGTTGTAGATATTGCCATTGGTTTTGATATAGTTGATGCTGCTAATGGTGTTATTGTTGGTTTGTTTGGTGGGATGATTGGCATTGTGGATGGTTTTGCTGGGATTTTTAGCCTCAATGGGGCAGTTGCTATGGTGTTTGATGTTGCTTTTATAATCAAAGGTGACTTCTTTGTATTAGGCTGATATAGAGGTTGGCTGGGTTTTCCTTTGAATCTAAGCTTAGGAAGGATCTCCTTTTGAAAGCCTAGGCCAGTGTTATCCTTGGGTTTTAATTCAGGTTGCAGCAGTTCATATCGTCCTTGCTTGCAAGGTCCTAAAGCACTCTAACCATCATAACCCATTCTCTGCATAATGAGAAGGCCTTTGCCATACTGGTATGTGGGAAGCTTAGCTTGTGGAGTGTCGGTGGTGATAGGATCCTTATAGATCCATTCTGCTAAGTCCTCATCTCTGGTTTCTTCTTCTTGACTCTTTCCAAGGATGAAAGGCGCCAAAGTCCATGCTAGTGTGATCAGTGGTGTATGAAGTAATCATTGAGGTTTACCATGAGTTCTTGGAGAAGTGGGCATTTGTCCAACACAAAAGAGTTGGCTTAGATTGTACTCTCCAAGACTTTCCTTTGCTATTTTCATCTTGAGTTTCTCTTGCTTGGGTATAGTGGTGTTTGAACTGGAAAGAGAGGTTGGACTTATGTATGATGTGGAGGAGATGGCTTCTCTATTGTTGGGAATGGTAATCTCTGGTTGATGACTTATGTTTTGACAATATGCAAAGGGGTTTGCATCGCCAATGATTGTGATTTCTACACCATTATGCAGAAATTTGATACATTGATGGCAGGTGGATGGGACGGCTTGCATGGCGTGTATCCAAGGTCTTCCTAACAATAAATTGTATGGCAGAGGAAGGTCTAGAACTTGACAGATGATGTGTTTCACCATAGGGCCCACTCGGATTGGTAGCACAACAGCTCCTTTGGATGAACATTCTACATCATCATAAGCTTTGATTGTGATCTTCTTGCGGGGATCTACTCATTCAATTGCATATCCCAAAGTTGTGACCAATTGTAGAGTATAGATATTCAGGCCTGCTCCATTGTCGATCAAGACTTGCTTGATCCTATGTTGATTGACGAATCCTTCAATGTGTAGTGAGGCATTATGAGGTTGCTGAAAGGAAGAGTTGTCACTTTCAGAGAAAGTGAGACAAGGTGATGACCTTAGATTTCTGACCATGGCTTGGAACTGATCTGTGTTCAAATTGGCAGGGACTGACGCCTCTTGGAGAGCTTGATCCAAGATTGTTTTATGAGATGGAGATAGACACAATAGCTCTAAGATGGATATTAGTGTGGGTGTTTTATCTAATTGATCCACAAGGTTATACTACTTTGGGATAGATGTGGTGCCTTGTGGAGCTGCTTTTATGGTAATCTTTCCGCGGCGCGTAACAACATTGCAAGTGGAGCTGGGATTTTTTATAGTAATAGTTGCACTCTGTTCACTGGCATCATATAGGTGATTCACAGTGTAATTATATGTGTATTGCGTATAATTGGTGGTATTTGTGTTTCGCCTTGAAGTAGAAGGACCCCTTTGATCTTGTGATGGAAGTGGATTTTTGAACATTAGATGATCATTATTTGTTGTCTTTGGGTCATGTCCTTCGATTTCAATTTCACCTCGGTCAATAAGATCCTGAATAAGATATTTCAATCTGTGACAATTGCTTGTCTTATGCCCTTTCCCTTGATGGAAATCACAATGTTCAGTATCTCTCCACCATGAAGGCTTGACTTGTGGTTCATAATTTGATGTTTTGGGTAAGGTAACCAGATTTTGAGAAACCAGCTGTCGTAACACTGTTTCGATGGGTTCCCCTAAGGGAGTGTATGTTCGCTTTGGTTTTTGTTGATGTTGTCTGGGTTCATCTTGAGATGTGATGCGGCCTTGATTGGGAGGAGCAACTATGTTAGTCTTAGGTGGGGGATACTGTCCTGCAAATTGAACTACAGGTTGTGCACTTTTGATAGTTCTTGCATCCACAACCTCGTCATTGACAATGTTTTTGTTTTTGTTCTAGAAGTTTGGTTTGTCACTATTGAAGCATGGACGAGGGCCATCCTTTGGTTCATTGTAGATTTTGATAAGTCCTTTTTTGATGAGAGCCCGCTCACACTTTAAACCTTTGGTGATCATGTCATTGAAAGAATTTGTGTCTTTTACATCTAGGTGAAATTCCATTTCTTTGTTTAAGTAGGAAATAAATATTTCCACTAGTTCTTGTTCAAGTAACTGAAGAGAACGTCTGCTATACATTTGATGCCATCGTTGCAGAAAGACTGAGAATAGTTCACTTGGTTTTTGTTTAGTGTTACATAGATTAGCCATGGTGATATCACATTCAATGTTGTGTGAGTAATGTGTCAGGAACTTCTGGATGAATTCTTCAAATGTCCTAATGCCACCTGGTAATCGGGAAAACCATGATGTGGTTGTTCCTCTAAATCTTTGGGGAAAAAGGCGCATGAGGTACGTACCCTTGTATGCTACTTCGAGGCAAGCTAAATGGAATTCTCTGACATGATCACGAGGATCTCCCTTTCCTCTATAATTTTCAAACTTGGGTGTTTCGAACCCTCGTGGAAAAGGTGGCATATGAAGATTCCTATCAAAGGGATAGGGACAAATGTCATTGAGTGAAAATTGATTGGTTTTTATGCCACTATGAAGTTGTTGAGCGAGATTTTCAACTTGTTTCCGCAATATGTCTATTTCATTTGGAGGAGGCGGTGGGGGATTACCTTGAGGAAGGTCGTATCTAATGTGTTTGTGACCTCTTGCATCTTCATTATGACTTTGGTGTTCTGATGCTTGTCTTAGTTGTGCTACATCAAAGTCAAAGGGTAGTTTAGCTCCTTCTTGAGCAAGTCTTAAAAAGTGAGCATGAGCATTGCTCCTAAGTATTTCATCAAACAATCTATTAAAGAGAGGGTTGTGTTGTGCCCTTTCTATTATTGTCGGGGTAGGAGTACTTGGATTTTTTTCATTTGTGTTTCCTCCAAGCGCTTCTTGGAATTCATTGATATTTTCCTCCTCTTCGTCTTCAATTTCTGGTTGTCTAGATCGTAATCTAGTATGACCCATTTTGTTTACAAGTTTTTGTTGAAGTTTGATGAAAATGATGATGAGGTGTTGATGAAATGAGAGATGTATGGTTGGTGCAGTGTGTTGCATATGGATATCTAGCACTTAAAGGTAGATGCTACCCAAGTTCTTCTTTGAATTGCTTGTTGTGTTTTGATAAGGTTTGATGTGAGAAGGTTTAGAGAAATCTGAGATGTGTTACAGACTTAACTACCTAGTAATGAGAGGATGCACTCATAGACTAGTTTTAACCTGCGTAGATATGTCTCTTAGGATGAGTTTATCCTAGATGTAGAGACACTCTAAAAAGTGATTTTTTTTGTGTTTGATTCAAGCAATGTTGAAATAGAACTTAGAACAAGAACCTCTTAATATTTTGAGAGTTGAAATGGAGTGATGGTGTGTGAATGTTGAAATGGATGAAATGTTTTAACTTCAATAGAAACTTTGTATTACAAAAGGAACAAACTCTTCCTCTTCTTGTTCAGGAGTTGGTGGTTCTTCCTGAGCTACGTTATATGTGATGCAAATGTCTGGAAAGAAGTTAGGGTTGATCTGGCCTCCTTTGTTCTTGTGATAACTCAAAGCTCGATATTGCATAAAAGCTCGGCGGTTTAATGACTCTTGATCAAATTCGTTTGATTTCCCTTGAAGATAGAGATGCATATGACGTAGGAAGGTTATATGAGAGACAAAGATTTGTCTATTAAAATAGAAGAATTTCCTTTTTCTGATTAAAGCCTTGGAGCTTAATGGTCTTTTCTTCAAGTTGATGCATTGATGAAGATTCTTCTTTCTCAAGATGTGAAGAATGGTCATATCTTTTGATACTCTTGCTCTTTTGTTTTTGATCTTTTGTTTGGTGTTTGGAAATGTTTATGTTGGATGAATACTTGTTTTTGGAATTTTATTTTTTTTATTTTTCTTTGACAAGAAAACTAAGCAAGCACAAAAACACAAGAATGTTGCCTCAAAAGGCACAAATAAGTATGGGTCTAGATCAATCCAATCATTGGACTTTTATGACCCTTTTCCTTTAAGTGTATTTTTTAGTGTTTTTCCAAATCCTGAAGTCGGCTCAATTTGCACTTGGTCTTGACTCAAAAATGAAGACACTTCAAACACTTTTTATCCCTAAGGTCAAATGGCCAGTTGCGATAAATTCAGCCCACATCTTGATATTTCTTCGACTTTGGTACTACATACCTTATGAATCTCGCCATGGCAGGTAAGGGTGTGATATACTAAGTCTTGCGTGAGCATAACAAATAGATGATCCCTATGATGGGGGAGTCACCACTTTTATCAAGCCACAAGTGACTTTTCAAAAAGTTATGTTTCTACTTAGGGAAATATGTATGGTGAGTATCTTGGGAGCAAAACCATCTATGTTCTTGCACTGAATTGTATCACAAATATTCTCAATAAATAGAACGAGTGGGCTTCTACTTAAATATGTTTAGTAATGTTCGATGTTTTTGGACATAAGTTCATTCTGCAGTGACTCACTTAAGAGCCTTGTAACTTGTGGTGGGGCCCATTTGTCCTTTCGGCAAGTTACAATGTAGGAACAACTATACCCAAGGCTACAGCTTTCGCTCTCACCTGATTTCTATAGCGGCTCGAAGGATTTACCACGCGAGGTCATTCCCAAGAGTGATGTGTCTCTTGGCAGACCTCTCTTAAAAAGATAAAACTTTGAGTGTTACTAACACTTTTCTCTTGCACCTAGGACCACGGAAGCCAAGGGAGAGGATAGTGTGTGTTAGAAGTAGGACCACTCGACAAACTCTTTTGCACAAGTGTGCCAAACACAAAATGCACTTGTTCTTTTGAACTTGTCATTGCAAAGATTTTTTTATCTATTTTGGAGATGTTGCTCCAACAACCATGATGTTATTTTTAACTTCAAAAGCAATGTATTTGAGTAAACTAGAATTTTGAAATCCTGGTCAACTGAAATAAGAGCATGCATGCATGAAGTAAATCATTTTGCAAAATAAGACAAGTTGATTGTTCTTTTTACTTGCACCAAAATTTGAAGTGTTGATTGTGAGTTTTGCTTAAGCTTGATGCAATAAAAGGAAATTTGTCTTTATCTTGTTTTAAGCACCAAAAAGAGAGTGTATCCTAACTTGCAAGAAATGAATTTGTTCAATTTTAGAGCACCAAAACAAATTTTATCCTAACTTGCAAGAAATGAAAATTTATTTTTGTTCAATTTTAAAGCACCAAAATGCAAAATTTTCACTCTTTAAACAATAAAAGAAGTTAGTTTAGACCTGCACAAGAAACGAATAATTAGTAAAATCCAAACATAGGGAAGGCTTCCACAAGCCTAAGAAAAATTACTTTTTCGGTTACATGGTCTTTTTTACAACGTTCTATTACAATAGCACTACTCTATGTGCAAACAGAAGCGCTATTTAACACAAACGCGCTAATACGAAGACAAAAGTGCTAAAAGTAAAATTTTGACAGCAAAAACAAAAGTGCCAAAACAAGCACAAATGAGCTATTTAAGCCACAAAAGTGCTAAATAATGCTCAATAGTGCCAAATTTGAGACAATAGCGCTAGAATGTCAAATTGCAGTAGCTCTACAATGCGATCAAAAGTGCTAAAGCGTGACCTGTGTGTCAAGCTCAACATTCAAACAAGTTAGTTGTGTTAAAAAAATAAAAATTTGGGTGTTTAGATTCACGTCGGGTTCACCAAATGATACATTGCGAAAAGGATTAGAAAATCTGTTTGATGACAACACACACAAGAGAAAATGTTAGTGTTAGCAACAAAAGATTATCCTAAATAAGCATATCAAAAGAGACACCAAAAGCATGAGAGAATATTTAACTAGGAAAGTAAATATAATGAGACATCTCCAAATGCCTCCTGACATGCTCTTAGCTCCTTCTCCTTTGTTCCTCTCCTCTCCAAGTTCCAAATTAGTGTAGCTCTCAGCATCTTTTTGCACTATGGATGCTTATGGAGGTTCAAGATTGAAATATTTATTCTAAATGTGAATAAAAGCTAATACTAGATGCTATGATTCTAAAATGATTTATTTTAGACCAAAATAACAAGATCTTAGTGATTTATGCTAAATGCTCTCTAAAATTCTCTATAACTTAGATTCATACAAGTTTTCAGGGTCTGGATTATGAAGAAATGGGCTCTATTTATAGGAAAAATGGAGCAATGGATGGTTGAGATTGAGTAATCTCAACAAGGGTCAGGATTGAATGATATTTGTGAGATTTTGCCAAGATCAAGGGCACAATGAAAAGTATAAAAATAGAGACAAAAGAATGACAAGAACAAACTGTATTCTCATCAATATGAAAATGATCAACTGGATTCATCAATACAATGAATATAGGCCTTCTTATATAGGCAAGGCCATATGGATGTACGAGCACACAATCATGACATGTGGCTCAATGAGAAACAAGGGTAGGTAAGAAATACTGGGGGTAGGTAGGAGAAATAATATAATATTCTACAAGAGGTGGATGACCCACCGAATGTGGAATGTAACAACAAAACAAGACCACAAAAGGTGGAATTTCTCCTACAAGCTCTATCCCTATGTGCACACTTCCCTAAGTGTCTCAAATCCAAACTACGAAGAGATGCATTATCCTAAGTTAACTTAAGTAAAGTGTAATAATATCCATAATGAATATTTATTTACACCAACACCCCCCCTTAAGTGCAACTTAGGGGAATGAAGACTCAAGTCAATAATGCAAGATGGGTCCTGCCTACTAGGCCATGATAGGTACCCATGTACAATATGCAAATGCAAGCAAAACTATGCAAAGCAATCTCTCACAAACGGAAAAAGGGAGAAAACCCAGTGGGAAAAAACTCCCCCCCAAAAGAGAGATGAATGTACAAAAGACTCTCAAAGAAGAAGGACCAAACCTCAAAGAGGAAAAAGTCCCCCCATAAGAGAGGAAGGAGAAGTCAGTTGACCCCCCCTAATGACACATCCCACACCCCCAAGAGAGCTCGCAACTGCTGGAACTTACTCTCGGTGAAAGGTTTGGTGAATATGTCAGCAACCTGCTCCACTGTAGGACAATACTACAAATCAATGACCTACTCCTAAATCAGCTCTCGGATATAGTGCATATGAATCTCGATGTGTTTGGTCCGCTGATGCTGGACCGGGTTCTTTGAGATAGCAATAACACTCTGATTGTCGCAATGTAGAACTGTCGGCCGTGGAGTGGTGAATCCAAACTCTGTGAGAATCTACTGGAGCCAGATGGTCTCAGTTGCTATGTTAACAGCGCCTCGATACTTAGCCTCAGTCGAAGAGAGAGCAATAGCATGTTGCTTCTTACTCTGCCAACAAATGGGGTCTGAACCAAGGTGAAAACTGTAACCAGAAGTAGACTTACGATCATCAAGATCGCCAGCCCAATCGGAGTCTATGTAACCAACCAAGCGAAGTCCTGTGCCTGCTGCATAGTGAATCCCATAGTGATGTGTACCCTGGATGTAATGAAGGATGCGTTGGTGGCTTTCCAATGAAGCTCATGTGGTTCCTGCATGAAGCGTGAAACCATGCCAACTACAAATGAAATATCAAGGCATGTATGGGTCAAGTAGATGAGACTACCCACAAGCTGATGATACAAAGTGGCATCAACTGGTGGAGAAGAACACTAAGCCTCAAGCTTGACTCCTGAAAGAAAGGGAGTCGATGTAGGCTTACAATCAGCCATATGAAAGCGTGCAAGTAGATCAAGAGCATACTTGGGTTACGATAGTGTAATCTCGGAAGGTGACTGTGAAATATCTATCCCGAGAAAGTGGTGCAAAAGACCCAAGTCAGTCATAGAAAATCTATCATGCAAAGCAGATTTGACTCTACTAATGATGGATGCGGTACTCCCTGTAATGATCAAATCATCAACATAGAGCACAAGTATCAAGTGAGAGTCATCATGTTGCAAAATGTAGACATTCGGATCGGAATGACACCTAGTGAACCCTGCGGAGAGAAGAAAGGAATTCATCTTGGCGTACCAAGCCCTGGGGGCCTGCTTAAGACCATAGAGAGATTTCCTTAGTTTGCAAACCAAGGAAGTATCCTGGATGAAACCCTGTGGCTGCTCCATATAAATCTCCTCATCAAGGTCACCATGAAGAAAAACACTCTTCACATCCATCTGATGTACAACCCAACCATGAGTTGCAGCAATAGCAAGTGTCAAGCGAATGGAGTTCATCTTGGCTACGAGTGCAAAGGTCTCAGTATAGTCAACACCTGCAACCTGAGAGAAACCTTTCGCAACAAGCCAAGCCTTATAATTATCCACACTACCATCTGCTGCAAAATTGATCTGATAGATCCACTTACATCGAACCATCTTTCTCCCCTTAGGGAGATAGACTAAATCCCATGTGTTGTTCCTCATCAAGGAACTATACTCTTCCTCCATAGCTTGGTCCCACTCAGGAACCCCTGATGCTTCTCGAAATGTCTGTGGATCAGAAGTGGTAGCAATGAATGCATGTGGTAGATCCTGATATTGTGATCGAGTTCTTCGTGTATCTGAAGGATCCCCAACAAGAGAACCCGCGGACTCAAGTGTCTGTCGAGCCCAATGAGGTCTAGGTGGAGGTGGAGAATGAGGCTCCTCAACTACAAGTGGACCCTGCGGAGGTGTAACCCTGCGAGTCGGAGTTGAAGGAGTCTCATCATCTGAATCACTAGCATCACTATCCACAATGGAGGAAGGTGGAGGAGGTAGAGAGGCTAAGCTAGGAGAGCTTTCCTCAAAGTGAACACTCCTCTCAATGAACACCTCATGTGTCTCAGGATCCATCAACCTATATGCCTTAACACCCTCAGGATATCCAACAAATATGCAAGGCCGACTCTGAGGTTCCAATGCCTTGCATTTCTATGGAGGTATGCGAGCCCATGCTGGACACCCAAAGACTCTGAAATGTCTCACAATCAGTTTCCTACCAGCCCAAGCTTCAAAAGGAGTAATACCTTGCAAAGCTTTGTGAGGAACCCGATTCTGGATGTGTGTGGCACAACTGATAGACTCGGCCCAAAAGGCGGGATCAAGAGAACATGCATGAATCATACAGCTAGCCATTTCTTTGAGAGTTCTATTCTTATGTTCTGCAACTCCGTTCTGCTGTGGAGTGTAAGCGACAAAATTCTAAAGATCAATCCCCTCAAATGTACAAAAATCCTCAAGTCTCTTGTTCACATATTCCCTTCCATTATCTGTACAAAGAATCTTGACCACTTTCCTGGATTGCTTCTCCACACGAGTCTTGAAGTCCTGAAATCTGTCAAATACTTCACTCTTATGAATAAGAAAGTAGACCCAAGTAAAGCGGGAGTAGTCATCAATGAAGGTGAGGACATAGCGGGCCTTACTAAATGAAGGTGCTGGAAATGGACCTGCTACATCGCTGTGAACAAGTTGAAGAACTTCCAAAGCTCTCCAAGCTTTCCCTTTATCAAACTTTTCCTCGGGATGCTTGCCCATGGAACAACCTGAACATACACCCTCTGAAAAATTGATTCAAGGTAGACCTGTGACCATGTCTTTAGTGTTGAGCTGCTGAAGATAGCGGTAGTTGAGGTGACCAAACCACTCATGCCATAGCTTACTTTTGGAATTTGAATGAGTAAGCAAGGCCCTAGAAGGTGAACTTGGCACAAAGTGGGAGAATGAATAAAGCCTTGAGTTGTCATTGACTTGTCCCACTGCTACCAAGGCATCATCATCAAGTTCCTTCACCACAATTGAATCTGGTGTAAACTCAACCTTTTTCCCATTTCCATAGTGAGTGATTTGGTAGATAGAGAGAAGGTTGGTAGACAAGTTAGGAACATAGAGAAAATTCTCAAATGTTCCATCATCCATGTCAATTGAACCTTTCCCTTCAACCTCTACTTGTGTATCATCACCTATGTAAATGTGAGGTACCTTAGATGGCTCCAATGAAGAAAACTGCTCCTTTGTAGAACCCATGTGATATGAGGCACCCGAGTCAAGTATCCACTGCTATGAAGAACCTGTTGTAGCAACAAATGCTTGCCCTTTTCCCTTAGACTGTGAGGAAGAGGAAGGAGATGAATACTTCTTTGTGTAGGCAGATGGCAAGTTGATGTTGTTTTTCTTGAGAAGATTTGTCAACTCATCAACTTGCTTGGTGTGGCATCGATTCTCATCATGACCAAACTTCTTGCAATATGCACAAGTTGGCTTATCCTTCTTAGGTGGTGTCCCCTTCTTGGAAGAGGATGAAAAATCACCTTGTGATGGAGAGGATGATTTGCCTTTTTCCTGTTGTGGCTGTGACTTAGATTGCTTCTTCTTCTTGTTGGAATCTTTGCCTTGACTTCCTTGATTCCCTTTATTAGCCACCAAAGCCTTGGATTTTGAAGACTTGAGAAACCCCATGTTTAACAACTTAGATTGTTCCAATATCAACATTTCTGTGAAAGCATCAAATGAAGGCATAACATAGGAACTCCCCACTGTCAAACGATGAGTTTGGAAGCTAGACACAAATGTTGCATATTCTGGTGCAAGCTTGTCCAACAAGTTGAATATCAACTGAGCATCCTTTTTGTCAATTCCACAATCCTTAAGCTTTGCTCTTAGCTCATTTGCTTTGGTGACATAATCTTGGATTGTATCAAAAATCTTGGGATCCAAGCTGGTGAGCTCATTGTCAATCTTATAACCTCTGATTTCATCAACTTGACCATACAATTTCTGAAACATATCCCGAGCATCTTTGTTTGTAGTACACTTCTCAATATGAAAGATGAGGTCATCTGATACATACTTGCGCAAAGTTCCAAGAGCCATGCAAATCTTAGTGAGCCATTCTAATTGAGCATTAGGATCAGCCTTAGGATCAGGTGGTGCTGCTATTGTTCCATCTATGTAATGCGTGAGACCTTTTTCCATTAATTTGCTCCAAACTTTAATTTTCCATGATGCATAATTATGTGGAGTTAAAGGT
Source organism: Cryptomeria japonica (assembly GCF_030272615.1). Lineage (NCBI taxonomy): Eukaryota > Viridiplantae > Streptophyta > Pinopsida > Cupressales > Cupressaceae > Cryptomeria > Cryptomeria japonica. The sequence continues at coordinate 650,822,896 of NC_081410.1, forward strand.
GAAAATTTATGAGGACTCATTGCAACAAAAATGAAAGAGCACAAGGAAAGAGAGGCACAATCATATAAGACACCCCCCCAAATTCACTCAATCAAAGAACCCCCCCAAAAGTGATGATTTGGCACTTTATACTTAGTGCATGTACAATGGGCCACTTGCAAAAAATGGCAAAGTGGACTTCTGATTTCAATTTTACAACTACCTCAATAAGGCCAAAAGAGACTCAAACTAATAATGCAAGAGATCTAAACTAAGATCCAAGCAATTTACAAGTACCAAATAGGCCAAATAAGACCAATATCTGAAAGTACAATTTCTACTTAAAATCTCTAAAATTTGATCATAGATTATGAAAGTAGATGAAAAAATATGCACTTTAAAAAAAATGACACCTGAAAAGGAGGTCGTATGAGCTCAAATGAGGCCTTTGAAGTTGCAGAATTGAGGATTAGACAAGTACAGCTGAGAGAATCCAAAAATTTTGAAACAACTGTGCACCAAAACTAGAAAATAACCACATCACTATGAAGAGCACGAAAAATTAGCCCAAATAAAAAAAAATTGCACCCAAAAAGGAACAAAATTGAGCAAGTTATGGGCCTCCAAAGTTGACCCAAAAATCCAAACTGCTCAACGGAGAGGGGTCTAAAAATTTCCAAAGAAAATGTTGACTAGGCGCTGACTGGGCACTGACTGTGTGCTGCTAACTGGGCAGACGCTGACTGGGCAGAAGGTACGGATTCCAAAAAAATTTCAGCTGGAAAATTATTTTTCAGAAAAAAAATAATTTTTTTTTTCTTTTTTTTGAAAAAAATCCAAAAATTCCGTACCGTACCGTCCGAATTGGGCAGAAAATTTCCTCCACACCCAAAAATCAATTTTCGCCAAAATAGGTCAAATTTATACTCGATTTTTATGGAAACGGCCTCCTGGATGCAATGGTGAGGTTGAAAACGCTCCAAGATGCCTCCAAAAAATGCAGCTCCTCAGATCCGAAAATAGAAGCCTTCCACGATGTCTCCAAAAACCAATCAATGAAGCCCCAATGGCTCTGATACCATGTGAAATTTTGCCAAGATCAAGGGCACAATGAAAAGTATAAAAATAGAGACAGAAGAATGACAAGAACAAACTGTATTCTCATCAATATGAAAATGATCAACTGGATTCATCAATACAATGAATATAGGCCTTCTTATATAGGCAAGGCCATATGGATGTACGAGCACACAATCATGACATGTGGCTCAATGAGAAACAAGGGTAGGTAAGAAATACTAGAGGTAGGTAGGAGAAATAATATAATATTCCACAAGAGCTGGACGACCCACCAAATGTGGAATGTAACAACAAAACAAAACCACAAAAGGTGGAATTTCTCCTACAAGCTCTATCCCTATGTGCACACTTCCCTGAGTGTCTCAAATCCAAACTACGAAGAGATGCACTATCCTAAGTTAACTTAAGTAAAGTGTAATAATATCCATAATGAATATTTATTTACACCAACAATATTTAATCCATGTGAAGGCTTTCAACCCAATCCCAGGATGACAAGTGTCCATATGAGATAGGTTGAGAGGAGAGGGAATAAGCATTAAATGCTTGACATGACCTGAGAGTTAACTTGGGAGTTAAGGTCAAGGTTAGGTTGAATGAATAAAATCTTTATTTCAAAAAATAAAGCTTTTATCCAATGGATAAACTCTTGTGCAAAAGCAGAAGGGATAACCATGGTCAAAGCAATAAATGCTTGAGGAGACACATAAGTGCAAGTTGAAATAACCATAAATGGTTATGTAAGAGCCATTAATGGTCATGTAAGAGCCATTAGTGGTTTTGGAAGACTTTAGGGGTTAGCTTGTTGGACACACAAAGCATTTAATGATTTTCAAAGACTTTGAAGTCTTTGAGAAGTGACTCCAAGTTGCTTTGGAATGTGACAATAATTAGGGAATGGATTAGGCTAATTAGGAAGGGGTTAGAAGAATCTAGAAGGGGGTTTAGGAATGCAAGTGGATTTGGTGGGTGAAGGAAAATAGGGTTTTATTTAAAATAAAATTCTTTTATTTCAATAAATGTGTGCAAGTTGCATTTGTAGGAAAATGCAAGGGGGGGGGGAGGGGGGGGTAATGATTTAAATAAATATTTTATTTTATTTATTTAAAAGAGGAAAAAGGGGATTAAATGAAATAAATATGATTTATTCATTTAATTGATTTGTGAATTTGGTATAATGAATTAATTAAAATAAATTGAATAATTTATTTAATTAATAGGAGAATGTTTGAAGATGAATTAATTAAATATTAATTTAATTAACTGATGGCTAGTGGATTTTTAATCAAATAAATAGGAAATATTCATTTAATTAAATTGGACAAATTTATGTGACTACAACTCCAATAACAAAAACAAATAATTTTTTTAAAGATAAGCTATAGGATTATAAAACAATAAATGAAATTATAATGGAATGCAAGTGCCAACACACATTACAAAAATTACAATTAAAAACAATTGAAATTTAAAAAAATTCTTCATTTGTTATTGTAGACGTATAAAAATGACCACATTCCTAAATGAATATTTTATGTTCATTTTTCTATTTGATTAAATCCAATTTAATTAAATTATCCACATTCTTTTATTTTATTAAATAAATTACTCAATTTATTTAAATAAAATTCACTATATCCATTTAATGAATAAATCATTTTATTCAATTAAATCCCCCCTATCCACTTTTAATTAAATTCAAATTTAATTAAATAAGTTATCCCAAATTGAATAAATCTAATTTATTTAATTTCTCCAAATTGCAACCAAATTGAATGAAAATCATTTAATTCAATTAAATCCTATTATCCCTCCATCCACTTGCAAAATCCCAAACCCCTTCCTAATCCCTTCTAGAATCTTCTAAATGCTTCTAATTAACCTAACCCTCCTCTAAATTTTGTCACATCCCTAAGCAAAGGGAAGTCACTTCTCAAAAAGGCTTAAAGTCTTTGATAACCATTGAAGGTTTTCAACCTTCAACCACTAAAACCCTTTAAGTCTTTGAAAACCATTAAAGGCTTCCAACCTTCAACCACTTAATCCCCAAAGTCTCCAATAACCATTAATGGTTAATTCAAACCTTCCCACATGGTTAAAACATTTGTTTTGACTCAACCTCTATCCAACCCAAGGGTCTCATCAGGTCATTAATGCTTTGACCATGATTATCTCTTAATCATTTGCACAAAGGTTTATCCTTGGATTAACTCCTAATCCAGTGGGTAAACCTAACTTAGACTTGACCCTTAGCCTTTAGATAACCATGAGGTCTTCTCAGGCCTTTAATGCCTCCAACCTCTTTTCTCAACCCAATCCTATGTTGACACTTGTCACCATGTCATTGGTACAAATTGTGCTCATGGATCCCCAACTTTCAAACTTGGCCCTTGATTAAACCGTTCAATCCTGACCATCCATTGCCCTGTTTATGCTATAAATAGAGCTCTCATTCCTCCATTTTTAACAATCATCTTTCAAATTTGAAGCATTACACTTATGCTCAAATTCTTTCAAGCTTTCATTTTATATATGCTCATCATTTAGCCTCTTTTAGATCATAAAATAGACTAAATATGCATGCTTAGATTACTTTCTTTATCATTTTAGTTCAATCATAGACTAAATATAGTATGCTAGGATAGTATTCATACTAATCTTGTTATCTTATCATTTAGTTTATTGTATTTCTAGCATCATACATAGCTTACAACACATCTCATACTAAAATCAATCAAAAGCATCTCTCGTTCTCATATTTGCCATCCCTAAACCATTTTGCTCAGTGATCTGAGAGCAAAAACATTGGTTTGAGGGACATTGTGAGATAGAGAACCATGGGACCCTCCTTGGGAAGCTGAGTAACACTGCGTTACTCCATAGCTTGCATCAAGAAGTCCTGTGTGTGTGTGTGTGGATTAGTATTTAACATATTTTCACATATTAAGTTTTATTCGCCCACTTTTCCCGCATACATTTCTGGCGCCCACCGTGGGGCACGACTCCCAATAACACATCGGTTTTTGAAATTGATCATTTTTGCAGGTATGCAGGAAACTAGAATTAGCGCGTCAAAAAGATATTTTAGCGCATTCGCTTAATAGTTTAGCGCTTCTAGCCTACTGTTTAGCGCATGTGCTTTTTGTCTTAGGGCATGAACACTGTTCCTTAGCGCATGATACTATTTAACAAATTTTCCTGTAGGTGTCGACGCCGGCCAAACACACATTAGCGCATCCGCCTAACAGTCTAGCGCTTCTAGCCTACTGTTTAGCGCGTAGGCTCTCTGTTTTAGCGCGTAAAGACCTTTATTTAGCGCGTGATTTGTATTAACAATTTTTCCTATAGGTATCGATGCGGGCAAAACACAGAGTAGCGCATCAACATAAAATATTAGCGCATCCGCCTAACAGTTTAGCGCTTCTAGCCTACTGTTTAGCGCGTGGGGTCTCTGTTTTAGCGCGTAAAGTCATTCCTTTAGCGCATGATTTTATTTTAAAAAAAAAAAATTCCTGTAGGTATCGACGCGGGAAAAACACTGTTTAGCGCATCCAGTAAACAGAGTAGCGCATCCAATCCACTGTTCAGCGCGTGGAGACCATCATCTAGCACGTGCAGTTCAAACATTAGCGCGTGACCTCCATTAAGTTTTTCCTGTAGGTATCAACGTAAAAAAAAAAATAGAATAGCGCATCGGGTGAACAGCTTAGCGCATTGGAGGCACATAATAGCGCATAGGGGATTTTTCTTAGCGCATAGACATCATTTCTTAGCGCATAGAGTTGGCAGAGCCAAAAATTTATGACAGAGTCAAAAATTAGGCTTATGGGAGACATAATATATATGGAATATAACATTAAGTGACATTTCCTCTTCTCTTTTCTCTTTCTTATACTTTAAGTTATATTTCATATATACTTTCAGGATGTTTGAGAGGGGTTTCAGACCTCTAGGAGTTATAATGCAAAATCTAGTTTTTGGAAGATCTTCCAAATTTCAGACTTAGTCAAATTTCAGGGCATTTCAGGATCAGGATTGTAAAATTTGTAACCAAGATCAGAATTTAGGCTTGTGTAAGCCCACACTAACACTTGATCACTGATTGTGTGCAGGTTCTAATATTTTTTGTGCAGAGGAAGGAGTTGGTTTAGAGGGTTTAAGTCTCTTTTTTTTTACTTTCTTTCAACAAAAGTTGGTTAAAAAGAACTCACTCTCATTTTTTTTGCACAAGTTAAAATAAACCTCATCATTTCATTTGGATGCATAAAATGAACTTCATGCCTTCCTTTTTGGTGTTTTAAAATGAAACTTCATTTTTTTCTTTATTGCAAGATAAAAAGAACAACAATTTCATATTTGTTTTCTTGCAAGATTAGAAGAAAAACACTTCATTTTGAAAGCTGTAAAAAAAAATCAACAATCTTTACTTTGACAAATGTTTTAAAAAGAACCTCACCATCCTTTGGTGTTTAAAAGGATCCACTTCATTTTGCAAAGTAAAAGAACCTCATCTTCAGTCTTCCCCTATCGACTTTAATTTTGTTGACCAAAAATCACGATTTACTTTTGTTGACCAGGCTTGTTTTACAAAAGTTTTGGAAATACACACTTCGCTATGAAAGGTTAAAAACGGAACACCATGCTTTTTGGAGCAACATCTCCAAATAGAAGTTAGCAAATCATTGTCTTGGAGGCTAAAAAGAACAAATTGATTGCCTTGTCTCGAAAGTGGAAGGTATATGCTCTCCCCATAACTGGGTGACCAAAAACCCAAACCACTCTTAAGCTTTCTGTACTTCAAGCATTTAAATCCTTTAGCAGGCCTACCTTCCCGAGGGGTTGAAAAACTCTTAAAGCCATTCTTTGGTCGGTGTGAAGGGAACGACCTAAGTGGGGAATGACTTTGACGCCAAGTATTCCAACCCACTATAATCAAAAGTGGAAAGTGACGAAAGTCCTTTTCAACGGTTGCGCGCAGCGATTAGCCTTCCCCCAGTATCTTTGTGATATGTAAAGCCTTTGTTCTAAAGGTTGGGAAGCTTCCTGAGGGAGTTTATCACTGACGGCCGAACAGGAAGCCTGATTAAGAACCTTAGCATTAGAAACTTTGAACCGAGTCAGTCGCCAAACATTGGCAATATCATAGTGCAAGGGTGGGGAAGAATCCGCCCCCAAGATTACTCACCATATATCTCCCAAGATAACTACTCAATTGTGAAGCGATTCACTTTGGGTTACTTTCTGGCAAAAGGCAAAAAAACGGGCACCCTCTAGGGGGTGACAAGGCTGTTTGAGCTGACGGAGTATCGAGACTAGTGGGCTATGATATTGTTAATGACCTTTGAATAAAGAGTCTATCTGATGTGTCTTTTGTTGTAAATCAAACCAGTGATAACATCGAGGATTTGAACACATCCTCAAAAGAATATACACTCAATGTATAGCATTAGGATGATCATTGTCTTCATGTGTGCTATGTATTCTTGTCACAAATGTTAAAATATCTTGCAAAGTATCCAACAATCAAACTCAAAAGTCAGTTCAAACAAGGAAAAATCATAAAGTGGAGAAGATTTCCATATCCAACAAAAACATCTTTTGAGATGGCTATCAACATTTCAACTATCTTTAGGAAAGACTTTCATCCAACAAGATTAGGGGAATACCAAACCAAGTAATCCTTTCTAGAAAAAGTTTTCAAACTTCTTGAGTATCCTTTCAGGTCCAATATCAAACGTGATCACAAGAAATCAAATCAAAACACCAGAGAAATCATTTCCAAATCAAACAAGTCAGTCTTAGAACAAAAGTTGTCAAATCCAAAACTAGCTAAAGATAAGACTTTATCCTATCAAAATCAGGTATTATCATCACCTTGATCAAAAGGTCCATCATCTAAAGGATTCTATCAAACAACATACCAAGTTTAAACCTTAAGTTGTCAAATCAAGTTTCTATATCGGGAGACTTTATCCATATCATTTGACACACTTTGTCGTGAGGGGGCATCTAAACCTTCATTTGATAAAAGTAGACTTAAGTTTCCAAACGAAGTATCTCAATCCAAACATCGAAGGAAACCATTGATCATTCGTGTATGACCACTCCTCATATTTTGAGACGAACAAGTCTTCATCACAAAACTAAGTTAAAGAAGAGACAACCTAGTCCTAGGACCCTTATCAACAGGAGTAAATTTCTCTACATCAAACTATCAAAAACATCAACTTTTATCATTCGTATGACCATTCATCATCAAACCGAGAAAAAGGAAACTCAGTCAAAGGAAATGAGTCCTAGCCTAAATCAAGATCACAATATCATGACTTCCCAATCTGATCCCATTTTTTATCAAGATCCCACCTGTCAAGAATCTTATGATGATCCCCTAAAATTTTGGTATTCCATCCACAATGACCCTCTTTCATCTCAGGAGCAAGGTCCCATTCAACATCCATCTCTTAAGCAAAATCATGATATTCCTTCCATATCCTCCACTATTCTAATTCAAAATCAAGAGAAAAGCACAAACTCAAATGATCCTACTCCAAGTCAAGATCAAGATCAAGGAATCTCTTCATTCTCCAAATCTATCTTAGGTCCTTTCATTCCACAATCAAACTCTCCATCCCTTCCATCCATCTTAGGTCCTTACTTCCCTCCATCCACAAATCCATCACCTCAAATGATCCATAAGAAAGATCAATGAGGAGCACATCTTTGAAATTCTTTCAATCCTCTATCTAAACATCTTTCCAAAACTTCTTCTATCATTTCCTCTATCTATTTTGGGACCTTTTGTCCTCAAATTCAATTTTCCTCCATCTCTTCATCACTTCTCAAGTACCAACACTCATCATGAAAACATTTCTATCTATCCTTGCACAAATCTTCAAACATTCTATCTATTATCCAACACCTCTTTTCTATCCTTCCATCCCTATCATTCAATCCTTTGCATACATCCTTCATCTGTGAAATAGGCATTTGTGTCATTTTGTCACATACTTGCCCATGCTCGAATCTCTTGTTCAGTCCTTTTCCTCGATATCTATTCATGAAATGCTTCAGAATCCGAGGTTGTTCCTCTTTAACATTTTCTTTTGGTTGGGATACACACTCAATCCAGAAAAGAACCACTTATCGTATCTTGGTACTGACATCTTTTGATTACTATATCTCATACACTTAATCGATTGCTCTAAATCATTGTGATCTCTTAAATTGAAGACATGGCTAGTGAAAAATCTAAAATCTTGCTTCAGCGCCACTGTAATTATCACACCCATGTAAGTTTCATCACTTACAAGCCAATGCAAGAAAAATAAAGAGAAAAAATATATATATATATATCAAAAGCATGAGCAAGAAAATGAATATCAAGAAAAGCAAAATGCAATGAAATGCAATATCAAAATGATTGGCTATGGGAACATGCAAGTAACTCCATCGGCGCTATGGACGCCTGGCTGGCAATGGAGCAATATTTGTGAGATTACAACGATAACCTCGTCGGGGCTATGGATGCTCGCTGGCAGCGAGGCTCTATCCAGGATGCTTTTGAAGTTAAGGTAACTCATGTAGCTAGCCATGTTGGATTCTGAAGATTACAATGATCATATGAGCCAGAATGAACCCACTTGCACACACATGGGTAATCAAAGAACTAAGTACCTTGATCCAGTTTGGGATTCTTCTTCCCTTTTGAGTCTGCTTCCTAGTTGCTAGAAATGTTCAGTTGAATTTTCCAGAGGTTCTAAGTGTGGGTTGGGTCTCTATCTTTGAAAAGTTCGAGAACACTTATTCAGATGGTGCTAAATACTATGACAATCTTACATATCACCTTTTTGCAAATGGAAACCTCTATGCTTGGGGGCAAAGTTCATCTACTCTATTCTTCCTACCATATCTCCCAAATCCTCTAATCCATATCCCTTATCCTATATATTCATTTCTTCTATCCTCCAATTCTTTCTACAATCTTGCTTCACTCTAATCCATGTCTATCTATCCTATCTATTCATTGCTTCCATCATCCAGTGCTATTTATATCCTATCTCTATCCATATCCCCTTTTTCATCCTTGATCTTGATCAAAACTATGGACAACAAATCTATTTCCACCTCAATGGTTCAGTCATTCATTCATCCATTCCTCATCTTGATATACATTGGGGCAACCAAATACATCTTTCTTCTAATCCAAAAACTCAAAAAAATCAAAATATCCCAAAACTCAAAAAAATCAAAATGTCCCAAAACTCAAAAAAATCAAAATATCCAAAAACTCAAAAAAATCAAAATATCCAAAAACTAAAAATTGACAAAAATCAAAAAAATCAAAACAAAAAAAATCAAAGCATGAACACATGGACCATCCATCAAATCAGATCAACAACAGGAAAACTCTCAAAATCTGCAATGAAACTTATCACATGTCTTGTTAATCAATTCATTACTCGAAATCAACATCAACATCAAACATGTCTTATACAGGGATAGGTACACTCGAAACCAGACATATCAGTCTTATACGGGGTACTCACTCTTTGAATCTAGACATTCTTATCAATCATCAAGTCTTGATAATCAATCCACCCATCAACATCATTTTTCATCAAAGCAGAGTGACAAACAAACCATTAAAACTATTTCTCGAGCTAAATTTGTGTCAAAACAAAAGTTGTCAGAATCCTAAACGAATCGCACGATAAAGGACGTCTCTCCTATCATAATCTGGAAAATCTCATCATCAGTATCAACAGAATCCTTTACCATCTTACGGATTTTTATCTCAAAAACACTTGTTTAAAATTTTCAAATTGTCAAATCCAGTTTCCAGATCGGGAAGCTTTTATCCATATCATTTGACACACTTTGTCATGAAGGGACGGCTAAACCTTCACTCTGATAAAGTAAGATTTGAAATTTTCAAAAACAAGAATCAACTGAATCCAAACCAATCAAAGGAATCCATTGATCACTCATGCATGACTAATCTCCTTATTCTGAGAAGAAAGAACCTCTATCGTAACATCACGTTAAAGAAACAACAACCTAGTTTTTCCAAATTCATCAAGAGAAATAAATTTTTATACATCAATCATCAACCAAATCATAACAATGACATCAATCAGTATGACTGCTGGATTTTATTCTAGTTAGCCTTATCTTTATCAATTGATGGAAATACATGTTTGACAAATCATATTGTACATATCATATCCACCCATCTGAGACATCACCAGAAATTCACAAATGCTTATCAATCTTGGACATACTTAGTGTAGTCACTGTCCTTGGTTTATCTAAAACAATTATCCAAATAATATCCCACCATGGCTTGGTGATCAGTGTACATATCCATATCAAATTAGTATCAATGACAAGGGGCAAAATCCTGACCTCGCTAGGGGCATTTCGCCTTCAAGATTTTCAACATCAGACCAAAAACGTAGCAAGACAACAAGGATCAAAACAACCAACAAATGACAAATGACAATGCAAGAAGGCTAAGCATCACGAACTTGAACTAATTTCAACTGAACAAAGATCTATTTTGCAAGATGTTTTAATTGACAAGAATACATTTCCAATAGCATGCATGATTACTTATGGTTGTTAATTTTTGCTTATCATATCTCCTGAGCACCTCCAGGATGTCTTACGACTAGAGAAGCAAGGAATGTGATGTTTTATTTGTCTTCTATCTGTGAGTGAATTCTTTTACCATGCAAATTTGTCCTATGAAGAAATCTGGTGGCATATCGCTGAGGACATTTCGGATTTGTATGGGACAAAGGTTAACTCTTGTATGTTTACGCAATACGCACTCAGGTCGTCCTGGTTCAATTATACCTTGACGCTTGTGCTATCTTGCAAAATCAAATATCATGTAAATTTTTCTCAGGTCATTATGGTTCAATTATACCATTATGCTTGTATAAATTTTCAACATATCCTAAACAAATCAATGCTCAATGATGATATCTACAAAGAAAGCAAACAAATGGCTATATCGGATGGCAAATGCAGGACGAGGATGCTCCCAAAAAAAAAAAAAAAAAGCATTAGTTGCATATCATTTTAACATAGTTGCATATCATTTTACAATTAGTTGCATATCATATCATACATCTCATTTTCAAAATATCATTCATCATTCATCATTGCATCCCTTGCATGCATATCTATCACATCATCATGGAATCTTTTTTCACTTTCATATCTTCTATCATTCTTCCAAACTATCTTCCATCATTCTTCTAAACTATCTTCATCATTCTTCCAAACTATCTTCCATCATTCTTCTAAACTATCTTCTATCATTCTTCTAAACTATCTTCATCATTCTTCCAAACTATCTTCTATCATGTCTTATATAGGCAGTATCATTCTTGAAACCAAACACTCGATCATCCATGTCTTATACAGGCAGTATCATTCTTGAAACCAGACGCTCGATCATCCATGTCTTATACAGGAGGTGTCATACCTGAAACAAGACTTGCTCTCATTCCAATCAATCTAATCAATCTTATCAAACCCATGCATGACATCACTATCTACTCTTCCATCTTTCAAACAACATTCTTCTTTCGAGAGATCATTCATGCTTTGTGTGCATGAACGATCTCCCGAGGGGGCATTATCATATCAAATCTCAAAACAAATCCAATATCAGTTTCCACATCAAAACAAAGATATCAAAATCAAACTTACATCAACAACATGAAACAAATTTGCTCATCTACATCAAGTTCAAAAACCTATCATTTCATATCAACTTGTAACACAACTCAAGTTCTCAAAAACCATATCAAAACTTGTAAAACAACTCAAGTACCAAAATCACATAAACTTGTAAAACAACTCAAGTTTCCCACCCATATCAGCTTGTAAAACAACTCAAGTTTCCAACCCATATCAGCTTGTAACACAACTCAGGCTTTCACACACATTGAACTTGAAAATAGACCACGCAAATAAATCATATTCTGATCAATACACCAGATTGATATTTATACATAACTTGGAAAATCACAAATCAAAACAAGTTATACCAACACTCATATTGGACAACTACATAAAATCATGACAACACGACACAAATATCGAATCTGGGGCATCACACATCAAATCAAATCTAGGGCATCACACATCAAATCAAATCTGGTATCACACATCAAATCAAATCTGGGGCATGACTTGCAAATAAAAGAGCGACACAACAAAAATTGCATTTGATCATAAAATCACAAAAACACATCATTTTCTTTGAAATAACATGTGCACACACGTCACTTCAAAGAGAGGCAAAATGTAGACGTATAAAAATGACCACATTCCTAAATGAATATTTTATGTTCATTTTTCTATTTGATTAAATCCAATTTAATTAAATTATCCACATTCTTTTATTTTATTAAATAAATTACTCAATTTATTTAAATAAAATTCACTATATCCATTTAATGAATAAATCATTTTATTCAATTAAATCCCCCCTATCCACTTTTAATTAAATTCAAATTTAATTAAATAAGTTATCCCAGATTGAATAAATCTAATTTATTTAATTTCTCCAAATTGCAACCAAATTGAATGAAAATCATTTAATTCAATTAAATCCTATTATCCCTCCATCCACTTGCAAAATCCCAAACCCCTTCCTAATCCCTTCTAGAATCTTCTAAACGCTTCTAATTAACCTAACCCTCCTCTAAATTTTGTCACATCCCTAAGCAAAGGGAAGTCACTTCTCAAAAAGGCTTAAAGTCTTTGATAACCATTGAAGGTTTTCAACCTTCAACCACTAAAACCCTTTAAGTCTTTGAAAACCATTAAAGGCTTCCAACCTTCAACCACTTAATCCCCAAAGTCTCCAATAACCATTAATGGTTAATTCAAACCTTCCCACATGGTTAAAACATTTGTTTTGACTCAACCTCTATCCAACCCAAGGGTCTCATCAGGCCATTAATGCTTTGACCATGATTATCTCTTAATCATTTGCACAAAGGTTTATCCTTGGATTAACTCCTAATCCAGTGGGTAAACCTAACTTAGACTTGACCCTTAGCCTTTAGATAACCATGAGGTCTTCTCAGGCCTTTAATGCCTCCAACCTCTTTTCTCAACCCAATCCTATGTTGACACTTGTCACCATGTCATTGGTACAAATTGTGCACATGGATCCCCAACTTTCAAACTTGGCCCTTGATTAAACCGTTCAATCCTGACCATCCATTGCCCTGTTTATGCTATAAATAGAGCTCTCATTCCTCCATTTTTAACAATCATCTTTCAAATTTGAAGCATTACACTTATGCTCAAATTCTTTCAAGCTTTCATTTTATATATGCTCATCATTTAGCCTCTTTTAGATCATAAAATAGACTAAATATGCATGCTTAGATTACTTTCTTTATCATTTTAGTTCAATCATAGACTAAATATAGTATGCTAGGATAGTATTCATACTAATCTTGTCATCTTATCATTTAGTTTATTGTATTTCTAGCATCATACATAGCTTACAACACATCTCATACTAAAATCAATCAAAAGCATCTCTCGTTCTCATATTTGCCATCCCTAAACCATTTTGCTCAGTGACCTGAGAGCAAAAATATTGGTTTGAGGGACATTGTGAGATAGAGAACCATGGGACCCTCCTTGGGAAGCTGAGTAACACTGCGTTACTCCATAGCTTGCATCAAGAAGTCCTGTGTGTGTGTGTGGATTAGTATTTATCGTAATTTTCACATATTTAGTTTTATTAATCCATTTTTCCCACATACAGTTATGTTCAAGTTTTTTAATACAAACATATCAATGAAGAAATAAGGTTTTGGAGATTTAAACATGAATACGTAATAAATGACAATATAGAATTCAAACTGATAGTTAAACAAACTATATAATCATCTCTTAAAAAATACTTCATATTAGTGAAGTTGAATGGTTTTGAATGAGCCCATTAGATATCAAGTCTTGTTGAGTGTAAAGACTCAACATCATAAGGGATGAAGTTATGATTGTGCCTCGAGTGATATTGGTACAATGGATATTTCTCAGTCCTTAGCTCTCAATTGAAGAAGTTTCAATATAATGCCCATGCTCTCATAATGGGTAGCTAAACAATTATGTAGGTTTGATATCAAACATTCTGAGATAAACAAAAATATTGCATACACCAAATTTAGGTCATAATTTAAAAATGTTCAATGGAGTTTGGGTATTGACTTGAAGAGTAGGAATAATGAGACAATCCTTTGAACCATCGACACATGGAAGACCTGCGATGCACTTAAGATCCTCTAAAGTATCACCATCGAAGGGTATACAATCTACATCAAGGGGAATTAGATAATTTTCGATAGGATCCTTTTGGAATGGAGAGATATGAGAGTATCTATGGATCTCCCAAAGTCGAGTCCAAGGTGTGTGGGGAAAATTGTGAGAATTTGCTATGAAGATAGCCACCCAAGATCTAGAGGCAATGGAAAGCACAAGAACAAGATAGAAACAATAAGTGACAAGAACAAACTGTATTCTCATCAAGATGCAAAATGCCCAATTAAGTACAATGTACATATTGTACGATGAAAAATATGCATGCTAAACTAAGGCCTAAAAAGAAAGCTAATTAACCAAACAAGCACAAGACATCACATACACCTCAAGATTATAACAATAAAATGAAAACAAAATTCAAATGGAATAGCAAATTCAAACCAAAAATCTCGCTTAGATTTGATAGTTCCTTGATTTTTATGTATGCTCGATGACATCTTCGGATGTTCGATATTGCTCCATGATATTGATGCAACGATAAATGGATGGATGGATGAAAATGATAATGGATAGGTTGAGTAATGATTTTGGCAGAGTAATGGTATGATGTATGAAAAGTGGATTAGAGAGAGATATTGATCTAAAAATGGAGGGATTAAATAGGCAAGATGAGGAATGGAAGGATAGGTGAAGAGGAGACACTTGTCCTCCAAAAACGAACAAGTGGCTCAACTAGATGGAAAAGGAATGGACACATATCTATTATGGGAAAAGCCACCCAAAAATAGGAAGAGTGACATGTGTCCTTACCATTTTGGAAAAAATCCACCCAAAATAGGATATTTTCCCCAAAAGAGGGAAAAGTGGTTAGGATGTGCACACATGTGGGAGGTTAGAAGGGATGAGATAAGGTTGGTTGGAGGGTTGACTAGGCTAGGGAAGTGGGTTGGAAGGATAGGGTTGGTTAGGATAGGATTGGAAGGAAGTTAGGGAGAAAAGTTAGGAGCCATGTGCTCAAATAGGAATTTGAACCAAATTAATTAATTAAATTAATTAATCCATGGGCTTGGAAAGGGGATATTTAATTAATTAAAGTAATTAATCAAAAGGGATGGACAACAAGGATAATTAATTAATTAGATTAATTAATTGGAAGAATAGGATTTAAATTTGATTAAATTAATTAGTCAAATTTAGGTGTCTACATTTTGTCCCTCTTCGTGGTGGTGCTAAAATAGCATCAGTGCAAAGAAAAATAAAACACCCGAGAGCAAGGAAACAGAAAAAATGCCCCAAACTTGACTGAGAATGGAGGATGAGGGAAGGGGTGCCCCCTTGAGAGGGTGCATGGTAAAATGAGAGCCTGGGCGGCGTCTCGAAAGAAACAGTGCCCCAGTGGACAAAGAGAACGAGGAAGAGAAATAAAAATAGCAGGCGGAAACGACACCTCAAAAGGAGGTCCGGGGAATTCTGTATGAATTTTGAAAAAAAATCCTGCCTCCAGTGAAAGTAGTGTTGTTATATGGAGCCTAATTAGGCTCAGAGGTTAAATTTTCCCTACTTCTATTGGCATGAGGGTGCATGCGTGGGGGAGCGACCCCTCTCACGCGGGGGTGCATCCCCGTAGGCGCGAGGGCGTGATCCCACTCACGCGAGGGTGCAATCCCACAGGTGCGAGGGCGCAACCCCACCATCGAGGGAGAAATCTCGTCGTCATGGGGACGCAGCCCCGTGCGCGAAGCACCAGAAAGAAAGGGGACAAAGAAGAAAAAAGGAAAAGACAAGAGTGGGGAAAATAAATTTTTCCTCATAGGCAGGCAGGGTCCCGCAAAAGGGACTACTAGACGGGCCGACTAAAAACACCTATTCACCAAAGAAGGGACAACAAGTCGTCAAAAAGGTGAACAGGGGGTTGGGGAAAAGAAAGGCAAGGGACTGATAAGCTATCGATGGCAAGGGAACGTATGCACATCCCAAAAAGGAAGGGAGGGAATGAATTCAAAAGGAGATGCAACGGATATGGGGATGATATGGATGAAATGATCATGGAGTGAGAGAACTCATAAAATGGGATGCCATGTACTAAGCACTTATTTTGATTTAGAAATGTCTATGAGTCACCAAGGTATAAGGAACCAGGATGGAATTTCACAGCCAATGCATGGATTGACACATACAAACAGACACTGGCTAATCTAGCACCACACAGAGTTATAGGAACCCTGCAGGAAACAATGCTAGAAGAACCCCAAGTAGAAGATATGCCCCAATGTAACATGAGATGAGAAAGACCTCATGAGGGTACAACAAGGGACACATCCAAAAGACATGCCAAGAAAAACCAAAAGCAACAAGATCACATCCTAAGCCTTGTTATTCCTAGCGCGCCATGATATAAAAGATTGTGGCAATGAAGACGAAACAAAGCCCTTATGAGCTTAAAAAGATAAACAAAGATAAAAAAGAATCAAAGCCAACACGAGGGCTTCAAATATATTCTACCAAAAAAATGAGGATTTGATGATGTCTGGTTTCAAGAAGGATACATCCTGTATAAGACAAAAATGATCAAGACGTTTGGTTTCAGGAAGGATACATCCTGATAAGACTAAGATAGATCAAAATGTCTAGTTTCAAGAAGGATACATCCTATATAAGACAAATGATGGGTGTCGGTGAGAAGGATACATCTCTAAACAACACTAGGATAAAAGATTAATGATGATCGAGAAAAGGATTTGATAGGATTGTGATGACCAAGATGCTCAAAGATGATTGTTGAAGAGCCATTTGATAGGATATGATCTCGAAGACAAGATTGACAGATGCCTATGTATAACAACACCTATATACATGATGTGCAAGAGATATGGATGATGGAAGAAGACCCCCGGATGGGCATGATTTTGCCCCGGTCAAGAGGAAAAGAGATGAGAGATTGATGATTGATTGATGATGAGTTTGCGATGAAGGCTTGAGAACAAGACCAAGGATGCGATTGGATGAGCAGATAGATTGTATTGGATAACTAAAGAAGATGGATAGGATTTTCATGAGATGACGGATTTCGAGGAGCAAACGGATCGAGGGAATGCAGGTACCATGAGATACTGCGCTGAAAGGATGCAGATGCGATAGAAATGCAAATGGGGGGAATGATAGGATGGGGGATAGGATGAAAAGGATTCGGAGAAGGAAGCATTATGGATGTGGCTTAGATACAAAAGGGTCAAGGATAGCTTGATGGAGGTAGATGAAGATTGGGGGAGGAACCAAGTGATGGATGAAGAGATGGAGGAATAGGGAGATGAGGAATTGGTGGATGGATGGATATGATAAGATGGAGGGATGGAGGAACTAGAAAATAAGGATTGGTAGATGAAGGGAAAGGATTGGTGGATGGATCAGGTTACAAATGAAGGGATGGAGGAACTGGGAGGTCCAAATATTGGTGGATGGATGGATATGATAAGATGCAAGGATGGAGGAACTAGAAAATAAGGATTGTGGATGGAAGATATGGTGATAAATGGATAAGGACCATGAAGGTATGAGGAAGGATTATACGAATGGCAGGAAGGATGAGTGAATAGGAAGGATGAATGAAGGACCAACCCGATAGGTACATGGAGGCCAAGAGGTGCCAAAAGTATGTATATATAGGGGCCTTTTGTTTTGCTTTATCAAGATCCAAGGGAGGATGAAGGAAGCAAACTAGATAAGATATGATGGGTATGGTAGGTAGATAAAAATAGAGGATGAAATGGTTAGATGTCCAGTAGAACTTGCCCCCAAACATGGAGAGAAAAATGATGAAGGGAATTACACATGATGCTTGTTTACTAGGTTTTCATCATGGTACTTGTCCAAGGCACCTGTTTGCCAAGTTTTCACTAGTGGACAAATTTGTTTATCTGAACTCTTTGTTTTTTTGTGAATTTTTTTATTTTGGGAGGAAACTCATGGATAGAGATGGATGGGGATAAATGGATTTGGAAGATAGAGGGATGGAGGACTCAAATATTAAGTTTCATATCAAGGTATTAGGAGCCCATTTAGAGTGATCACCGGGTGTTGGTACAACTTTATTGGGAAGGAGTGGAATTATGCAAAGACTTGGATTAGATGATTTTGATGGGGAATGCAAGGGATGTGGTAGTGACAAGTGTTTGGATGGAAGGAGGGAGAGTGAATGTGATGGGGGGATGTTGTCAGGACCAACATTGGCACATGTTGCGAAGGATGTGAGATAAGTGGAGGATAGATGGATGCAACATGTGGATATGATGGAGGCATTATGATAGGTAGCTTTGGGACATAAGGACCCAAAATAGATTTAGGAGATGGATGGGAAGCATTTTTAGCTTGTGGGCTAGAACCTTTCGGTGCCATTCGAGATTATTCTTTTTGATGCATTGCTTCTTTTTTCTTTGGGATCCACATTATTTTTGTTTTTTCTTTAGTGGGACTTTGCGACTTGTGGGATTCATTGTATTTTTGTATTAGCTTTTTCACTTTTGGAACATGTCTTTTTGAGTGGACATGGTCATCTTTATATTGTTATGTATGTTTAGCTTTATCCATCTTTGATTTGGCATCCAAATTTATGCGAGTATCATTGGAAGGAGTGTGCATAGGTGTAGGAGATGGAGGAATTATGGGTGAAGTGATGGAGGTAGGATGTTGGATGGAATGTGAGGACATGTGTATTTGTTGATCTTGGATAGGAATGAAAGGAATAGGATGCTTATGATGGGTGATGGAGATAGTGTATTTGTGTATGGAGGATGGGATTTTGGGATATAAGGGCCCAAAATGGATTTAGCATGTGGGGAATATATGAAGGTAGATTTTGGGATATAGGGACCCAAAATGGATTTTGAGGATGGAGGCAAATGGATGGTTGTTTTATCTTTATATGATGGAGGAGGGGGAATGGCAATAAATGGTTTGGAGGAACGATGGGGAAATGTAATGGTGTGTTTGGAAGCATACTTGGATTTTGTATTAGTTGTACCAACATTTTTATTTGAAGTGCCTTGGGATATGTAACCAAGACCATGAGATCCTAGATGTGCTTTGACATGGATGGGCTCCAAAGTACCTTTCTCATGTAGGCCTAAGCCTTTTCCTTGATAGTTCATTTTTTTGGGCATTTTATTGAAAGTGGCATACTTGTTCTCTGGGTAACAAGATGCAAGTCCTTTATCAGATGGAGGAGAATGGGTGGTGCATATGAGATGTTCTTATGATGTGAATGAACTTCCATGGATGAATGTAAGTGAACCAAGGGGATGAAGTGATGGTGGTGGGATGGTTTGGATAGGAGAAATGGAGGATCGAGAGGTGGAGTAGATGGAATGGTCGGATCTTGATTTGGATGGAGGGATGATAAGGGATCTTGAGATGAATCAATAATTCTTTTAACATGCTCTGGAATAAGATCTTGACACGAGGGGATTGGTATGGATGGAATGATGGAAGATTCAATGAGTTGGGTGGATGGACTAGATAAAAGGATAAGAGATTCTTCAATTGGGATATATGGAGTGGATGCAAGGATGGGAAGTTTCTCAATTGGGATATATAGAGTTGATGGAAGGACGAGAGGTAATAGAGGATTACGATAGGATGGAAGATTAGAATAGGATGGAGAATTTAGATAAGATGAAGGAGTAGAACCAAATGGAGAATTTAGATAAGATGGAGGACTGGAACTGGATGGAGAATTTAGATAAGATGGGAGATTAGAACTGGAAGGAGAATTTAGATAAGATGGGAGATTAGAACTGGATGGAGAAGTGAGATAAGATTGTGACGTGACTTGGAGATTTGTCTCATCAGGTTGATCAACCATACCCTCATCATCATTGACATAGGGTGAAGTGGAAGAAAAGGAGGAATGACCATACTCATCATAGTAGGATTGAGAGATGACTTGGATACATGTGTCATCAAGTTGATCAACCATACCCTCATTGCCATCAACATAGGGTGGAGTGGAAGAAAATGTAGGGAAACCAAGCTCATCATAATAGAATTGTGACATGAAAAATAGTCGATGAGTTAGAGATATGAAAGATGAAAAAGGGTGATAGACCAAAGATCAAGATGAGATGGGGACCGACTTTGAAGAAGTTGGAAAGGGGATGACATTTGATGGTCAATTTTGGATATCTGATTTTCAACCTTTGACTTAGGAAGAAGGAAATGATGATGCGAATTAGGAGACAAGATATGACGATGGACGATAATCCTAATGCTAGGAGATATGAGACAAAAGGTGATCTATCTAAAAAATCGGCAGCATTTAGATGCAAAAGGGACACAATGACCAAACGTTGCATGAAGCCAAGAACCAAAAGATACTAATTGAACTAGAATCTAGAGACTCACGAACATCATAACACCTAGAGCAATGACATCTAGGATAGAGAAACACACTGAAAAAGACATCAAGTGTTGATAATCCAAAGATTTTTACCATAATGCGGACAACATAACGACAACGCAACAACATTGAAAGACCAAGATCATAAAAAGATACATTCTGAAAGCTAGTAGATCAAGTAGTTTCTAAGACAATGCAGACAACATAACAAAAATGCTATGACTTCTAACGACAAGATCACGAAAGATAAGATAAGTCGTAACTGTTGAAAGATCAAGAGATGTCTAATGCAATGCGGACATCACAACAGAAACACAATGATGTCTAAGACTGGGATCACCAAAGATAGACCCTAACTATTGGAGAAACCTAAGATTGTAAATCAATGAAACAAAAATCTGACATATAATGAGACTAACTGACAAATCGTGACAAGATAAAGACAACTCGCTATAATAGGCCACAAACCCGCCAAAACAAGGTGCAAACCCGCTAGAACAACATAATAGCCAATATCAAAACCGAACCCACTAGAACAAGACTTAAAAACAACCAAAGCAAACCCATTGGTTGAGAAAATGACAGTGACTGCGCTAAGTATGTCAATTTTGGCTCAAATTTGACATCATTCTTGCTAATATAAGACTGCAAACATGCTTTAATAGACCAGATAACTGCTAGAATTGACTTCAAACCTGCTAGACTGATATTTTGACAAAAGAATTGACACCAAACACATCAAGCATGGATATATGACAATAAAACAGATAAACTCAGTTAAGTACAACCCTGTGGATAGTCAAATGATAGTATCTGTTAAATCTCCTAACCATAAAATACCACATCCAACCGGATAGATAGATAGAAGCCTAATAACATTGGCTCCACCATTGGCACACACTTCTTGGGCATGCCAAGCTTCAAATTCCTGGTAAATCACTTCCTAGTGAATTTTCTATCTCGAATTGGGGGGTACATGAGGAGTTTCTTTGATATGTGTGTATCACAACACCTGAGTCAACAACACATAGAAGGATTGGGGCCACTATAACAATAGTTCATAGTAATTTTTCGACAGGTCCAGTCCAACAACGGATTCTCAAAGCAAGCCACTTAAGACTTTAATTGAGCTTATCAATGTAGAGAAGGCCTCCACATACAATGAATTCACTCAACACTTCAGCTATTTGACTGGATTTTTAATACAGTGGCTCAAAACACACTACTTGAGGTCACGCTAGGAGAGATGTTATCCCCAACATGTCCCTATTTTGAAACACTCCCTTGAGGTGATGAGGCCCCCAAGAGGTGATTCGCGACTAAAAAGAAAATTGAGTGTCGCTAACACTTTTCTCTTGCACCTATGACCACAAGAAGCAGAGGGAGAGGATAGTGTGTGTTAGCAGTAGGACCACTCTACATGCACAAAAGTGTGCCAATCACGAAAGACATGGAGTTTATTTCATTTACTTGAATTGAAGTGTGCCTAATTATGCAATAAGACACAAGATAAAGAAGGAAATGAAACAAATGAAATGCGCAAATTTGTTTCAACGAAACCCCATTTTCTTTAGCGGTCCTACAAGCAAAATGTTATTGTGTAAATGCTTAGGGGTCTTCTTATAGCTCAAAATGTTGCACAAACTTTAACAAAACCATCCAAGAACACACAAATTAGCTGATTAGTACTAAAATAGCATTTTGAAAAAACATATAAATGATAATTTGCGATCCCACTACTGTGTGATGTAAACCTGTTGTTTCAAGGCGCAAACCTGTTGTTTCAGGGCGCAAAACCGTTGTTTCAAGGCGCAAACCCGTTGGTTTAAGCGAACTCATTGGTTGTCTAAAACGTGTTCCCGCTATTTATCTAAAATGCAGAAACGCAAGTTAGCTGATTAGTACCAAAATAACATTCGAGAAAATCATGTAAATGATAATTAATGATCCCGCTATAGTGTGGTGCAAACTCCTTGTTTTAAGCAAACCCGTTGGTGCAAGTTTGCAACATAGTGAACCCGTTGGTGCAAGATAGCGAACCCACAGGTGCAAGGTAGCGAACTCGTTGGTGTAAGATAGCGAACTCGTTGTTGCGAGAATGCGAACTCGTTGTTTCACAGACAAAAGCCAATTATCATTTATAAAAACCCGAAACTTAATGAAAATTTTACCTTCCGTATGAAAGTGATAATGGTGAACCCGCTATCATATGAAAAATGATAATAGCAAACCCACAGTTTCAGGGCGTGAATCTGTTGTTTCAGGGTGCAAACCCTTTGTTTCGTGAAATCACAGGATTGAGAAAATAGTCTTTTGCCTAGGCAGAAATCAGTTTGTAGATCCCCTTTTTTGCCCGCAAGTGCTCAAAATTTGTAATAAACGCACTCAAACAACAAAAAATGTTAGAATGACCCATGAAGTGGGGCCCACCGGGCATGCCAGAAAATGTGTGATGAAAAATGTGTGTGCTAAACTAAGGGCTAAAAAGAAAGCTAATTAACCAAACAAGCACAAGACATCATACACCTCAAGATTAGAATGATAAAATGAAATCGAAATTCAAATATTGAAATAGCAAATGCAAACCAAAAATCCCCCTTAGATTTGATAGTTCCTTGATTTTTATGTATACTTAATGACATCTACAGATGTTTGATATTGCTCCATGATATTGATGCAATGATAAATGGATTGATGGATGAAAATGATAATGGATAGGTTGAGTAATGATTTTGGTAGAGTAACGATATGATGTATGAAAAGTGGATCAGAGAGAGATATTGGTCTAAAAATGGAAGGATTAAATAGACAAGATGAGGAATGGAAGGATAGGTGAAGAGGAGACACTTGTCCTCCAAAAAAGGACAAGTGGCTCAACTAGATGGAAAATAAATGACATGTGTCCATGAGAACACATGTCTATTTTGGGCAAAGCCACCCAAAAATAGGAAGAGTGACATGTGTCCTTAAGGACACATAAGGACACTTGTCACTTTTGGGAAAAACCACCCAAAATAGGATATTTTCCCCAAAAGGGGGAAAAGATGTGCATGCGTGTGTGGGCGATTAGAAGGGCTAGGATAAGGTTTGCTGGAGGGTTGACTAGGCTAGGGAAGTGGGTTGGAAGGATAGGGTTGGTTAGGATAGGATTGGAAGGAGGTTAGGGAGAAAAGTTAGGAGGCATGTGCTCAAATAGGAATTTGAACCAAATTAATTAATCAGTGGGCTTGGAAAGGGGATATTTAATTAATTAAAAGGGATAGACAACAAAGATAATTAATTAATTAGGAGGAAATAGGTTGGGAAATTAGTTAATTAGATTAATTAATTGGAAGAATAGGATTTAAATTTGATTAAATTAATTAGTCAAATTTAGGTGTCTACACATATACCTGCATATAAAGGCAAGGCCATAGGGAAATGAGAGCACACAATCACGACATATAGTCTAATCAGATACAATAGTAGGTAGGGGTAGATAGGAGAAACAATAGATAATTCCACTAAAAGTGGATCACCCATTGAAGGTGGAATTTATCCTACAACCATATTCCCCAGATATGCAATTCCCTAAGTGTCTCATATGCAAACTACAATGGAATCATTATCCTAAGTCAACTTAAGTGAAGTGTAATTACATGAGACAAATTACACCAACACCCCCCTTAAGTGCAACTTAGGGGAATGTAGACTGAAGCTAACAATGCAAGATGCATCCCAACTACTAGGTCATAATAGGTACCCATGTACAAATGCAATGCAATCTCTCACAAGTGGAGAAATAGAGAAAAACTCAATGAGAAAAAAAGTCCCCCCCCCCCAAAAAAAAAAAGAAATGAGTACACACAATACTCTCAATGATGAATAAGAAGAATAAAACCTCATGTGAGGAAAAAGTTCCCCCAATAAGAGAGAAGAAGAAAGACAATGAAACCCCCCCTCAATGTAGATTCTCCTGCAAGGATGGTCCAACGGTGTTGACCAAAATTCCTCCCCATTAGGAAGAAATAGAGCTAATGTTGCATCAAGAATGTCAAAGTGTGACAAAACCAAGTACCAATGCCGATGAAGAATGACCAATGAATCACTCACTACAACATGATAAAGATCAAGCATGGAGACAACCTGAATGATCATCAATTGGATACTCAAACTACATACACTCTCATTTTCAAGACATGTACCAAGTCTCACAAGATAGTTCTTAATCTATTGAATACAAGAGGATTGCATCAAATGTGTCATCAATGACAAAGTACAAAGAGGTGTGACACTTTATATTAGTGCAAGTACAACATAGCTCATGTAAGCGAATACAACATGGCATGGTACAAATCTGGAAACATGAAGATGATGCCACCAAAAAGATGCCCTGTAGAAGACTGCAGATGAAGATGCCTCCAATTGGTATGTCACCAAGAAAAATGTAGGAACCCCCCCCTCCCCTTGGCTGTTGGTTGGAGAATGTTGCAAGACATGAATGTAGGTGGACAAAAGAAATGTGTTCCCAATTTTGCTTATTTATGATTTTTTTTTAAGCTTATTAAAAAAAACATGAAATTTTTTTATTAAAAATTAATAAAGAAAATTTGAATTTTTTTCTAATTTAAAAACACTTTATTATTAATAAAAAAACATTTTTTCAAAAACTTTATTAATAACTCATTAGTAAACAAATTATTTAATTTAAAAAACTTAATAATTAAAAAGTTTATTAAAAAACATTAATAATTAATTTTTTTTAATTTTAAAAAACTTAAACAAAAAATTATTAAAAGAACAGGGGGTTTGCGAGCCTACATAGCGGTATCCATAGGTACCTTGCGGTGGCAGGGGGTACTACCCTTGTCATGGTTGAGGTCGTGGCAGGTGTAGTACACCTGCGGGCTGCAAGGCCCGACAGGGCCTACGTACCATAGGACACTATTGGGTACCTCTGGTACTTACAGGTTTAGTTGCGTAAAAAAAATATTTTAAAAATTTTGTTTAAAAAAATAAAACAAACAAAGTGCCCCCCCACCCCCTGATTTTTTTTCTTAAAAAAACAAAACGACTTTAATTTATAAAAATCTAAAAAAAAAAATTAGACTTAAAAAATAAAAAATCGTACTTGTTGCAGTGATGGTGTCCATATGACAACCCAGGGAGGGGATTTTTTTTTCTCTGGTTGATGGTCTTCAATTTTAATAAATGGACAAGCAATTCTAAGGTTCTTGGGCATTCTGAGCACAATGGTGATGACATATTTGATCCAAAGTGCTCCAAAATTGTAGATCGCTCCTGGGTCAAGTAACCACCCTCCACCTTCAAACAACTATATATTTGGCCTTCGGTGTCAGATTTGGATGAAACAAAAGGTGATTTTGACTTTCTCAAACCTCTTCAATTCAATGGTAACATCAAATCTAACCCAACAAGCTCCAAATTTGACCTGCAATAGAAACCTCCAAAATACAAAACCCTAAATTGTACCAAATTTCTCTCAAATGATAAACTGATGACACTCTAATGGCTTTGATACCATGTGAGAACTGACTATGAAGATAGCCACCCAAGAGCTAGAGGTAATGTAAATCACAAGAACAAGAAAGAAATAATATGTGACAAGAAACAAATTGTGTTCTTGTCAAGATGCAAATTGCCCAACTATGTACAATGTACATGTGTTTGCATATAAAGGCAAGGCCATATGGAAATGAGAGCACATGATCAGGACATGTGGCCCAATGAGATACAAGGGTAGGTAGGGGTGGGTAGGAGAAACAATAGATAATTCCACTAAAAGTGGATCACCGATCGAAGGTTGAATTTCTCCTACAACCATATTCCTTAGATATGCAATTCCCTAAGTGTCTCATATGCAAACTACTATGAAATGTGTTATCCTAAGTCAACTTAAGTAAAGTGTAATTACATGGGACATAAATTACACAAACAAAAATCAATGTCTGATATAGCACACATAATGTCATGATCAACACTAGAACAATCACTCCTACAACACGATCACTAATAATAACCCAACTTGATCCACCCCCTAGTTTGGTCAGTTCATGTTTGAGTCTATACTATAAATAAGGAAAAAGAATGAGCCACCCAAGATCTATCAAGATGTCATTTTGTCAAGGCTCATAATTATCTTTTATGAGAATGACAATAATATGATGAATAGAAAACCCATGATACTTCCTCAATTAAAAAAAGAAGATTATTAATAACCTCAATGCATGTAAAGCATATCAAATGAAGTCATCTCATGTAAACAAATCTTTTGTACGTGCAAAAATGTCCAAGTAATTGATCAGGATATAAAAATACAAACAAATTGAAAAAAATGTACCTAAGGAAGATTTAGGTAAAATTGCACGAATATATCTAAAGAGCTTTAAATCACATTTCCAACGCTACATGAATCATGAAAATCAGAGATAGTGGTGAAACATTGTGAGCTCAAAAGCAAAAAATGATGATCTAAATTTAACTAAAATAAACTATGCTGATAGTAAAATTAGATAATGAGACCTACACCATTAGAAATTGCTTGGAACCAAATTTTGGATGATATCTTGTTTTCCCAATATAACACTATATTCCCAAGTTATGGGCAAATGAAAACAACTACTTATTGAAGCCAAATTGGAGCTAGGAGGGACTTGCTACGTGGACTATGCTGACATCAGTAGAGGGATATTTTTTCCCTTGCCGGTATATACCCTCATTGGTCAATAAAATTTAGCAATGCCCAATACAACTGGTCACCAAAAAATGGGATTTGCTAGAACATACTAGAATATTCAGTGGAGATTCCTTCTCTTTATATGGTTAACCATCTTAGGGTAAACACACAAAGTTGGGTCCCAATCCCGCTAGAAATGAGTGCTCAATTTTTACAAATCGGGCACCCGTTTAGCTTTGGGTGCCTAAGCCATAAAGAAACGGGCACCCGAAGCTAAACAAGCACCCGTTTCTTTAAAATCAGGCGCCCGATTTGAAAAAAATGGGCACTCGTTTTTTAAATGTATTTTAAAAAAAATAAAAAAAATTCACTGTTTGGAAAACGGGTAGGCATTTCTGAGGAGCACGGGTACCCGTTTTTTTCACCCCAGCTGACCCCCTAGACCATTTTTACCTCCTTCTAGGTGTTTAGTTTTATTTTTTATATTCTATTTTATTTATTTTTATTGTTTTTCATAAAAAAAAATGTTAATGTATTGTTATTTTTTAATTTTTATGTTTTAAAGTTTGAAAATCGTCTTTTATTTTATTTTATTTCATGTTTAAAATAGTTTTTAGTTTTCAAATATTGCAAAAAACATGAATAGTAAAAATCGTAGGAAAAAAACAAAAAACACGAATAGTATTTAAACCGTAGGAAAAAAATAAAAAACAAAAACATAAACGAACAATAAACATTAGACACAAAAAACAGACAATAAACCCTGAACAGAAAAATGAACACTAAACCCTAAATAGAAAAATGAACACTAAACCCTAAATAGAAAAAAACAAACAAATCCCAGGAGAAATTTGACTATCTTGGTTGATTACTTGGTCAATACAACATTGGATTAAGATTCAATAGTGACAATATACCATGATTCCTAGCTCAAGAAAACATTTAGAGTAACATGTATGTTATCAACCACCTTAAGTATTCGTAATGGTGGCTATATTTAGTGTCAGAAATTTTAACGTTTTCATGTCCTAAGCAATTGAGTTGGACACCATGGATTAATGTTCCTTAACTATTATTGAGGTTTGATAAGGATTCTATTAAGGAGAATTATAAGTTTTAAATAAATGGTTTTAATTTCATTAGATTAGTGTTCATTTTGTAGAATGCTAATTTAATGGATTAACTTAATAAAGGTGGTGCTATAACATTTGAAGGAGTGTTATTGGTGCTTATGGTATTAAATGGTGCTTAGTGATCAGTGTTTTTCCTAGCAGTGTTGTATCAAATGGAACATATATTTAGTTTTTAATTGGAGCTTTTAGAGTTAAATTTAGTTTCTTTTGGTTATAGGAGAGTGTATTTTTCCATTGGATTGGATGAAAAGTATAATAAACATAGAGAAAGGAAAGGATCAAAAACCCTGTAATAATTTATTTTACAAAAGATTTAACCAAATCTTTATTTACAAATCAAAATAAACTCTAGGATTCATGAAAGTTGCACTAGAAGAGACAAGTATGGAGATAGGTAACATCACAAAAAAATTTATCTAAGAGGGGTTTTTCTTCAACCTAATTATGTTCATTATTAATGTAGGCTTATGAAAATGGATCTTAAGACTCCTTTTAATTATGGACATGAAAATTGTTAAGGGAGAATCAAGGTAGGGTTGTCTAAGAAATGTTTGTTGATTTCTCGAAAGGATTGGACTTAGTGACCTACTTGCCTCAAATGGAAAGCAAGAAAGTATAAATAGAAGGTGTACATCAAGAGTTTGAGGTATTGCAATCTTATTGTAGCAATATTAGTAAAGTGTTGGTTGGTTTGCAAAATGCACATGAAAATAGTAGAGTGTGTGTTGGAAGTGAATGTATTATATTATGTGAAAGCATTAATTGAAATAGTAAAATAAGAACCAACAAGAAGGGAGAGTTGAGGGTGGTGTCTATATAGGGTAGATGAGTTATGTATTTTTTTTCCATTTGTATCTTATAGGAAATTGTCCATATCTTTTCTTTTATAAAGAAACATGTTTTTTATTAGTACTTATTTTACATATTTTGTTTACAACACATAGATATATAGCAATCTTGTGAGTCATGATCCTTAATTTATATGGTAAGATAAAATATCTTATTCTAATATATGACAAATTTTCTTGGATGGGTTTCATTATAAACCCCACTAAATTACTTAAAAATTTACACTTCTATATAAATTTATTTTGCCAAGTATATATTAAATTAAAAAATTGATTATATATTTATATGTGTATGTATCATTTTACATTTAGAATTAATTGATTCTAATTTTGTTATGATAATTGCTTGTATTTCAAATTACCAAATGTTTATTCTAATTGATATAATTGATGTACATAATTAAAATATATTTTGAAAATTATTTAATATGTAAATAAAAGTTGATCTTAAGTAAATAATTTATTTAATATGATATAATAAATTTCTTCTTAAGTATCACCATCGAAGGGTATGTGATCTTCATCTACAAAGGGAATGAAACAATCTACAATAGGATCCTCTAGGAATGGAGAGATATGTGGGTCTCCATGGATCTCCTAAAGTCTATTCCAAAGTGTGTGGGGGAAATCATTATCCAATGCAATACACATAGAATCATGATCTTGATACTAGATCAAATCACTCCTACATGGTCAATGATGTTACACCAAGATTATATAATTTCTAGTGTTTCTAGTTTAGGTATTACTCCATACATAAAAGGAAAATGATTACACCACCTAAAACTTATCAAGATACCATTTTACAAAAGAATCATAGTTATCCCTTTCTAATTTTACCACAAAAGGATGAATAGAGAATCTATGATACCTCCTCAAATAAAAACTTAAAAGATCAATAAAATCAATACATATAAAACATATCAAACAAATTCATCTCATGTAAAACGGTCATTTTCAAGTGCCAAGATGTCTAAGTTAATGACTAGAATGTGAAATCACAAAAAATAAAATATAAAATATGAGGGAATATTCTAGAAAATAATTGTGTGATCTATGAATATTTATGAACCACCTTTTCAATGCCACATGAAGCATGAAAAAATATGCTCTCTATCAAAAGTTACGAGGCTTTAAATTTACATAGCTTGATTTAAGTTAAGAGGACAATAAATCACACTAGTGGTAGATTTAATAAAAATAAGAATCAAATATAGATCAATACAGTTTTTTGTTTTGTTTTAACTCCTCCAAGAGTAGAGAACCTACTATTTATTCAAGCTTCAACTTAGTGTAGTACTACTAGTTGCGATCACTAAATCATCCAATGATTCTAGAAAAGAACGCAACAAAGTAGTACATGTATTGACAAGTTCATAGATATAACTTAAATGACTTTAACTTATGATTATTTTTATGATTTTGATGGAACTTATCCTAATTCATCTTTAGATGTTAAAAAGTATTGTTTGAGTTGCATGGGCATTATGATGTTTTATTTTGTAGAATTTTTCTTATACTTTGATTTAAGTGGATAATATTTCTTAAATGATGCTTATTATTACCCACCTATTAATAATATTATAGATCTATGTGAGTTTCCTTTTTTTATATTTAAGTTGCTAAATTGTATTTAATTATAATTTTTTTTGGAAGGTGAAATATAAATTAAATAGTTTGTAATTGTAAATTTTCATGTTTGTAATTGTATTTGTAAATTTTCATGTTTGTAATTGTAATTGTAAATTTTCATGTTTGTATATATATGCAAATTATTTTCACATGATGGATGAGTTTGAGATAGATGAGCTATTAGGTCTACCACCACCTCCACCTCCACCTAATCAATTGAGACAAACAATTACGATGAATATTGATGCTTTGATTAGAGATATTCATACTATTAGGTGTGAGCCTCATCCACCTCCTCAGTTGTTATGCCTTGCAGATAGTATGCAAGGCATTGTACAGTTTGTGTAGGCATTAGATAGCGAGCTAGATAGCTATTGTAGTTGGCGTGAGGGATTGCATGCATTTTACGCTGATGGCCTCACATACAAACAAGTTAATGAATTAAAAATAACAAAAATGGATTTGAAAAAATATTTTGTGAACCCTAAGACGGGTGAAGAGATAGATTCGAAGAAGCCACAGATCTCTATTCGATGGTGTATGCACCCGGGCATTGCTAGCCACTTTTGGGAGCGATGGTGGATGGTCTTTGACCATCCATCACACTCCAATCATGAGGTCTCGATGTTTCTTTTGAAGAAATTATGGGCTGAATTTGAATTGGGCAAAAAGCCCAATTACATTAATATTAGATCATTTCAGGGGGTTGGGAGAGGCATGCCCTAGGATAGGCCAGGAGAAAAATTGAGCGACGGGGTTAGAAACTGTGTGCGTGATGATCCATTGGTTCCTCTTCCATCACCATTTGTTCCAGCACCTGCCCATCATCGAGCAGTGGCTTCTACTCTAGGTTCATTGAGTGCCCTATTGGGCAATTTGTTACAACAATTGCGGGAGGTGAGGGTTGCCCCCAGCTTAGCACATGTTTGCACGAGCTGTGGGGATGTATGTAGGGGTCCACAGAGTGAGGTTGCCCCTAGAGGAGATGGTGATTTTGATGATGTTGATGCTGCCCATGGCGGTTATGATGATGTTGAGGAGGTTGCACATGTTGATGTTGCCCATGGTGGTTATGATGATGTCGAGGAGGCTACACATGCTGATGTCATCTTTTCATATGTTGATCTCTTGTGGGCAAACAATGATCAACCTACAGAGGTACAAATTTATTTGTATAATTTACAGTGCAATATTAAATTCCTTATATATACACATATGAACCATAACATGAGTCATTTTTTTCTGAACGGAGGATGGATCATACCACATCATTGAGGAACCGACAACATGTTACCTCAATACCTAGAGATGTTGGTACCCCATTTACAGTATGCACTTTCATCTAGATACATTGTATTGATATGTACATTTAAAATAAACAATAATTTTTTTAATGTAATGATGTATATGATATGTTTTTTCAATTTTGTAGGGTGCTTCGTGTAGCACTGAGGTGGGTAGTTCTTCACATGACCCGTGGACCATTGAGGCTCATCCTCATATACCACTAGAATGTTTTTCATCTATTGATTTGAAGTGTTTACATGCTTACTAATTTATGTACAACTTTGATTCATGTTCGTTACTTTTTGCAATTGTAGGCTTCTGGATTGTTTGATGGCGCATCACATGTACGCCTTTGACCATCAGTTACTTTGCCTGTATCACATGCATGCTTTTTTGTGATAATCTTTTAGTCTATATATATACTTTATAATTTATGTATATATACAAGTTTGATTCATGTTTTATATATGTTGTTCAGGTCGATACCACTACCAGTATTGGTATGACTATGGGATTGAGCCAGATGCAACCATCAACATTATCATTTGAGGTGATGATTAGAAAAATAATTTCTAATTTGTTTATACTGTGTACTTGGATTTTATAGGGATTATCAAAATTGATGTACAATGTTTTTTTTTTTGCAGGACTTGACTACGACCACTTTTCTTGTTCATGATAGCGGACCTCCACATACTAGTGAGGGCATTGTAGAGCACGGTTGTATGGTAATTTATTTTAAATTTTCTAGTATTTAATTACTTTATAAGTGAATTATGCAAGTAAATTCTTCTCATGTTAAATCTTCTTCTCATGTAAAATCTTTTAATAATGTACAGGAGGGTGCAGACATTGATACTGCACATGAGGGTGGAGTCACTGATACTGCACCGGAGGGTGGAGACACTGATACTGCACAGACACAGGATGGTGCATCTCAGGACCACGTGCAACAGGATGATTCATCTCAGCCACCTTCACGTGGACTGAAGAGGACTGCAGATGAGATGCATGCGAGTTCTTAGATTGTATATTTTAGATCATGTCATGTTATTGTATTGTGGACTTTTTTATGATGACACTTGTTATGTTATCCTGGGACTTGTTATTATGTGATTATATATAGGACTTGTTGTTATGTGATTATATATAGGACTTTTTATTATGTCATTTCCTTGCTATTATGATATCAGGTTGTGTTATGTGATTTGGCGCACTCTAGTGATTATATATGTGATACATTGTTTTGTTATTATGTTGTTTATGAAACCAAAATTGTATCAAATGTAGACAAATACAATGTTAAAGGGACAAAGAAAAACAATTATCATGATTAAATATTTAAAAGAGTTCACACAAGTAACACAAACTTACATGCATATAAATTTGATATGAAAATTATAAAAGGATTATTAATTATAAATGAATCTCATAGAGGAATCCAATAGATTGATGGAACTAAGGCTAATCAAATTATTAGGAAGGTTTGAAGAACATTAACACAAGTAACACAAACTTACATACATATAAATTTGATATGAAAATTATAAAAGGATTATTAATTATAAATGAATCTCATAGAGGAATCCAATAGATTGATGGAACTAAGCCTAACCAAATTATTAGGAAGGTTTGAAGAACATTATTCAATGATTTGAAATAAGTAAAGGAAGCTCTGCTATATGGAATAATTACATTGAAATAAGTAAAGGAAGCTACAAACATAGTATTGACTTTCCTCTTAAGTTGACCACACTACTTTACTAGTGTATTGATGGTTTATTAGTGCGGATAGTAGTGGTTTACTAGTTGACTTTCCTCTTATGTTAACTTACAATTAATCTATGAAGATATTACGATAAAATAAATATATCATAAAAAATTAGAATTCAATTGTAACACAATTACAATGTACACAATATAACATTAAGAAGAAGATAACTAATACAATGTTGTTTATGAAACCAAAATTGTATCAAATGTAGACAAATACAATGTTAAAGGGACAAAGAAAAACAATTATCATAATTAAATATAAAAGAGTTCACACAAGTAACACAAACTTACATGCATATAAAATTGATTCAACCTAATGAACCATCTGCATCCTCTCTCTTCTACAAAGCATCTATGATTGCCTCATGCTCTTCTACTGAAAGTGTCCACAATACCTTATTAGCAGGTTTACCTTTGTATCTTTCTAATTTGATGTTTGTTGCCACCACCAAATGAGAATAGTGTATAATCTTCTTTTCTGATTGGTAGTCTTCATAAGTTGGTAAGCCATTCCTTCTTGTTAAGTATTTAGGTAGCCATATACCAACTACCACAACAAACCCAACTAGATACTGAAAACCATCATCATCTACTTGATCATATATCAACTTTTTCTTAGGTTCTACACATCTAGCTAGCCAATACTCAACCTTCTCATCATTATCCTCGGGTGCAACAACAACATACACATGTCCTAGAAAACAAATTTAAGTACATGTAGAAATAAAACTTGTTAGAATTTATAATTTAATATGAAATCATAAATTATATGACAATGCATAAAAATATATAATTTAAAGTTATAAACAATAAATTGAATTAAATTACCAGGTTGTATGAGGTCTGAAACACGATCATAATCTTCTGATGCAAATGCATGATCAAGGTCTTCATTTCTTCTAACATCTTCATATTGTGTCTCAGTAGGTGTTAAGGATTTGTGTTGCCATTCGTTGACCCATTCCATATTCTCGCATTCTTCCCATTCACCTGCAACACAAAATTGACAAAAACATGCAAGCTCTCTAGTCCATATAGTCCAAGTGTTAGAATTAGAACTCTTAAATGAATGCCATCTAGCTGACCCATTGATTGTATCACAATCATATCTTGGAAGGATATTCTCCTCTTTAACTATCCAGAAGAAACGTCTAATTATAGAGTTCTGACTTGATCCTATGGATAAATTTATACTACACCAATCCACAATTGCACT
The DNA here is from genome assembly GCF_030272615.1 of Cryptomeria japonica. Taxonomy (NCBI): domain Eukaryota; kingdom Viridiplantae; phylum Streptophyta; class Pinopsida; order Cupressales; family Cupressaceae; genus Cryptomeria; species Cryptomeria japonica. Next base: position 650,858,213 of record NC_081410.1, read on the forward strand.
TGCATTTTTAAATTTAGCCTTTTCCTTGAATTTGAGTTGCTCTCTACAAAGGGCTCTCTTAACACATGCACTGACACCGTCATGTTCTCCTTTCTTGTGTCCAGCCTCAAAAAAAATCCACATGTGTTCGATATTAGTTTTCTTATGAATCCTAATTAACCAATAAAACATTCTAGCATTCTTGAATTGCCCTGTGTAATTATCAGACCATATTAGATGTTGTGTCATCTGAATTTCTCTCTCCCTCAAATTCTCAAAAAAGGTCTTGAAGCAAAACTAGAAAAACTCAGATGAGTGTAATTTATTATCACTCATATAGAAATGGTACTCTCTCAAAATTTTGCGATCCTCTTTTGTACTATTTGGTGCATGCCTATAGACAATATGGACAAAAATCGATACTTGCACTAAATTGTAGTATTGTGATTGGACCTCATCTTGTGGTGCAAGCATGTAGTTCTCTGCAAAGTCAACAACCAAAAGTATACAACCAACAGGAAATGTATCCTTACATATTCGAAACTGACCATCAAGCCATCTAGAATTTTGAGTGTGTTTAACATATTTAGGTACGATGTTACTCTTGAATTCATTCATAAATGCATGAACACTAACTTTTTTAGTGATTAGATCGCATCCTTTTCCAACCTTTCCATCCTTCAGTGGATACTCAATAGTTTTAAATCTTTTAACATCAACTAATTGTTGTCCAAAATCATTTGAAAGATTTTCATGCAAACATTCATTCAACAATGCAAGATTGCCACATATATCACATACACCAGAAACACATGCATTGAAAATAAAATTTTGTTCATTTAGTGGGTTGCAAAACAAACTTGAAATAAACTCCTTTATAGTTTCAAGTGGTATATTTATACCACATTCTTGGAACATTCCATTACTATGCATGGTAACACGTATATATCAAACTACATCATAATGGTAGCGAAATTGAACATGAGTTTTGCAACAACATGTGACTCTTTCCTTGTTAATTCGAATATACCAAGGTTTACACTTTTCAAAAGACCTTTGACAAACGCTAATAGTCAACACCTTATCATCCAAATTTTTTTTATACAATTCAGTTTGAGTCATGTCCAGTAGGTGTTTTGGATGTGGATCATGAATTTTTGACCCAACTCTTAATTTAAGAACATCTCTAACATTAGGTGATACTCTCGTATTATTGTGCCATAATTTTTCGATCAAATTTTTTACTCCACCAGTAAGTTTCATATTAGACCTTGGTAGTCTACCACTAAAAGTCCACAATTTGTTTGTCGAATCCATTTCAAAATTAACTCTTCTTTTTACAGCTCTTGACAAAGTTTTGCGATGAATATTAAGATATCCACTTATGTTACTCATCATTCTTTTATTAGAAGTTGTTTGGCTTACTAAAGCTATTGTTATTGCCCGCCGTGTTGCATTTTTATCTTTAGAATGACTTTTCTTTCCAATTGTATCAAAGGCGCTAGCAACAGTCGATACAACTTGTTCTAAAGACTCATCCTTCTTCTTGGGTTTGACATAAAATCTTAACTTCTTCATCACTTTTCGCATTTTAGTCATTTTAATTAGTTGTACCATTAATTGACATTGAAACCTAAATTTTTTATTATTAAAAAATGTCTAAACAATCTATTTGCATGTGTCCTAATTTGTCTCCATGAAACCAAGCCAGGAAGGTTGTCTAGTACGTCACTTTTAATTTCAATATTTTCAAGAAGATGATTATCATTCAAACATGTTTCATTTTCAATTGGTGTTTCCATATCTACATACACATTATTGGTTTTAGTTGCAGGTGGATTTTCAAATTCATTTGGAGTTTCAAATTCAGTTTCAATTTCAGTTTCAAGTTGAGATCTAGTTTCATTTGGGGTTTCAATTTGGTTTTTAATTTCAGTTTCAACTTGAGTTCTAATTTCATTTGGGGTTTGATTTTCAATTAGAATTTCATTTAATAAGTAACCTGCTTCTACTAAATCACCAATTTCTTCATGAGAAAAAAACATAGGGTTGTGAAGACATACATGTATCCAATAATGGATTAGAAAATGCACCTAAATTAAATGGTTCTATTGTGTTTCCTTCGTCAGCATTTATGGTCTCATTGATGTTCTCCTCTTCTAAAACGATTGTAGAACTTGAAGCTCCTTCTCTCATTCTTTATCTTCTCTCTCGTTGACGCATTGCCTCCTTCTCCCTATTTGCTGCAATCTCCTCAGTTGTTAGAACCTTCCTTTGCCTCTTCTTGCGTTGATTTGATCCCATGGCTACACCAAAATTTGAATTCGAATCGATTTCCTTACCAAATCGACAATAAGACAAACAAAGAGAATGATTAATCAAAACATTCTCTTTGCAGATCGTACCTGTCAGGCAATGATTGAAAAATCATTCAATCATTGGGATTTGTGCTTGTGGGCCATATTTTGGCCCAACGGATCTTTTCAGAAATGGGTGCCCGTTATTGAATGAAACGGCCAAAAGGGGCGCCCGTTTCGCTTTCAACGGTACAAAGCGAAACGGGCGCTCGTTTTTTGAATTTTAACAAACGGGCGCCCGTTTGTTAAAATTAGGGGCGGGAAACAACCCTTAGCTTTGTTTTTTTCTTCGGGATAGGCTTGGTGGGACAAAGCCTATGCTTAGACCTCCAAAAAAATGACTAAGGTAAAACGACATTAGATTTCTACCTTGGCCTAATTTTTTGAGGGCCTTTCTGATTGAATTTTTTTACGAAACGAAAACCCATTAGAGTTTTCAACGTCCTGATATCAGAAATGTAAATTTTACAGTGATAAGATTACTTTTACTATTTTTGTATTATTTATTAATCAAAAGTGGAACTTAAACCTAAAATACCAAGGTTCACTAAAACTTTAATAACTTTTTTGTTTTTAGGATTTTAGAAAAATAAATTATATGAGATCAATCTACATACAATTATTTTGAATATTAAAAAAAAAATTGAAAAATATGAAATTTTCATCAAATTATGGTGGTCGTACACCCGATGTTTTGAAAATATACTTTATTGTCAATTAAAAATTAATAAAAAAAAAAATTCAATAAAAAAATAAGGAAAAATATTCTCATCAATATTTGGTGTCTTAGGTATCATTTCCCATAAGGATTTGCAAAAATTCATTTATTTGCATCAAAAAAGGGTTGTCGTACACATGTGTGGTATGGTCCTGAAACAAACATTTTGAAATACTGGTTTTTAAACATGCCTACTAAAAAGGGATTTTTAGCATGTGGGTATTAAAATAAATTACATATTTGAAAAGTAGACTTTGAGCACTACATTTTCTATTACTGAAATTTTTTGAGATTCAATCTCTAAGTGCATCAAATTTTGACATCAATCGACAGAAAATTTGAAAAACAGAGAAAACACTTCCACTTTTTGTCCAAAAGTGGGACTCAACTTCTTGCGGCCACCCCTTAGTCTAACGTCAATGGGCTCTTGGTCTATTTGTGAAGTCGAAAGGTTCTTAATGAGCCTACCAAGGAAGGATAAAGTCTTGTTGAGTGTAATACTCTGACATCTAAAAGTGATGAAGTCGGGATTGTGCCAAAGGTTGTAATCATGTTATCACAAATATTGAATCTTGTATTTGATCTCAATTAATGTCCATCCTTGTATTCTTCAAATTTGGACTTTTAATGTAATAATTATCGTCTTTGTATTTTGGTAGAAAATGCATGTGTAGACACGTAATTCAATTTGAGCATTTTAGATGTTACCATTCACGATTTCGAAAAATGTGTATAAGCAATATTTTATTTCATGGATGTGATATAGAAGTTATTGAGAAATTTTTAATCATTTTGATGTCATTGTTGCATGATTGATAGGCTTGTCCCCATGCATTTGATCTATGAATTTAATGTTATTTGGAAATGACGGATTTAGGTCAATTAGTCTTTAATTTATGTTAAGAAAATGAAATGAGATTCACTATTGTATTATGTCCTTGCTTAGTTATGATCTTCAAACTTAGACTCCAAATCATGTTTTAGTAGCATGTTGGAGTAGGGTTTTGCCAAATTCATCCGGAACACGATCCTAACCTCATCCCTTTTAGATGTCAGAGCCTTGCACTCAACAAGACTTGATCCTTTGTAGGTTATCATTAAGAACCTTTTAACTTCACCAATAGACCATTGACCTCAAAGTAGAAATATTAATCATATAAAAAAAACAATTTATTAACATAATTGATAGTTTGACAACCATGGAGCTTATTTGAAAAAGCAGACTCCTAGTCAATGTTTATCTGCTAGTACATTGATAACAATGTTATCTACCAGTACATTGATAACAATGTTTTGTTTTGTTTTCTTGATATCCTCTACAATGTATTTTCGACTTTTAGTATCACTGGTAGTCCGAGAATTATCTAATTTATTTAAATCAGTCTCTGACTTAAGAGCTAATCTCAAAAAGGTGGTAATTTAAATAAATTAAAGTTAAAGAAACAAAAACTCGCAATGTTTTAGAATACCCATGAAGCCATTTCATTCATAACAAAATGCCAAAATGGCTCTTATGATCTCTGCTATTTATTTTTCCATTAATGGTGACATGAGAGTAGTGGGTCCGTCATTAAATGCCCTCTTGTTTTCATCTCTTATATTTCAAACTGTTGAAATTGAAGCGTGCATGTCTGTTATCTGCATTGATTTGTAGGGCCAATCAAGGACATCAAAGAGAAAATTATTAGAGCCCACGTCAAGGATAATGAATGATATGATTTCAATAATCATATATTTTATCTGCATATTTATTATTTACTATTTATGTTGTCTTCACAATAGTTTCTTGTTATTAATCTATTCCATTTGGTTGTTTGACCTCGATACTAGGAAGAAAAAGGTGAACAGGATTTTCAATACACATTTTATTAGTTCAACCTCGTGCACCATAAATTAGGTTTGCAGCAGTCGAGATGGAATTCGTATCACTTTAAGTTTACCTTCACCATTTTCTATGTGAAATTAGAATTTAACAAAGTTGTCAAATTGTGACTTAATTTAAGCTTAATTGATTGCATTTTTTAAATAAGTTATCAATTAAGATTTTTGAGATATACTTATTAAGAACAGCTGTTTTGGGTGGTGCTGTCTTGTAATGTCCATTGTTAGGTCATTGTAATTAGTGCTAGCTTGAGATGTTTGTTTTATAATAACTCATTTTATCTTCTTTCAACAATTTGTTGTAGCTATTATTATTTGTAATTTTGTTTTGATTCAATAAAAAAAATTAAGATATTTGAGATATGCTTATTTAAAAAATAATGAGAATTATCATTTTTAAGTATTTAATTCTAAATTTGGTGCATTATAATAATATGTGTATAATGGTATCTCTTGAAGTTTTTCGAATAAATATATCTAAATAATCTAGGCTAAATTCTATCATCATTTTGTAAAGAAATAAATCACCCTCTACAATAAATTATCTAAGACAGAGATTTAACTAAAGTAATTCATATAACAATTAGTGCACTTTGAGTTGATTTTGAAAATTTCTATCAAATTCCAGCATTAATAAAGTTGTGCTAGTCTGTAACATGAATTGTACTAAGCTTGGGGTTAGAACCTTTATAATGCATGTCAAAGTAAAATAAGCAACCAACATGAAGGTAAATTACAACCATATTCATAAAGGCATAGATATGGATGATGTTTTCTTTTCTTTCCAAGTGATAAAAAATCTACCCTTTGAACTACATGCACCAAATTTCATTAGTAGCATCTAATATACATAGTGAAATGAGCATAAACAACTACACAATAATACCAAGAATCAATATTTAAATGGCAAAGATGTAGGACTATGAAGAGTTGTTATAACCCAAAGAAAAATAATGTGAAATAGGTTTCAATTTCATGAATGACTACTATAATTAGTAAGGAGATATTATAGGATCCCTAAGTGTTGTAGGATACCTAAAATCATAATCATATTACTATTTAGTTTTAGGTTGTACTCTATGGTTTTCTATGCTATACTAGATAGACATGTCTTCCTATCTAATCATCACAACCTACTCTCCTACCAAATTCTCTAGATAAATATATCATACACCTTTGATGAAAGAAGGAAACATTATCGTTCATACTTTTGGTATATCTTTGTTAAAGTAATCGAGACATTATCTAAATATTTGGTTAATTAAGTTCTTTAATTGCTTTTGTTACTTAATCTAAACTTAGGTGATTTTTCCTTTTATTAAATTAGGCTAATAATAGCTTAAATTGTCTCATTCATTATGATTGTGACACTTGGCATTAGCTAATTTAATCTAGCTTTATGGTTTGCATCTAGGGTTTCATTAATCCTTTTGATGAGGATTCATTCATTTGTACAATAATTTTTGTGTGCAATCAATACATAATTCTCAGGTTGTTGAGCATATCATTCTTGCGTGATCTATATTTTGTGACAGGTGGTGTGCTTGAATATGATTCTTGTCTTGTGAGGTTGAATCATCAACTTCTATAAGGCATTAGAGCATATTTGCTAAGTTCCTATCCATATTATTGAGAGATTTGTGCAATTTGAGCTCAAATGAAGGTTGCCATCACATTCACAACATCTCAAAACCTATAGATTGATTGTCGTTTCACCAAAATTTGAACAATTGAAGTTTTGGGTTGTTTTTGTAGAGGGAATGAACATTGAGGCATGATTTGACAACCATCAAAATATCTAGAAACTTTGAAGAAAAATTGACCCCACCATCGTACTTAGAGTGACCAAAAATCTTTAGATTGCTTTTCAAATCGTCGAAATCTGTGACCAGCAAATTCTCTACCAAATTATTTTGGGGGGAATGTCAATTCGTATGGATCCGTACAAACATACAATTCTATGTGATGTTGTACCATACCTGCAACAAAACACAGAGAAATATTTCATAAGTTCAAAAAAAATGTGTAGAAATTTTTAAATTTTTGTCAAAAGAATTTTTCAAAAAATTTTGGGAGGTAAAAAAATTGTCACCCCTACAAGTCCATATGCACTTGTGCATGCAAACCCAACATGGCAACGTTATCGTACAATGATGACAAGGTTGGTAGTTGATGATATCTCCAAAGATTCTAGCGAATATTGAAAAAAATTAGCATGTTTGACTTTTTCAATTGCCAAAAACAAATTTCGACACATTTTCATTTTTCTATCAACTAGTTTTTTTTTCCAACAAGGGACTTTTTTTAAGCTAGTACGGAATATTCCCTGAATCTTTGTTGACATCAACATGGCATCAGACACATGGTTAGCCTAAAGAGAAACTAACCACCTTACAACTCCTTGAACTTTCTTGCATCCTGATGATGGATCACAGAGTGTGATTCAAAACATGGATAGTTCAAATATTCTCACACAATAGAATCCAAAAACTGCATATGATATATAAGTTTTAACATTTTCAAATGATTTAGGATTACATTAGCAAGGTATTGTAACACCTCTTTCTCCATGCTAAAAAAAAAAATTATACATGATATATGATACAAGACCACTTCACAATTACATTCTTAATCTACTTATTCTATTATGTTAAGACCTTAGTTAGAAGGTATTTCTTTGAACATGAATTAAAGTCACTTTTGTTTGAAGGTGCAAAATATATATAAAAAAAAATTGAACAAAGATAATTTCCATTTTTATTAAAAAAGACCTTTGATTTCCATAAAAATGAATAGATATCTCTTTTTTCCATTTTTAAAAATTACCTTCATTTAAAGGTTTTTATTTATTTATTTTCATAAAAAAGACATACCTTCAAATAAAAGTCCTTCAATGCCTTCAAACAAAGGCCCTAAAAGTGACCTTTCTATCTTAGTCCTCAATTTTTTCTTTTTCTTTTTTTGTTTCTTATCTTAAGGTTGGATGAGTAGTGAAATGAATATTGCAAGATAATTTGGAAGATTGTAGCACTTGAAATAAACTTTCCAATGAGTATAATTTTAATTTATTTTATCCTTTCTACAATTAAAATAATGTTTTACGAAAATAACATCATTTTTAAAAAATATTGTTAACCATAAAAATAAGTTATTATAAGATACTTAAAAAACTCACAAATTATTTCTTAAATTCTTTTAAAATACATTTATAATCTATAAACAAACTCTCAAAAATCATTAGTCCACATAATTTTCAAATTCTTAATAATTTAGTTTCCATAAATGTAAAAAATGAAATTTTGGCTCAAAATATTGATTTTGAAGTCCTCCTTTGACCTAAAAATGATACATAATATTGTGGGATCATCCTCTCATAATTTAAGATTCAACATTCAAAGATAAATTTTATTAGACTATTTTACTAGCAGTTGTATATTGACCAAACAAATGTCACCATTCCATTTTATCATATTATAATATGGATATTATCTTTGATCTTTCTTCTTGACATTCAATTTTTTGGCATTCAATCAGTCCCCATCCCTATAAAGTCGTAATAAGCCAATATTTTCCTGTCGTTTTGCTCTGCCCTCCAACTTTTGACTATCCAATTTAATTTGTTTTAAAATAATTTTGTTCTCGTGTTCAAATAAATTTCACTCTTCAACTTTGACTAATTACGTACAACACGCAACTTCGACTTCCACGCATTTCGGACAAAAGAGAGTTGATTATTCAATTTAGGGAATCTTTTTTTTTTTTAAATTTACTAATAGTCATATCTATATATAAATATGAATATAAATTTAACATGGCTAATATATGCCCTGTATCTTGCAATTTATTTTCTAGCAGAATAGGAAGGGAGGGTTTACAAGAACAGCTCGTCAATTGACTTTCAGTTCCAATTTAACACGCACCGTTAAAACTGATTAAACTGAGAACTCTTAACATTGGAGTGACAGTGCAGAAGAAGAAGTAGAAGTGACATCATGGAATTAGCAAATGCAAATCGTCTGGTTTTTGTGCTGAATGGCCAAAGGACTGAAGTGGATTTATCTCAAATCCACCCAGAAACTACTCTGCTTTCTTATCTTCGTTATCACACTCAGTACAAAGGAGCCAAACTTGGCTGTGGAGAAGGTATGCTTATCAGACACAAAATCTAATTTAAATTCTATGCTCTGTAACTCGTTTATCTTTGAAATTATTTGTAGAGTGTTGCTGAATTCAACTGTGTGAGGTTCTTTCGCATCATCATCTCTGTTTTTCTTATCTATTGATTTTCTAGTGAATTTGGGCCTTTTAGATTTAGCAGGATCTATTTATAGACATACCCACCCAAGAAACACTGTTTTTGAGTTCTTCAATATCATAGGATTTTTAAGGAATCTAGATTAAAATCTATACAGTATGCAACACACTCTGTACCTCATTCAGATGAAATAGTGAACCTTTTAACTGTTAAAGCACGGAGCATGACGTTTAAAACTAACGTGCAACACACTTCATTTTTTAACAGCTAAAACTTCACAAGTTTTGGAGAATCTGTTTTATCTAGTATCTACAAAGGTTTAGAGATTCGTAGACAATTAAATAAGTTTGATGAAAATTAGTAATTTTTTTGGATTGAGCTGTGGATAGATTTTTCTTATCAATATTTTGGAGTAGATTATATGATTCATCATAATTCTGTTTTCTATGCATTTCATTTTGATGATAGAACATGTGATCTGATCCAAAACTTGATGAAAAAAATTTACACACAATTGAATCCAAAAATTTAGTAATGATCTTCATGAACTGTGAAAGCTACATGAATTTAAGTTTGATGCATTTATTTTAGAACCAGAAACAATCAGAAACAATCATCTACATTAGTACATATTGATTACCGACAATCTTTGCCAGATTCTACAGACCAATTTGACCTAAATCATCTGATTGTTGCAGGGGGATGTGGGGCTTGTGTTGTGCATTTATCAAAATACAACACTGATACAAAAGAGACAGAGGAATTTTCAATAAGTTCGTGCTTGACACTATTGGGATCTATAGATGGTTGTTCCATCACAACTACTGAAGGGCTTGGAAATTGCAGGGATGGACATCATGCTATCCACAAAAGGATTGCAGGTTTTCATGCATCACAGTGTGGGTACTGCACTCCAGGATGGTGTATGTCTCTTTATGGTGCTCTTCGTCAGGCTGATGCCAAAGGAAACAATGATCATAGACATGGGTTTTCAAATATTTCGAGTTTGGAAGCTGAGAAAGCTGTTGCAGGGAATGTATGCAGGTGTACTGGCTACCGACCCATTGCTGATGTTTGTAAAAGTTTTGCAGGGGATGTTGATTTAGAAGACTTGGGTCTCAACACCTTTTGGAAAAAAGATGAACTTCTTGACCCAAATAAGCTGCCTGAATACAATCCAACTGGAGTTTCTACAGATTCCAAATTCTGTGGACCAAGATATGAAGATGCTAGAACAACCTCATTGAATTTTTCTTACAAAGATGAATTCAGTGGAGAAGAACGTGTTTGGATTAGACCATCCACCTTGGATGAGGTTTTGGGGGCTCTGGAAAAAGCTGCTGAGGAAAATGTTGAACCCAAGCTTGTAGTAGGTAACACAAGTGCTGGAATCTACAAAAGCATAGAGCCTAAAGTTTTTGTTGATATCAGAAACATCTCAGAGCTACAGATTATTAAAAGGCATGATTCTGGGATTGAAGTTGGAGCAGCTGTAACCATTGCCAAGCTTATAAAAGCATTGGAGGATACAAATGCCATTGCAGATGATACTCTGGATCATGGGAAAGAAAACTGTACTAGAAGTTTAGTTTTTGAGGGCCTTGCCAATCACCTGAAAAAGGTAGCCTCTGCATTTATTAGAAATACAGCTAGCATCGGTGGCAACATAATTATGGCCAAGAAATTATCATTTGATTCAGATGTTGCAACCATTCTCCTTGGAGCTAATGCATCAGTCAAAATTATCTCAACTGAGAGAGTAGAATCTGTGTTAACCATGGAGGAATTCCTTGATAAGCCTTGTCTTGATTCAAGGGTCCTATTGCTCTCGGTATTCATTCCAAACTGGAATGAAGTTAGCAATCCTGTTGGAAACAATGGCTCTGCTAAATTTGATGAAAAATTGTTGTTCAAAACATACAGGACAGCCATTCGACCGCTTGGTAATGCAGTGTCTTATGTTAATGCTGCCTTCCTCGCTCAAATTTCTCTCAGTAGACATCAAGGAAATCTGGTTGCAAAGAGTCTTCGACTTGCTTTTGGTGCATTTGGGGTGAGCCATGCTATTAGGGCTACCAGTGTAGAAGAGTTCTTAGTCAATAAAGTTATATCACCAGGTGTTCTTCTGGAGGCAATTGAAATGCTTAAACTACAGATCATTCCTGTGGAAGGTACCCCAAAATCTGCTTACAGGCAAAGTGTGGCTGTCGGTTTTCTTTTTGACTTCATTAGTCCTCTTGTCAAAGATATAGTTCCCCCTTGCATCCCTGATTCTCTGGAAGCTAACAACAACCAGAGTGGCAATACTTTTAATCATAAGAAATGCTCCTTCAAAACAAAAAGCATTATAGATGGTAAACAAACAATGGAATTTCATGATGAGTATACTCCAGTAGGCCAGCCTTCTAAAAAAGTTGCTGCAGAGCTTCAAGCATCAGGTACTTCCCTTTCCTTTTTCACTTTAAATTATCAAATATCAAATAAGAGTAGTTATTTGCTTTATAGTAGAGAGAGCTACATATTGAAAACGAATTGAAACAATTAGATCCTCCAAGTATTATTTTGTGCAGCGGCTCTTAATGCCATAAAGGATTTAGAGCAATCTCCTCAAGGATTGTAGTAATTTATTTTGGACAAATAACCTTTTTACTAAAACACGGTTTCATATAGAAAGTCATTTTCAATTAGAGCCTCACAATCTAAAATTGCATCATCGTTAGAAGTTATGAAAACTTCAAACTATCACAATTTAAAAAAAATAAAAACAAAAGTTTGGATATCATTAGATCTTGTTAAGTCTACAAATATCTAGAATGCAAGCTTTAATTCAATGATGACATATTCTTATGATTGGTTTTACCTTCCATCTTGGGCAATGCTCTACAATGATTTATGTAGATGATGAACAATATACTTTGACCTTTCACTAACTCGATCATTATTATCTACATTGGTTCCATTCTTATCTTCAACAAACATTGGATTAACATCTATGCCACATCCGATAGGTATTTCACACAAGGTGGTAACAAAACCCCTATGTTAATATGAAAAAATACTCAATTTTCATGAAGGAAATATAGTGTCTAAGATAGATTATGGAAGCATGGGAGTACATGTGGACTCAACCAAAGTTTTTGTCATCTAAGAGTGGCCTACACCATCTAATCTTATAGAGCTCCATAATTTATTTGGATTGACAAACTTTTGCAAGATTCTTATATTGCTTAGTTTCTCTTAGGTTACGTAGCTCTTGAATAAGATCACTAAATATGACTTAAATAAAAAAATTCACTTGAGCTATTTTATAACATAAAACATGTGATGCATTAAAATACAAACTCTGTTCTATACTAGAGCTTTAGAAAGAATTTGGAGGTAGAAAATGATGTCTCTTAATATGAGTATTCCTAATGCAGCATGGCCACCCAATTTCTTGCTACAACAAACTTTCACCATGGTAGTTTGGATCCCATGTATGACAAGGAGCTATGCTATAGTCTAGACATGTAAGCAATGAAAAGCTTCATACTAAGAAAAGAAATTATGATTCACAAGTTACTTTATTTTATGAAGAAATAGAACAATCTTTAACATGAACACCATCAAAAGTGGTCATCCTATCTCTAGCACTTCTCTTTTGGTTCTACATATGTCGTGATTGTCTTAACATTCAATTTAGACCTATTCAATTTATAGACCAAATTCTCTTTACCTATTACCTCAAATTCTTTGAGTTATCTCATGTAAATTTCCTTGTCTAAATCACCTAGAATGTGGTCTTAGCATCCATTTGCTTTATCACTAAATCATATGTCATAGCTATGCATAACAATTGTCTAATGAAACTAAACATAGCTACAAGAATCTCTCACCAAAGTCCATTCCATCAATTTGGTAATAACCTTTAGCCACCATTTTTCTTGTCAGCAAGTGAGAGCTAAGCAACAAGAACTACTAGGAATGTAGCTATAGAATAATAACTTTGGTACGAGCATTGCCAACTACATTGAAAGATTATCAATTTCTTTTATGGATTTCATGTTGTATTAGTAATTCATTTTTTGTAATTTAGTCTAAGACATGCCAAAAAATATTCTTGTTATCCTTAAACAATGAAAATCGCAAGAGACTTATTGGATTGTATCTTTTGAAAGCAATATTTTAGGAACTTGAAAGTAACTGAAGAGTAATTAATTTTTAACAAGAGAAACTCTCTCTACTTTTTTCAATTTGTGCTTGCAAGGAGGTCGTTTGAAATAAGAACTCAATATTTTGGATGAACATAAAATTTAAAGGAAATGATCAAGTGCCTCAAAACAAACAAAGGTCTACAAATAATAAATAATGAAAAGAAGTATTTATTAAAAAAAGAGAATCCTTACTAAATAAGTTTTATTAGCATTTTATTTTGTCTCTTATGAGACAACACAAAATGCAATAGTATCTATGGATAAACTTCTCTTCAAATTCTAAGAGGAAAATCCAAAAAATACTAAAATAACTCTAGATTCTAAGCTATGAACAAAGTATACTTATCAAAACTATACATACAAGATTTCTCTAAAGGGGCTTGTATAAATGAAATAATTGAAATGAGTAATGCACTATCTTTTTATCTTAGAAATGTGAACAAGTATTTTTCAACATGAAATACCAAGTGAACTAAACACACCAAACACTTTTCTACTAGCTATTTAATTAGAGACTTGTAAATTTACATACATGAAAATCGAATAAGTCAATTGCCTTTGACACACACAAACAATGCAATATTTCATAGATTGACTAACTTATATGCATTCAAATCTATAGCTAAGATGCACCATAGTGTTAATACAAAGCCTAATGCTATTTCTCAAATTTTAAACCAATTAATGGAATCCAAAAACATTAATCATACATAGAAGACATATTTGATGCTTACCATTTATGCAACATAAGCATAACTTGAACTGTCGTTAACTATCACATATGTTGTAAAAATTCTTGACAAAAATACAAATTAATATGCAAATTTCCAAGTCAAAATATAGAGTTTCCAACATAAAGTCTACAAACACCAATATTTTTTTTGTATTTTGAATGTTTATTTGAATTGAATACAATGCAATTAAATCAAACAATTTGAACACCTAAATAAACTATAAATAATACCCTTGGTATTTGCATCCATTTAATGATGTTTAGGGTTATTATAAAAGAAGAGCATGTTATTCATTGATACAACCTTAGAAATCTAGAAAGTGAGCATAGACAATTAGAATTGATAACTTTAGAATTCAAGAATTAAGACTAAATCTATTCATAAATTTTTCCAAGCAAAATCCCAACTAAATCATCCATAAACAATAGCTAAACTATCTTTGAATGCATAAATATATGTATGGAATTCCCTACCAAATTCAAAAAACTATGTCCTCTAGCTTTGAGATTTGAATATTTTCTTCATCAAATCTATTAACTTCTAATGTTACACAACCATCGCCATGAAGAACAAAAGAATATTTTTAGTTTTAAATCTAAAAGTGTGCATTTTTTCCCTTGAACCCCACTCTATGTAGCCACCAATTCTAGGTAAGAGGAATGCCATTTTTTACATTTTAAACATAAGTATAAGGTATTAAAATGACACCCTTTATTATTAAATGTCACTAGTTATTATTTTCTTTATGGATTTAATCAAAATTATAATACACTTATAATGATATGTTAAATTAAACATACTTAGTCTATAAATATTAGACCTTTGCTCAAAAGTTATAACTTGAGATTGACATCTTGACAATCTAATAGGTTGGAAACTCAATTTAGAAGACTTAAGCCAAATTTGATGATTACATGGATATCAACATACAAAGTATCCCTCCTCAAACATAGGATAAAAAAATAAAACTAAACCTTTCAAAGCCACAGTTTAATCATATTAAAGCCAATCAAAACTTAGTCTCACCTTTCATATTTCCCCATTAGAGTCAATCAATTTTTAGTTCTATCTCCCAAAAAAGGAAGATATATAAAATATATAAAATTTCATTTTATTCAATAGAAAAATGATATAAACCAAGTGCATATAATCACTTATACTTATTACTCCTATACATGGCCATCCACACACTAGACCATGCTTGCTAAAATAAGTGAATGAGATCCACAACTTGCTATCATTAAGAAAGAGACGTTATATGTGTTTAAAACACTTATTTATATATAACCAAAAAAATTCTAATTTAAAGAACTTAAAATAATAATTATTTAATTCTGAAAAATTATTATTTTAAAATAAAATCTTAAATAAATATACATAAATAAATCTAAAAGGAAAATTAAATCAAACAACTAGTGAAATAACACTACTTAAAACACAACATAAAAGCATACCTCAACTCTTTATTAACAAATATAATATTAAAATTGATTTTTTCTTACTCATGTGATATTGTCTTTCCTTATTTTTTGTTTTGCTACTGAACAACAATAGTTGATAGTGTAAATGTAATATTATTTTTTAATTCAATAAAAAAATATAACATTAAAAATATTCATTTTTTATTTTTTATCTTTTTTACTATTTTATAAAAATATCAATAATTTAAATGTATTATTTTCTTCTTAATTCAATAAAAAAATAAAACATTAAAATAACAAATATAACATTAACATCCCATAATCCTTGAGCAATAATTTCTTGCTAATGCCTTTAATCAAAATATTGCAATCTTATAAACTCTTAAATCATTTGAATCTTCCACCACCTTTGTAACATTTTTGCATTGTTAAATTTTTATAATAATTCCCATTGCCAATTTATCTATCTATCTATTATGAATAAAAAATTCCCATAATTCTAATTGGTTTTGATTTTTATGATGATGGATATGATGACCTTCTTCTTCTTGTACAATCTTCTCTTTAGACTGAATTTTATTCCTTTCCACAATTCTAACTGGCTTTTATGGTGATGGAAATGATATCCTTGTTCTTTTCTTGTACAAACTTCTCTTTAGACTGAATTTTATTGATTGCTGCCTAGTAATTTTTTCTTATTATTATTTTTAATACACAAGATAAAATCCTGAATTATTTTCTCATAATAATTCTCACAGTTATTATAAAAAATTTTTATTCCCGAGGTAATATGAAGAGTATATCATGTTGACAAAGAGGGTTTTTTGATTTGTCTTAGATCAAGAAAACTCGAGCGATACACTCCAACGTTGACGGACAACAATTATTTTTCTGATCATATGCTCGTTGAAAATTCATTCACCTCCTCTGCAACTTCTATCTGGTTGCCGCTGCCTACTTGTTGATCTCGGGGATTTAAAGCTCTTGGCCGATTTTTAAAAACCTTAGTCGCGCGATTTTGATGTCATTGGTGGACAGGAATGATGGATTGGCACAATTGCTATGCGTTTTGCTGTCGTTTTGGTCTCTGATCGCGCGACTGTGCTAACCTTGCCGCCAACAACCTTCAATCGCGCGATCCCATTTCTTCTGTTCGCGGTTGTTACAGATGACTCAATTAAATACGAGAAGACGATGTACAGGCAGCGAGTTTCATATTGAATTGTGGTGGTCGCCACCTGCGAATAATATCCCATATACCACACAATTTTTCAATATTTCTATGATAAGAAATTGTGACATCTTCCTCGGCCTTGCATATGGCCTCATCAATGATGAACCTTTGGTGGTTTATACCTATCGACCATGTGAATAACCTTAATAAAAGCCCTCAATGCCTTCACCTTATCTCTGGTTGATGTCTAAAACACATTATCAAATACATGCATTACAACATTAAAGTAGTTTTTGCATATTTAGTAGAGGTAAATTCTACACATTTTTTATGACAAGTATTACTCCTGTAAGGAAATGAAATTTGTGGCAGATCACAGTACTTCTCCATTATAACTGAATGTACTTTTGCGTCCTACCGTGCTCTATAATTTGGTCCTTTGTGAACATTACAATCTCTATCTAGGTTTTCTGATGTCTTCAAATATCAGTAAACAGAAAACAATAGACTCTGGCATTTTTATTTTATCAATGCAAGAACTGATTTCTAGAGCACAACACCCTTTCTCAATGAGCCAAGAAATTTCAAAGTAGTTTCATTTTTTTGTGAGTTTATTCGTCATACACTCTACTCCAGCTCTTCTCTGCCCAAATTGATGTTTCTTTCAGACTTTGCTGACATCTTCCATAGTAATGTTCCTAGGAGCAGTGCTGGTACTAATTTTTCTATATAAGTTTTGCATAAGGCAGAAAGGAATTCCACGATTGGATAAGCAGCCGTTCAAATTTCAGTTCATAATTGCTATATACCGTGAGGACATAAATTAGAAAAACATACAGTAACACATTAAAGAAACCTGTATTTTCAGCTCAAATTGGAGCAATATGTGAATGGATCATATAAATTTGTTTGGTAAGTTAAGTTAAATCGGTGATATGATGTCGTATGACTTGAGGTTTCCAAGATTTGCATCTCATTATGTCCCAAATGAAGTTTAATGGAATTGCCTGACTTTGCCTTAACATTTGCAGGAGAAGCTGTATTTGTAGATGACATTCCTTCTCCAGATAATTGCCTATACGGGGCATTTGTTTACAGCAAAAAGGCTTTGGCATTAATTAAGAAGGTTGATGTAAAAGATGCATTAGAATCTCCAAGTGTAGTTTCCTACATATCTTATAGTGATATCCCTAAACAAGGAAAAAATATTAGTGTCGATGGATGGTATGGTGAAGAAATTCTGTTTGCTGAAGATACTGTGGAGTGCTTTGGTCAACCGATAGGACTTATGGTAATTAAGTTACAAGGAATTGCTAGTTGAGCTGTCAAAATATTTACATTTCCATACAGACGATAGACTACTAGTTTAGTTCTCTTATTGTAGCATCTGTTCATCACCAGCTTGATTAAATTTCACCTTTAAAATCCTTTTTTATTGTAATTTATAACATTTTTTTTTTCGTTTCTTTACAATTTTGTCTTATAAGTTTACATTGCTCGCATGCAATTTGGTAGGTTGCAAATACTTGGCATGATGCAAAAAGGGCAGCTGATAAAGTGAGTGTAGATTATGATTGCGAGACATTAGGTCCTCCTATTCTCTCTGTTGAAGATGCAGGAGCGAAAAACAGTTTCTATAGTGTTCCCCAAATTGTGGCTCCTAAGCCCGTAGGAGATCTTGCAAAAGGAATGTCAGAAGCAGATATTAGGATTGAATCTGCAGAGGTAATTTGTTCAAAAAATTCATCTTCATGTTCTAAGGTCGGCTAAAGACCTGCAGCACTGTTCACTGTAAAAGCAATTGAAGCACATTTCAATTTTAAGGTCTATGATAGGATGATAAGCAAAGGTGTCCTTTAAGATACACGTAAAATAATTTTTGGAAATCATATCTAACTTGAACAGTTGTTTCAACAGGTCAGAACTGGATCTCAGTATTATTTCTATCTAGAAACCCAGACTGTGTTAGCTATACCAGATGAAGATGAGTGCATGGTAGTTTACAGCGCATGCCAGAACCCTGACGTTTCACAAAAAACTATTGCAAAGTGTCTAGGCATTCCTACTCATAATGTGCGCGTTATAACAAGAAGAGTGGGTGGTGGATTTGGTGGGAAGGCATTTAGATCTATACCTGTAAGTTCTTGCAAACAGAAATTTCATTTTAGTCCATGTTTTCTTTTAACTAGTTTTAGAGCTACCTTGATCAAATTTTATACAACTTTCTATATATTTGCATAAGTGCATTGAACATTCATATACATGTTGGAAGTGGAAACACTCTAAGAGAGGGGGGGGTGAATTAGAGTGTTAAGATTTCTGCCTTTTTAAAATTTGGAAATTCAAAAAGAATATGACTCAAGGTTGTACAAAGCATTCAAACAGATTGTCCTATTGAGAAGGTAACAATCTTTGTTTGTGCTTTAATGTGAATCTGAAAAATTACCAGAGTGCAGTAATAAAACAAAATACTGATATATGAATCAGATTCAAGTAACTTAAAAACTTGCAAATACAAGATTGATAAAATGACAAATAACAGAATGATTATGAAAGACAAAGTTTAAGTATCAGAGCTTAACAAGTAATATGATAACCTGAAATTCACAAAACAATAAGACATCACACAACACAGTTATTTCCCGGAGTGGAAAACCCTCATGGGGTAGAAAAACCACTCGAACCTGTTTTTCATTAACTTCAGTGTATCAACTCTGTTACATCTGCTTTCATAAGAGCATCAACTCCTTTTCTCTATACTGTCTTTGCTTGTTTACAAAATACTAAGGTTGTGTAATTGCATTATTCTTTTTATGCAACTACAAAATCTTAATATTACACAAGATATTCAATAAAGCCCAGAAACTGAAAATATCTTCTGCAATTACTGCAGGTATTCAAAAAGCTTTTCTATTTTTCAAGAGATTTTGTATTCGAATTTTTCAACATCCTACCCAATGGCTTTAAGAAAAGAATTTATATATTAAGAAAGAGCAGTGAAGCCATCCTCCATACGTGTACATCACCAACTCAAGGTCATCACCTCCTTGAGTTGAAGTTAACCTAACCGCTGTAACTGAAAAACTGATATAAAACGAATAAGATTCCTCTTTCAGTGAACCCAAAACGGTAAATCAGAAAACTGATTTTTTGTGCATAAAATACATTAAATCTGAAAAACTATTCTTCAAATAATACCGCCAAAATACTATAGAATAGTTCATTGAGCAAAACCCCTTTCTTATTTACCTTGGTTTGCATTTGTTTGAAATGCACACAAAGATAAATAGAAAGTTCATTTACTGAAACAAAATTGCCAACAATATTCTTAATACGAAACAAATAAATCTTGCAGAACCTCAAAGATGTACCTGTTCAGAGGGCAAAAGAAAATTGAAGACTATTTTGAAATAAAACTCACATTCTTCCGCATCCAGCTGAGAGTCAGTTCAAGATTAGTCAAAATCTTTTACAAACCTGCTTGAAGAACAAATAAACCCATTGAATATTGAAGAGAGTCATCAAGAACCCAAAGCTGCCTACAAAGTTGCTATAGTGTCGGCTAGGGTTTGAAGCACTTCAAAGCCAAAAAACATCCACCCTAAAATGATTCCCAAATACTAATACAAAACACAATGATATTTGGCATCCGGCAGTGATATTGATGCTAATGAAATAAAATCTGCCTAAGTGGAATAATACTACTTGTCCTATTCGTTGCTTCAACACTTACGATGACATAGGATTGTAACAAATGAAGTGGAGCCTACCCATGAAGGCATTAAGTGAACTTTGAAGAACCTGCCATGTCATTCCTTTATTCACATCCACGTGACTTTAGTGATGATTCATTAGTCAAAGATTCAATAAGAATGTGTTGCTGTCACAATGTAACGTCAAATATTAATCATAGAACATCATAAATCTGCAAAGTAATATACTACAATGGCAAGAATAAAACCCAGGATCTACACATGATGCCAACAATAATTAAACCATGAGAGCAATATGTAATTCACCAAAGTATAGTTTTGTCATCAAGGACAAGAACAACAACACTGAAAGAGAAGTCAACAAACTCCCCCTTTGTCCTTGATGGCAAAAACTAAGCCATCTCAATACTAAATCAAATGCAGAGTGAACCAATGAATCTGTGAATCAAGTTTCAAATGCCAGATTGAAACCATACCAACTGGAGCCATATACCAAACTGAAACCATGTGCCAACTGAAACCATATACCAAACTGAAACCATGTGCCAACTGAAAACTGAAACCAATAACTGAAACCATATACTAACTGTGCCAGATGGAAACCAATATTCTCCCCCTTTTTTGTCTCAAGGACAAAGGAAAAGAAACAAGAATAATCAAACTCAACTGCAAGATAGAGCAGTAAACATCAGACAAGCTGGTGGAGAGCAAAGCTCCCCCTAAGCCAATGATCCAGTCAAGAAAGTATAGATTGAGAGACAACTCCCAATCGAGATCTTAGTTGTTCAAACACATCTTTTGCCAAAGGTTTGGTAAAAATATCTGCCACCTGTGCTTGAGTAGGAACATATTGCACTGAGACCTCATTAGCCAAGACTTTCTCACGAAGAAAATGAAATTTAATGGCTATATGCTTAGTGCGGGAATGCATAACTGGATTCTTAGATAGATTAATGGCATTAGTATTATCACAAAGAATGGAGATGGGTTTAGGAACAGTAATACCCATATCGGAAAGTGTTTGAGCCATCCAGAGAAGTTGAGTACAACATGATGTAGCTGCAATATATTCAGCCTCACTGGTGACAATGAAACAAAATCTTGCTTTTTGCTTTGCTAGGCTACAAGACGGTCACCAAGGAAAAATGCTGCACCACTTGTGCTCTTTCTGTCATCTAGACAACCAGCCCAATCAGCATCAGTAAAAGCTATTAATGTAAAGTCATTGTTGCGAGGATACCAAAGACCATAGTCTAGAGTACCTTGAATGTATTTAAAAATCCTTTTAACAACATTAAGATGAGACTGTTTAGGTGTTGACTGAAATCGTGAAACCATACAAACAGCTTGCATTAAATCTGGTCTAGAGGCTGTTAAGTACAATAGACTACCAATCATTGATCTGTATGCAGATTGATCAACATCAGGTGAATCATCAGACTTAGATAACTTACAACCAGTCATCATAGGAGTACTAATTGGATGACAATCATCCATCTGAAATTTTTTAAGCATCTCTTTAGCATACTTGGTTTGTGATAAAAATAAGCCTTGTTTAAGCTGTGAAACTTGAAGACCAAGGAAAAATGTTAGTTCTCCTAGCATTGACATCTCAAATTCTGTTTCCATTAATCTAGAAAATTTCTTGGATAAAGCATCATTGTTGCAACCAAAAATAATATTGTCAACATAAACTTCAACCACAAGAATATCATCACCTTCAGTTTTGACATACAAATTGCTGTCAACACCACCTCTAGTGAACCCATTGGCTGTTAAATGTGCATCCAATCTGGAATACTAGGCTCTAGGAGCTTGTTTAAGACCATAGAGGGCCTTTTTCAACTTGTAGACAAATTCAGGATTGTCCTTTGATACAAAACCTTCAGGTTGTTCTATGTAAACCTCTTCATCTAAGTAGCCATTCAAGAAAGCTGTTTTTACGTCCATTTGATAAACTTTGAAAATTTTAAAACAAGAATAAGCCAAGAATATTCTAATGGACTCAATACGAGCAACTGGAGCATAAGTTTCACCAAAGTCTATACCTTCTTGTTGAGCATACCCTTTGCACACAAAGCGTGCTTTATTTCGTACCACTTTACCAGACTCATCTAGTTTGTTCCTGAAAATCCATTTGCCACCAATCACATTTTTATTATCAGGTCTTGGAGCCAACTGCCAAGTTTTATTTTTCACAATCTGATTGATTTCATCTTGCATTGCTTTCAACCAACAATCATGATTTAAAGCATCATCTACATTTTTAGGCTCAAACTCAGTTACTAAACAGAAATGTTCAGCAATTTGAGCTTGTTCTTCAATCTTAGCTTTCCTTCTAGTTAATATTCCTGCATCTCTATCTCCAATAATTAGAGTTTGAGGATGCCTTTTAGTGATAATCCTAGAAGGTGTGCATTGAGGTGTGATTTTGTCAGAGCTTGATGCAATTACCTGTTGAGAATTATCTACTACTACAACAGATTCAGGAGTTTTCTCAAGTGTTAACATGGGTTCTTCCTCAATATCCTGCACATGATTGCTATCTAGAAACACCTTCTCATCAAAAGTAACATTTATAGTTTTAATGATCTAATTCAGTTTTAAATTGAAGCATTTATAAGCTTTGCTATGTGTAGAGTATCCTAAAAAGATACCCTCATCTGATTTAGGCTGAAAACTGCCCAAATTTCCATCATCTTTTTTAATAAAACATTTGCAACCAAAAATTTTGAAGTATTTAATAGTGGCAGAATGACCATACCATACTTCATATGGAGTGAAATTAGATTTCACTCTGATTTGAACCCTGTTTAAGATGTAAACAGCTGTATGAACAACTTCTTTCCAGAATCTATCAGGTAACTTGGCTTCATCTAACATTGTTCTAGCCAGCTCTTTAATTGTTATGTTTTTCCTTTCAACCACCCCATTCTGTTGAGGTGTTCTAGCAGCAACATATTGCCTTTTAATGCCATGATTTTCACAATATTCAATGAATTCTTGTGATGTAAACTCACCTCCTTTATCTGACCTCAAACACTTAAGTTTGAAATCTGATTCTTTTTCAACCATTTTGCATAACATTTTAAATCTTTCAAACGCTTCTGATTTATGTCTAAGAAAGGTTACCCAAACCATTCTAGTGTAGTCATCAACAAATAACATGAAGTATTTTTCACCATTAATAGATCTTGTCCTCGTAGGACCACATAGATCGGTGTGAACTAGTTGCAACGGTTTAGTAGAAGAATGTTCCTTTGATTTAAAACTTACTTTTGTTTGCTTTCCTTTGATACACCCTGAACAAACAATATTCTCTGGTTTATTAAGCACTGGTAAACCTCTTACATTTCCAAATTTGCTGATTCTAACCAAATTATCAAAATTTGTGTGCCCTAACCGTTTACGCCACAACCAATTATCTTCAACTTGACCCATGAGACACATACCTTCATTTCTTTCATAATTAGATGAGTCATGAAGGTTATATATATTGCCATGTGTCCTTAATCCTGTTGCAACAGTTTTGCCAGATTTGGTTTTGATTGCACAACCTTGTGAATTGAATGAAACATTGTATCCACTATGAGATTCTGCGAGAAGCGAGAATCGAGCCAAGATCTGATGTCGGTCGTAGATCACATGCAACTCCTCACACAATGGATGATCGAAAATCAAAATAGCTGAATGAAGATAATTTCAATATGAGAGAGAAATAGAGACAAAGAGGAGAATTTGGAGATCACTCCACTAACTTAACTAGTGAAGGTGAGAGTATAGTGCTTATTATATAGAAAAATATAAGCATATACATCCAAGGGGTGCATTAACTCCTATTCCCCATAAAAAGTGGGAGGTTTTACCTTCTTGGTAAATGCCAAAACATGTGGCATAACCTCCTTACATGAAGACAAAAAAGGAGTTGAGAAAGTTGGCACATAAGCCCAAAAGAGGGTGTGAAACCCAACTACCCCATAACCCACTTAGGAAATGACAAAATAGTGGTTATGAGAGGTGGCACAACAAGCCAAAAGAGGGTGTGTAACTCAGCTACCCATGTGAGGTGGAGAGTTACACATGTAGTTGAAGTATTTCGCCACGTGTCCTCATATAAACCACTCCTATTAACGTAAGCAAGCTTAAATAATATGTGTAGGAAAAATAAATACCCCCTAATATAAGGAAAATAAAAAAACCTACACTAACACCCCCCCTTAAGCGTAGCTTAGGTGGGTGAAAATATGGGTCCTGGCAAATGCAACCATGTTAGGTACCCATGTACATAGATAGCCCCCCCAAAAGAAGAAGCCCCCCATAAGAGGAATAGCCTCCCCCTAAATAAGGAGAGAAAGAAAGAAGGACTAAGAAGTCCCTCCTAAAGTAGACACCTGTCGTATCCCAAGCAGAGATCGCAAATGAAGGAACTTGCTTTCGGTGAAGGGTTTGGTGAAGATGTCCGCAGTTTGCTCCATTGTAGAACAATACTTAAGATCAATGATGCCTTCCTGAATGAGCTCCTGAATATAGTGCATATGTATCTCAATGTGTTTCGTCCTCTGGTGATGAACTGGATTTCTTGAGATCTGTATAGCACTTTGATTATCACAAAAGATGATAGTAGGCTTCCTAATTGGAATACCAAACTCAGTGAGAATATTCTGAAGCCAAATAGCCTCAGTGGTGGCATTAACTGCCCCTCGATACTTAGCCTCTGTTGATGAAAGAGCAATTGCAGACTGCTTCTTACTCGACCAACAAACTGGACCAGAACCAAGTGAGAAGCAATACCCTGAAGTGGACTTGCGATCCTGAGAATCACCCGCCCAATCTGAATCCGTATATCCCACCAAGTCAATATCCATGCCTGCTGCATACTGAATTCCATAATTGTGAGTACTCTAAATGTAGTGGAGAATCCGCTTAGCTGCTTTCCAATGCAACTCATGTGGCTCCTGCATGAATCTAGAGACCATGCCCACCGCATATGAAATGTCAGGTCTCGTATGAGTCAAGTAGATGAGGCTCCCAACAATTTGTCGATATAAAGTGCTATCAACCAAGGGTGAAGAGCACTTAGCCTCAAGTTTGACCCGAGACAAAAAAGGAGTAGGTGCAGGCTTATAGTCAGCCATGCGAAATCTAGAGAGCATATCGAGTGCATACTTGGGTTGTCCAAGGAAGATGCCTGAAGAAGATTGAGTAATCTCAATTCCCAAGAAGTAATGTAGAAGACCCAAGTCTAACATCAAAAATCTATCATGTAGAGCAGTTTTCACTACCTTGATGGTGGATGAGTGACTCCCTGTGATCAACAAGTCATCAACATAGAGAACTAGAAATGTGAGAGTATCATCCTGGTGCAGAATGTAGACGTTCGGATCAGAATGGCATCGAGTAAAACCAACTGTCAGAAGGAAGGAGTCCATCTTGGCATACCAAGCTCGAGGAGCTTGTTTGAGGCCATAGAGAGACTTTCGAAGTCGACCCACAAGTGAAGGATCTTGAACAAACCCTTGTGGCTGCTCCATGTAGATTTCCTCCTGAAGGTCACCATGAAGAAATGCACTCTTGACATCCATCTGATGAACTTCCCAATGATGGGTTGCAGCAATAGCAAAGACAAGCCGGATGGAATTCATCTTAGCAACTGGAGCAAAAGTCTCAGAGTAATCAACCCCTGGAACTTGGGAAAAGCCTTTTGCTACCAAGCGAGCCTTATACTTATCAACCGACCCATCTGCTGCAAATTTTGTTCGATAGATCCACTTGCATCGAACAAGTTTCCTTCCCTTAGGAAGAGGAACTAAATCTCATGTGTGATTCCTTTCCAAGGAATTAAACTCTTTTTGCATTGCAGCATCCCATTCGGGAACACCTGTAGCTTCTCAAAAAGACTATGGATCAGAAGCTGAAGCAATGAAGAGATGTGGAGCTTGCTGAAATTGTGACCTAGTTCTTCTAGAATCTGATGGATCACCAAGCCAATCTCCTGCTGACTCAAAAGTTTGTCGAGCCCAAAGAGGCACTGAAGCTGGAGAGTCTGGGGGAGAATCATCAACCTCTGAAGGATGACTATGAGAAGAATGTGAATCCTCACCATCACTGTCACCATCTGAAGTGGAGGAAGAAGACTCCTCAACAGGATTAGGAGGATTAAGATCCTCAGAAGAACTGTCATCATCATGCAATGTCTCCAATGTGATAGTGGATGGAGAAGTGGTATGAGAAGAAATAGAAGAATTCTCCTCAAAACGAACACTCCTCTCAATGAACAACTCATGTGTAGAGGGATGGAGAAGTCTATGCCCTTTGACATCATCTGGATGCCCAACAAATATGCAAGGCTTGCTCTGCGGATCCATAGCCTTGCGTTTCTCTGCTGGAATGTGGGCCCATGCAAGAGAACCAAACACTCTGAAATGCTTAACTGTAGGTTTCCGACCGGTCCAAGCTTGAAACGAAGTTACCCCCTTCACAGCTTTATGAGGAACTCGGTTCTGGATGTAACATGCACAATTGATGGCCTCTGCCCAATACTGAGGTGCCAAAGACTTGGAGTGAATCATACAATTTGCCATCTCCTTCAAGGACCTATTCTTCCGTTTTGCGACACCATTCTGTTGAGGGATGTATGGAATTGTGTGTTGCATGTTGATACCTTCTGAAGCACAAAATTGTTCAAACTGATTATTAACATATTCACCCCCATTATCTGTACGCAGAATCTTGATGAACTTCCCAGATTGTTTCTCTGCAAAAGATTTGAAATCTAGAAAATTCTCAAATACCTCAGACTTTTGTTTGAGAAAGTAAACCCATGTAAATCTGGAAAAGTCATCAATAAATGTTAAGACATATCTAGCCCTGCTAAAAGATGGTTGTGGAAATGGTCCTGCCAAGTCACTATGTACCAACTCCAATAGCTATGGAGCTCTCCATGCTTTGCCTTTATCATACTTCTCCTCAGGATGCTTACCAAGAATACATCCCTGGCAAACTCCATCAGAAAATCGAATAGAAGGCAACCTTGAAACCATGTCCTGTTTCTGAGTTGTTGCAAGTAACGATAGTTCAAGTGGCCAAATCGTTGATGCCACAAACAACTAATCTCATCTGCATGAGTGAGTAAAACTGTCGAAGGAGAGTCAGGAACAAAGTGAGAAAACTGATATAATCTGGATTGATGATCTACTTTTCCCACAGCAATAGTAGACCCATTATGCATTTCACTGATTACCACTGTATCTGGTGTGAACTCAACTCGCTTGCTAGAACCAGTGTGAGTGATCTAATAAACAGATAGGAGATTAGTTGATAAAGATGGAACACAAAGGACATCCTTAAATGTTCCTTCGCCCACATCAACAGACCCTCTCCCATGCACTTCAACAGGAGTGTCATCACCAATTAGTATGGAAGGCATAGAACATGGCTCTAAAGAGGTGAAATCATCTTTTGAAGAAGCCATGTGGTGCGAAGCACCCGAGTCAATTATCCAAGAATTGGGTTGTGAAGCAACAACAACTAGGGCCTTACCCTTTCCTTTCCCTTTACTCTTATCTGTATCCTTAGAAGATCCTTCTGATGAACTCTGTTTGACTGAATCAAGCACCTTGATATTATTCTTTTCAAGAAGATTTGAAAGGTGATCAATTTGTTTCTTTAAACACTTATGTTCATCGTGGCCAGGCCTCTTACAATAAGAACACTTGACCTTCTCCTTCTTAGGTTGTTCACCTCTTGATGAAGAGGTCTGATTATCTACTTTTGAAGTAGCAGATTTCTGATCTTTTTTCTTCTCTTCTTGGTTCTTTTGTTTCTTATCTTGCTTACTGTTGTGACCATTTCACACAT
Organism: Cryptomeria japonica; assembly: GCF_030272615.1. Taxonomy (NCBI): domain Eukaryota; kingdom Viridiplantae; phylum Streptophyta; class Pinopsida; order Cupressales; family Cupressaceae; genus Cryptomeria; species Cryptomeria japonica. The sequence continues at coordinate 650,886,495 of NC_081410.1, forward strand.
CGCCCCATTAAAATGGGGACCCCCTCTTTTTGATTTTGTTTTGCCTGTTCTTCTCTTTGCTTTTAGGGTTTTGAGTAAGTGAATCGTCTGGACTAGGGTTAAGCCTTAGGGTTTCCTTTTTGATATTTTCAAGCCGAAGTCCAGTCAAATTTTGAAAGATTATTAAGTATCCTCGCGTAGATTGCAATTTTGGAAATAGGATGAGCCTGTCAGGAAGTTGAGTATGTCTCAGGATGAGTCCAATCAAGATTTTGAGGGCAAATTCAAGTTAGGTCTAAGTGATAGCATTTTGATGATTAAATTATGCATTTTGTCTGGGTGAATTTTGACCAAATTTTGGAAGTAAGGTAACTGATTCCTGGCCTTGGAGACGACCTAGCCCTGCGTGATGAAGTGATCTGAAGACCTAGATTTTGATATTTTAACTCCAAAAGGGCGAAATCGCTCCTGTCCCTCTCCCAGGGACCAGGGCGAAAATGATATTTTGTGCATTTTGGTTATTGACTTGTTTTATTTGCTTTTTGCAGGGTCGCCAGGAGAGACAATCGAGCGTGAATTGAAGATTTTGAAGATTTTGAAGACTCAAAATGACAAGTTTTTAAGGTTTAAGGCCAAATCGCTCCCGTCCCTTGCTAAAGGACCAGGGCGAAATGACTCATCTAGATCATTTTGGGCCTCATTTGATCGAACTGAAGCATCAAGGACGCGATGAAGGATGAAATGAGCATAAAGGAGTATCAAGATTTGGTCGTTGGCAATGAAAGATTGAAGATTTGACCTTTAAGACAAAAATCGCTCCTGTCCCTCACTGAAGGACCGGAGCTTGATTTTCAAATTTGCACTGTCCTTGTAGGACCAAAACAATTTTATGATTGGAAGAGATTAGGAAGGACACGTTTTGTCCATTGAATATAATTTAAGCGACCAACTAGCAAGGAAATATGCTAAGATGACAAAATCGCTCCTGTCCCTCACTGAAGGACCGGAGCTTGAATTCCAAGTTCGCCTTATCCTTGCAAGATTTAAATGATTTCCCGATTTGAGAAGAACAAGGAAAGTGTGTTTTATCCGTTGAATATAACTTGAATGGACCACAATGGAGAAAATCGATCCAAATTGGCTAAGGCGCTCCTGTCCCTCTCTCAGGGACCAAGGCGATTTTAAAGGAAGCTCCTGTCCCTCTCCCAGGGACCAGAGCGATTTTCTCAAAAGGCAAGTTTTGGCAAAGGTGAAGCAAGTTTTTATGTTTAGGATGAGTAAAGGAAGGCATAATCGATCCATTGAAGATAATTTCGAAAGTTTGCAAAACACAAGTGGAGCCTATTTTGGCCAAGGCGCTCCTGTCCCTCACCCAGGGACCAGGGCGAAAAATGCATTATCAAGTTTCCCTTCCAACTGTGGTCGAATCCAAGCCAAGGCACATGATGAAAATGATATTTGGAAAGCTTCAAGGGAAAACAAAGTTGCAAAGACCACACAACTGGACGAATAGTGGCCAAAGCGCTCCTGTCCCTCTCCAAGGGACCAAAGCGAAATATTCAAGCATGCCTAATTTTAAAATGCCAATTTCGTTTCCAACGTTCAAGATGGAGTAAACAATGACGTTTTTTCACCTTGAAGGCAATTGGAAGTTGACACGATCAAGGGTTTGTACCAAGAACTAAATGGCGCTCTTGTCCTTCACTCAAGGACCAAGGCGATTTTCATGAAAACAATCATTCCCTTCCAAAGCCATGCCAAAGCAAGGATTATACAAAAGTCAGAATGTCTTTCGAAGGGCAATGAACAAGGAACCAACCCAAAAAATTGACTAACTTAAGCACAAATGAAAAATCGCTCCTGTCCTTCACTGGAGGACCAGGGCGAAAATCCTAAGAAGGTCAATTTTGCCTTGAGAAAACAAGCAAAACATGCATAGAACGAGAGATGATGATCATTGCCTATCTCACATCATGAATTGGCGATTTGGAAAATGAAGTCCAAGGATAAAAGGTAGAGCGCTCCTGTCCCTCTCCAAGGGACTAGAGCGAAATCATCATATTTGCCTGATTACCTAACATTTTGGAGTGCCACTTTCGTTTAAAGGACTCGAGATGGATTAAGGAACAATGTTTTGCGCCTTGAAGATGATTTGACATGGATATGATTAAGGATTTGTGCCATGGACTAAAGATCGCTCCTGTCCTTCACTGAAGGACCAGGGCGAATATCCTTGAGGAACTCATTTGGTATTGAAGAAACGAGTTAGAGCAAATGAGGAAGATCATTGATTGCCCTGCAACGTGAATTGGTGATCTAGAAGATAAAGATCAAGGGTAAAAGTAGAAAATCGCTCCTGTCCCTCTCCAAGGGACTAGGGCGAAAATGTTCCAAGGTTCGCCCCTTCCAAGGATCACATGATTTAAACTTAAAGTTCCAGAAGAAAACGCCATTTCGAACATCAAGAATGAAGTTTCAAATGTAAAAAATGAAGGATGGAGGACCAAAATACATGGGCGCTCCTGTCCCTCTCCCAGGGACCAGAGCGATGTTGATAGATGTCCCTTATATCTCCCATGCCTAGGCGCCAATAATTTTTTTGAATTACTTTAAATGCCAAATTTGCTAAAACGTGAAATATTTAATTAAATGGGCATTTAATGAGTTCGCATAAGGCATTTAATAATTAATTAGCCTTTTAAAAAATCGAAACTTTAATTGCAAAGGCATTTAAATTAATTATTATTAAATTAAATAAAAAAGGAGTGCGCTTGGGGTTTTATTTTAACATTTTAATAAGGGTCGGCCTCCTCTTTTATTTAAATTTTGTTTATTTTTGTTTATTTTCCAAGTCGGCCTATGGGGATTGCACTGCATGAGCGCCTATATAAGGGAGGTATGTTATGGCATTTTAATCCATCATTCAATCATTGTTTAAATGCAATTTGGAGAAGCAATAGAAGGAGCGAAATCTCATCCAAGGAGGTGCGAATTTCAATCCAAGAAGGAGTGCGAATTTTGTTGGAAGTGGAGCGAAATTTCCCTCAAGGCATTGAAGACCCCAAGGGTGGTGAAGTTGATGAAGGAGGCGCATTTGCTAGAGGACTTCGATCTTTATTTTGCCTAGCAAATTTCTATATTTTTTGCATCGTTTTTTAGAGCTAGTTCTCAAAGAGAGGTATGGCAAGATCTCCTTCGTTCAAATTTTTTGAAATTTTGAATTTCCAATTGCATAGTCATATTTAGGAAATGATAATTCAAAGACTTATCATGAAGTTTCCTAAATTTTCAAAACTTAAATCCAATCTATATTCCTACGTTCCAAGGTATATTGCTCATTATGAAATGTTATGTAGGTGTCAAGATGGCGACCCCAAAGGCAGGAGCATCCACCAGTCGTCCGGCCCTCATGAAGGAAGATCAAAGGAATGAAGAAATGGAGACCAAGATCGTGTCAAAGTGGAGCAACATTGGAGATACCAACTTGGGAAACTTCAGTGTGAAGAAGTTTCGAGAGGTCCCTTACATTGGAAAGCCATCACCTGTCGCAAGGAGAATAATTGAAAGTGGCATTATCAAGGCGGCCGGCTTCCCTCCAGCAATCCAGTGCCATGAGCTGATGATCGAGTGTGCCCGCCATTACGACCCACAGTCAAGATCGATCGTGTCCAAGGAAGGAAACACTTTAGCTTATCTTTCAGAGGAGGCTATCAGTGAAGCTCTTCACCTACCAGAACATAAAGATATGATTTACAAAAGTTTGGAAGGAGCTAGATCCATGTACGAAGATGATCCAGACACTTGCTTGAGCATCATCAACAAGAATTGGTTACTCAAAAGTCATCCTCGCTTGAGCAAGATTCCCAACACACCACATAGGATCGACTTCCAGGAGGAGTACAGAGATTTGATAACCTTACTCAATCGAGTTACAGGGGCTCCTCAAGCCTTCTATTTTGAGAAGTGGATGTTCTTCTTCATCCAAGTGATAGTTCAAGGAAAAGGAACAATTCATTGGGCTAGAATCATTAGCCATTGCTTGGACGTGCAGTTGAGGAGACTGAAGGCTACCAAGTCCTTCCACATGAGCTTGTACATCATGTATGCCTTGATCAGGAGTTTTGAATATGCAGGACTACCTCACAGAGGAGTAATTGGAAGAGGACCTGGAGAAGTCAGAGTTTGTGATTCTTATGTTCATTTGCATCATCCACCAGGAAGCAACTACAAGTTAGTCAATGATACTTTCACGATGAACATCACCAGGACACTGCAAGGCAGGATTCACAATCGGATATCTCAAGAGGCACAAGAGCTTGTAAAGAGGTACGGTGCTTGGTTTATCCAATTCCAGAAGTTTACATATATTAGAGTTCATGGATGTCCTTCACCTCCATACATGTTGCCAAGATATCCGACAGACCGGATAGTATTACTTGAGGTGACTAGGCAGTTGGCAGCTTATGCAAAGGCATTCAGACACAGGCATGGAAATGGAATTCCTGTACCTATCATACTAGGAAATTCAGTTGAGGTATGTCCTAATGCTCCAGCTTTAGATGATGCAGAAAGAGAGTTGGCCTTATATTCATTTTCATTCTTTTCATTAAGGGAGAATTTCGATCCTTATGGGTATATAGAGGAGACAATTGGTAGGAAGTACAAGCATGAATGTCAGGTAGAAGACTTTTGGATGAATCTCTCAGATGATTTAGAAGTGAAAAGAAAGATGCATTCCAGATTGCCTTTGGATTTCATCAGGAAATGCAAAGTTTACAGAGTGGCCGATCAAGCTCAGGACAGTGGCAGGCACCTCCAGTCATCTTATGATAGAGATGACAAGGCAGTAAAGATAGATTGGAACGAACTTGAGATAGTAGACTTAAAAACTTTGATGGCTCCAGTTTTGTCCTGTACTCGCAGATGGGTTGATGTGCAACATCAAAAGTTGAGAGAGCAAAATATATGTATGACTTTTACTTTGGAGGAAAGATCGACAGAAGGAGGAGCAAGTGCAAGTGAAGGTCATCCTCATCCTAAAAGCACAAGCGACGGCAATCCTCACCCCAGAAGCGTAAGTGAAGGCAATCCTCATCCTAGAGGTGCGAAGAGGAAGGAAAGACCTGAGAAAAGAGAATCTTCCAAGAAGAAGCAAGAGGCCAATCGAGATCGCTCATCCGACACATCTTCTCGACAAGAGAAGAGGACACTTGGAGTTGAGGAATCTATGGAATCAATGGTTCAGAATGATAAACATGAAGAAGGACAGGCATCTCAACGTTCATCAAGTCAATCTCCCCAGGTTAATGAGCTACATGAAGACAAGAATGATGATGAAGCGACATCTCCTCTCCGGAAAGAAGAGCCATTGCCTAAAGAAATACAAGTTAGAGAGACAAGGTCCGCTATTCCAGATTGGTTGAAGGAGAGATTAACAAGGGTGATCGTGATCGAAGACGAAGACAGTGTGATTGATTTAGATAGCCTTGTTGGAAATTCTCAGGGAGTAACAGAAAAGAAGAAGGCCACCAAAATGTCCAAGATGATCAGAGATGAGACAGGGTCCAGGAAGTTGCAGATAGCTACACCGGCAGTGGACAAGTATGAGGGTGAAATCCTTGCAGAAGAATATGATGTAGAAACCGTTGAGCTTGGTCCACTCACCACTGAGCAGGCATTGGATGAGGCAACTGATTCATTTGAGGCACTTAAAGATAAACTTAAGGAAGAAATGGAAAAAAGTAGAAAACTTGAGAGAGAGGTCGGTGCTTGGAGAGGCTACTTTAGCCATCTCAGTCAGCCTTTGGGATGCCAGGATCCAGCAGTATCTCCTGTGCAAGCACTTCCCCTAGAATCAGTTGGTGAGGCAGAGAGAGTCAAGAGCTTGGTCCAGCTTATGAGCTCTTGGATTGGCAAATCCCATACAGTGGCAGTTGAGTTTGCAACAAGAATGATGCAGACCATTCATCGGGCTATCCAGGTCCTTGAGATCATCCACAACCTAATGATAACAGTAGCCGCCTTTGCTCATACTAAAGATGTTATCATTCCTGTTCTCCAAGTAATCAGGCAAACACCAAGGAAGACCTTAGCACAAGAAAAGATAATGGATGGAGGAGCTCATAATTTACTCCAGTGGTCTACTTTACTCCAGATGAAGGAAGTTCTTTTCGAAGACACCAGCGCCAAATGCAATCAAGTGGAGGAGGTCATCCATCCAATCCAAGACAAGGTGTTTGGGGTTTTATGTACTATTCTTGGCAGAAGAATCGAAGTTGAGACAGATGTGGATCTTCAAGAATTGGAAGAAAGGGTCAAGGTCATCTTTTGCAAAGATGAGAATGTTATTACAGATGAGCAAAGAGATCAAATGTTTGCTACTATGCTCCTGATTGAGAAGATCAAGGAACTCGAACCTGAATGGGACGTAGCTCTTCTCAAGGCCTTTGATCAGATTATCCACTTGGAGGAACGAATGAGGAATCTTCCCGAGATTCCTATGGCTGAGATTGAAGGAATCGTGTCCAGATTCATTGCATATGCTAAAAAGGAACATTGGAAAGGGAACAAGGTTCTAGAAAAGAGGTTGTTATAGATGACGTGGCATCTTAATTGTCATTGGTCTATGTTTCCTAGATTTTTGTGCCAAATTAAATATTTGGCTATGCATTTAATATTGTTCAATAAAAAGAGAACTTTTGTAATAAAACCGTAATTAGGGTTTAGGTGTCAGAATCTCAGCCGTTGATCTTCTTTTGATCTGGGCCGTTCATTGTAATTGAGGATGCTATTTATACCCTCATTCACTTTCATTTTGTAATTAGGAAATAGAGAGCAATAAGAAATAGTTAGAAGATTAGAGCTTTTGGAGAGAAGAAAGTATTTTGTAGCAAGATTGAGTTTTGAAGAAAGAATTTAAGCAATTGTTGTCTATTTTGGCTTTGAGATCAATAAAATATTGAAGTTATGGTGTTTTATTGCAATTCTTGTGGCTATCTTCATGGTTGTTTGTTTTCTTGAATCATTCTCAATCGAAGTAGTATTTAAGTTTGAAGCACTAAGTGTTAGGCTTGATCTTTGGTGAGATTCATGTTCCAAACCACTAGCTTCTTACTGATTGTAGGAACGCCTTGTGTGGTCAACTGGAGAGACTTGAATTACTTAAACCTTCAATCGTCATTGAGCTTTGGATATGTGCCTTTGTGGTAGTGTCCATGATCCTTGATGAATTGAAAAATCATTTGTTACCTTAGAAGATCGCATCAATTTCAATTGAGTTGTTATTTCATGGCAATATTGAAATTGGTAGAATCTTGCCAAGTCTAGCCTACATTGGGTCATTCTTAGGATTAGATTAGAATTTACCCCTCACAAACTCTACCTTTTGATCTTTTTGAGAACTTGTTAAGTTTAGAGAAATCTTGTTCCTGTAACTCGGATGATGTAAGGCCCCTTGATGAAACAGCATTCACAACGACCACTAGTGCTTATCCACACGTAGAGACCCTACATAAAAGAACATTGGAGTCACCCTGATTGATCCTTTTTTGCGACATCTTCAGCAATCAGAGGCTTTATTCAAGAGAGGATAAGGTACCCTTGGGTATTTTATTCTGTGTATGATTGTGTACAAAATACACGTCAACACTTACTAGACCCTTTTTGTTCTTTTGTGCCTTGATTTACAACTAAGGCATGTGACTTAGAGGGTTTTATTGTACCCATTTGAACCAATTTGTCTTGCTCCCTATTGAGTTCTGCAGCAAATTCATCCAGAGAAGGCATTTTGAATGTGGTACCTAGGGCACATTTTGTAGCCTAGAATGTAGAAACAAACACTGAATAGTTAGGACCAAGCTTAGAAAGAATACTCAAGATCAGTTGCTTATCATCTTTCTTAGTTCCACACCGTTCCAACTGCAATCTTACAGACTTAAGTTTAGTGAAGAAGTCTTGTATAGTATCAAAATTGGTTGGATTCAAACCTATGAGTTCATTCTCTAACTGATGACCTCTTAGCTCATCCTGCTTACCAAAGAGGTTTTCCAAAGTGGTCCACACTGCATTTGGTGTAGTGGCAGATTCAATGTGAAAAAGGAGGTGTGGAGAGACTGACATACATAGAGTACCAAAAGCTTCATCACATTTATTAAACCATTTAATCTTTTCTGCAGCATCTTGAGGTTCAATTTCAAGTCCCATAGTAACATGATGGTATCCATGTCTTTTCAGATATATTATCATCTTAGATTTCCATTCAAAATAATTATATGGTGTTAAAAGTGGAACTATAGATGCATCCATGATAGTAGAAAAAAAGATTGCAAAGAATCAGGAAAAGTGCAAGAAAGAAGGCACAAGAGACACCCCCCCTTTTCACTAGTCTCAGAAATCACCCCCCCCCCCCAAAAAAAAATATTACAAGGTTGGCACTTTATAATTAGTGCATTTACAAGGCTTTTTATCAGATTACAATTCTTTTAAGAAGCCAATAGAGATTTTAGATACAAATAATTTGAGACAAGATCTGAAACAAATTAGCCTTATAACTGCTTAATTTATCTCAATACCTTTCCAACAACTGTTAGTTTTTGAAAAACAGAGTTGTGAGGAGAAAGATATGACCAGTTGAAGAGAAAACGAAGCAGCTGATACAACCTTTAATATCTGATAGACAAAGACAAAAAATTTCAATTAGACCTGGAATAATGGAGAGTGCTCATTTCCAGCTTTTCGTCAGGTATTTGTTTGCAAAAATCTGACACCCGAGGCAAAAGTTGTGCAACTTTTAAGAAATGTTGCTGAATTTCCCTGATAGAAAAACGGCTTAGGCCCTATTCAAGCTCGATTTCTGCAAAATTTATTAATTTTCTGGAAATACCATCCGAAACCCAAAAGTTTTTCGATGCTAGGAAGAAAACCCAGAAATCGTTTTTTGTGAAAGTGAACAGAAGTTGGAATACTAAAGCCGAAATGAAAACAACTCCAGTAAAAAAAATTTACTCTGATTTTTTACTGTGTCCTCCAAACTCTGATTTTGGTGAAGTAAAAGTCACTTTTGACTTTGTCAAGCCTTATGGACACTTTGGAAATTCTTATTAAGCTTCCAATATTACCACAAAGCTGCAATCACGCAGATCTTACAAGAACACATACATGTAAACCAGATTTAACTAGAAGCTATTTTCCTTTAAACTGTTCTGATTCTCCAGATCACATGAAAATGCAGGAGAAGAGCATACTTAGTTTTTAAGGAAAATATTAGCTATATAAAAGTCTCAAATCCCTCAAATAAATTAAAAAAAAAGCAATGAGCTATACCAGACAATAAGCTCTGATACCATGTGAGATTCTGCGAGAAGCGAGAATCGAGCCAAGATCTGATGTCGGTCGTAGATCACATGCAACTCCTCACACAACGGATGATCAAGGATCAAAATAGTTGAATGAAGATAATTTCAATATGAAAGAGAAATAGAGACAAAGAGGAGAATTTGGAGAAGACTCTCATCGAGCTATCACTCCACTAACTTAACTAGTGAAGGTGAGAGTATAGTGCTTATTATATAGAAAAATATAAGCATATACATCCAAGGGGTGCATTAACTCCTATTCCCCATAAAAAGTGGGAGGTTTTATTTTTCTTGGTAAATGCCAAAACATGTGGCATAACCTCCTTACATGAAGACAAAAAAGGAGTTGAGAAAGTTGGCACATAAGCCCAAAAGAGGGTGTGAAACCCAACTACCCCATAACCCACTTAGGAAATGACAAAATAGTGGTTATGAGAGGTGGCACAACAAGCCAAAAGAGGGTGTGTAACTCAACTACCCATGTGAGGTGGAGAGTTACACATGTAGCTGAAGTATTTCGCCATGTGTCCTCATATAAACCACTCCTATTAACATAAGCAAGCTTAAATAATATATGTGTAGGAAAAATAAATACCCCCTAACATAAGGAAAATAAAAAAACCTACAGTAACATCCACTATCACAGATTTGACTAACACTTAAAAGGTTATGTTTAAGGCCTTCTACATAATATACATCATGAAGAGGTGTATCATCATTAAGAAGTAAAGATCCTCTACCTTTTATTTGAATCCTAGAATTGTCACCAAACTTCACAAATCCACCAGCATGATCTTCAAGGTTTAAGAACTTGTCTTTATCCCCTGTTATGTGGTTAGAACAACCACTATCAACAACCCATAAAGTTTTCTTACTAGAGAGAAAAGCAGTTTGAACAAGCATGGATTGTTCAATATTCTGGATTTGTTTAGGTTTCCAAACCTTTTCTGTAGTTGGTTTGCTTTGCTTGCACTGTCTAGAAGTATGACCAATTATTTTACATTTGAAACATCTGATCATATTGGAAAAACCAAAGTATTGTTTATGACTAAATCTTGGTGTTCTAGACATCATAAATTTACATGTGCTCACTTTGTGACCAAATCTGTTACAGAAGAAGCAATACCCATTGAAAAATGAGTTAAATCTGAAATTGTTCCACTTGTTTTCAAATAGCTGCTTTTTACTATCAGCTTTTACATTCTGATCTGCAGATTTTGAACATTCACCTGTGTCATCAATCTGTTTTTGTTTCCCTAGCATATTATGCAAGTGAATGGGTCTTTCATGATCTTCAACTTGTTTTTTGAGAGAGTTAATCTGTTGTTTGAGTGCTTGAATCTCCTTTTCGTTATCAGAAATCACTGATCTGAGATTTCCTCTAACTCTTTGAGTCATCTAATTCAGTTTGTAGAGAAATAGTCAAATTATCTGAACTTTTCTCCTGAGAGGAAATAAGTTTCTTGAGTTTTTTAATTTCTTAAAGAGCACAAAGCAGTTCACCTTCAAGATTTATCTCACAATTCTCTGAATCTGATTGACTATTCAATTTACCAACCATTTTACCACTTGCAGTTTTAAAAGAATCAATTTCTGCCATGAATAAGGTTTCTCCTTCATTAGCTAGAGAGTCATCTGACTCATCATCAGAGTCTTCCTTGCTGAATACACTCTTTTTCTTCTTGAAGTTGTTAAAGTTGAATTTCTTCTTAGGACTAAAAACCTTTTTCTTATAGTTTTTTTCATTTTGATCATCATCATTGTTTTGTTCAGCATAAGGACAATGGGCTGCAAAATGACCAGATTTGCCACAGGGAAAGCATTTCAGAGGCAGTTTGCTTCTATATTTCTTTTTGAACTTTCTTACTAAGAGAGCCTCTAAAGAATCAGATAATTCCGATTTACTATCTACATCCTCTTTCTTCTCTGTTTTGAAGGTAGATTCTTTTAATGATGAACTAGCATTGTCAACTTTATTATTTCTCATTTCAAATGTAGTCAAGGTTCCTTGAAGATCATCTAGGGTTAGCTTATTGAAGTTTTTCTTTTCTTCAAGGGCAGAAACTTTAGTTTCGTATTTAGGCAATAAAGTTCTAATCACTTTCTTAACCACTGTGAATTCATCGACCTCTTCACCTAATCCTCTCATCCCATTTACAACTTCATCAATCCTTAGAAAGTATTCAACAACTTTTTCATCATCTTTCATTCTCATTTCCTCAAACTGAGTTTTGAGATTGAGTATTTTTGACTGTTTGACTTTTTTATTTCCTTGATAAATGTTTTCTAGTTTTTCCCAAATGTCATGTGCAGATTTGCAATGCATGATTTTAACAAAGACATCTTTGGTCAAGCCACACAAGATGGCATGTTTGGCTCTAGCATTCATTTCATATTGTTTTTTCTCATCAACAGTAGTAGGTATGGTAGCAGGTACAGTGTACTTACTACAAACTATATTCCACACATCAAGGTCTATAGAAATCAGATATGTTTCTATTCTGATTTTCCAGAACACATAATCGGTTCCATCAAATAATGGAGCTCTAGTAACAGAAGACCCCTCTTGAACATTTGACATGAAGAAAGACTTCCAAGACTAGGACCTATCCTAGGAAAGATCTAATGGAGGACCCTACGCTCTGATACCACTTGTTGGAAGTGGAAACACTCTAAGAGGGTGGGCGGGGGGGGTGAATTACAGTGTTAAGATTTTTGCCTTTTTAAAATTTGGAAATTCAAAAAGAATATGACTCAAGGTTGTACAAAGAATTCAAACAGATTGTCCTATTGAGAAGGTAACAATCTTTGTTTGTGCTTTAATGTGAATCTGAAAAATTACCAGAGTGCAGTAATAAAACAAAATACTGATATATGAATCAGATTCAAGTAACTTAAAAACTTGCAAATACAAGATTGATAAAATGACAAATAACATAATGATTATGAAAGACAAAGTTTAAGTATCAGAGCTTAACAAGTAATATGATAACCTGAAATTCACAAAACAATAAGACATCACACAACACAGTTATTTCCCGGAGTGGAAAACCCTCATGGGGTAGAAAAACCACTCGAACCTGTTTTTCATTAACTTCAGTGTATCAACTCTGTTACATCTGCTTTCATAAGAGCATCAACTCCTTTTCTCTATACTGTCTTTGCTTGTTTACAAAATACTAAGGTTGTGTAATTGCATTATTCTTTTTATGCAACTACAAAATCTTAATATTACACAAGATATTCAATAAAGCCCAGAAACTGAAAATATCTTCTGCAATTACTGCAGGTATTCAAAAAGCTTTTCTGTTTTTCAAGAGATTTTGTATTCGAATTTTTCAACATCCTACCCAATGGCTTTAAGAAAAGAATTTATATATTAAGAAAGAGCAGTGAAGCCATCCTCCATACGTGTACATCACCAACTCAAGGTCATCACCTCCTTGAGTTGAAGTTAACCTAACCGCTGTAACTGAAAAACTGATATAAAACGAATAAGATTCCTCTTTCAGTGAACCCAAAACGGTAAATCAGAAAACTGATTTTTTTGTGCATAAAATACATTAAATCTGAAAAACTATTCTTCAAATAATACCGCCAAAATACTATAGAATAGTTCATTGAGCAAAACCCCTTTCTCATTTACCTTGGTTTGCATTTGTTTGAAATGCACACAAAGATAAATAGAAAGTTCATTTACTGAAACAAAACTGCCAACAATATTCTTAATACGAAACAAATAAATCTTGCAGAACCTCAAAGATGTACCTGTTCAGACGGCAAAAAAAAATTGAAGACTATTTTAAAATAAAACTTACATTCTTCCGCATCCAGCTGAGAGTCAGTTCAAGATTAGTCAAAATCTTTTACAAACCTGCCTGAAGAACAAATAAACCCATTGAATATTGAAGAGAGTCATCAAGAACCCAAAGCTGCCTGCAAAGTTGCTATAGTGTCGGCTAGGGTTTGAAGCACTTCAAAGCCAAAAAACATCCACCCTAAAATGATTCCCAAATACTAATACAAAACACAATGATATTTGGCGTCCGGCAGTGATATTGATGCTAATGAAATAAAATCTGCCTAAGTGGAATAATACTACTTGTCCTATTCGTTGCTTCAACACTTACGATGACATAGGATTGTAACAAATGAAGTGGAGCCTACCCATGAAGGCATTAAGTGAACTTTGAAGAACCTGCCATGTCATTCCTTTATTCACATCCACGTGACTTTAGTGATGATTCATCAGTCAAAGATTCAATAAGAATGTGTTGCTGTCACAATGTAACGTCAAATATTAATCATAGAACATCATAAATCTACAAAGTAATATACTACAATGGCAAGAATAAAACCCAGGATCTGCACATTGTGTCAACAATAATTAAACCATGAGAGCAATATGTAATTCACCAAAGTATAGTTTTGTCATCAAGGACAAGAACAACAACACTGAAAGAGAAGTCAACAATACAGGCATATAAATTTGCAATATTTGCTGTGTTGCAACAAGTTAGTCTTACCAATGCTTGCAAAGCCTTAGACTATTCACGGAGTAGTGATGGATTGAATAAATGGAATGTGAAAACTGGTTCGGTGTGAGAGTGTTAGGAGAATAGTGACTAATGAGTTTCCTGTAAATCACTACTAGGTAAAAAATTAATAATTTACATACTCATATACATCCATACATATATATATTCAATATAATAAGTCTAATTTGTGACCAGAAAACAGTATTGAAGAAAATCAAGTAAAGAAAACACAATAGAAATCAGCATCACTCTCAGACATAGTGACCTAAATAAATAAGAAAGCTCAGCAGAAAAAGAGGAATCCTCTAGGCCGACTAAAGGAATTTGTATTGCACACTACATATGTGCACATATATAACAGCCCACCATCTTCTAGAAAATAACATTATTAACTACATGACAACAGCAACTTGTACTTCAATTTTTGGAGTTATATTTAGTGTAAAATAATAGATCTTCCGGAGTCAATACCAAGCCAGTATTCAACTAACGGTTTGGCATCTTTGTTAGGACCCCATATGTCTCCTATATAAGGTGTAGACATACAGACCAAGGATTCTGAAGTTTTCTTTTGTTCTGAAACATTGCATGATGCAAAGCCCTTGTGCGCTAAGTGCATACTATTGTGGGGTATTCATCTCACATTACCATTTTGTGGGCCATTTTGAGAGAGCGTAATTTTTATACTTAAGCTTGCTATTGTCTTTAAGAGAATCTAGGATCCTCCTCGTGTCTCTCCTTAATATCTCTAGGGGAATATGTTGGGGCCACAACACACCCAAGTCTAACTCAAATTCAGGGGACCTATTTTTATTAACTCATTTTGGTTTTCTTCATTTTTTCAATTTTATTAATCAGATTGATGTACACAGGTCAGCTTCTTGCTGATTTTTTTTCAGAATCAATTTTTCTCTCTTGTTTTGGTTCACACATTTCATCAGTTTGTTTTGCTTCCTAGGTTAGGGAGACTTGTCTATGTCTAAGTTGGTTGAAGTAATCTTTCTTAACCAGAGTTTCGTCATGTGTTTGACATCAGTTTTAATTCTTTTATTGTGCTGAGTTTCTTTAGCATGGTCATTGTCTCAGTTTCTCCACTTTGGTTTTTAATAGCCTCATGGATGCAATGAATTGTAAACCAGTTGAAAATTGTTTTTGTGGTGTTAGTCCCACCCATTAGTTTAGTTGGCTAGTTACTTTCTACTGTATTTTGGATGTTTGTGCAGGCATGGTCTGTACGTTTTCCAAGTTACTCTTGCAAACATAATAAAAAATATACTGAAATAACCTTCATACTATTTACATGACAAAGATTGTAACATATAATGTTGGTTTTTTTTAAAAACTCTGTTACAATTTTCTAGTTTACAACTTACGCCTTTCAATGCAAATTACAATCTCTATGAGAGATTGCTCTTTTGAAGTCAAAGCATTTTTGTCCTATTTATAGGAAACTTGTTGTCCGTATGTTTGTATTCACAAAAATAGACAACCCCTTTTAAAATATTTGTTAAAAAATGAAATTTTTTAATCTAAGGCATGCTTCTCGAGGCAAAATTTTGCTTCGCCCTTGGACTGGTTTAATCCTCAGTCCATCCACGATCCACGTTTCAAATTTCATCGCATTCTGAGTTTGTTTGCTTTGTTTTTTCTTCAATTTCGGGTTTTTTCTTCCTGATTGCAGGTGGGAAATTTTCCTTTGATTGCAAGTTTTTTTTTTCTCTTGTTTTAGTATTGTAGGGAAATTTTAAAACAATTGCAAGTGCACTTTATTTAAAACTTGTCACTTGTAACTTACTTTTTATTTCCCCCTTGCTTTTTGTCTTTTAAGTTGTTGTAGGAACTTTTTGGACAAATTACAAGTGAATTTAAAATTATAAGTTTAAAAGAACTTGTAATTTCTTATAAAAGCTCCTACTTAAGTGATTTTAAGTTGTGATAGGGATTTTTTTTCTCTATTACAAGTTTTAATGTTCTTTTTACTTGTAATAGGGTTTTTATTTTCCTATTACATATTTTATGTCTTTTAAGTTGTTTTATTTCAAACTTCTAAAAGGGATTTTATTTACCTATTACAAGTCTTTTGTTTTAAGTCATTTAAAACTTGTAAAGGGGATTTTATTTCCCTATTACAAGTTATGACATTTGTTTTTGCTCTTTCCTCTCACAACCCTGAATTTGCCTTAGGAGTGAAAAAGTGAAACAATTAAAACTTGTAAAAGGGTTTTTAAAACCCGATTATATGTCTTTTGCAAGCATTTTAAACTTGTTCTCTTCAACAACCCAACCTGAGTTTTTCCCAAGAAGTTCGAATTTGAATCCATTTATTTTGCTTTGAATCCGGATTTGATGGTGCCAAGTGTTGAGGGAAAGAGGCGTGGGAGTTTTTGCTTCCATTTTTGGTGATTTTCTTGCCACGTTTTTGCCCTTTCTTAGGCGTTTTGAAACAGCAAGTCGTGGCCCTTCTTGCCACGTTTTTGGTACCCTATCAATCCATATTTACAACATTAATGGAGGTTTTGGTTTCCTTGCTTCCATATGTGGTTTGCTGGGCGTATTGACCCGATCTTCTTCCTCTTTGGATGCCGTTTTTGGTGCTTTTGGTTGAAATCCAAGTTTGTTAAAAACGTGGCAAGGGTTTCAACGTTTTGGTTTTGCCTTCTATTTAAGGAGCTGAATGTTTCTTTCAAAGTTAAGTTCATCTCTTTGAAGGGCATCTTGATCAAGCAAGGTATGTTTTGTTTTCAGTTTTGTCTTTATTTTATTTTGTTGTTTTGAAATTCCTTGATTGATCGTGATAGTTGTTTGTTTTATTCTTATTTCAATTCAGGTTTGTGAGAGATCTTCCCATTCTACCCAAGTCTTGAATGCAATTTGAGGATTGCATTGTCTTTCCCTTCACTTTTTTCCCTCTTTACTTGCATTCCGATTTTTAAAATCTGATTGCAAGTAAGATGGAAATGTTAGTTTTTCCCCTTTGGTTGAAAAGATTTAATCTTCTTTTGCCAAAACTCCAAGTTTCAAAGCTGCTTGTCTTTCCAATTTCGGGTTTTAAGAACTTGATTACAAGTAAAGTTTTTTCCCATTCCCATGTGGTTAAAATGAAGTTGGTCTTCCAAAAATTCAATTCATATCCATCCGCATTCATTAACCTTGTTCACAAACTTCATTCCCATCATTTTTCTCATGTCAAAATCCCATTTTCGCACATTCTTTCATTTTTTCTTATTGCAAGTCTATTTGCATTCGGGTTTTAAAAACCCGATTGCAAATATGTTCTACCTCACTTGCATACTTGTAACACATCTCCCAAGATCCGAAATTGGCTAATTGCCAAGTTTCAAGTGTTTTTATTTATTCACCATTTTCCTCTTAAGAGGGATGGAGTTTTTCCCGATTGAGAAGAAGAAATATGTTTCATTCGGCTGATCTTGATGTTGCTTTGACACTTCTAGATCTTCGTTGCAGTGCGCTAGACTCTTGTTCAATGACTGATTTACCGTCATCTTCTTCTCAAAAGAAGGTGAAATACAAATATGATAAGTACCAAAATGAGATCTCTCTTTCCCAAATTTCCATTGCCATGGAGCACATCAAAGATACGGAAATAGGGCATGTTGACATGTTAGAGTTCGTTAAACGGGTGGAGGATCCCAAGGATAGCAATATGCAGCACCTGTTGGACAGCCACATTCACTATGCTTCTTCCTTTCCAGTGGCTGCCATAGAACTTGAGTTCGTTCTTGCATGTGCCAATCATTTTGACAAAGAGACAAGAACTATCAGGAATGATGATGGGGAAGTGATAATCCATCTTGATGCGGACACTATTGAGAAGGTTTTCAAAATACCACCAGCACCTATGTACATAGAAATCTCCAGAGATAGTGCAGCTGAGTACTATGTTTCAAGAGAGAAAGATTGCAAATGCCATATCAATAGATGGATCAATGAGCCACGGGTTGCTTTTACACGATGGGCTAAGTTGTACCGTTGTGATTTCAAGTGGGAGATTGGAGACACAATCACTCTTTTCAGCAGGATGATGGGTTTGGAATATTCTGATGTTTTTGAACCATGGATGTATAAGTTCATCATGCTCATAAGGCAGTCTCAACACATTTCTTGGGGCGAAATCATCAGTGATACCCTTTGTGAACAACTTCCAGCAGTTGCTTCCGCCATGACGTTCTACATGAACTCATATTTAGTATATATAGCAGCATCACTCAGACACTTCCCTGGTCTTTCTACCAAGGGTGATCGCTCGCTTATACCCGTGTGGGATTACTATGGCCAATTGCCTTTAAGACCCAACATATTGCACTAGTACAGGAGGGTCCAAGACGTCTTCTTTGGTCATTATATGTGCTTGTTTGACAAGACATTGAAAAACAGAAGAGTGTCAAATGCGGCATGGGAAAAGGTGAATGAATATGGCTGCTTATTCCTTCAATTTCCAACTTTCACTTACATGAGAGTTGGATGTTATAGCGGCCAACCATATATGCTTACTAGATATCCAACTGATAAGATCATTCTTATGGAGTTGGGAAGACAGATCATGGCTATTCATGCACATCAATCTGTTAAGAATAAGGTTGGAATGGGCATTTCTACAAATAACCCATTGAAAATTGGCCATTATTCCCTCATTACATCCACCAAAGCCAAGGCCACGGAGATTGAAATGCAGGAAATAAAGCTCAAAAGGTTCAAGCCAAGAGTGGATTTTGATTACCGATGCATGTAGGTAAAGATCAAAAAGTCCTTCACGCATGTGCATCGGATAGAAGACATCTGGGTTGATCTCCGTACAGAAAAGGAGATTCGTAAGATGGATTATTGAAGACTCACTCTTTAGTAGATTGTTGACTTGAACTTGGTGAACATTCCTAAAGGAATGCTTGATGATGGAGAGATACTTGATCCTAAATATGTTGAAAAGAGAGTTGATGAAGAACCACTTCCATCAATTCAATGGTCACATAAGGAATGTACTTCTATTCTTGATAGATTTCAGCCTATCTTAGCTAACACTAATAGTTTGCTCAAGAGTAACAGTGTTAGACTCATCAAGATCAAGATTGGAAAAGAAGATGATTCTATAGGACCTGTCGGACTCAAGTCTGAAATCAAAATAGACAACAAGGAAGGTGCATCATCTTCAAGCACGAGAATCAAGTTGAGAGTTAGCAGAGCAATGCTACTTCCTCCTGAAGA
The DNA here is from genome assembly GCF_030272615.1 of Cryptomeria japonica. Classification (NCBI taxonomy): domain Eukaryota; kingdom Viridiplantae; phylum Streptophyta; class Pinopsida; order Cupressales; family Cupressaceae; genus Cryptomeria; species Cryptomeria japonica. The sequence continues at coordinate 650,905,585 of NC_081410.1, forward strand.
AGTGATAGTTCGAGGGAAAGAAAAGCCTCAACTTCATATTCATGTAATTGATGCTGAAGATCCAGAGGAGGAACTACAATTAGATAATGCTCCTGAGTCACCCATTTCAGAGTCACCTCATGAAGTTCCCCCTTAGATTTCTTTAGAATTAGCTATGTCTTCTCTTGACGCGAATGTGGATGCTTTTTCCACTGTTAATATTGTTCTTGTTTTAGCGGGTGAATCTCCTCATAGGGTCATTCCGATTTCAGCAGGAGAGCCGTCTCTTGATCATCCTCAAGAGAATTTGATGAATATCTTTGAGGATAATCCTGTGTATGCCCCTTTGTCAGAGATTGATACTTCTGCTTCTAGTTTTGATGAGTTCATGATGCAGTCATTAGGTCCTTTGGTTAATGAGCAATCTATAGTTGTTGTTCAAACAATAACTTCTCCCAGGATGACGACTGTCATTCAAATAGAAATTGCTTCTCCCTCACTTTCAGCTGTTGTTGAAGGAGAATTGATGGCTTTACCTCCATGGCTTAGCTCTTTTACTCCTAAAAGAAAGAAGCAAGAAATCTTTCCTGACATCTTTGATTTCCAGCATCTCAAGCAATCAAAACCCAAGGTTGCCAAAAGAGCTAAGATGATTTCAAGGGTAACAGTGGATAGTAACAGAATGAAGGTGGCTGAAATTGTCGAACCAATTGTAGACAAGCCACAGGAAGAGATGCAAGCTGCTGATTACATGATCACGAGGGTGGAGTTGGGCAAACAAACACATGAAATGGTCAAGCATGATGCTCAACATTCTGTAGCCTCATTGGTGCAGTGGTATGATGAACTTCTAGCGAAGAAGGATAAGCTAGAAGAGGAAAATGTGCAACTTGTTGAAGCAATTCAAAAGATCACCATGTCTTCTAATGAAGGGGACAATCCTTCAATTTCTTCAAATGCAAAAGAATCAGTCCAAGGAGTTGAAAGAGCTGCTCAAAAGGTACAAGCGTTGGATTCTTGGGTAGATCAGCTTCACGAATTATGTACCCAAGTGTTGAAAGACGTGTTCCAAATGATGGTCAAGTTGGAGACCATTGAAGAAAAATTGAACCAGGCTTCTGAGGTTTTCAAACAGAACGTGGAAAGAGTTGAAGGCAATTTGATGGTTTGGCATAAGATGCCTCAAGAAAAGTTGAATGTTCTTCAAGAACATGATATTATTCCTTCCAGAGTCATGTATTTAGAATTTGAAAAACTCTTGGAGAACAAAGCCCTTGTTCTCAAGTCACTCATTGAGGATATTGACGATGACATGAAATTACACATTGAAGCGTTGCAAGATGTTGTTTCTCATTGTGAGAAAGCTTTGTTGGCAACTTGGCGGTAATATTGTACAAGAATAAAACCGTAGTTAATTAAGTAGTACTTGTCTTTGTTAGTATGGTAACTGAGGAATGGTAGTTACGGGTGCAACGGTTGCCCCTCGCACCCCTCGGTACCTTTATATACCATGGAAGGCCACTTGTAAAGACACATGATTATGAATGGAAATAGTCTCTCTTATATTTGCGTGATCTTATTTGGTATCTATGGCATTATTGTCTTTCGTTAAGCATTCTACCTGTATGTTCTAAACTGTTCACCCAGAGGGTAAACATCTGGCACCGTTGCCGAAATTTATCCGGAGTGCAGGAGTATACTACATGGCACACAGATAATGAGACAACCATTGGCCGAAGGAACGAGCAGTAACCCAAACGAAGAACCTGAAGAACTGTTCGAGGGAGAACTAGCACTCACAAAAGATTTCTCCTGCATCCTCCAGGTGGCGATTGAAACACATGTACGAAGGGAAGCCACCACCGAGGATGTTCCAGAGGACGCTGTGTGGAGTGCGCTTGGTGTAAGCCTGGCAGTAAACCGATTGATGAGCAATTTGCCCAACCTTCTGGCACATGCATTTTTGGCTCTCCAAAACTGCAGGGAAGACACCTATTGGGAGAACCGATGCTAGCAAATCCTACAGAAGTTTCACGAGCGCCAAGAGGAGGAGCGCAATGAAACCGATTGAGGGGTGAATAATCCCTGAATGTGTACGAGCGAAGGAGAATAAAACAAAGAACACCCCCATTATAGTGACATACATTGTATACTAGGGATGAATTAATAAAAGTGTTCTTTTTAATATGATGCCTTGTTCTATTGCATAAGAAGAATTTAGAATTAATGCCCAATCTGCTAAATAAGGACAAAAATAAGAAGGAATACATAGGGGACTCTGAAGCCGCCCAACGAGCATTAATTCTCGAACAAGTAGAACGAAGAAGAAGATTCAAGAGGATTGTTGAGGAAGGAAGCGACGGAAATGACAACAATGGCTCTAGCGAGGGCCAAGTTTCCACACTAATAGAAACCACCAGGAAACGGTTGGGGGACCTTTCCCTAACATTGGAGGAGATCGGTGACGGGAGTATGGTAGAGTCGTACACGCCATATAGAGGTGCCGAGACTAGGAGGGAAGATGAGACAGAGACTGAGAACAGAGAGGTCGAGGATATCGGTGTGGCCGAAGGTGTCGGGAGGACACAAGGTCACGGTAGTAGAAGCAATCTGTTCGGGGCAGGCTCATCATACCCTGGTAGTCAGAGCAACTTGGTGGAACCCAACGGACCAAATCTCGGCGGAGTACCTTCGGGGGACTAGTGTCTAGAGGAGGAGTTCCTGGAGGGTCAAATTCGAATTCCGGAGGGTAGATCGGGCTGCTGCCAAGAAATGTAATGGCGAATCGGCAAAAATTGCCGAAATTCACCGGAGATGGGAAAGAAGATCCCGTACGACATTGCCGTACATGTGAAACAATTTGGTCGGCCAATGGCGTTGTCGACAGGGCAGAATGGGTGGTGCAATTCCCCGCCACCCTACGAGGAATAGCCATCGGTTGATACTCAGACGTTGACAAAACCCAACTAACAAGCTCGGATGAATTGCATAAAGCCTTCGAAAAGGAGTTTCGACTCCTCAAAGATGATAATGAAATTGTAGCAGAAATCCTGAGCACCAAGCAAGGGAAAAGTGAGACCATCCGAGCATATAGCCGACACCTCAAGGAATTGTTGGGAAGAATGGATAACTAGCTCGGCGATGGGTTGAAGAAAAGGTGGTTTGTGGAGGGCTTAAAATTGTCACTCGGAAGGAAAATGAAAATTGTACCCCTCACATCCTACGACGATGCCTATAACCGAGCAATGGACCTAGAGAGTGAAGGGAAGACATCCAGGAAAAAGAAAGACAGATCCTCTGGAGAGGAGGACTCCTCTGACGGAAGTAGTAGCGACGAGGGTTCGACTAAAAAGGTGCAAGCCCTTCAAAAGGATATGCATTGCATGATGAAGGAATTCAAGAGCATGAAGGGAAGTACCAACAAAAATGAGGAAGAATGGTGCGCAGAATGTAAGGAGGAAGGTCACACAAAAGGCTCTTGTCCAAAAAAGGCCTTCTGCGATATTTGCCAAGTGTCAGGACACTCTACCAAAGAATGTCCCTACAACATGAAGACACGCGGGAACCAAGTGCTCTTCACCCAAGAGCAACCATCAGCGACAACAGGCACATCGCAGCCTCAAGCCAACACCACGACATCATCTGGTGGTTACAGAGGTAACCAAAGGGGAGGAAGAGGCAACAACAATAATAGCAATAATCGGAGTTGAATGCAGTATGATGCCAAGGGATGACCGATGATTCAGTGTTGGGCATGCAACCAGTGGGGACACTTTGCGCGGGATTGCCAGAAAGAGGAGGCACCCCAGCACTTGTGCAGATGGTGTTGTCTTGGAGACCACGATGAGACAAATTGCCCCAAGCCAGGGGTGAACCTCCTCAACATTGAGAAGACTGGCGAGAAAGAAGTACCGGCAATCACCTGTGCTTAGACCAAAAAGGCCACTTATCCCGACCCCCGTATGGAGAAGGAGAGATTACGGGAGGCAAAAGCCAACATTGAGCGTGAGATGACGGCCGAACGACGAAACAAAGAGGTGTTGAGTACATCATCCCGTACTGAAGCCGAAAATAGCATAATTGGGCAAGTACTGTAGATGGAGGTGCTGATAAGGGTGAAGGACCTTCTAGACACAATGCCACAGTTGAGAACCGCCATTTTTAGTCCCATACAAACCACTGCGCAGGCACCTTCGGGTGCGACATGGGCGGAAGTTTCGGTCAGCCCCTCGGTTGACCCAATGTTGTTGGCTTGAAATAGTGGTCGGCATCTTGCGGTAGTAGAGATGGGAATTCTCAGGGCTATCCTCAAAGACACCATCATGGACGGAGGTTCGGGGGTGAATGTGCTGCTGGAGGATACGTGGAAGAAGCTGGGGAAGCCAACACTATGGCCACCCTCAACTTGGTAGGTGCAGCCCAACACGACATCAAGCCACTCGGCACCCTAATGGCCCTACCAATGACCATCGACACACAACCCTTCCTACTAGATTTTGTGGTAATCCCACTAAGAAGGGGTATGATGCCATCTTAGGGAGAGGGTGGTTGGTTACAACAAAGGTGAACCACGACTGGAAGAAGAACACCCTTTCCAAGGAGAAAAGGGGTGGAAGTACACCATTGATCTGAGGACCCAGGTTGTCGGCAAGGAACTTGCGTCATCTGAGTCAGATTCGGAGGATTCAAACAGATGGGAGTGGGACTCCTATGAAGGTAAAGACGAGAGGGAACCAAAAAAGGAAGGAGTGCTTGAACTCGGTGGATGCTCAGAAGATGACACTTCCTCATTGAATGGACTCTTCCATTGGCAAATGGAAGACTATGAAGTGTTTCACCTTGCTTGTCACATGCTACAAATTGAGGACGAGCTAGGCGAGGAGGAGTTCTTGCCAGAGTACACAGAGTATAAGGAAGGAGACGCCAAAGTAGATGATGTCTCGGCGTATGAATTTTCAAAGGACAGACCAATGCGGTACGAAGACCTGTTGATGTGGTTTTTATGCACATGCGAACACAGAATAAAATACCAAAGTATCTTATCCTCTCTTGAACAAAGTTCCTGACTGCTAAAGATCTCGCCGAAGGATTAGTCGGAGTAACTCCAAGGTTCTGTTATGTAGGATCTCTACGTGTGGATAAGCTCTCTGTGGTATGATGTGATATTGCTGGAATCACAAGGGGACTTACACTTGACGACCTAAACGTCTGATTTGCTGGAATCACAAGTCCTATTTACTAACTGGAAGACAAACAAATGGCAAAAGATACAGGGTTCAGGAAGTCTAATCTACTACCTAGAATGCGAGAAGATGGATGCACGACTAGGTGGAGTCCTATTGGGCTGGGTCTCACCATCAGGCTTGAACAATCTGACACCAACTCAGTGCGATCTTCTAAGGGATGTTTCCAATATGTTCAAATCGTATGCCATCAGACACTGATCACCATTCAAGATAATGCATGAACAATAGATGTGTAACGACTTAAGATTAAGCTCATTTTATGCCAGTTGACCACGCAGGGCGCACTTACAATCAGTAAGAGGCTAGTGGTATGGACTAGACGGATTCCAAACAGGTGCATTCAACGACTTCTTTCATTCAATTTAATTATCTATCATCTAAAATGAAGATTCAACAAGAGACCATGCATATTGCAACGAAACGACATATTTCACCATATCTTCAATGAAAAAGAAGTCTTTACAATTAAGGCAACAATGTCTTGTCTTCTCTTCCTAGTCTACTCTAATTGCTTCTTATTCTCTGACTATTCACTACTAGCTATTCTAACCTCTATGAACTAACTATTAGCCTTTACAAATGAGGAGGCAGAGCTTATATAGTGCCCACAATACAATTCAATGGCTTAGATCAATTTGAGATCAATGGCTGAGATTTTACAATGAAAACCCTAATTAGGGTTTGTTACAACAAACTTAATTCTGACCAATGAAATAATTGCATTATTTGGACACATGTCTTCTCTGGAATATTCGACCAATGGATAGCTGGGGTAGGTACATCGAAGTTTGTGCCACCTTTAATGAGCCAGGTACATTGAATCTAGACATGCTGAGGTGGACCAACCCAAATGGAGGAGTGATGACTGGGATGCCACCTTGTCCAACACTTGGTTGATGCTCAATTTGGTGATGCCTTCCTTCAAATGCTGGACTGGAAGATAGATGGAGAAGGTCGCCCTTAATGATGCTGGGCTGGAGGAGATCATCCTTGTCTTGACTTGATCTTCTTTGATGAGGGTCTGCCAAGTAGTTGATCCTCCGGCTCTGGGGGTTGCCATTTGATGCCTACACAAAAGATTAAAGTTAGTCTTTGAGCATCATACCTTAAAGCATAGAATTTAAGACCTTTCAAGGGAATAATTCAAAACATTAATTTGAAAATGACATGATAAATCACGAATTCTAAATTTTCAAATTAATTATGAATGGAAATTAGATTTTTCAAGACTTAGACTTTAAAAGATTGCTATGGAAATCAAAACAAGTCTTGAATAAGAACTTCAAAATGATTCTTCATACCTCTTCTTGGAATGCTTAACTATGAACCTTAGAAAATGGAAGGAAGAAGATCAGATTTTGCTGGACAAAAATTGAATTTCTGGCCCTCCTTGGATGAACTACACCTCAATTAGCCTTCAAAAGAGCTTCACCTTCACTAGCCTCCAACACTTAGCAAGGAATTCTAGAAATTTAGCCTCCAACTTAGTAAGAAATTCGCCTCCAATCTGCTAGATTTCGCTCCTCCAATATGCTCTTCTAAATTCGCATAAGAAGGAATGAATGAATGATTTGAATTCACCACAAAGCATCTCCCTTAAATAGGGCGCTCACCCTAATTAACCATGAGGCCGACCTAGGTTTTTTAGCAATAAAACAAATAAAATTCCCTTTGGAAAGAGGCCGACTTGCTTGTAAAAGCAAAGAAATGAACTTGAGCGCTCACCTTTTATTTTTTAAATTTTAAAATTAATTTCAAGGCCTCCAAGGTGGATTTTATATTTGCTTTAAGGCTTTAAAAATTAATTAATTCAATTGTAATGGCCTTAATTCATGCGAATTTGATCTAACCTCCCCAAATGTCTTAATTTTAGCAAATTTGGTGAAAATTTGGGAATATGGAGGTTTGATTGAGGCCTAATGAAGCTTCCTTTCTCTTTAGGCTTTGAAATATTCAAAGTGATGAAGGTCTAGATTCACTTCAAGACTTGTTTGAACCCCTTATCCATGCTTGCTCTCTTGATGAAATTGAAATTTTCTCAACCTATATTTGCAAATTTCCATGTCTTTGTTTGTACAATCTCTAAACTTAATCAATCAAGGTTGAATGATAGGTTTTTTTGATGATTTCGCCTTGGACCCTTTGGAAGGGTCAGGAGCGATTTTCCAATTAGGTCTTAAATATTCTCATTTCTTGATTCCAAAATCTCCTGGAAGGTGAGCTCATGTTTGCTTTGACCTAATCAAAGTCTTGCATTTCGAAATTTTATCATTTTTCATGAGGAAATTAGGTGAAAATGTGAATTTCGCCCTGGACCCTTTGGAAGGGTCAGGAGCGATTTTTACATTTTAGGCCAAAATTCACCTTAGTTTGATCATTAAACTCCTCCAAGGCATTCTCTAGGGTTCATTTCTCTCCATCACTGGGTTAGCTCATCAAAACTTTGAAGGAAATATTGCATTTTTGGGAATTTCGCTCTGGACCCTCTGGAAGGGTCAGGAGCAAAATTCTCTCCTGAGCTCAAAATTCTCATTTTTGAAGGTCCAAAACCTCTTCAAGGCATTCCAAATAGGTTCTTTCATTGTAGTTCATGCCTAGTCTTACTCAGATCTGGAAGAAAAAGGTGACTTTAGTGTTTTTCGCCCTGGACCCTTTGGAAGGGTCAAGAGCGATTTTCCTTGCTTAGGCTTACTCCTCCATCATTCTGACTTCCATCCACCTCTCAAGGCTAGGCAATGGTCTTCTTCATTCACTCCATCCAAGCTTGGTTTGCTTTTGCAAGGCAAAAGAGGTTTTTGAAATTTTCGCCCTGGACCCTTTGGAAGGGTCAGGAGCGAAAATTAGGTTTTAGGGCAATTCCTTCATCCTTTCATCTTCAAATCATTTCCAAGGCATAGAACATCACGCCTCACTCCCATCCAAGTCATGAATAGCAAAATGTTGTCTTAAATTGCAAAGAAAAAGGAGGTTTTTGGAAATTTCGCTCTGGACCCTTTGGAAGGGTCAGGAGCGAATTTCTCTCTTGACTTCAAAATTTGCATTCTTAGCAATCCAATTCCACTCCAAGACAATTCAAATGCCTTCTCACACCCATGTCTAAGCTTAGTTTTGTCCAAAATTTGGAAGAAAGGATAGTTTTGAGGATTTTCGGTCTGGACCCTCTGGAAGGGTCAGGAGCGAAAATCATGTTCTAGTCTCAATTGCTTCATCTTTTCAACTCAATCATCTTCAAAAGGCAAAAATTCACCTCCTCACACCCACTCAAGCCATAAAAACCAAAAAGTTGTCTTGACCTTGCAAGGAAATTAGGTGTTTTTAGGAATTTCGCTCTGGACCCTTTGGAAGGGTGAGGAGCGAAATTCACTATTTGGCTAAATTCCTTCACTTTTCACTGATTTCTTAGCACTTCAAGTCATTCACAGGAGCAATTCCTTCTATTTTTTCACCTTATCCCATACTTAACTTAGCAAAATTTGATAGCAAAAAGTGATTTTGAGAAAATTCGCTTTGGACCCTTTGGAAGGGTCAGGAGCGAAAATTACAATCTTGACCAAAAATCTTCATTTTTTCACCTTGAAACTTCTTTGCCAAGTGGGATTTCATGTTTCATCATGCTAGGATTAAGGTTTCATATCCAAGAAAGGCTAAAAAAATAGGTTTATAAGGAATTTCGCTCTGGACCCTTTGGAGGGGTCAGGAGCGAAATTGCCTTTCCTGGCCAGAATTCTTCATTTCCACAATCTTCTAATCATCTCCAAGGATTTCAACATGTTCATACTTCATCTCATCATGCCTTGGACATCAAATTTTGGCCAAATAAGGCAAGAAATGTGTCTTAGAGAGATTTTCGCTCTGGACCCTTTGGAAGGGTCAGGAGCGATTTTTAGGCTTTAGGTTTATTCCATCATCAATTCAAGTTGAATTCACCTCTCAAAGGAAGAAAACACTACTCCTCTCTCATCCAAACCATAAAAACCAAAGAGTGACTTGGTTTTGCCAGAAAGTAGGTGATTGAGGAATTTTTGCCCTGGACCCTCTAGAAGGGTCAGGAGCGAAAATTCTCCTTTTGGGCAAAATCCTTCACTTTCCAAGTTAAAACATCTTCAAGAGGCAAAACCAAGTTATTCTCGTTTCATTCATACCCAAAACTTGACCTTCTTCACTGCATAATAAGAGCTTTTGGAAATTTCACTCTGGACCCTCTGGAAGGGTCAGAAGCGAAATTGCCTTTCTTGTCCAAAATCTTCATTTTCTCATGCTTTCAAATCTTCAAAGGTGACAAGAATGTCCCAGCTTCCTTCCAAGGTACCCTGCAAGTCAAAGATTAGCCAAACTTAAGATGAAATGTGCTTTGGGAAGATTTTCGCTCTGGACCCTTTGGAAGGGTCAGGAGCGAAAATCTCATTCCTGGCTAAATTGCTCATTTTTCAAACTTCAAACCACTTCAAGAAGCAAACTTAGATCATTTTCCACCTGAGGAAGAAGGTTTCAAGGTCAAACAAGGTAGCAAATGAAGTTTATGATGAATTTCGCTCTGGACCCTTTGGAAGGGTCAGGAGCGAAATTCTCCTTTAGGCCAAAATCTTGTTCTTCAAAATCAATCAAACTCCCTTTCAAGGCAACGCCTAGCCAAAATAAGGAGGAAAACAAGAGTTATAAAGATTTTCGCTCTGGACCCTTTGGAAGGGTCAGGAGCGAAATTCCTAATCTTGGCCAAGATCCTGACTTCATTTTCACATTTCTTCATTCAAACAACCGTTTTTACCTTCATTCAAGCCTGGGAATGCGTTAGTTCTAGGTTTTGGTCAAAGTAGAATGTCTTATGGAGAATTTCGCTCTGGACCCTTTGGAAGGGTCAGGAGCGAAATTCGCCTTTTGACCCTCTGGAAGAGTCGGGAGCAAAATTTGACTTTTTGAACTCTCCGTCAGGATCATTTTATGGAATATAACATTTAAGTATAAGTGACATTTCTTATACTTTAAGTTATATTCCATATATACTTCCAGGATGTTTGAGAGTGGTTTCGGACCTCTAGGAGTTATGTTGCAAAATCTAGTTTTTGGAGGATTCATCAGTTTTCCAGACTTAGTCAAATTTCAGGATCAGGACATTCCAGACTTAGCCAAATTTCAGGATCAGGACATTCCAGACTTAGCCAAATTTCAGGGCATTTGAAGATCAGGATGACATTCCATACTTCATCACTCACCAACTTGACCTTTCTCGGACCTTCAAGAATGATACTCACTCACCAAGCAAGACACAAATAGCAACAAGAGCAAAACTAGGCCCTAAGGAAGACTCTCAAAGAAATCCTAATTCTGAGGCCCTGTGGACTCACCCTGGCTCAAGCAAAGCTTGCAATCCAACGATCCCCTCGACAGCACTCATCCTGCAAAGGCTAACAAACAAAACCCTAAAAGACCAAGAAAGCAAACCCCAGAAGGCAAAAAGCAGGGGTCCCCATTTGCAATGGGGCGATGTGTGAATACGTCACAACAAGACCCCGCTGTGAAGGAGACAAACTTAGGAGACACTGCCAACCCTCGAAATATCTGGGTAGGCGATGATTGGAGCTCGGTGCTGAAGGCCGCAACATTCAAAATCTTCATGGAATACAAGGACGTATTTGCTTGGTCCTACAAGGATTTGAAGGGGGTCCCGCCAGAATTGTGCGTCCACTGGATACCATTGGTCCCGGGAGCCCAACCGGTACGGAAGAGGCCGTACCGAATGAATAAGAACTATGCTGCCAAAGTGAACGAAGAGATCGAACGGATGCTGGAGGCCAACATCATATTTCGGGTGGAGACAAGTGAGTGGGTCTCGCCGATTGTAATCTCACTCAAGAAGGAGGCCAACCATATTCGCATCTATGTGGATTTTCGGTGCCTCAACGCAGCCAGCATCAAGGACCCGTTTCCTATACCTTTCACAGACAGCATCCTCGAGGAGGTGGCTGGCCATGAAATGTACTCATTTCTGGATGACTTTTTGAGATACAACCAGATTTCGATAGCTGAGGAGGACAAGTTGAAGAGCACCTTTGTGGTGGAGGACGGAGTCTATGCATACAACCGGATGCCGTTTGGGTTGTGCAATGCTCCTGCGACCTTCTAGAGGATAGTCCTTCACATCTTCGATAAGATGTCTGTGGGAAATTTTAAAGCCTTTTTGGATGACTGGTCGATTTTTAGTAGCGAAGACGCTCACTTGGTGGCGCTAAGAGAGTGCATGGAGAGATGCCGAAGGGCCGGGCTCACCTTAAATCCACGGAAATGCAAATTTATGGTACCACAAGGGAAGTTGCTGGGCCATATTGCTTGTAAAGCTGGACTGAAAACTGACTCGGATAAGGTACGGGTAATTGTAGAAATGGAGTACCCATTGATGTGATGGAAGTCAAGTCCTTGGGACACATTGGATACTACCGAAAGTTCATCAAGAACTTTGCCCAACTTTCTTTCCCACTAGACAAACTGAGAAGGAAGGGTGAACTGTACATATGGGAATCGGCACAAGGGGAAGCATTCGAGGAACTCAAGAGGAGACTGGTGATAGCACCCATTCCGGCCTATCCAAACTGGGACCGAGAATTCCACGTACACGTGGATGCCTCAAACTATGTCATTGGGGCTACACTGGCGCAAGAAGGGGGACATGGGTTGGATCATCCCATCTACTTTGCCAATCGATTGATGTTGAAAGCCGAGAAGAACTACAGTACCACTGAGAGGGAAGCCCTCGGAATGGTCTATACCGTACAAAAATTTCGACACTACTTGCTGGCGACACCCTTCACTTTCTATGTGGACCACCAGGCTTTGATGTATCTGGTAAACAAACCCATCATCCAAGGCAGGATAAGCAGGTGGCTACTACTGCTTCAGGAGTTCACGTTCACAATAATTGTACGGCTAGGCAAGAGCCATGTCATTGCTGACCAGTTGTCCTGGATTAGGTCCGAAGAGCCGCCAGAGGGGGTGAATGACGACTTTTCCAGATGCTCACCTATTCAAGATCGCAGTACTGCCACCATGGTATATGTGATGTCCCTTTCTAGCTAGTGACATCATGCTAGCCAATGATTAGCCTATAATTGGACCCTCGTAGGCTAATGTGGATGGTTAGAGGGTCTTCTGAGGATTGTTTCTTCTCCAACATTCAGGGAATTGGCCTTTGTTCGATATCATTTGGACTCCATTTGCCATACTAGAAAGTGTGTTTGGTCACATGGAGAATTATGAGGAGAGATTCCTATTTCAGACGGCATAGCAATCTGACAAGTATTTCAAGAGATATTAAAGTTTAAGTGACTTAAGTGATTTATTTAAATATTTTAATGTTATTATAAAGTTATAAAGTAACTTATAATAATAAAGTCACTTTAATATTATAAGGTGCAAACATAAGAAAATCTTTTATCCCACATTGGGAAGAAAAGTAAGTGAGCTCCTACAAGGAAAGAATAAATTAACATGAGAGGTTCTTTCTTATTATGGGATTATTGTCAATTGCATTTGATATGAAATTGGGAGAAGAAGCCAAGGGTTTCTGATTTCAGTTAGCCATTGGAGAACGTCAATTCTTCAGTGTTGCAACCATTTGAGGTGGTGAAATATCCACTGAATTTGGCATTTCAGGAGAGCTTCACTCTGGAGTTCTATTTGTGCTTAAAGTAAAGGAATAACAGAAAGGGGTTGAAGAATATTGAGGACTATCGAGTGCAGACCTGAAGATTCATTGGCAGCCATTAGTAATCGTTCTTTTTAAAGTTTGTTCTTGCTGCTACAGTGCGCATGAACAGTACCCATGAATAGTGCGCGTGAACAGTACCCGTGAACAGTGCGCATGAACAGTGCATGTGAACAGTGCCGCGCTACAGTATTTGTGCTTGATTCCGATTGCAACTTTCATCTCCATCATCGAGCATCACTATTATCAGGTTCCTCTTGCAACTATTAGTAGCTAGTATTGAAATCTTAGGCATATAATTTTGCTGTTGTAAGTGATAACTTAAAATCAGATTTGGCATTGCTGTAGTCTTTTTGTAAGCCAATTAGTCTTGGCAAATCCATAGCAGCATTGTACTTAGGAATGAATTCAATAAAGAAGATATATGTTGCATACCATTTGTTTGACGAAATGTCCTTTTAATAGCATATATGGTCAGCATAAGAGTTGCATGCCAGTTGTTTGTCGAAATGTCAGTTGGCTGTAGGTATGCATTCCATATCTAGTTTTCATGTATATGCATTGAAAATACCAAAAAGAACTGCACTCGCATACTAGTTCATTGTAAGAGGTATTGTCAACATCATTGGTGAACTTCCTAAATTTCTTGGCAACTTTCAAAGTGTATCAAACAATCTGAAATACAAAAATCAGAATAGAGAAAGACAGCATACAAAGTGTTTGACAATATTCCTTGAGCCAAAATCAGTCAGTTTGGGCAAGGGATATTACAGTATACTGCCATTGGGGAATATCTCTCCACCTCCGTGTTCCCCCAAGGTATGCCACCGGGAGAGTGAAGAAAACTCGTGTTGAGAAGCCGCACGTTTCAGTTGATTAATGGATTGTTGTATAAAATGGGACCTGACCAGGTGTTACGTTGGTGTGTGATGGAGGAAGAGGTGCCAAGCCTTTTGAGGGAGGCACATGAGGGGCCCACGGGAGGCCATATGGGACCAGACACTATGGCAAGAAAGGTGTTGCTAGCAGGCCTGTGGTGGCCCACATTATATAATGATGCTAGAGAATGGGTAGTAGGTTGTGATACGTGTTAGAGAGAAGGGAGGCCGTTGAAAAGGGATTTCATGCCCCTCAACCCTTCGCATGCTCAAGAACTGTTAGAGCACTGGGGGTTGGATTTTATTGGGCCACTCAAGACTAGCTGTGCTAGGAGATGTTGCTACATTGTGGTAGCCACAAAATATTTAACCAAGTGGGTTGAAGTACGTGCCCTGCCTGACAACTCGGGCGTAAGTATAGCAAGATTCATTTATGAGCAAATCATTACACGGTATGGTATCCCTATGCATTTGACCAGCGACAGGGGTGGACATTTTGTGAACCACGTCATCAAACTCCTCACTACTGAATTTAAAATTTTTCATTCATTGGCCAACCCCTATTATCTGCAAGCCAATGGGTAGGCCGAGGCTACCAACAAGATTCTCGTGGGGGTAATTCACAAGTCTTGCGGTGTTGAGGGAGAAGACTGGGAAGAAAAATTACCTTCAGTCTTGTGGGCCTACCGCACAACCTACAAGGTGACCACCGGCCAGACTCCGTTTCAACTCATGTACGGGCAAGAAGCTGTTGTGCTAGCGGAATTTATGGTACCAAACCTTCACATTGCAATGGAGAACAGACTGGGGGACATGGAGAGCCTGAGGGAGAGATTGTATGTCTTGAACAAGCTGGATGAGAAAAGAATGATGGCCCAGTGGGCTACCGAGGCAGCCCAACAAAGGAGGAAGCTGTGGCACGACAAACACTTGAAACGAATAAGGTTTGCTCCAGGACAACTGGTACTGAAATATAATGGGCGTAATGAGATTAAACCAGGCAAATTCAAGGTACGATGGTCAGGACCATATAAAGTCTGCGAGGTGGCAGAGAACGGGGCAGTGAAGTTGTGGACACTGGATGGATGAGAGGTTGCAGGCAGCACCAATGGGTCGAAATTAAAATTGTATCACGAGCTGAGGCGATCGACAGACCCCGAATCCTCCTAAAGAAATAATAATTTTTTTTAAAAAAGTACGACAGGCAACCGTACAACCGTACGAGGCCGTATAGAATTTTTTTCAAAAAAAGGAAAAAAAAAAAAACATTCAGCAGGCAATCATACGGCCGTATGGAAAAAATTTAATTTTTTTTTTAAAAACAAAGTACGGCAGCAAATGTACGACCATACGGGGCCATAGGGAAAAAGGGAAAAAATAATTTTTAAACACCGTATGAGCATAAACACTATATGGTTCCCACCGTATGGAGAAAAAAAAAGGGAAAGAAAACACCCTGCGCCAGACAAGGTTGCAAGCATCGGCCATATGACAAACATAGAGAAAAGAACTGAAGGGAATCACACTTGCAGCCCGTACGCCGTACACTCGCAGTCGTACGCCGTACTCTGTTGTCCGTACAGCTGAAAAGAAAAACGCGACATTTCGAAGGAGGGACGACATTTGTTGCACGTGCAGGGAGATTAAAGAGCATTATAAATCAGATTAAAATAATTAATCTCAGTTCAATGGACACAAACAGGAATAAGGGGGATTGGAGAAAATGGTTGCAACCGTTAGAAGAAAAGTTGCAGGGAGGGAGACGAACCCCTAAATCAAGCAAGTACACAGGGAAGAGAATTTTGCCATCAGGAGTGCGTGTTGCAGGCATCCTAGGGATGAGCAACACTCAGAAAGGCAAGAAGCATCGTCCAAAGACCAAGTCAGCAAAGGAGAAGGAAGATGTAATGTCCCCTTATGGGTTTAATTATGCTTTAGCCATAATTAATCAATTTCAAGATACTTATGACTCAGACTGAATATATTAGGAGACAACTCCACCTTAACATGCATCAAATTAATGATATTTCGCAAATCAGTCAATTAAATATTCATAAATAAATTATTCGTCTATCAAACATCCCTAGTTCTTAATGTAAGTATCAAACCAATTATAATGTCCCCTATTAGGAACATCTCCTTCCCCACTTCTTTAAACACAGACAGAAAACATATTCTTCTTCCTGATATTAACTTAAGAGTTCTTTTGATTTATATTATAATATTTATTTCTCTGATCAAATCATTACTCTATATATATATATATATTATGTATTTATATATTATTATTATTACATTTGTCTGTAGAGCATTACTCAGTTAATATCATAATAATAGTTATTATACAATTATCAAAATTTATTTGTTTATTATAATTATTATATTATTATTAGTATTTATTTATTTATTAATTATAATTTATTAATATTTTATTCATTAAATTCTGCATAAGAACATTATCGTACTTCATATATTAAGCATATGTATTAAGCATATCCCTGTGCATACTACCGAGAACAAAGATGTTACTGCCTGTAGCTTATAACAGTTCTGTTCTCATTATTACAGCCTTCCGTATTGGTAATATTCCTTCCTTTTCGATCCCCATAGAATATAATAAACGAAAGTAAATTTCCCCCTTTTATGTCATATTAATTATATTGAATTAACAATATTATATTATATTATCAGCATCATATTGTATTAACAATATTATTATATTAACAGCAGATTATTGTATTAACAATATTATATTATATTAATAGCAGCCTATTATTAATTTGCTTTAATAATATTAAATTGTTTTAATAATATTACCAGCAACCTCATATTCATACCCGTAGTGTTTCCCAGTCAATGTGATGGCTGATGTGTTCCTTATTTCCTCTTTTTTCTTATTCTCCAAAGAGATCCCAATCTCTTCTTAAAAATTCTGCTTACTCTCTTGGTGTATGCACTTACCTTCTTTTTTTCACACCCAACCCCCACCCTATAGAAAATGGATTTGGTATCCATTATATATGTTATCATGCTGAAGGGTTGCAATCCTTTAGACGTAAGAGATGTATTTTTTGTTAAGTGCACCTCTTCATGGCTGTCTGATTAATTATCCCTTATCGCATCTTTTATGTTTAACTACGATTTGTTATTTTTTACTTGCTTTTGACTAATCACTATTGTTTGCTTCCATATAGTAATCGCTGATTATTATGGGCCATAATATGGTTGTTTGAATAGTAGTATACCAATAAATATTAAGATATAATTCTTTTCTTCGCTAATTCTTTGTGGGCCAATGTTACTTTGGCGGAGTGGCATTAATTGATGGCCCTTGCTTATGGACTTTGACAGATCATTGTTTACGTGTATGGTTATATATCCTTATTATTCTTGATAATGTTTTATACGAACTTGCCTATGGTTATTTAAATATTATTTAACAGTAATTATTACTAATGTAAGTTAATATTTACTGTGGCTATTAATAATTATTGTGAATATTAGTTAATAATAATTATTAATTGTGATTATAAATGCAAATTAATATTTATTTAATAATTATTGTGAATGTTAGTTAACAACAATAATTATAGATTATGATTATAAAATGCAAATCAATATCTATTTAATAATTATTATGAATATTGGTTTGTGAACAAATAAATAGTTTAGATCTTCTTCAAATAGAATGTATATACTCAAAATATAAGGGATATTACAAACTCAAAAACTTGGAGAAAATTGTAAAATTCCTCAACTTATATTTGTTTGAATGCCTCAGAAACATATCAGGAATTGTTTAATGCATGCAATCATTGTTGGTGTATTGTTGAACAGGAAACATTAATACACAGTTCTGGAGTAATACTAATATCTCAAGCCAAAGTCCACAAGTTACAGTCTCGGACTTAATTGTTCATTGAAATTACCTTAATATTATATATTAAATTATATATTAATATTATTAATTACATAATAAATGATAATTTATTATTATGATGAAGAATCACAAAATCTATTATTGATTACATCACTAGGATGTGGGTTTATGACAACCCTCTCACTTTAGAGGAAAATCGTGAAGTCTCATAAATGAGACGATTTTCCAATCTTATTCAATGTTAATTAATAAATGTTTTAATTACCGTATTTAGCTAATCACAATAATCCAATGTCAAAAGAGGGGTTATGACAGAAGAGGTAACAGTGGACAACATCGTGTTTGAGGGTCTCAATGGACTAGATTGCAGGAATTGGTGGACGAAGACACCTCATGACGACCCAATAAAGAAAAATCTCCACCAGGCACATGTACATTGGGCTGTACAAATGCCAGTTTTTTGTATAAAAGATTTTGAGGTAGTTTTGCGTGCCATGATTGACACCTATGAAAGACACCGCCACTAGTCCGTATTTGACTACCAGCACCAGCGGTTAATTGTTTCCTTCACGGCAAGCGAGTTCAGAAGGGTTTTTGGCATACCTGGAGTGAAGGGAAAAAAAATTGATACTTCGCAAAAAATCACTCTAGATGTCCATGTGATAGGGTTCACCTAACCTGCTCAACACTTCTCCAAGTTGATGTTGCTCAATTTCACCAACTCACCAGGCCTAGTGGCTTTCTAGACCAACAAGTCCTTCTCAATCTCTTCTAGGGCTTGCTCTTACTTACTCCAAGGTGTTTACTTTAAGTGTCTTTGCTAGGAACCCTACCAATTTGCTATGTTTCCCACATGCTCAATGATGGCTTCTTGGCTCAAATTCATCAAACTGCCCTCTAATGGTCTTGGGATGTTGCAGAGGTGTAGAGGGTTCTTCTTTCATGTTTTTAGATGGTTTCAAAGTCCATTTGTGGTTTGCAAACCAAAGGTTTCTTACCGATTTCAAAAATTGGTCTAGGAAGGGCTACAAGGAAAAGAGCCCCAATTAGGCCTCCTAGAACCGGTTTTCTAGGGCTTGGAGGAAAACGATTCAAAGAACCCCCAAACAAGTTTAGCTTTTCTTCAATGACACACCCAACCCTCAAAGATTTTTGTGGTTTAAGGTCCTGGACTGTCCGTACAAGGTATGAACCCCAAAATGAGGGTTTGTAGGGTTTTCAAGGCTTTTAACCGGCAGTGAGTAAACTAACTGGGGTTTTGCTATCAAAAGGCATTTTCAAAGCTCCTCCTTGTGCATAGAAGTCTGCCCCAACCCCATGGACCCTTCCAAACTCTGAAATGGTGATCTTGCTTTCACCCCTGCACTTTATGCCACTTTTTCACCTCTTTTTCTCTAGCCGGGTTGCTCCTGGACTCACCTAGAATGAGGTGACAGTTATATCAAGGCACTTCTCCGGCACTTGAACCTGCATATGTACAATGTACAGGTGGTTGCCAACCATATCCCAACTAGCCGTGATGGCAGCACGTGTGGGACTCATGGGACAACCATATTTACAAGGAAATTGCTAATTACAAGCCAAAACTGGCTACTTGTGAATCAAATCCCTTAAACAGAAGTAAATGCTAAATACAAAGCTTGAAAATGGAAAGTCTACCCTGAAACACACTACTAAACCTCAATCCATCATTGGATTCATGGATTCAATCCATTAAACCCTCAAAGATTGCAAAAATTGACAAAAACAATGAAAAGTGCAGTCCAAAATCTTGTATTTTGAGTATTGCTTCCAAAATCCAAGTACACCAACCTTGGTAAACATGTAAGAGAAGGTTTTTATAGACTTCCCACGTGTGGAGTCCTTCCATGGCATTGAGAAAGCCCTAGCCTCAACGTTGAACCAATTTTAGGACAAAAATTGTGATGACAACTTTTTGCAACTTTGTGTTTTTTCCACTTTTGGCCTCTACAACTCATGAGACCTGTCCTAAATCATCACATATGGCATTTCAAACATGCCTAAGACCTATTTAGCCCTCTCTAATGCTTTTACCAACTTTTGACACTTTTGACCAACAAAAAGGCCAAAAACCTACTCAAACACACTATTTATACAAAAATGCAAACCTAAGTAAAATGAACTCAACCTAGGCCTACATTGACACTAAATACTCACTCTTGGACCCTCCTGGAGTCCTTATTCACCACTAACTTGGCTAGGGTTAGTACAAGCCAAAATTGTGAAAGTTAAATGGCCTAAGTCCTAGGTGCTCCTGCACCACCGTGCCACCTTGCTACAATTGATGTTGCGGGATAACCTCACACAAGCAGAAAAGGATAGCCTCAAAAGTGCTGGTAAGGGTAGGAGGGTCAAGAAATCATTTTTGGCGAAAGGAGTATGGAGATGCTTGTTGTCTGTGGTGAAGAGTCGCTTTACAAGTGCCAGCCGTGCATCTGATATAGCTATTGCACAAATTGTCTTAATGAATGGGCTGCGCAATGGAGTGGTGTATGATTGGGCATCATTGTTGGCAGATAGGATGGAGAAATTCATGACCCTCCAGTATAAGAAATTTTACATGCCACATCACGCCATTGGGCTATTTCTTGATGCAGTCCGCACACAGATTACCCTAGGCTCACAGCCATTGGAGCCACAGGGTCATGTTGCACTTGACCAAACGCCTATATTTTACTGGTCGCATTTGGATGTCTTGACACATGGCACTGAAGCACGTTTGGGCAAGAAAAGGAAGAAGCCCGCCATATCAGAAACGGAGTCAAAGACAGAGGAGTTTGACGCAGATGAGGAGGATGCTGATAGTGGTAGGGAGGAATCCGCCGACACCTCCCAGGTGAGCGGAGGGAGTTTTCGGTTGGTAGGTAGAGGGGGTGACCAATTGCCGGAGGAGGAGGTAATGGAATCGGTGGGCGTCGAAGGATCCTCACCAGCGAGCACTGCTCCAACATCGAATCCGGCCAGGGTCCAGTTTACACCAGCATGCCTACCAGAGACTTGCCAGTTGGCGGTGCAACGTTCATTGGGGACAGTCAGTACGGTCACCACCGTGCCAGTACCTGGTTTTCGGCAATCTTGGGTGACAATCGCTATGACACCACCGAGGGTCGAGACCACATTAGGGACCGATTCTATTACTATTGGAGTCCCTTTGGTGGACTCCGTAGAGCAGCAAGGTATCTTGGAGGGTGCGGGGGCCTCTATTCAGCAGGAGGTGCCGAGTCATATATAGGGGGAAATGGTGGAAACAGGCTTATTGCAGGATGACCTCAGTGCCTGGTTGAGCCGCTATCAGCTCACACCCATGGCACCTGTAGGTGAGGCTACTCTATGTCCACGCTGGGAGATGCATTCTCTAGATATTATTGATGTCGAGGAAGGGAGTTCTCCTAGTAGTAGGGAGCTTCAGAGGGATGCTTCACCCCCCGCGGTTGTAGTGACGATTCCTTACAGAGATGAGGGGGTGACGGTTGGAGTACAACAAGGTTTGGGAGAGTTTGAGCAGTGCATTGCCGATATGACTCTAGGGGCTCAGCGGTTTGGTGACCTCTGTGAGACTCTAGGAGGATGCCGTCGTCGTTGAACAGATGGAGAGGTTGTTGACTTTTGTCCGCACTGGATGCAGAGAAGAGTTTGCGAGTTGTTTTGAGTCTGGCGGGTGGCTTGAGACAGAGAACTTGGGGATGCTGGAGGCTTGGCGCCTCACTGATGGGGTTGGAGAGACCCAGATGCAGTCCTTATTGAGGCAAGTGGAACAGGCCTTCCGAGAAGGCTACTTTGAGCTCTGGAGGACACAACATATGGCATCCACTACTGAGGCCTTGCGCGTAGCAGCAGTGACGGCTTGGGAGGAGCTGGCTGCTAGGTTTCAGGAGGTTGAGGCTACATTGGCACAGACTCGGACAGCAATGGACATTTTGGTAGCAGATAAGTCTGCCTTGGTTATGCAGCTGGAAGAGGAAAGGGCAACTAGGGCGAGGATGGAGACGCAGTTAGAGGAGGAGAGAGCATCCCGAGCTCTGCAGTTGGAGGAGGAGAGAGCATCCCGAGCTCTACAGTTGGAGGAGGAGAGCGCATCTCGAGCTCTGTTAGAGACTTGATTGGTTAGTGCATTGGAGAGCATCGATAGGAAGGAGAAGGAGGTGTTGGAGGCAGCTTATATGGTTAAGACTGCAATGGAGAGGCAGATGGTGGCAGAATGAGATCTGAAGAGGAGGACTGAGTAGGTGTACGAGTTGCGTGGGCGATTGGCTTCCACCACTACACCACCACCGACGCCTTCTTCATCAGGGATGCCCTCTGCACCCCCTTAGTTTTTGATTTTGGGTTCTGTTGTAGCAATGTATTCCCCATTTTGTTTGTAAGTCGTCTGGAGACGACCTTCTTTTTTGGGGGAGATGATGTTGGCAGTAATATTGTACGAGATTAAAACCGTAGTTAATTAAGTAGTACTTGTCTTTGTTAGTATGGTAATCGAGAGATGGTAGTTACGGGTGCGATGGTTGCCCCCCGCACCCCTCGGTACCTTTATATACCATGGAAGGCCACTTGTAAAGACACATGATTATGAATGGAAATAGTATCTCTTATATTTGCGTGATCTTATCTAGTATCTATGGCATTATTGTCTTTCGTTAAGCATTCTATCTGTATGTTCTAAACTGTTCACCCAAAGGGTAAACACCCAGTAGGATTCCATTGAATCATTCACCCACTTTCTTGCATTCTTAGGATTAGAATAGGCTTCCTAAACCCTTTCCTTTTGTCCTTTTTAATTAAAAAAACTCAAGCTAGTTTAGGATAAAAAGCATCACAAGATTGCAACATCAGATGATCAAGTTCCAACAATTCAAGCATTCAACAATTCAACGTAAGTCCCTTTGTGATTCCAGCATAATCACATCAACCATTGAGCTTATCCACATGTCGTAACCCGACATTTATAAACCTTGGAGTTTTCTCAAGTGATCCTTATGCGAATCTTCAGCATTTGAGTAACTTTGTTCAAGAGAGGATAAGATACTTTTGGGTATTTTATTTTGTGTTCGTATGTGCCTAAAACATACATCAACATGACCCACCATTTTTCTTTGAAAAAATAGAAAAGATTATATGATTTTCATGCCTACCTCCTCAATTCAAGACATCCTAAAAAAAATTAGCTATTTTAATAGTAGAAAGTTTGATCTTTGGGCCTTACGAAAACTTCTTGTTTTGATAATTGGACATTTCAAAGTGACAACTTATATTTGGAAGATGATGCTCATAAATATTTCTGTCTCAATGTGCCAAAGAAGATTTGTCTTAGCTTCAATCCTTCTTGCATATGCCTAGTATTTGTCATCATAATCTTTAAACTACACCATTTCTTTTCTTTCATAGTGTCAAAGCCTCTTTCAAAATTCATAACTTGATAATCTTTGTGACAAGCAATCTGCATCCATTGTTAGTAGTAGTAGCATAGTTGAAAAACTCAAACATGACAATTACTTGATAGACCCAAAATTTGTAAAAACTTGGGACATGACAATAACTTGGGGGAAAAGTCTAGTGGCGGTAATATTGTATGAGAATAAAACTGTAGTTAATTAAGTAGTACTTGTCTTTGTTAGTATGGTAACCGAGGGATGGTAGTATGGTAATGTAATTAATTATCTGTAAGCCGACATGTTGTATTGTAAAGACTCATATATGTATGAGATCTTATAGGTCATTTTTGATATAGAATAGAGAGACAATTTTGATATGGTATTATTTAGAAGATAGCAAAAATATTTTGTAATAAGGCAGATAGGTTATGTGAGCGAATATCATTCGTCGGTAGGTTTTTGGTTATGGTTTCTAACAGAGCTTAAACAGGTACTAAATCAAGCATTGCAAATGCTATTTTGAGTAGTACATTGTCTGGATTTAATTATCCATTTTGTAGTCAGTGAGACTCTTTCATTGAGCAGTGAGCTCTAGGCTGTTGGACTTCCTGCATGTGCAGGCTCCTATTGTAAGTAATATTTATTCATATTGGCCAGTGAGTAAATATTGTGGGTCACAAATCCCACAGAGGGTTTTCCCTTACCGGGTTTCCTCGCCAAAGTATCTTGTGTTATGGTGTGCATTTATGCTGTCTCTGTTATTTCTCTTTATTGCATTATTACTTGTTTACCGGTACATTAATTTGGGTTGCAAAGTTATAAATAAGTTCAAATATTCCATTAACCGGTTAGACATTGATTCCCCCTCTCAATGTTTGCCCAAAACCAGGTACTGGCACGGTGGTGACTGTATTGAGTGTCCCCATTGAACGTGGCACCACCAATTGGCAAGTCTTTGGTAGGTGTGTTGGTGTAAACTGAACCCTAGCCGGATTCGATGCTGGAGTAGTGTTTGCTGGTGAGGATCCTTTGACACCCACCGATTCCATTACCTCCTCCTCTGGCAATTGGTCACCCCCTCTACCTGCCAACTGAAAACTCCCTCCGCTCACCTGGGAGGTGTCAGCGGATTCCTCCCTGCCACTATCAGCATCCTCCTCATCTGTGTTAGACTCCCGTCGCACCCGTAACTACCATCCCTCGGTTACCATACTAACAAAGACAAGTACTACTTAATTAACCACGGTTTTATTCTCGTACAATATTACCGCCAACAAAGTCAGCAATAACTTGGCAATTTTATTGAACATTTTAAAATACATATATTTTTAAAAATATTCTCAAAAAACACGTATTACTAAATTTACAAAACATATTATTGATTTTCATAATATATATATCAAAATTATAGTTAAATATATATCATAGACCCCAATGGGGTTGAGGGGTCATGTCCCTCATGGGGGTTTGGGGGGCAACATCCAATAGGGTTGAAAGGCAGTGTCCCTCATGGTGGTTTTGGGGGCAATGCTTCCAAAGGGGTCAAGAGGTATTGCCCCTTGTGAAGGTTTGGGGGCAATGTCCCCAATAGGATCAAGGGTAGCACTCCTTGTGGGGGTCTAGCGACAACACCCTAAACAAGGTGTAGGGGCAGCACACCATTTTCACAATTTTATCACTTAAGAGCAAAATTAGTCGTTTTTCACTTTTTGTTTACAAAAATGTTTCAAAAATCATATAAAATATTTAACATAACAAATTTAGGTGAAAAAACCAAAGGCATACTAGTTTAGGCACATTTTTCATGAAAAACTGTGAGTTTTTGGCAAAAACTGCTGTGAGTTTTTAAAAAAATGGTTGATGAGTTTTTTGGCGAGTAACTCACCATGGCTTTTGGCTCGCAAGTACTCACGAGTTTTGTCAATACTCTGCAAGTTTATCAACCATGGTTAGTAGACCAAGACATACTAACACCTAATGATTTAGACATTTTGACATGAAACATAACATGGTCGAGATTGATTTGACAAGAATGACCTAACATTTGGCTATATATATGATTCAAAACATTTTTTTTAGAAGAAGAAAAATCGGGTGCCAATAAAACTTTCCTTAGACTAACTAGGACTCAAACCTAGGACTTCCCATTTGTTTCTATGCTAGTCTACCACTAAGCTATCAGTCCACTATGTGACCTGTTATTTATAGTTCGGTCGTATCTTATTTCTCCAATATTAGAAATCTTTTTTGTACCAAAGTGATCTATAATTACTGATAAATGCTTATAGAAACTACCAGATCACCAATTCAAACAATTGTCCCATTTGCTCAATCCAAATGAAAGTATTAGATACTAGAATGTTGTGCAGTTCTGATTATTAAAAGCAGAAATGGTGAAGTAATCAAAACATAACTTGAAAATTTATCCTAGGAAACCCCATTAGGAAAAAACAGCTAGCAGAGGCAATCATATTTCTAACAAATATTCTTAAACAAGAAACAAGTATAGAGAGTATATACAAGTTCTAGCTGCTCCAATTGCTCACTTTTGAAGTCTCTAATGTCTCTCAAAGCTGAGTTTTCAATTCAACAACTACAACACTCACACAAGCCTCTGATGATGCAACTTATTCTCCTCATGCTTTTATATAGATGCTGGGATGACCTTGTGTACTTGAAGATCCCAGCATCAGAGTATTCGTGAAGCTGCCCCTTTAAGGAGATAGAAATTTTTGTAACTGCCTCAGCTGTTGTGAACTGCCCCTATTAGAGAACTGATGATTTCAAATCCTATTCCCCTCTTGGGAAATTGCCTTCTCATTCTGCTGATAAAACTAAGTGTTTTCTATTGCTGATTGTTTCTGGAAAGCCTCAAGTTGATGAAGAATTTTCAATACCAGATCCTTTTGGATCACTTAGATCTTGAGCAATAAGGGGCATTTTAAATCTTCAAAATTTACAGGAAAAATTGAACGGAAAGAACACATTCCATTATTGGTTTTGCTAATGATTATACAAGACTCTCAAACCAGAATAATGCTCTGTGATAGAGTTCACTTTGATAAAGATGTGATTAGGAACTTAAATTGAAAAAATTAGAAGCAACTGAGAAAATCTTGTACTAATGGAGTGTGTTTCTAATGTATATTAAGGTGGTTCAAGAAAAATTCATTGCTACATAAAGGATTTGTCAAAGCAGTCTATAATGAAAATAAAATAATTACAAGTTGTCTTGACGGTGTATAGGAAGAAGACATCTTTTTGAATGTGTTTACAGTTATGCTGACCAGCCAATGCCAAACATGAATCTCATCAACAGTTTCACCACTGCTGTTTCTTGCATGAAAGAAGTAATTCCCATTGAATTGAAAATGTATGAATGGTTTTATGTTAACTAGTCAATTTTTTACTTTTTAGTCATTTAGTCTGATTTCACAATTTTGCAGCCCCGCAAATTTAATCAGAATATTTTTTTTGGAGAGATAACAGAATTTGCTTTATATGTTTGTTTGAATGAACCTCTAGTATACTTCCACACAGATTGCACCATGCTTTCCTTTCAAGTATATGTTGTATTGAATTCAATTTCTCCTTTAACATTTGCAGGCTGCAGTTTCATGTGCATTGGCTGCATACAAATTGAAGCGTCCTGTCCGAATGTACCTTGATCGTAAAACAGACATGATTATGAGTGGTGGACGACATCCTATCAAGGCAAACTATACAGTTGGGTTAAAAAATGATGGAAAAATTACAGCTTTGCATGTGGATTTATTCATTGATGCAGGATTTACGGTTGATTTTAGCCCTATGCTTCCCTATACTATAGTAAAAACAATGATGAAATACAACTGGGGAGCTTTCTCAGTTGACTATAAAGTATGTAAAACAAATCTACCAAGCAAGTCTGCAATGAGGGGCCCTGGAGAAACACAGGGATCTTTCTTTGCTGAAACCATTATTGAGCATGTTGCCTCAATTCTAGGTTTGGATTCAGTTGTTGTAAGAGAGAAGAACATTCACACTCTTGAAAGTGCCAAGCTCTTCTATGGATCTTCTGTGGAGAGTCCTGTTAGTTATACATTGCCATCAATATGGGAGAAACTAAAGCAATCTGCATCTTTCTATGAGAGAATGGAGAATATTAGAGAGTTTAATGCTACTAACCGATGGTTTAAAAGAGGCTTATCCTTGGTACCATGCTTTTACGTAGTAAGACTTTCTTCTAGACCAGCAAGAGTAACCATATTTGAAGATGGTTCTATTGCTGTAGAGGTGGGAGGAGTTGAGTTAGGTCAGGGAATTTGGACTAAGGTAAAGCAGATGACAGCATATGCTCTTGGTCAGTTATGGCCAGGTTTAAGTGCAGATATAATGGCAAAAGTTAGACTATTTCAGTCAGACAGTATCAGCTTAGCACATGGAGGCATTACAGCTGGAAGCACCACATCTGAGGAAAGCTGTGAAGCAGTTCGACATGCTTGTGACATATTAGTTCAGAAACTTCAGCCAGTTCAGACTCTCTTAAAGAAGAGCAATCCAAATGGTTTCTCTTGGAATTCTTTAATTTTTCAGGTATGCTTGTAAGTCTAAGCGTAAAAGATCCTAGCTATAAAAAAAGTTAAGATAGGTACATTTCTTGTTTAACTGAGCAATCCAAATGGTTTCTCTTGGATGGATTTAATTTTTCAGATATGCTTGTAAGTCTAAGCATAAAAGATCCTGGCTATAAAAAAAGTTAAGATAGGAACATTTTTTTTTAACTCGTGATTTTTTTTATGCTATATCTTCTATTTAACTTTATAATTCTCTATACATAGGATGAATTTTTTTCTATCATCATTCCTACTTTTGGTCCATTGCTTCCCTCGCTTAGTGTGTTTCATTTCAGCAGGAATTTGTTCATTGTATGAGCAACCATTGGCATCAAACAAAAGAACAGTGAATTTTTTTTTGATTGCACAAGCAACTCTTGGCATTGAAGAAGAGATCTACTTAAATTCTTAATTTTTCATCTTTGAAGATTTATGTTTTGGACTGATTTTGAGTGTAGGGATTGAAATCTCACACATGCTCATCTTCATACCATTGTTCCCATATTGACACCAAACAATATAACTCTTCCACTTATTAGAATAATTCATCTTACCTTAATTAATTGGCGTTATCAAAATCAAATTGATTAAATATTGAAATATTAAAATTAATCCAAATAATTCTATTATCCACAAATAATTTAATAACAATTATGATTTATTCTCCATAATCAATCCACATAATTAGCAAATCAATAAATTCAGTTAACTATTCAATTAAATCAATTAACTCATCAATCAACAAAGTTATCTGCTTATTTAAATGAGATAACTAGCTAATTTCCTCCATGAAAATGGCTAATAGCTGCCACCTCTATAAATCCTGTAATGTCCTCATTTGGGAATTTCCTTAATTTAATCCTGAAACAATAATTACAACTTAAGGTGAGAACTGTAATACAAAAATTATCCAAACTAAAGACATTTTATTATGATATTTAACTTAAAATTTTTAGAATAGTTCAAGGATAGGACTTATCTTGATTACTTTCTCTGATTCATGTACTTGAGATATATGCCTTATGTTATACATTACTTCTGCTCAACTGAACCTCCAAATTGGAGCCATAATAAAATAGATTCTTCATAACTTGTGCAATAGTTCTCCCTTTCAACCTCCTATTATTTGACCATAAATCATCTTCATTTTGTTTATTCTATTGTTGTTGAAGTTATAAATCTGCTATTTGGTCAGCTCCAAGTCTCCTATAACTCTTCACAAATATGTTTCAATCTTAAACATCAAAAGTCTTCCAAGTGGGTCCCATCCTATTTAGTGGAGCTGCTGCTAAAAACACAAAATAATTGTGGAATCTCCAAAATCTTTTCTAACTGATGCAATCAGCATTTGAGCATCCCTTTACTATAAGAATCTGAGTAATTATTGTTTGGGGCCCACAAAGCATTGTTGGTAAACTTATTCTAATATTAATAAATCTGAATTCCTATTGAAGTCCTCTTTCTTTAATTTTGATATCTATGTCAGATAAAAGACCCCTCCACGTGGTATTCCTTCCTTTTTAGTCTGCTTCCACATTGCAAGATAAATATAAAGCCTACTGACTTAATATATGTTTTTCTCCATTCCTATTATTGGATTCAGTCAGATATATATTTGTTTGGGTCTTCGTATGTGATTGATGTTCATCCGGTTGGTCTGCCTATACCTTTTGCAGATTCAGAATACCACCTTATTAACCACGTTACACCTTCTTTTTTGTCATTTGTAAATAAGCGCTGTCTTCTTATATTTCTTTTAAATCATACATCCATAACTTCACAAGTCTGCGACATGATCTAGACATTTAGTTCGAATTCCATAATAGAATGAAATTCCCCCTTGACAGCCTACACAATCTGCTATAAGTTCCCTTAGAATAATCCCGTAATCCTCCACGATGGAATGGGTTTATATTATTGCTGTAAACCGATTAGCATATAAATTGATGTTGTCCTTCCTTTTCTTTTTCCTTTGCGAATGGAAATGAGATATACTTTATACATTTTCGTGCCTCTTTGGAGAGGCGTGGGAACTCCTCACCCAATCGTGCCTCTTCTCCTTTGAAGGTTGTGTGATACGATTTGTTTGTTGGTAACAATATTTTTTTTTTCCAATAAAAGTGGATTATTCCACTAACTTTTTTTATTAATATTTTTTATTTTTTACACAAGATTCAAAGAGCATACCAGAGGAAAGAACCCTGGGAAGAAAACCTTTGGTCACAACTCATAAAATAAACCTATAGTATCTAACAGATCAGTTTATACACCCCGCCCAAAACCACATACAAAATGCAATCACAACACATATAATATCAGTTTTACATAAAGCCCATATGTAAAACCCATCAGATAATTTTCAAATGTAGACTCCACAGCTGCTATCAATGGAAAAAGACAGAATTTTCCAAAGCCCTGTGCCAAATCCTATGAGCCAAAAACCCTCCTGCCAAAAAAGAAAGTATCAAAAAACCTTTGGAAAAACACTATTGTATCAAAGACCATGAGCTCGAACTCTCCTCCAGACAACGAACATGGATACTTGAAATGAAAGGGGAAAGCGGGAATAATTATCATCATAAAATTTTACATTAACATTACTCAAGAAAATCACATAACTATTGCTGCAAACCTTCCCATACCCTAGAAGGAATTTCCTCAAAACCCACCTCTCGCTGATTAGCATTGCTATCAATAGCTAAATTTGCCAAATAATCCGCAATCTTATTAACTTTGTAACAATGGGATAACAAGAAAGATTCAAACAATTCTAATTTTTGTAAAATGAGATCAAGTATATACTGCAAATTCCAACAATTCGATTTCTTTTTCATAACACATTGAATAATCACCATAGAATCACCTTCAATTATTAAGTCCTTAATTCCCAAAGAGATTGCCATATCCAATCCAAAAGACAAAGCATGAAATTCCGCATAATTGTTAGTTTTAAAACCAATAGCATGACACTTAACTCGAATAAAATTTGCATTGTGATCATAAATTACCATGCCTACCCCAGCTGGCCCAGGGTTACCACGAGAGGCCCCATCAAAATTCAGTTTAAAGTGCCCTTGCAGAGGAGGTTTCCATCTAGCATTGCATCTCTTACCTATTGCATCATTCTTTTTTAAAATCATGGCTAATATGATCATTAACAAGATCACATCCCTTCATACGCAACTTTAGGATATTAAGTAATCGGTTAATATCATAACCACCCTGTGATTGGTATTAGTGAATGCATCTTGACAGAAAGAATTAGTGTCGTCTATTGCTACCATGAATCATATACGTTGTTACCCAGATATCATATAGAGTCGGTCACCACCCGTTCTTTGAATATTATATTGTTGCATTATCATATCTTACAATAATCTTGGTCATTCTTACTAAAGTGTAGTCGCTGCCCTTTATGAACTCATCATTTATATACCCCATAAATTGCATATGTTATTGCTGCATCTGTATAACATATGAGTAGAGACGGGTTTGTTTCCTGATCATTACGTACAAGGAGCTTTCTTCTGTTTGATTTTGGGGCTTTATCATTCAGATGGGGACATCACAAATCCATTCCACCAGTAATGGGGGTAAATTCATAATTCAAGACAAAATCCTAGCCATTCATCCATCTCATCAAAATTCCATAAATTGAAATCAAATCTATCATTTCTTCATCTTGATTTGGAGCAAGTAGATGTCAAAGTGTGCAAAATATATTCAATCATTGGCTAGAAAACAACTATTTATCATCAAGAGGTATTGCACTTTGGTTTGAATCATATCTTCAATTCATTGGGTTTATAACTTTATACAATTCATCTTTTTTCTCTATTAGAGGAGAGTTTGTGATCTGATTTGGAGTTTGTATTTCATTTGTTGAAATATGTCTTTTGTGTTCAATTTGACACTTAATTGAGAATTAACTGCAAAAGAATGGTATTCTTGAAAATTTCCTCTTTCTGAAGAAGGGTTGATGATATCTCTGTGTTCTTTCAGTCTTTTCAGTTAACTACGCTACAAGGAACATTATAACTATCTGTACTAGTTGATATTTCTACCATATCCAAGAAGATGTCCAGAGCTTTAGGAGATGAATTTATACCAGGTAAAGAGAACTTGATAGTTTTGTCAGACGATAAGTGAGCTCCATTTAAACGGTTGACCTCTTTGATAGAAACACTTTATTTGTGATCTAGAACATCCAATATGTCCCTTCTCTACCATTTTTCTTAGCTGGAATCCCATCCTATACATGCCCTTCCATACAAATCCAAAAAATATCTTACCCATACAACCAGCAGATCATTCAACATAATACTTGCTTCCTACATAAATTTACGGTCTCCTTTTGGAGAAGTATCCCTCTAATCCAAACTACAATTTTAGATCTGTTGTTTTCAAGAAGCACTAAAAATCCTCAAAGAAGATCTACAAGAATCCTTCAGCACTGTGGTAGTAGAAAATTCACTAGGCCCGATTTCCCCATGAAAAAGGAAAATAGTTACTATCTTAAAATGGAAACTTTGCCAATGATGTTTTTCTCCATAAATGAAATGGAGAAAAATATTTTGATGCTAAAAGAAAGAGCTCTCATATGAGATTCATTTGTGCCTTCCTTGAACTAACACAGTCTAGGAATACTATAAGGCCTTAGGCTGTAAAGAAATGATGATTCTTAATGGATATTTCCAGGCATTTTTATTCATCAAAACATGTGAAAGATCAAGTTTTTCAAAGGGCCATGGTTCATGAAGAAATCAGACCTATTTATGAAACATTGGTCTCTTGATTTCGATCTACTAGAGGATCTACCAAGTACTGCCCCAATGTGGTTAAGGAGGTTGCCTCTATTTCTAAGTAAACATTTGCACCTAAACTCTCTAAATAAGGTTGGGGGTGCCATTGATGAGTACAAAGTAGCATCAAAATTTACAAGAAATTTAGGAGTTCTCAACATTCATGGATTTGTGTCACCTTGATCCTTCTCCACAAAGATTAATATTGGACATGGGAGGAAAAATTGGTAGCATGCATTGGACCATAGTTTCAAAACTCACAACTTGGAAAAACTCAAAGTACACATGTTTCTCATGCAAACTCATCAAGTCCTTACCACAAGTTTCTCTCTAAAACTCTCCAAAGCTTACTTGTGTAAATGGGTGAGTTTCTAGGTTGTCAAAATGTTTCACAAGTATTGAGCCAGTTTTAAAGCTATGCTTTGGACTATGAAGTTATCCTATTTCCGTGTCACAATATTATGAAGGTTATGCCCCTTAGGAAATTCACAAGAAGCAAAGAAAAATTGTAATGTCCCCTTTTTCCTAGTGATCATGTAGTGGATTCATCCAGCCTATTTTTAGTATTTACCAAGACTCGAAGTACCCTTTCCGGCGATTTAAGGAACAAATTTTTTACCAAGGGTAACATCTCTATCATAGTTTGAGATTCATGAACTTGCTTTTATCTCCGGTCATGTGACTTGAACATCCACTATCAATAATCAATAAATTCTTCTCCTTCTGAGCATGAACTGTTGTCTGAGCTACCAAAGACTTCTCGAGCTTTTGCTCTTTTGGTTTCTTCTTCCAAACCTTCTCGGAATCATCTCTTTGTCTTACAAGACTATCCCCTTGTATTTTGGTACAAAACTACTCACAAATTGGCTTCTACAATTTCTTGGTGACCAAAGTTGTTACACTTATGATAAATGATATTAAAATCGAATAATGGAGCAAACACATTTCTACTGACAAAATTATTTTATCTAATTGGATCTCTTCTACAATCCACTTCCCTATGACCAAAATTATTGCAATTAAAACAATAACTAGAAAAAGAATAATTGAACCTGGTATTGAATTCTTGTCCTCTTCATACTTGCCTTCTGGATCTTCTATGTTGCCTCCAAACTTGAAAGAAACCATCATCCATAGATGCACTACTCGCCAAGTACTCGGCGGGTAGTTAAAACTCGCTGAGTTTTTTTGCCTAGCGAGTAAATACGACTTTTACTCACCATAAAAACTCACCAAAAAGTTTTTCACAAAAACTCGGCAAGTTTCTATAAAAAACTTGGCAACACTAAAAAAAGAGGCCCAAGCATGTCAAAAAATTATCTATTTTTGTTTTTTCAGGTCAGTTTCATTCTCTTCATCATAATATATACATGAAACATAACATTTAAGTATAAGTGTACTTTAAGTTATATTTCATGTATATATTGGCAGGATGTTTGAGAGTGGTTTCAGGTCTCTAGGAGTAATAATGCAAATTCTAGGTTTTAGAATATCTTTTAATTTTTCAGATAGTCAGATTTTAGTAATCAGTATGCTCCTATCAATATCCTTTCGCTCTCTCTATCTCTCTCACTTTATCTGCCCTGAATTTTAGATCTATCTATCTCCCTATCACTCTTCCTCTATCCCCCTCTCTACCACTCTCCATCTCACTCTCTCCTCTCTCCCCCAAGATCTAGACCTATCTCTCTACCCCTCTCTTTCTCACCCTCAGACCTCGGCGAGGGGTGCTACCCTCAACCTAATTTTAAATTGTAGATGCTTGGTGGCAAAGTTGGGGTGGAAATACCCCAAATCTCAAAAAAATTTCCCTCAGAATCTTATGTCAACCTTGTAGTTCATCTAGTTGTGAGTGCAATTGGAGCTTGTTTGAGGCCATCGACACGAAGAAGAGGAGCAAGTGTTAGGCAAAAAATAGGAATAATACTATTAGTTATGTTTTAATAATACTTTTGTAATGAGTTAGCCATGTGGGTTCCTATGTCAGTGTCAGTTATGGCGGTTGGTACCTCGACCAACTGCCAAGTAGTATATATTGCTAGGTAAGGGAACCTCGACGGTAGTAATGATAATGTACTGAATTTTCTGGAATGCAATAAAGGACATATCTTTTTGCCTATGTGATTCTATGATCTTCTATTAAGCACTTTATGAAATTGTCTGAATAATTGTCTGTGTATTACTCTCTATACTGTGTGAATTAAACTGACACTTAAGGGACCAAACAGCAAGTTAGCTAAAAAATGCCTCAATGACCTTGTCTTTGTGCAATATAATCTTCGGTCATGCATAAGGAAGGTAGAGGTAGCACCAGCTGGTCCAATTGATTTGGATGATATAGATCCTTACAGTGATTAGATATCACAGAAGTAGCCTCCATTGTTTATAAAGGATGACATCAATGATTTGGAGAGGTAGGCTACGGAGGAGGAGGGGGGTGGATTTGGTTTCACACTGGATGACATTGAGGAGGATGAAAAGGATGAGGAGTCATTGCCAGTGCCAGGTGTAGCTAGAGACATAGCTACATCTAGGATGGAGGATGAGCCATAAATTGAGCTAGTCATACCGAGCAAGGAGGCACAATCACGCCCACAACAGAATTCTAGGA
Source organism: Cryptomeria japonica (assembly GCF_030272615.1). Lineage (NCBI taxonomy): Eukaryota > Viridiplantae > Streptophyta > Pinopsida > Cupressales > Cupressaceae > Cryptomeria > Cryptomeria japonica. The sequence continues at coordinate 650,940,662 of NC_081410.1, forward strand.
CTAGACCCTCTAGTTCTAACTCTCCCTTAGTTTTTACTAGAGTTGGGAAGAGGAAGATGTAATTGTATTTATTTATTTACTTTTAGTTCTACAAAAACTATTTGCTATTTTGCTTCCAACCATCAGCATCCTTTATGAGGATGCGATTTTGTACTCACTTTGCGTTTAAATATATCTAGACTCCGCTTGTTTCTTTTGCGTTCTCATTTATTGACTCATGGGATGCATCTTCTCATTGAATTTTGCAAAAAAAATGCATTTCTAATTAAATTTAAGCATTTTTTTAAGTTGCCGAGAACTGACCAAGTTTTTCCCGAGTTTTTTTTTCAGGCCTTGGCGAGTTTTTGCTAATGGCAAGTAGCTCAACTATGCCATCATCCATCTTCTTTCTCTCTTTAGTTGTCACAACTTGCTTTGTTTTTGAACTTTTGAACCCTTTATCTTCCGCACACACTGCTTCCAGCCCCACAGATTGCTCTACCTTCTTTCCTTTATGTTCTTTAGTAAAGCCTATGCCGGTTTTGGTATGTGGTGATCTTTGACTTCCAATAATCTAATCCAACATCTTTGTGCTCTTCTCAAACCTCATCTTTATCTAATTATTTGCTTTGTCAAGATGAAGATCTTTTCTTAATGCAACAATTTTTTCTCCTAGTTTTTCACAGTCCTTATCTTTGTTTCACTATCTTTTTGTCAGTATTTCTTCAATCCTTTTTGCTTCTTCTATTTCAACGTACAACTCATTTATAGTTCTCTCTTTTCTTTCCAATTTCGAGATAATTTTTCAGAGTTTTCACTTCCTCAAGTATCGTCTTCTTTAGTCCTTTTATTTCAGAGAAAAGTAACTCTTTTACTACGTAACCATCATCATCTTCATCATCTACTCCCATTCCCTTATTATCATCCAATGACTCCAACACCATGAAGTAGGCTCTCTTACCACTATTTCCGGTAGTATCTAGATCTTTTGTTGGATATTGCTCCTGCTAGGATATGTTATCATTGATGTCAACATATTCCTATGTTCCGATATTGCAGAGAGTTGGTTTGGTTGTTTCAATTGGTATGTTCCAGATGTGTTGGTGCAGATTTGTGATTCCAGTAATGAAGTATCTCTTGTTGATTCAGTGTTGGTTTCATGATGCTATGTGGTGATTTGATCGAGTTATGGATTCCGGTATGAGGATTGGTTTTTAGTGTTCAGTGTTGCAGTGTTTTTGGTATTTGATCCGTTGTGCTCCAGAATGATTATATCTTGAGTTGCGGATTTTAGAGAGTGTTTGGGATGTTCATGTATATCTTCAATTCAGATGGTTCGTGATTTGGTGCTCAGCAAGTTATCTTTCTAGTCCCAGTTGCTGTTGTTGAGTGTTCTTGAGTATCAGCATGCTAATTGATGAAGATTTGATTAAGTGGTGTTGGTGTAGCTATTGCAAATGGTTCTAATGTGCTTGTTGGTGTTTCCTAATCGTGTCCTATTTTTTTTGCTGGTCCGCATTGATCATTGTGTGCGTTATTGAGGATCTTATGGGTCTGGTGATGTTCTTCGTGTTATGCGACATTTTCGGTGGTGTAGCGTGTTGTGGATGATCTTGGCGAGATTTCTGGTGGTGTTGCATGTTCGTGGATTTGATTTGGGTCCATGCTATGCCGTCATGGCATTGTATTGGTTCGGTGGTTGATCTTGTATCGCATGATGTAATTTTGTACTTAGGTCTTAAGGGTTGAGCCGACCTTGTAGTCAAGGTTGATAATTTGTATAAATAGGTGTCATATTCATGTAATTCGGATATTGGTGTTGTGTCTGCATTATCAGAGAGGTGTATGTGCGAACAAGTGAATTCATCTTTCGATGAGAAGTGTAGAGCAGAGAGTGTTGCAGAGCAGGCAAATGTGCTTGACCGGAATTGTCATCAGGCATTAGGAGATGCTATTCTTTCAGTTCATGTAATTTGGATTGTTGTCTGATCTTTGTAAGGCAGTGAGTCTTCCTTGGGTTGTTGCCCTTTGTTGTTTTGAATAGTGAGCTCTAGGCAATGTGCCTAAATGCATGTGCATTCCCCATTGTAATATTTTCACATGCTACTACAGAGTATCATTTTATTGTGGGTAGGTTCCCATCGTGGTTTTTCCCTTAAACGGGTTTTCCACGTCAAAATCTTGGTGTTATGTGTCTTGTTGTTATTGTGCTTATCTTTGTTCATGTTCCAATTGATCAGATATGAAGTTGTGCTTAAATTGTTAGATTCGATGAAAACTAATTCACTCCCCCCCTCTTAGTTTTCTTTCACTATTGTTGCCAACAATTGGTATCAGATCTAGATCCTCCACAAGGAGCTTGACTGCTTGAGGAGATCCAAGATGGCAACCTATGTTTTCAAGAAAGAGAGTCTGAGATTTGATGGAAGCAATTACACTCTATGGAAGGACCGGATTGAGTGTCACTTGAAGTGTCTTGGAGATGATTATTGGAAGATTACAAAGAATGTCTACAATGTTCCTCAGAATGGTCCTGTTATTGCAAATGAGATCAAGGATGCTGAACATAACATAAGAGCTAAAAAAACATTGCTTAGTGCCTCGACCAATTTAGAGATGACTAATGTGATGGGATTGCAGACTGCACATGAGATCTAGGAAAAGTTAGAGACCTTGTATGAAGGATATAAACATGTCAAAGTTGCTAAACTGCAGAGTTTGAAAGGAAAGTATGAGATGCTGAAGATGGGAGAAGATGAGAACATATCATCCTTTATGGCTAAAGTGAATGAACTTGTCCTAAACATCAGATGTGCTGGTGGAACTCTTGAAGAAGATGAGATTGTTGCTAAAGTGCTAAGATCCTTACCTCCTGCTTACAAACCTAAAGTTGTTGCTATTGATGAGATCCGAACTGTGACCACTATGACAAGAGACATGCTGGTTGGTAAACTTGTTGCTTTTGAGTTAAGTGAATTTGGAGAATCACGTGGTAAATTTGAGATTGCATTTAAAGCCTCTATATCCAGGAAGCAGAGGTATGATTCGGGAGAAAGCTCATCTAGGGTTTCTAGATATGAAAGAGAAATGAGAGGGATGGAAGAACAGAAAAGAGAGTTGGAAGAGCTTGAAGCACTTATTGCTCCGAGATTACCTAAGGGAGCCGGTAAATATGATGGGAAGTTACCTTTGAAATGTTTCTCTTGTAATAAGATCGAACATTTTGCTTCTAGGTGTCCTGAAAGAATGTCAAAGTATGATAAGCATGATAGATATGAGAAGCATGACAAGAATGATAAGCCCTATAAGCTTAACCAGAAGTACAAATATCAGAAGGAATGTTATTATGCTACTGATGAAGGTGTGACAGATGAAGAGTCTGAGAAAGGGAATTCAGAAAATGAATCTGTATTTATTGCTATCAAGGAAGATAATCCAATACCAGTGGATTCTACAAGCTGCATTGTTGGGGAGAAAGCTTTGGTTGCTAAGATTGAAGAGAAAGATGAATGGGTAATTGACAATGGTTGTTCACATCATATGACAGGCGATAGAAGTAGATTTGTGAATATGGAGAAGTATGATGGCGGTATAGTAAGATTTGGAGATGATAAAGCTTGTGTAATTTGAGGTAGAGGTTCTATTTCTCTTGATGGTAAGCATAATACTGATGATGTCTTATATGTTGAAGGTTTGAAGCATAATCTTTTGAGTGTTGGATAGATGGTTGATAAGGGATATGATTTGCAATTCAAGAATGGTAAATGTAAGATTCTGAATGCCTCCGGTATAGAGATTGCATTAGGAACTAAGACTAAAGGTAATATCTTTCATTTGAATGCTGGTAAGAAAAGTTGTTTGATTGCTCAGATAGATGAAAGTTGGTTGTGGTATAGAAGGATGTGTCATGTTAATTTTGATTGCATGATTAAGATAAGTTCTACTCAAGTTGTTAGAGATTTGCCTAAGATTGTGAAACCTTCTAATCCGGTATGTAAAGAATGTTAGTTAGAAAAGCAAACAAAATGTCATTCAAGAGTAAGCAGTATACATCTAATGGATTATTAGATCTTGTGCATATTGATTTGTGTGGTCCTACAAGAGTGAGAAGTGTGCAAGGTGACAGATATTCCATGTTGTTGATTGATGACTATTCTAGAATGATGTGGGTTACTTTTCTAAGGGAGAAAGCAGAAGCACTGGAGAAATTCAAGATATTCAAAGCTAAGGTGGAGACAGAGATAGGATTGAAGCTAAAATGTCTGAGATCTGATAGAGGAGAATTCACATCCGGTGAGTTTGATTGATTTTGTGAAAAGCATGGAATTAGAAGACAATTATCTGCTCCTAGAACCCCTCAGTAGAATGGAGTTGTTGAAAGGAAGAACAAAACTATTTTGGATGTTGTTAGGAGTATGTTGATTGAAGGGAATGTTCCGAAGACCTTTTGGAGAGAAGTTGTTAGTGCTTTTGTATACACATTCAATCGGGTGCATATAAAAGGTGATTCTGGTAAGACTCCTTATGAGTTATGGTTTGGTCATGTTCCTACAGTTAGATATTTGAGAATTTTTGGAAGCAAATGTTATATCAAAAGAGATGAGGATATAGGAAAGTTTGATGCAAGATGTGATGAAGGAATCTGTTGTGCGTTGCACACACTCCTCGTCGCCGACAGGGTCCCCCCTTTCTCTTTTTTGATTTTTGTCTCGCCCCTGGTGTGGGATTTTGATTTTTATCCGCCATTTGAGATGCAGTAGGTAGTAGTGAAGAAATGATCCTGCAGGAGAGTGAGCCCGCCGGGTTCCTTAGGTCCTGAGGAGTTCGTAAGAGGTCAGGCATGATCTCGTCTGTGATGAGAAGGTTGAATCATGAGCCATGCAAAGAGATGGGGTGTCTGTTAATTTAAGTCGCAAGGCCAAGGGATGAATTTGCAGAGTCTCGTAATTTTAGATGTTCAAAATTCTCACAAGGGAGACTAATTTTCGCATGAGTTTGAAAATCAGCTAAGTAGGCAAAAATGTCAGTTACCCGTGAGTTTTGCAAAAAAGGCCTTTCAGGCCGAATTTGGCTGTAACTTAAAACATTTCCAAGGACCCTTCCGAGCCGGAAAACGTGAGTTAGGGAGGAGAGTTTTAACTTGGTAACTTTTAATAAAAATGGCCTTTTGACCCGAAAATAGAGAATAAGAGTAAGGCATCATTTTTACGAACTTTGCAAAATGGCCGAAAACCTCGAAAATGGGCAAACATGAAAATCGCTCAAGTCATGATAAAGGCGCTATTTTTAATAAACTTTCCAAAATTGCCTCCCAACCTGAAAATGAAAATGAGACAAGGCGTTATTTTTATAAACTTTCCAAAATTGCCTCTCAGCCCGAAAATGAAAATGAAGGGAAAGCGTAGAACTTAAAAAAAAATTTAAAATTCCTTTCCAGGCCGAAATCACGAAATGAGTTAGGCGTCAGTTTTTAAAAGTTTACATTTTGTTCTTTTGGCCTGAAAATGCAAGTCAAGTGAGGGCGTTAAAACTAAACTTTTCAAAAACCTTTTCCAGGCCGAAATTTGTGAAAACGCTCAGGAAACCAAAAAGTTAAAGTTTACATTTTGTTCTTTTGGCCCGAAAATAAAAAATTGCGTGAAGGCCAAGGGTTTTTTTTTTCAAACATAAAGCTTTTCAAATGCCTCTCCTAGCTCGAGATCGCGTGATGAAGAGAAGTATTTAACTCCCGCAATTTGCATAAGCCTTTCTTTATGCCGAAAATACGAAGTTGGAGAGTGTGGTAAAGACGTTAAATTTTGCATTCACCTCTTTTATACCGAAATACAAAATTGCGTGAAGGCCAAGGGGGGCGTTGTTCTTAAGCTTTTCAATAGCCTCCCTCAGCCCGAAAAACCCTTGCAGTCCAAAGCCGCGTAAAAGGGAAATGTTGAAAGGCGTTAGACTTTGCAAAATCGCCCAAGTCTCCGAAGTTTCAAGAATCGCAATTTGCAAAAGGTCGTTTTTGGCCGAAGATCATTCTACGTTGGGCAGTCCGCCAGGTATGATTCGATTATCTCCTTCAAATCATTAATTTGTACAAAATTGGTCATGATGTTTAACCGGATGATAGAGAGTGGATCAAAAAGTGAAGTTTTGTAGGTCATGATTTTTTTTAGAAACATCAAGCATAGCATGCAATAACAAAAACCAGCTAGGGAAATTAATCGTTGAAATAAAAAATTCAGACTTAGAGAAATTTTGAATATTTTAAATCTGAACTTAAGAAAAACTCTTTTCCAAGTGCGAAAGATCAGCAATCATCAAAAACATTCGAACCCTGAGTTGCAAGCTAGAACATTTGCCCTTGCCGCCATAATCAATCGGAAGTAGCATTTTTGAAACCCGCTCCAAGCGGCGAAATTTAAACGAAACCAACTTAATTTTCTACTTCAAATAGCATTTCATTTCCAAATAATCAGTCTCTATCTATTGAAGCGTCATGCTTTTTCAAATTCGATTTTCCCGTTGATCATTGGTTCTATGCACTAACGTCATCCTCTGTTTTGGCTAACCCTTTTCCGTTGCTTTATCTCGTCTCGTAATCCGTGTCCGATTGTGCAAGATAGATGCCTAGATCGACGGTTGAATCCTCAAAGACACCTGGTGCAACCAGAACGTCTCGGGTTTCCAAGTCTGACATTCCCCGCAGAGGTGAGAAAATGAAGTACCAATACCAAAGGGGAGGAGTTAGGGAGTCCAAGGTTCAGAGTGTATGGGAGAACATAGGAGACACGGATTTGTGTGACATAGACATTCAAGATTTCAGGAATAGGGTATACTCTCCAAATGCCTATGGCAAGCCCAGGCGGATGATGGAGAGTGGTATTGCTTAGGCAGCTGGTTTCCCTCTGGCCGTGCAAAATTATGAACTAGTGGTTGAGGCTGCTAGACATTATCAGCCAGAAACCAGATTAGTGGTGCTAGAGGGGATGGTGCTAGCTGATTTCACACCTAAGGCCATTGGGGAGGCATTTGATATCCCATTTCCCGATAATCCTATTGCTACAACTATTGATGAGGCGTAGGTCGCTTATGACATGAATCCTGCTAAATGCAAGACGTTGATAAACGAAGAATGGTACAAAGAAAGAAGACCCCCAAGCATTAGGATCAGTAAAATGATCCCCAGAAGTGATTTTCATTACGAGTATGGTGATATGGTCACCTTACTCAGCTAGGTTATGGGACTCCCTCAATCTAATTTTTTTGAGGAATGGATGTTCTACTTTATTGAGCAGGTGTTCGCTGGAAAGTCCAAGTTCGATTGGGCTCAGATCATCAACTACAATATCCATACACAGCTGATCGAGCTTGAAGAAAAGAAGTACTTTTCCATGACTTCCTACTTGATTTACATGTTTGAAAGGCAGTCGTCAAGCCACCTATTAACCTGGAGGATATCTTCTCTCGCATAGGAGAAATAAAATCCAAAGGTAAGAAAAAGCCCAAGACCTACTCTAGGATCACTAAGGATGAGCAAAGGAACCGCACCATTCATATTGCCACCCCACCTACAGATAAACCAGCGGATCAGATTGCATTAGTTGATTATAGTATTGCGACCATCACAATAGGGCGAGCCACCAAAGAGCAGGAAAGGGAAGAGTTCAAAGATTCCGTGCAGAATATGCTCAGACAGCTCGACGAAATGACCGCTGAGAGAGACATGTACCGAGTTTGTGCTGAGCAAGCTGAGAGGTACATTGATCACCTGTTGAAACCGCTGCAACATGCCGTTGAATCCCATGTTCACCCATTGGCATTGGCATAAAGGACTACAACCGAGTTTGAAGGAGTACGTGATACCGCCAAGGCCGTCAGGGAGTGGATTCGGGACATTAAAGAAAAGGGAGAGCAGATCAATGAAGATGTGAAGGAAATGGCCCACCACCGAGAGACCATTCATGTCAAGATGTTTGAAGTGAAAAGGGAATGTTTCAAGCTCCATGAGGTGGTTGGTGTGATTCTTCCCCTCATAAGGGCTCTTTTCAGGATCCACACTCAAATTCCCACATTGCCTACCATCCTAGATCCCTATGACATCAACATTTTCAAGGAGTGGTACTGGACTGCCAACATGAAAAATGATACAAAAGATACCATTAATAAAGAGCAGGAGGACTGCGAGGAAATTTTGTCAAACATGAGGGATCTTGGTGGAAAGATCCTCAGATCAATGGTCCTTGGCTGGAAGAATAGTATGTCCGATAATGAAGTACAACCAAGGTGGGAGGATAGGCTGAGAATTGATAAGGTAGCATACTCCATAGAGGACCTGGAATTTGCCAGTGGGCTGCATACAGACATATTAAGTTTTGAGGCTCATCGGTCTGACTAGAAGGATGGATTGAAGCATGTAGATCGCCACCTGAAGGGTATGCAATACAAAATACGCCATCCTCCTATGCCTCTAAGCAAGGTGTTGTTCTAACTATGCATCAAATTTCAGGATTACGTCCGAGCAAAGCATACAGCAGGTCGGGACATCTGGAAGGAGTATTTGCACGACGAGGCTGAATTGTTGGAAAAAGGGTCCATAGCAAAGAAGGAAAATGTGCTTTCCTAAAGTATATGTTCCTTTTTAAATCTTAAAATGCACTTTTTCAGACATAAAGTTCATTCCTAACTACCAAAGTTGTAAATTTTGAGCTCCGTGCATGTGCACTTTTTGGGTAGTTATTGATTACCTTTTTGGTAGTTATTGTTTCCCCTTTTGTTGTTGTTGATATTTTGCCTCCCATTTATGGGTATGGGCAGTTTTGATAGAGGATGAATCTGACCCACTTGTCTAAGTTTAATCTTGGCCATTCATCCATTTTTGAGAACTCTATATAAAGGAGTTAGTTTCTCCTTTATTTGAGGCAGAAAAAAAAAGATTGTTGCAAAAACTCTGGCAAAATATATACAGAATTCAACGGATGTTAAAGCTATGTCTTTTTTTACTGTGAGTCCATGGTCCTCTTCTCCATCTATTTTATATTTCTGCAACTGTATTTATTTTCAAACAGTTTATTTATGCATGTATTTGATCGAAATCGTGGTTCATGCCATTAGGAAATAGTTGATTATTATTCCCTCTGCATGGTTAGTTTGAGCCCCTTTTGAGCTAAGTTCGGTTGTTAGATTTGAATGAGTGGGTTTAAGGATCCATCATTTGTATTTAGCAGCTTGAAAATTCAAAATCCTTAGATGATTGCACTAGTTTTTACCTAGTTGTGCTAATTAGCTGGCAAGGTAATTTCTAGTTATTTTAAGACTTCCATCTATGTGTTCAAATATGATGTCTTAGTTAAATCAGCTAGCTGTTCTTATTTACTCTTTATCCTTATCCCCCCCTTTTTCCCTTTTTTTATTAAAAGAAACCCGCAAGTCAAGCTGAAGTAGCATCAATTAAAAGCAAATCAGATGAAATAGGACTCTAAGATTTTAGGGAACCTGTGCGAAACCAATTCCGTCTAACCGTAAGTCCCCTTTGTGTTTCCAGCAAAACACATCAACTACTAAGCTATCCTGCAGTTAAGACTTGACAACCGAAACATTGAGGTCATCCCATTGATCAATTTAACATAGCATTAGGGATTTCCTTATCTCAAGACAGGATAGGATTCTTAGCATTCTATTCTGCGTTGGCCGAATGAAGTTGCAGTTCCGCAACTTTAGACACGTCAACAAAATTGGCGCTAGAAGGAGGCCAAGCTGGAACGAATTGGATCCTTCTCTCCGGAGAGATTTGAAAGAGTCCTGAAGTCCAGCCCAAAACGGGAAAGATTCGCTGGATTTCAGTTCTATAGGTGTAATAATTATTGCGGGGTTGCAGACCCTAGTGAGCCCAATTCATCAAACCAGCAATTTGCTGTCCCAGAGAGCACTGTTTTCACAGTCCCAATTGCTACAACTCCGGTTACCCCTTTTATTCCACTAATTCAGCCACAGATGGCGCGGAATCAACCTGCTCCAATAGTTTTCACTAATTACCATGATATGCCCAAAAGTCCGGATAGGTTCTATTCAATCTTTCATGTAAATGATCTAAATAGAACAACATAAGAACATATCAAAATATTTGAGGATGCGTTGCGTAACAGATGGATTGAGTATGCAGATGTTGCATGTAGACTCTTCCCTTACTCTTTAGGAGAAGACACATTTTACTAGTTTATCCACTTGCCAGTATTGTCTATTGATTCTTGGAAAAAGCTGAAGACAACTTTTACAGGAAAATATGGTATTCCCACAACTCCCACCGAGCTGTACAAACAGTTCGTAGAAGTGAAGAGACAAGGCCACGAGCCAATTAGTTCCTTCAATAACAGATTTCACAAGGCCTTCACCCGGTTGCAAGATCCGTATGTGGTGAGCGATGCTTCGGCAAGGGAGATTTATTATTCAGCTCTGGATTATCTAACAACAATGTTTGTTCAACAATCCCAACTGCCACCAACTACATTAACAGAAGCATATGCTAAGACCATGGAGATCAGTAAGGGTTTAGGCCAGAATATTGCGGGACCATTGCTGCAATTGGGACCACCCCCAATGCCCAATCAAATTCAAGAGATCAGTCAGGCCTTGGCCCACCAAACACCTATCATGAATCCAATCCCGCAATTGGCATATCAGCCCCTGCAACTTGCAAATCAGCTGCTGCTCCATCCTGGACCACCTATATCTCAAATCCCTCCTAATCAGCCCGTGTATCTGCAGAACACTGTAGTATCTTCTAGAACGCAGGAGGAAAAAGATGAGATGTGGGAGTTGACTGATCAAATGAAGAAGCTTTCCTCTGAAGTTACTTATCTGCGAAACTAGAATAATCAATTGCAGAATAACCAGAGGAATCAGCACCAAGACCAACACCAAAATCAATATCAAAACCAAGGTTATCAGAGGCCAGCTAGAACATGGAATACCCGTCCTAACAATGATGGAGTTCCTACTCCATTAGATAACCCACCAACACCGAAAAGCAGGCCGACAGACAAGGTATTTCTAGCAGAGGCAGCTCTATCCAATTGGTGCAGGCTACATAATACCAACCAACACTCAGAGCTGCAGTGTGATGAATTTCAAGTGGCAGCTAACATATTTCAGCGGGAGGTTGAAAACACAGTATCCCAATCAATGCTTCCTCTTGGATTTGAGATAGTTCCGTCACCTAGGTATGATACAGCCCTGGTTTTGGAAACCTACATCCCACCCTTCTTCTTTCCTGATCAGGATGAAAATGAAGTGGCAGACCCAAATCAGCCCGCAGATGTAAATGCTTTCCAGCAGTACCAGCGCGGCAACCAAGGGTATTATAACAATAGCAATCAGAACAACAATAGTGGCCCACACACTACTTCCACGCCTCCAAAGGATATTCAAGTTCCTCCAGACCAGAACGCTAATAATAACCTAGTTTATCCCAAGGCGCCGCAACAGTATGTAAGCCAAGGTCAGCCGCAAAAAGCGCATGCTTCCCCTAAGGCACCTATTTTCCCTAACCAACTAACTGCTATCACAAACCAAAGCCCAAATACTAAACCCTCTCAAGTAGAGTAGCCTTCTAGTGATGCAGAAGTTATTAGGCTAGGCCAATTGGTGGTAGATGAATTCGGGAAGGTCAAAATCAATTTGTCCCTTGCTGAACTAATGAGGGTTTCTGAGGTCAGAGATACAGTCTTGGGCAGCCTTAGAGAGTCATTGCCGGCTCAATCCAAGGGAGGCGATGAGAACCCAGGACAAAGAGCTCCACCAAAACAACCTCCGAAAGTCAATAACGAAGTAAGGGAAAGAGGACCAATAAATCCTAGAGGTGCAACAGTTAATTATGTTGCATAGGCGGAATCCTCGGTTGATCAGTCCATGGGAACTGGTTTTGGAGTGCATGCACGGGGAAGAGCTCAGGATATTTCGGTAATGAACAATGATACAGTCCCGATAGAACCCACTATCAATTTGTTCACGGAAAAGTTGGAGCCCCCACCTTTCTTACTAACACTTAGAATCTTTGGCAAAAATCTACACAATTGTCTCATAGATTCAGGAGCTTCAGCTAATGTTATGCGCTTGTCTGTATGCACTGCTTTAGGCCTGACCCCCACCAAGACTAACCAAAAAGTGACACAATTAGATAAATCCGAGGTAAGTGTGGTGGGTGAGTTAAATAATATCCATATGCAGCTGATGGCAGATCCGCGTCCAGATGTACATTGATATCTAGGTAGTGGACATTCTAGGAGCATATGGTATGTTACTCAGCCGAGACTGGACCTGCATCCTTAACGGCTGGCTACATTCAAGCTTTACCCATATGTGGCTGCCATGGAGAGGAGTAGCAAACCAAATCCGAATTGGGTCTGAACCCAGGCTTAAGCTAATGATTACTGAGTATAACCAGACCAATGAGACTCTGTTTTTGGAGTCTGATATGGGAACTTACAGAGCTAACATAAGTTCAACAAATGAAGTTTTGTTGGTTCAATGTTCGAATCCAGTTCTGAATCTGGAAAGAATTGTAGAGGATCATGATGATGTGACATCATCACCAGAGGAAAACGAGTTGTTTAGTAGCTTCAGAGACTTTTTCTGCAAATGCGTAGAACAAATACAACACTTGAACTGCAGAATTTTCATTGAAGACCTGCTTCTACCCAAATGGTGCAGGGTCCACAATGTTGCCCATTCTGAAATAACCTGTTCATTATGTAGGGCAGCATTAAACCAGGTATGCAAGAAACACCCGGATGTGTTAAGGACCCATACATTTAGCCAAGAAGGTACCGCTTCGCCCGTAGTTCCCCGAAAGGAAGTCCCTAAATCAGAAAAGGATGGAATGAAGAACCCAGAGACTCCAACCATTAGGGTGACTGACCCAAATCAGACTTGGACATTAAGGTTTGATGGTTCAAAATCCAAGTGAGGAGCCAGGGCAGGAATAGAAGTAATAAGCCCTACTAGCGAAACTTATTTCCCTGCCTACAGACTGCAATTTCATTGCACTAACAACATAGCAGAGTATGAATCTTTAGTTCATGGACTGTTGTTGGCCATTAAAAAGGGAGCCCGGATATTGCATTGTTTTGGGGATTCAGAGGTAGTGGCCAGACAAGTTAGGAAGCATTACACATGTCACGATAAAAGACTCAATGGCTATCGCAACTATGTGTGGTATATAATGGAAAGTTTTGATGCTTTCAACATCAAAGCTATTCTCCGGTCACAAAATCGGGTCGCCGATTCATTGGCACAAGCTGCGAGCTCATTGGAACCCCTGTCAATGCAGATTTTAAAGAAATTCACGATTCAGTTGACATTAGTCCCGCCCATTCGAGACAATGTCACTAATTTCCAAGTGTTCGATGACGACAAGCACATCATCGAATTCATCACGAGCTCAGATGTGTTTGTAGCACAAATTATTGATGAGGAAGAACTTCAGGAAGCTAAGATCGACATCGAAGGGGTCTTGAATCTCAAGACAAACACTATTCCTAGAGGTATAGTGCAACTGGAAAGGATCTTTGACTGGGATCAACTCAAATCTCGTAAGGAAGGTAATTCTGAAGGAGGCATTTGTGATAAGATCAACATTGGCATGAAAGAAAATCAGAAGAATGTGCTGATTGGGAAGGTATGCACATCTCAAGAAAGAGATGGAATCCTCAAAAATATGAAGGAATTCCCAGACATCATTGCTTGGGGGTATAAGGACCTTTAAACTTATGACACTTCAGTCATAACACATACTATACTGCTAAGGCCAGATTCAAAACCATTTAGGCAAAGCCAGCGACCAGTAAACGCCCTCTTAGAGCCTCTATTCTATCAAGAAGTAAAAAAGTTGTTGGTTGCTCGCATTATTTTTCCAGTAAGACATTCTACCTGGGTAGCCAATCTGGTTCCAGTAAGGAAAAAGAGCGGTGAAATCCGAATGTGGGTAGACTTCCGCAATTTGAACAGAGCATCAGAAAAGGATAACTACCCACTACCTTCATTGGATGAGGTCTTGCAAATGGTCAATGGGTCCCAAATGATGTCGTTTCTAGACGGATATTTCGGGTACAACTAGGTAATGGTTGAGTACGAGGACCGGCTGAAGACTGCATTCACCACCAAGTGGGGAGTGTTGGCTTACAGAAGAATGCCTTTTGGTTTGATCAACGCAGGGGCAACATTTCAGCGTGCCATGGACATCGCCTTCAAGGACCTGGCGGGCAGGTGCATAATCATTTATATGGATGACCTAACAATGTTCTCCAAAAAAAGAGAAGACCATGTGAAAGTTTTTCAGCGCTGCCGCCAGTTTGGGATATCTCTAAATCCCAAAAAGTGTATGTTTGGAGTAACCGAAGGTAAGCTTCTCGGTCACGTTATTTCAGAAAAGGGGATCTCAATTGATCCTGATAGGATCAAAGCCATATTACAGATCAACCTCCCTGCAAGCAAGAAGGAACTGAAGTCATACTTTGGGAAGATAAATTTTGTTAGAAAATTTATAACCAGATTTGCAGAGATAGTCTGCCCACTCAATGACATGCTCAAGAAGGATGCCAAGATAGAATGGACCCCGGTAACCAGAAAAGCTTTTGAAGAGATCAAACAAGCTATTGTCCAAGCACCAGTTTTGGTAAGCCCATATTATCTAAGGCCATTTTACATTTACTCTTTTGCTTATGAACACACCTGTGCAGCAATTCTAACTCAGCGAAAAGAGGAAGAAGGGGAACACCCAATAGCATTCATGAGTACTCCGCTGAAAGATGTTGAGTTGAGGTACCCCAATATCGAGAAGCAGACTTATGCATTAGTTAAGGCCATTAAGAAGTTCCGGCATTATATACTAAGGAGTAAGATACATGCCATAGTGTCGGATGTTACTGTGAAGACATTGCTGATGCAGAATGAGCTGGGAGAAAGGAGGGGTAAGTGGGTCACCATTATCCAAGAGTATGATATTGAGATCCAACCCATGAAGCTAGTAAGGGGTCAGGCTCTGACGTGGACCCTCCTGTCGGAATGCTCAGGAATTGTACACCAACAGTACCTACTGGAACAAGTCTCACCAAACGAATGGTACGATGACATAACATTTTATCTTCTCAATCAAAAATGTCCATCACACCTCAATCCAGTGCAGAAAAGGGCTTTGAGGATGAAGAGTAGTCGTTTTATGTTGCAAGGAGTTGTCCTGTATCAGAGAAATCATGAAGGGATTTATTTGAGATGTGTAAATAGAGAAGAGATAAGTCACATCATAGAGCAGTTCCACACTAAGTATGGAACAAGTCATGGGTCAGGCTTGGCAATAACCCATCAAATCCTAAGGGCAGGCTATTATTGGCCCACCCTATTCAGGGACACCCATGAACACGTGAAGACCTGTCACGTTTGCCAGGTAGCTGCAACCAAGGAGCGAACCCCAGCAATGCCGTTGCGGCTAGTCGTAGAGGTGAAACCATTCACTCAATGGGCGCTCGATTTTATCGGTATGATCAATCCACCCTCCTTTGCGCAGCACAGGTACATTCTAACTGCTTCTGATTACTGTACAAGGTGGTCCGAGGCTCAATCTTTAAAGCAATGCAATGCTGATGCTGTTATTAAATTTTTATAAGAGAACATTATTACACGCTTTGGCTGTCCTCATGCTTTAGTTTGTGATAACGATCCCACATTTGCATCATTAAAATTTTCTAACTAGGCTTTTGATTATGGGATAACTTTAAAGCTTTCATCTAACTACTATCCCCAAGGGAACGGTCTAGCTGAGTCCACCAACAAGAACCTACTGCAAGTGATAAAAAAACTGCTTGACAAAAACTTGAAAGATTGGCACACCCAGCTTAGGTTCGCCCTTTGGGCAGACCACACTAGATGTAAGTCGGCCATTGGAACTTCACCATACCATTTGGTATATGGACTTGATCCTATTTTTCCCATACAACTGAGAATTCCAACCCTGCAGTTCATGCAAGAGTATTGGGGGATTGATAACACTATAGAGGCCAGGTTGTCTCAACTGCTATATTTGGAAGAGAAAAGAGACAACGCCATTAATAACTTTGCCAAGCACCAGGAGGTGGTCAAGTGTTGGTTTAACAGGAGAGCAAAGGTGAAAGCCTTCCATATCTCTGACCTCGTTCTCTGCTGGGACAAAGCGCATGAGCGGAAAGGAGAGCATGACAAATTTGACAATCTGTGGCTCGGTCCTTTCCAAATTTCTGAAATTCTGGGAGAGAATGCATTCCGATTGAGGACCTTAACAGGTGAGGACGTTCGCTTGCCTGTAAACGGTCAATTCCTTAAGCATTACTTCCAGCCTTAGGTTTCTTTTGAAACCTTTCCTGTGTAGATATTAGAGTAGTCTTTCTGCTTCCCCATTTTAGTTTAGTTTGTTTCCTGTTTCAGTTTGAGTTCGCTTTTTGAAGGTTCAATCTTTTGTCATTTTTGAAAGGGAGTTTGTGTTCTTTGTGCGACATTGGTATACAAAGTCAAAGTTTGTCAACCTTTTGCTTCTAGGATCCTAGCTTCGGTAGGACACTTAATTGTCAGAGCGCCCCATAGAGAGGTCAGATCGATTTAGATAGCCTTTCATCGCAGAATCCTGTTTCTTGTCAAAACCCATCCCCGGCATCGTGATTATTGCACAATACATTTTAATAATCGCATATAATTAGTTGTTCGTCAAAGGGACACTACGTCAATGATAAAATCCGGAGCTTTGCTTCAGCGACCACTCTTTTGCTCAATCTTGTGTGGGCTTCATGATAGTCCAAGAACTCCTCCATTCAACCAAGTTTCAATATAGTCTAGTCTCGTGATTAAATTAGATATTTCAAAGGCCTTTAATAGATAAAAATGGACCTTTTCAACTCAGGCTCTAGGAGTTGTTGGATTTAGCAATCAAGTTATTAGTTGGATCAAAAAATGCACAACTCATACCTTCCCAATTTCAGTAAATGGGCACACGGGTAAATGGTTCAATCCATTTAAAGGGGTACACAAGGTAGTTTCTCCTAGTCCCTATCTATTTATTTTAATGGGAGAAAATCTCCTTTACTTCTTAAAAGATTCACAAGAGCATGGAAAAATTCATGGACTTTGTATAGTGTTAGGTGGATTTAGACACAGATGCTACCAATTTGTTTATGACCCTATTATTTTCTGAACTTAAATGATAAAATAAAAAGTACACATATTGCACTGACATATTTCACAAATAAAGATCATATACTTCAACGTGTCAATAGCTTTGTTTAAATTGAAACTCTCATCACAGTTGTTACAAAAACAGATAGAAGATGTTAGTACTAGTAGTATGTGTATTGCCACTTTATGCATTACTTTGAGAAATAGTTTGAAAATCTTCAAATAAATGTGGAACACAAACCCTGAGGTTTTTTCTCATTCACAGGCTAAAAGTCAATCAGTGGATCTTTCTGCACAAACTTACTGGGTTCCTGATTCAAGTGCATCACAATATCTCAATTATGGCGCTGGAGCAAGTGAGGTGAGAATGTAAACTAACTTCCTGATTTTTATTGTTATTGTAATATTACAGAAATATTCATGTCAAACTTGTTTGGCAGGTTGAGATTGATCTCCTTTCAGGAGCAACTACAATCCTTCAGACAGATATCATCTATGACTGTGGAAGAAGCTTGAATCCTGCTGTGGACCTTGGACAGGTTGGGTAAATGAATGTTGAATTACTCTGATTCAAGTAGTGTTAAACTGTCTCCTTTGTCTGAAATTTGAATAAGCTCAATGTCTGTCTCATGTTTTAAATAATGTGTTCCTGCAATGAACAAATTTGGAGTAGTTTGTGCAGAATTCTGATCATGTGTTAATGACTACTAATTTGCGTAGCGCAAAAGTTGTCACTGAAAAATCTCTTGCTTTAAGGATTCTCTAAACAACTTGAAAATTATCTTCCCCTATCTAACGTCAGATTTCAACCATAAAAAACATAAAGGGTAGCATGTCGTGCCCCCAACTGGGCATCCCAATGCAAATGAATATAAAATCAGGAAAGTCTGAATATTATCGAGTGCACATAGTTCGCTCCTCAACAACAGTGAGTGGTTAAGGGAAAACAACTTGTTAAGGACTGACTAGACACAATGATTCATTAAGACTGTGAATAGTTATTAGGGAAAGACAGCGATTAAGATTCAGAAAGAGACACCATCTTTCAAGAAAAGGTTCCACCCAAAATAACATGACTTCTCAACAATAAGAGAAGGGTATATGATGAGAGGATGGGATGGTAGAAGGGAAGCATCAGGAATAATTGAAATCACCAAGGAGTCATTTCCAGCAGACCAAGTCCTCAAACAATAATCAGACTGAAACAACACCAAGTTAGACTAGTAGGCTAATTGCATCATCCGTCATCATTCAATAATACATCTAGTGGATCATCGACTAAGAACCAATCACAGCAATCAGCGAACAAGGAACAATAATGAGAATAAAAAACTTGTAAACAGCAGACACATGTTGTCGTCGGTAATTATGGGTTATGGCAGTCAGTTAGTCTTCCCGAAGGGCAGTTGGACGCGACGGTTGGTCGCACCCCTCCGGGTATTATATATTGCGTACCTTTCCTTCGAAGTGGGATCATGATAGTCGTATCTAGGTGTGATGTTATAAGCACTTGATGTACATGGACTGTTGAATTAATACAGAGCCTGGTTCTTTAATATATTTCCATTATGTTCTATGCATTTACTTTCTGCATTTAATCGTTTACCCGTATGTGGCAAACATTTGGCGCCATTGCCTAGACATACTCGGGAAAGGAAGGAGCGGATGGCGTATGGACACGATGGGCCTACCCGTTGGTGAGATTAACTGTGAGGCCGACGACGTGCAAACAAAGCTCTACGACGGAGAAGACACTGCAACGAGGGAATTCTCAATCCTTCTTCAGGTGGCCATCGAGACCTACGTCCGAAGAGAGGCCACAGAGGCTGATGTCCCAACAAGTGTCGTGTGGACCGCACTGGAAGTTAGCCCTGCAGCGAATTAGTTGATGAACCACCTCCCTTGGTTGCTTGCACAAGCATCACTGGCACAACGAACTCACCTGGAGGAGATTGCCCGTGAGGAGTGACGGCAACAGGTCCTCCAATAGTACGAAGAAAACAGTCATCATTAGGAAGCGGAGCGTGATGGCAAGAGGCCAAGGGGAAATTGAACCCTGAACCTCCAGGAGGAATAAAGAACATTCTATATTATAATAATGGTGTCGTACTATTGACACAAATTGTATCCGATGGGATGAATCAATAAAGAAGTGTTCTATTTTTATGTGTTGTTGCTATTTATGAAGATGTACGGGAATTAATGCCCAACTTATTAAATAAGGACAAAAATAAGAAGGCACAAAGTGAGGAGTGGGAGGCCGCACAGAGGGCCTTGATTTTGGAACAAGAAGTAGAATGTAGACGGAGGCTGAGGCAACTTACCGAAGGGCTGCCTGAAGGGAACCAAGGAGGTGTCACAGGGGGTGCAGAAGCCGAAGGAGATTTCTACGCATCGCTAGAACACCGTAGGGTGAGAAGCCACGAAGAGTTTTTGTAGGAAACTAGGCTACGAAGATATCTGGTCGAAGAGACCCGGGATCAGTTCAAGAACTTATCCCTTATGCCGCACACGGAGGACCACCGAAGGGAGCGAATAGAGCACGAGGGTGAGAACGGAGGAGAGGGCAACCGTACGACCGTAGGTGCGGAGGAGGCATAGGCACACGGCAGACAGGACCCCCTCTTGGGACCCATCACACCAAGCACGTGGGTACAAAACACCATACCCCCATCCACTCAAACAGGAAACACCACCACCAGCGCGGGAGGGAGTGGCGCGGGTGCACAATAGACAAAGCCACCATTGGGGACACGACCCTCATCAATGGCCAATAGGCAGAAGCTGCCGAAATTGACCGGCGATGGGAAGGAGGATCCTGTAAGGCACTGTAGAACCTACGAAACCATATGGGCGGCCAATGGTGTCACGAACCAAGACGAATGGACGACGCAATTCCCAGCGACATTATGGGGAGTTGCCATCGATTGGTACTCGGATATTGATAAAACTGCAGTGGCCACATGGGACACGCTGCGGAAAGCCTTCGAGGAGGAGTTCTACCTACTCCGGGATGATAATGAAATAGTAGCAGAGATATACAATACGAAACAAGGACAAAAGGAATCAGTTCGTGCCTACAGAAGGCACCTAAAGGAGCTAATTGGGAAAATGGAGAGTCAGCCGGCCGACGGACTCAAGAAGAGGTGGTTCGTAGAAGGCCTAAAACCCAGTTTGAAGAAGAAAATGAAGATAGTCCCTCCTTCGTCATACGATGATGCATACAATAGGGCTATGGACTTAGAAAGTGAATACAAAACGTCCAAGAAAAAGGGGAAGTCCTCCGAGGAAAATGACTCTTCCTCTTATGAGAGTGGTAATGAGGAGTCGAAAAAGAAAGTGATGGCCCTGCAGAGGGACATGGAGCATATGATGAGGGAATTTAAAGAAATGAAAGACTCTACTAGCCGGACCGAAGGAGACGTGTGGTGCACGGACTGCAAGGAGGAAGGACATGCGAAGGGTACATGCCCGAAGAAGGCCTTTTGCGAAATTTGCCAAGTAATGGGACACTCCATCAAGGAGTGCCCATACAATATGAAGACCCGAAATACGTAAGTGTTGTTCACTGAGCAGGCAACAACATCCGCACCAGCAGGTATGACCCAACAAACCAACACAACAACATCATCTCGAGGTTATCGGGACAACAGACGCGGCGGCAGAAGGAATAATAACAATAACAATAACTGAAGCCGTGTCCAGTATGACGCCAAGGGCCGACCAATGATCCAATGTAGGGCTTGCAATTAGTGGGGGCACTTCGCTCGGGATTGCACGAAGGAAGCCACCCCTCAGCACCTTTGTCGATGGTGTGGGCCAGGCGACCATATGAGGATGCAAATTGCCCGAAGCCAGGAGTAAACCTTTTGAACATCGAACCCACGAAGGCAGAAGTGTTGGCAATCACAAGGGCACAGGCCAAAAAGGCTACATACCCATATCCTCGCACGAAGACCGAGAGAGTGCTGGAAGCAAGAGTCGAGATCACAAAGGAAATGGCAGCACAAGGACAAAACAACCACGAGGCCACAAGCCCGTCACGGACGAGGGGAGAAGAGAGAATCCTATGACAAATATTGCAAATAGAGGTACTCGTAAAGATTCAAGACCTCCTTGAAACCATGTCGTAGTTGAAAACGGCCATCTTAAACTCCGTACCCACACAAGCCAAAACGAGGGAGGTCGTAAGCCCCATGGTCGACCCTATGTTGTAAGTAGTCAACAACGGATGCCAACCGATAGTGGTAGAAATGGGCATCCTGGGGACTACCTTGATGGACACCATTGTGGACGGAGGGTCAGGAGTAAATGTGCTCCCAGAAGAGACATGGAAAAAACTGGGAAAGCCTACATTGTGGCCTCCCACGTTCAACCTACTAGGGGCAGATCAACATGGGATTAAGCCCCTCAGTACCCTCATGGGCCAGCAAGTGATGATTGGCACACAACCATTCATGCTATATTTTGTAGTGATTCCATTGAAGCAGAAAGGGCACGACGCCATTCTCGGACACGGGTGGCTCATTGCAGCAAAGGCGAATCATAATTGGAAGCGGAATACGCTTTCCTTGGAAAACGTGGGGAGGAAGTACGTGATTGATCTCCGTATGCAGATGGTGAGCGAGGAGTTAGCATCCTCCTCCGACTCGGAATCTGAGGGAGACCAGTTGGGTGAGGATGGAGATGGACGCTGCATGGAGCCCAATGACGGAGGGGTGTTAGAACTGGAAGCATGCTCGGGGGATGACAGAGACTCCTTGAATGGCCTCTTCCACTGGCAAATGGGAGATTATGAATTGTTTACACCCTCGTGCAATGCATTGAGTATCAAGGAAGAACTAGATATATCTCCTCCAAAATACGGAGAGTACAAGGAAGGGGAGGCCTCTGTGAATGACACTCCCGCACACCAGTTCCCGAAGGGAGAACCTATTAAATATCAGGAAGCCAATTTGAAGGAGACAAATCTTGGGGGGACGAGTGACCCCAAGATCATCCTTGTCGAAGATGACTGGAATCCAGTGCTGAAGGCCGCAGCCTTCAAAATTTTCCTTGAATACAAGGATGTTTTTGCATGGACGTACAAGGACCTGAAGGGCGTGCCCCCAGAGCTATGTGTACACCGCATAACATTGGTACCGGGAGCCCAATTGGTAAGGAAGCGGCCTTACCGTATGAACAAAAATTATGCTACACGGGTGAATGACGAAATTGAGCAGATGTTGGAAGCGGGCATAATCTTCGAAGTGTAGACAAGCGAATGGGTGTCTCCCATTGTGATTTCCCTCAAGAAAGAGGCCAATCAGATCCGGATGTGTGTAGACTTCCGATGTCTGAACGCTGTCACTATTAAAGACCCGTTTCCCATACCCTTCACCGACAGCATCCTCAAGGAAGTGGTTGTACATGAAATCTATTCCTTCATGGATGGGATCTCACGGTACAACCAGATATCCATCGCCGAGGAGGATAAGTTGAAAACGACCTTCGTGGTGGAGGACGGTGTGTATGCATACAACCGAATGCCCTTCGGCCTATGTAATGCATCGGTGACCTTTCAATGCATCATCTTGCACATCTTCGACAAGATGTCCGTAGGGAACTTCAAAGCCTTCCTGGACGATTGGTCTATTTACAGCAGACAAGACATCCACCTAAAGGCCCTCGAGGAGTGCCTGGAGAGATGTTGAAGGGCACGGTTGGCCCTTAATCCGAAGAAATGTAGATTCATGGTACCACAGGGAAGATTGCTTGGACACATTGTGTGCAAAGAAGGATTGAAAATGGACCCTGACAAGATTCGGGTCATAGTAGAAATGGAAGCTCCTACAGACGTCACTGGGGTAAAGTCTTTCCTTGGTCATGTAGGGTACTACAGGAGGTTCATCAAGAACTTCGCTGAGGTGTCCCATCCGTTGGATAGTTTGACACGGAAAGGGGAGCCATACATCTGGACAAAGCCACAAAGCAACGCATTTGAAGAGCTGAAAACGAGATTGATGGGAGCACCCATACTGGCATACCCGAACTGGGATAAGGAATTCCACGTTCATGTGGATGCTTCAAATTATGCCATTGGGGCTACACTAGCCCAGGTAGGAGGACATGGGTTGGACCATCCGATTTATTTTGCGAGCAGGTTGCTCTCCAAGGCTGAAAAGAACTACAGTACCACGAAACGCGAAGCCCTCGGCATGGTCTACGCCTTACAAAAATTCTGACATTACCTACTCGCTACACCATTCACATTTTACATAGACCACCAGGCACTAACGTACTTGGTAAACAAGCCTATTATCCAAGGGAGGATAAGCCGTTGGCTATTGCTACTACAGGAGTTCACGTTTACAATTGTGGTAAGACTAGGGCGAAGCCATGTCATAGCCGATCAGCTGTCCCGGATCAAGTCGGGGGAACCTCTGAAGGGAGTAAATGATGATTTCCCGGATGCGCACTTGTTCCAAATAGCCGTACTCCCTTCGTGGTACAAGAAGATTGGAGAGTACCCGTCGACGTCCTAATTCCCGGAGGACATGCCCCCAAGGGAACGGAGGAAGCTAGTATTAAGGAGCATGACCTTTTCACTAATCAATGGTTTACTCTACAAAATGTGACCAGACCAGGTTCTAAGGCGTTGTGTCATGGAGGAGGAAGTCCCCAATGTATTGAGGGAGGCACACGAAGGACCCGCAGGCGGACATATGGGCTGTCACGAACCCATAAATTGATGTATGAACTGATATATTAATACATATATACTTGTTAATTATTGCAAATATCGACATCAATTAATCAATTAATTAATAATCTATTTCAATTAATAAAATAAACTAGTATAATATAAATATAATATTAATAATAATATATTAATATTAATATAGTATAATCAATTAATCAAATAATATAATCAAGCAATATAATATAATCAATTAATATAAATATAATTAATATTAACATAATATAATCAATTAAATACTAATATAATCAATTAAGCAAAATAATAAAATACCATATTCCAAATTGATCATTATAATATATACCTTGTTAAAACCATTTTATTTTCCTCACTTGTAATTTATATAAACACCTTGTCCTTTTAATTTGCTTTCTTTTTGTGTGTAACTATGTGCATTACATATTCTTACACTGAAATTATTTTTAATACATTTAGTTGTAAATTTATTTTTAATTAATAATAATTTATATATTTATACTATATTATACTTGTTTATTATTTTACTTACATACAAACTTATCTTTATATTGAAAATAATTTTTGCTTCCTTTATTTTAAATCCATCAAATATACAATTAACACTGATTAGTAATTATTGTAATTAATAAAATATTATTTATTTAAAAACATCGATCAAATATAATAAACGCTATGATATGTTAGTAAATAAAATATGCGATAACATAATAATAATCGCCATAGTGCAAAAACGAAAACATAAGCCATAATACGAATAAACGTAGGGAAGCATATTAAAACGATTTTTTGGCAAACAATAGTTTTATTTCCGAAGCGGCAACAATTACGAACAGTCATGGCTCAAGCTGACATACAAATACGGGAAGGAGGTATAAGAAAAAGCACAGGAAATAGAGGAAGGAAGTTCGGAGATAATCGCCAATACAGGTACGCACCATAATGGTCCTGAACAACTGCTTGCAAAGTATTTCATGTCTTTGGTTATGCATACTTACGGTTCACTGAATTGGCCACGGATTATGGGAAGTCATAACTTGGGCAAATTTCCTATCATTTCTTAGACAGCAGAGTATATAAATCATAATTAATTCTGTATGCATTTCTATTTACACAAAAAGATGTTTGCAAATTCCATTTACCATGCATTCACAGTAGGGTACAACAGTAATATAATATCAATTAAACAATGAACGTCTCTGAATATGGTAGCCATATTCAGAGACATTACGTAATGATGTTTGGCAATATATGTTGATTTACTTTAGTATTGGGTAATATGTTGCTAGTTACCCTTGTAGGATGATATCTCCATAATATACCATTGCCTATAATGGACTAGGAGTTTGCTAGTGGACAAGGCAACCATCTTGGGGCTAGACCAACCATGGGAGCCTGTGGGTTGTTGCCATCCTAAGGGCAGTAATTCTACCGTCCACTATAGGAATGGGATAGGACTTGGAAATACGATCCCCAACAAGAGTTTAGTCTATATATTGCCAAAAGATTGTATTAACAATTCAGAATTAGGAAATCTAGTCTATAGTCAGTAATCTATAGTCTCCTCTCTTATAGAGCACAACACTAATCTAGACTACTGAAATTCCGTGACTTAGGTTCATTACATGGGCCCGGACACTACGGCCTGCAAGGTGTTACTGGTAGGGCTGTGGTGGCCAACCGTACACAACGACGCCAGGGAGTGGGTCGCGGGGTGCGACACTTGCCAACGGGTGGGTAAACCTTTGAAGGGAGACTTCATGCCCCTCAACCCTTCGCATGCACAGGAACTCTTCGAACGGTGGGGACTTGATTTTGTAGGGCCTCTTAAGGCTAGCTATACACGACGGTGCCGTTATATTGTGGTCGCCACAGAATACTTGACTAAGTGGGTGGAGGCGAGGGCTCTTCCAGATAACTCTGTAGTAAGCATGACTAAATTTATCTATGAACAAATTATTACGCGATATGGCATACCTATTCAGTTGACAAGTGACCGAGGGGGCCACTTTGTGAACCATGTCATATGGTTGTTGACCACTGAGTTTAAGATTTTCCACTCATTATCGAGCCTGTACTACCCACACGTGAATGGGCAGGCTGAGGCCACTAATAAAATATTGGTGTCGGTAATCTCCAAGTCTTGCGGGGTAGAAAAGGAAGACTGGGAGGAGAAGTTACCCTCCGTATTATGGGCCTACAAAATGACTTACAAGGTGACCACCGATCAAACTCCATTTCAACTGATGTATGGTCAGGAAGCAGTGGTGCCTGTCGAATTCATGGTGCCAAGTTTGCGAATAGCAATTGAAAATAGACTCGGAGACATGGAAAGCCTGCAGGAGAGGCTTTACAACTTGAACAAGCTGGACGAGCGTCGAATGGTGGCGCAGTGGGCCATGGAGGCCGCACAAGCCGGAAGAAAAGTATGGCATGACAAACATTTAAAATGGGTAAGATTCACCCCGAGACAGCTGGTTTTGAAATACAACGGGAAAAACGAGATCAAACCAGGGAAGTTTAAGGTGAGATGGCTAGGACCCTTCCGAATTCGCGAAGTCGGGGCCAACAGGGCCATCCCGCTGACAACGTTGGACGGAAAACAGGTGCCCGAGGCTGTGAACGACTCCAAATTGAAACCGTACCATGAGCGATAGTTGCACCAGCAAGTCCTCAGGGAAAAAAATAATTGAAAAAAAATAGAAAATTGAAAAATAAAACTAATATGGAAAAAAATATAGAAAATTAAAAAATAAAAAAGTCACGGTGGGACCACCCACGGGAACCACCGAAAGGTAGGAACCTCGTGCGGTGGAAACCACCGCACAAACCACCGCCTCAACAGACCACGACGCCATAAATAAGATGCAGCCTGCACAAACACGCACATGCAGCCGCACACAGCTGCCCAAAGCTATGCACACACACAGCCGTAGGCCTTCGGCTTGAAGAGAAAGGCGATGGTCCCATGGAAGAAGGGATTCTTGGCATATCCGCCACGGTAGAAAGGGGCCGTGCAGCCACACGGGTATGCAACCATTGCTGTACGGAAGGGGAAGTGGTGTAACAGTTCCACGGTTAGCCATATCTCAGCTGGCACGTTAAAGAGAGGCAAACTACAAGGAATGCATTCAGCTGGCAAATGCCATTGGCGAGCAAAGTTGTAGACAAACATGGACAAGACCGCGAGGGTTTTACCATCCGGAGTTCGAGTTGCAGGAGGCACCGATACAAGCACCAGCGCCAACAAACAGAAACACAGGCCAAAGATAGCCACAACCATGAGAAAGGTCACCGCCGACACTATTGTGTTCGAGGGTGTGAATGGAGCCGAGTGTCGTAAGTGGTGGCAGGAGAATGCTGCCGATCACGAAGTGAAAAAGAATTTACAGCGAGTAGGAGTTAATTGGGCTATCCAGATGCCTGTTTTCCCCATAAAGAAATTTGAGGTACCACTGCGAATGATGGTCGACGTGTTTGATGCCACCTCCAAAACTAGCACGTTCGACTATCGCAACCTAAGTCACCAAGTTCGGCCGAATTTCAACCTTGAAGTTCGAAATTCGCCGAACTTGAAACATTCTGCAAAAACCCAAAAAAAATTGATTAAATTCAAATTAAAGTTTAGGGTTGCCGAAAAAGGTTTTTTTCGCTTGCATTTTAGGGTTTCGTCGCGGTTTTAATAAATAGAGCAGCCACGAGAGTTGCAATCACGCCCACGGGAGTCGCCATTGCCCACGCTAGCAACTGCTACCAGTCCGCCACGCTCACGGGAGTCGCCATTGCCCGTAGGAGTCGCCCAGTCCGCCCGGCGCCCACGGGAGTTGCAGTTCGCTCGGCGCCCATGGGAGTTGCAGTCCACCACAGTTGCTACTTCAACTTGCTACCCACCGGCCACCATTGCGCGACCTGCACAAGTACGCCACCATTTTTTTTTTTTTTTAGGTTTAGGTTTAATAATTATGTTTATTTATAAATTAATAATGTTTATTTATAATGTTTATATTATAATATTTATTTTATAATATAATGTTTGTTTTAAATTTTAGGTTTAATAATTATAATGTTTATATTTTATAATGTTGTTTAATATTATTATTATATAATTTATAATTTTATATAATAGTTTTTTATTATATTGTTTAATATTATATATTTTTAAGAGGTCATTTGTGAAATTGTTAAAACTTAAAACTTAAAAGTATTTCTATTTTGAAAGGTTGAAATAAATGTAGTGTGTTTTTTTAATTTTTCTTTCCAAACATGCAGATTTTCATTTAATGGCTCCTCCCAAATCAACTTCTGAGGCATGGAAGCATGTGACCCGAAATGGAGCTCACATCAAATGTAACCTATGTCAGGGAACTATGATTGGAACTTTAACAAGGCTTAGGGACCACTTCCTTGCTAATACAGGGGGTCCAGGTGGAAGTGTTCAAGCATGCATAGGTGCGACTCCATAACTTAAAGCTATTCTAGAGAAAGAGTTAGCTGCTTCAACGGTAGGCAAAATGAAGAAGGCACAAAAGAAACAGAGAATTGAAGGAGATATATCTAGATTCACATCTGTCATGTCTTCCTCTTCTATGCAATCCAAACCGGTGAGTCAGAGTGTATCAAAACAGAGTGGAACTTTGAACAACTTTTGGAAACCAGTAGAGAAACAACAGGTGGATGATGTAGTTGCTGATTTGTTTTACACAAGTGCTATTCCATTCAATGTTGCGAGAAATCCTCATTTCTTTAATGCAGTTTAGAAAATTGCAGAGTTTGGCAAAGGGTACACACCCCCAGGTTTGGAGGCTATCAGGACAACTCTTTTGCAGAGGTCAAAAGATAGAGTGACCGAAAAATTAGTTGATGTCAAAGCCACTTGGAAGGAAACAGGTTGCACTATATTGAGTGATGGATGGTCAGATATGTGTCAAAGGCCATTGATTAATGTTTTGGTGTCTTGTCTTGAAGGTGTTGTGTTTTTGAAAGTCATTGACACCATGAACCACAAGAAAACTTCAGAGTATATTTTTCAAATATTAGAGGAAGCCATTCTTGAAGTAGAGGTGGAAAATGTGGTTCAAGTGGTAACTGATAGTGCAGCAAATTGTGTGGGAGCTGGGAGGCTGATTGTAGAGAAGTACCCACAGATATATTGGAGCCCATGTGCAGCCCATTATCTCTATTTGTTGCTTCATGACTTGGCTAAATTCCCATGGGTAAATGAAGCTATTCATAGAGGGAGAGCAATTGCAAATTTCATATGGAATCATCATCTCACATTGAGTATTTATAGGCATCATGCATCAAAGGAATTGTTGAGGCCTTGTGAAACAAGATTTGCTTCATATTATATCACTTTGAAAAGAGTGGTTGAAGAAAAAGAAGCTTTGAGATCTGTTATTTGTTCCAATCAGTGGGAAAGTTCAGTGCTTTCTAAAGGCCCTAAGGGGAAAAACATAAAGCAAATCATCCTAAACAGTAATTTCTGGGAAAGTGCAGCAAAAGTTTTGCTTGTATGTGAACCAATTGTTGATGTGCTTCGTATGGTTGATGGTGACACTCCTTGCCTTGGCATGCTTTATGAAAGCATGGACCAGTGTAAGGAATCTATTCAAAAAGCACTAAATAATGAAGAAGCAGAATATATGCAGATATGGGAGATAGTTGATTGCAGATGGAAAATGATGCACACACCTTTACATGCAGCAGCTTGCTTTTTGGAGCCTAAGTTGTTTTCTATTGATAGAAGGGGTGATAATGAAATCATGGCAGGGCTTTACCAAGCCATTAGCGAGTATGTACCAGATCCAGAAATTGCAGCATTAATCAGGGATCAAAGTTGGCAATACAAGAGAGAAGGGATGTTTGGAGGGGCAGAAGCCAA
Organism: Cryptomeria japonica; assembly: GCF_030272615.1. Taxonomy (NCBI): domain Eukaryota; kingdom Viridiplantae; phylum Streptophyta; class Pinopsida; order Cupressales; family Cupressaceae; genus Cryptomeria; species Cryptomeria japonica. The sequence goes on from NC_081410.1 coordinate 650,970,412, forward strand.
ATATGACTCGCCACGTATGCCTGGATATAGATGGTGGATCGCTTATGGATCATTAGCTCCTGAACTGCAAGAGTTTGCTATTCGAATTTTGAGTCAGGGAGCAAGTTCATCAGCTTGTGAGAGGAACTGGAGTTGCTTTGACCACATCCATTCCAAAAAGAGGAACAAATTGCTGACTGGAAAGTTGGGAGATCTTGTCTATGTTCGCAACAATTTGAAATTGCTGATGAACAAATCAGCAAAGAACACTTCTTTAGAACAAACTCTTGAAGGCATAGCAATTCCAGATGCAGATGAGCCTGACTTTGCAGATGATGAACTGAGTAGTGATATAGATGATGATGATTTGGCATCCCAGCCAAGTGCTCTTGATGACTTAGAGTTATTTTAAAGTTCTAAAGTTTTTGACTGTTATTGTACCTTTTTGACAAAAGAACATCTTTGCAATAGTGAAAGCATATGTTTCCTATGGTTTATATTTTATAAATGTGTCATCTTTTTGTAATGATTTCAAATCTATTTATCAATGTTAAACTATTTAGGCAATTTTATAGATATATTACATATATTTATTAAAAAAATTTAAAAATTACATATGGCGAATTTAATTCAAATTTTATACATTTTGAATTTTTTCCACATTGAACTTCATTCGAATTTCAAAGTTGTCGAACTTCGAATTCAAATTCGAACCTGGTGACTTAGACCGCAACCATAAGCTAAGGGTTTCCTTCACAACAGCCGACTTTACAAGGGTATTTGGCATACCAGGCCGCAATGGGAAAAAAGTGGAGTTAAAAGCTAAGAAAATGAATAAGGACACGAAGGAGCACTGGGTGAAGATGGTTTCCCGCAACCTTACATCGGCTGAACTTGCCTTTGTGACCAACGCCACAAAAAATAGAGGAATGAAAAAGTCATTTGTAGCCGAAGGTTCCTGGCGCTGTATCATGGATGTCGTGAAGAGCCGACTTACCGGGTCTAGTCGTGCATCGGATATTGCCCTACCTCAGATTATTTTGATGAATGGACTTACAAATGGGGTGCAGTACAACTGGGCTACAGTACTTGCTGACAGGATGTATGAGTTCATGACTCTACACCACCGCACCTTCTACATGCCGCACTATGCCATTGGATTGTTCCTGGAGGCCATGCGTTCCCAGCTGCTGGAGGAAGAAGTAGACATCAAACCGGTAGGTAGTCTGGCACGAGGGGAGCCACCCATCTTCTATTGGCGACATATGGATGTAGGGCTAACACCTACGACAGGGCAGAAGAGGCGAAGGTAGGATGTGTCTGAGTCTAACGACTTTGACAGCGGGCGGGAAGAGACCTCTGAAGCCTCGAGTGATTCAGACATAGATAGTGGGGCAAGCTTAGTCGAGGTCGTACTAGCATCCACACCCCCACCCCAAGTCTTGTTCGCCACACCCATGTTGACTGCCTCAACACATTTGAGTCCGCCTACGAGTGGCATTGTGTCCATTTTTGCCTTCAGGGAGCCGAGGCCGCCAGTAGTAATGGGGCCGCCATCAGGGACCAAGGAAGGGAGGACATAGATAATTCCATCAGAAGAAGTGGGTGAATCCGTACCCACAGGGAAAGTGCAGGGGCACGATCAGACAGCGACAACAACAACACTAGGTGGGGGGATACTACATCCCCTCGAGGAGGACAGTTGGTTGAGCAGGGAGTTCGAGATGATACCCATGTCGCCTAGGCTAGTGTCATAACCCCTCTTTGGACATTGGATTATTGTGATTAAATAAAGACGATAATTAAAACATTTATTAATTAACATTTAATAATATTGAAAAATCGTCTCATTTATGAGACTTCACGATTTTCCTTTAATATATGATTATTAATGTTTATTATTTGTTATGATTACTATTTAATATAACGTTCATGTTTCAATTATTAATATTATATTAACTATTACAAGAAGTTTTACCATAAAATACTATTAAAACATAAAATAGATATATTGAATATATTACACTTACCATATAACGTGTTATTTAATAAATATAAAATATAAACATGAATTGTCAAAATACATTATAAGTATTATTTGAAATAATATCGAATTAATACAATGCCATTAATAGAACCGATATACAATATAAATTATTTATGCTCTCTTTAAAAACCACACTTAAGAAAAGCGAATATAAAACCTGAATTATTATTATTAATTTAATATTTATTGATGAAAGATTAATTGAAATTATTAAATAGTTGTTTATTCATTAGATATCATTATTTAATTAATTATGATGTTAAGTTGATCAACTACGATTGAATATTAATTTGATATTAATTTGTATTACACTAATTAATGTCCTATTATTTATTATACTAAAATTATTTATTGATGTATTACATTAATCAATACCTTACTATTTAGCAAACTAAGATGGATGTATTACGGAATATAAAATTGTTAACTATGAAATTAATATATAAACTTAGCCACCGCATGGGAAGCACCTTTTCAGTCAGGCACGACCCAGACTGGGTAGTTGGACAATCGTCATGTCTCAAATAAGAGCCACATCCCTTCTACCTTAGACGTGACCATTAAGACCACCAGCCCTGATTACTATATCATGGGCAGGAGTCTCATACGGAGGGAAAAAAAGGGAAATAAGTTTTAATATTTTTTGGAAAAGGAACAATTTGCATCGTTCTGTTTACCAGCCTGTAAGGTGATATCCCAGACATATTAGACGATAGTCTATCATATCAGCTAGGGAAAAGTAAGAAGAGCAGAATGAAAAAGAAGAGAACAATATGAAATTAAATATTTAAAGAGAGGGAAACTGTAAGCATCACTCCGGGAAAGAAAGATTTAAAAAGATAATACAAAAATCAGGTCTGTATTCCACGTGACGGGCTTCATTTTCAGGTATGCGATTCATACTCAGAACTGAACAGAACCTTTAATTTGTGAAGCAAAACACTAAACCGATAACGGCATAGAACAAGTACGATAAGATTGTAATTTGTATAGAAGCTGTAACTTAATACGTATGCCTAATATATGAAGCTTGATAATGTCTGTATGCAAAATTTAATAGTAATATCAGTATAGACTGCAATATGATGACAGCCAAACTGAGTTACACATACAGTGGCAGACCAGATCTGACGTGCGTCAGATCTGTCTGCCTTTACAACCACTGAATATGGTGATTGTTTCTGATTTAAGCAGCAGTATATTAATAACTTACATAATAAGAAGTTAATAGATACATAAATAATTGATTATATAATCTAATTCATTTCTTTCTTTATATATATATATATATATTCAATCCGGTATAAAGAATAATATAAGGATTCTAAATATAGATATTGATAATAATAAATATTAAAATAATAATTATAGTTAATATTAAAAAGTAATTATTAATTAGTAAATTAATAAATATTTATCAAACCACCAAAACAAAGTATTTATTAATTGATTGATAATAATAAATATTTCTTAATTATAAATTAATAAATGCGTAAATGATTTATAAAACAAAAATAGGATTAATTAATTAGTATGGTGAGATAGCTAGTACTTGATGGACTAAAGAAAAGGTAGAACATCCTAGGTTGGATTCGTGTTAAGATAGTTTTGTCTCTTAATCGATTTAGTTAAGTTGTAAATATATTGGAAATCAATTAATTACGGTTAAAACTGTCTTGGACCAAGTAGGGGACATTACAGCTGGTTACTACCATTTCTCCCTCACGGGCTACCCCCGTGCACGGTGACCCTCGAGAGGACTTAGACGTAGAGGTTGTGGACTTAGATAGCGAAGGTTCTCCCAGGGATGTGACACACTCGACGGAGGTACAGGGCAGGGAGTTGGCATTGGAGCAGATGGCAGAGGTCCACGTGGACAGCCAGCGAGGCAGGGTAGAGAGCCACATAGAGAGCAGGCAGCAAGGTTTGGTAGACGTGGAGGCGTACCTCCAAGATATGGTGGGCTGAGGGGAGACTTACTTTCAAGAACTAGTATAGACTTATCTACAGGAGGAGGTCCACTGAGGGTGGGAGGTTATCGCCTCCCTTCAATTAGAGGGCCTCGACAACACCATTCAGGAGTTGGAGCGGCTGCTCAGGTTTATGCGGGAGGGTTGTCTGCAGGCATTTGCTGCTTGTTTTGAGAGAAGCGGATGGCCAGAAACTGAGACGGCAGAGATGTTGGCCGCATGGGTAGTGAGCACGCCAGTAGTGGAGAGTGGAGTGGAGTCTCTCGGGAGGCAGATTGAGCAGACCTTCAGGGAAGCGTATTACACTCTTCGTCGAACGGAGTTTGTGTCTGCAGGACATTTGACTATGAGGGCGGCCACGGAGAGAGCTCGGGAGGAGTTGGCCACCTAGGTTGATGCTGTGTAGAGAGACTTGGATCGCCGAGAGGCAGCGTGGGAAGCCGAGAGGGCTCAGTTCGTTGCCGAGAAGGCACAGTTAGCTGCAGAGCTGGAGGATGCAAGGGCAGAGCAGGCGACCTTGCACACTAGTCTGGGATAGGCACGAGAGATGGTGGAGGCCAAGGAGAGAAAGCTCCTGGAGGCTGCCCGGATGGTTAAGTCTGCAATTGAGCACAGAAAGGTTGTTGAGCGAGACCTGCAGGTGTGGACACAACAAGTGTACGATCTACGAGCACGACTGACCCCAGCATCATCATCAACCCTACCACCTGCTGCTTCAGGGATGCCCCCTCAGCCCCCTTCTTCTTCTATACCTTGATTTTGTTTAGTGTATGAACATCATCTCTATTTTGTATTAAGTCGTCCGGAGACAACTTCTTTTCTTGGGGAGGATGATGTTGTCGGGAATAATCATTATGTTATGTTGTCGTCGGTAATTATGGGTTACGGCAGTCAGCTAGTCTACCCGAAGGGCAGTTGGACGCGACGGTTGGTCGTACTCCTTCGGGTATTATATATTGCGTACCTTTCCTTCGAAGTGGGATCATGATAGTCGTATCTGGGTGTGATGTTATAAGCACTTGATGTACATGGACTATTGAATTAATACAGAGCCTAGTTCTTTAATATATTTCCATTATGTTTTGTGCATTTACTTTCTGCATTTAATCGTTTACCTGTATGTGGCAAACAACACATACTTAGGATCAGACTCTCACTAATCTGATTCAGATCTGTTATAATCAGCATCTAATAACTTGAATAATAGCTCTTGTGGTATATATCTAGCTTATTTATTAATTGTCAATATTTATTTCTTATATACATATGTGTATGATTGGATATAAATTGCATATGTCCGATTAATAAATCTGTTTGTAAGCCCCCATCATGTATAGAAGGAAGGAGGTGTAAGGAAGGGGGAAATCATGAGGATTGCCATTGAGATAGGATACCCCGATGGATGTCCATGTTGCCTGCCACCGGGGCCAAGAAGGCCAAAGTTCTGCTCTTGGGCTTAGATAGGACAATTGAGGAACCTCTATTACGATCTTTTCTCCGACTTTATGATGGCTATTAATCTTAGGAGATGAAGCATGGATAGGGAAAGCAGGTACAAGCACCCCACTAGGTAGGATACCCCAAGTGGATGTCCATGTTGCCTGCCATCAAGGCCAAGGGACCAAAGTTCCTCTCTTGGGCTTAGTGTGGGATGGCTTCGGATGGACCTATCATGCTTCTTCTCCCACAACCTAATGTGTTTGAAATGATGTTATAGATATTATATGAATATCATGTGTTATGGACTAAGCCTAATAATGGATATATATTATATATGTGTATATGTTTCTTATGTTATGTGTTGTGTTGCAAACACACACACCCCATTGCAAAGGGGGACCCCCCTTTTTGCTTGTTAGCAGATGTTTTTTGCTTAGTTTGCATAGCTTGGTAATAGTTGTGTCTCCTAGCTCTTAAAGAAGATTTTGTCTTGTCAGTCTGGGAAGAACAGTTGATCAATCATTGAAATGAATAAGAGTGTGATACCTTGTCCTTGTAGTTGGATAGATCGAGTCAGGAAATTCACTTAAGTCTTAGGTAAAGAATAAGTAAGTTGAGTCAGGAATTCCAAGTCCGGGATAGGAACTGAATGTGCAATCCACCGTCTAGACTAGGAAAATTCCTTGTTTTGAGATTAGAAATGTGCAGTTGTTCCAAGGAATGAAAATGGAAGTTGTCCAAATTCAAGACCAAGGGTATGCTGCTACTACTGTATAACTTTTTATTTATCTATATTACTCCTAGATCTAGCACCATGTGTTACAACAGTCAAATTTGGTTTCAGATCTACTCTGTTACATATTAGCATCAACATGTATAGTCTGCACTATGCACTTCTGGTATATTAAAACAATGCTTTCTGTTTACCGATCAAGAAGAATTCAGAACCATATGTATGCTACCAATTCATAATTAAGGATTGGTAAACACGTTCACCCTCCAGATTATTTGTAAATTTGAAATTATTTGTTGTTGTCTCTTAAACCCCTTAATTGTATTTTCTTGAATTTTGTTGAATTGTCCTATGGGTTCCTCAAATATTCAGTGACAATAGTCATAAGTTTATCTTAATTTAACTTGGTTAAAAAGACCTCATATACAAAGTTTGCAGTCATTCTTGAATCATAATTCCACAGTAATATGCATTCGTAGCAGCTCATGCAAACAAGGAAAATACCTACAAGGTAAATTCAACACTTCATGAATGCATAGGATGCAATGATGGAATGTAAAAGAATTGTTTTCCCTTTCTAATATTTTTTTACCATATTAGAATGCCTTATAGTAATAATTATTAAAAGCTTCTCCATTCCCATGCAGCATTCTCATTGTTTGAAGGATTTAGATGACAAGTTAGTTTATATGGTCAACTAATAGTCTAATATTTGAAAGAGAGTACATGATGCAGATTGAAGGTGCTTTTGTGCAAGGAGTTGGGTTCTTCATGACAGAGGAACATCATGTTGACAACAATGGAAAGCTTGTATCTGATGGAACATGGACATACAAAGTTCCTACAATTGACACCATACCTCGAAAGTTCAATGTTGAGATACTTAATAGCCCTTTTCACCAAAAACGTATTCTCTCTTCGAAAGGTTTGTTTTTAAGTCTCCTTAAGCACTATAGATACATTTTATTTGTAGATACAACATAGAATCTGTTCTCTAATATGGTGATATTTATTTAACATGGTGTTTTGTGCATGAACAATTATGTTACAGCTTCTGGTGAACCACCTTTGCTTCTAGCCGCATCTGTTCACTGTGCAATAAGAGAAGCTATAAGAGCAGCACGCAAGGAGCTCCCAACTGATAACAACAAACACTTCCGAATGGACACCCCTGCCTCCATGGATGTCATAAAATCTCTGTGTGGCCTCAATAACGTAGAACTTTATTTAAAGAGCTTGTGCATTTCTACTAAACAATAGCATGATAATTCTGAAATCATATTTTACAATTACAATTTATTTGGACATACTTATTAAATTTGAGAGGTATTCTACAATGGCACCAAAGGGTGGAGTGTAATGGTGTGAATGTGTAAACAAAAGCTCTTACCTTTTATCTTAATTTTGAGATCCATTTACATGTCAAACTATTGATATTTAATAATCAAATAAATTTTCAATAAATAAGATGGCTCAAAATTGATATCTTTTTTCTGGATAGATGTATTTAAGATATCTATACTAGTTAAATATACAGACTCGGGAAAAGGAAAACACCGTGTTTGGTGCAAGGATTGAAAGGCATTTATTCACTTTTAAGGCATGATACGATAGCTCCTAATTCCCCACTATATCAAGTATAACTGCAATCTCCTCATTATAATTTTCTTATCAACAAAAATAGGAATGGCACTATTTCTATTAATCATATAATTGAAAGAATTAAAGAAATTCTAGAAATATCATCACATGCCCAGAATAGATATTTATCCAATTGTATTGAAAGCTAGAGAGAATACAGTGGAGAGTTATGGTGATATGTGGAAGGATTCAGCTTAAGCCAACAAAGTTTGCAAGCCTGCAACCCAGGAACCCACACCAAAAAATTGCTGACAGACTTGCAATGGATGACAATGAACTGTACCTATGTTTGATAGCAACAATATCCTTTCAGGACAGGAATATTCCTGGATGACAACAAACACACAAGACTTTTTTCACAACACTGAAAAAAATGCCAATCGGGACGTCTTTTTTTCCCCTTATTTCATTTGCCCCTTGCAGGTGCATGGGCAGGGGCAGGGGCAGCACCCCTTATACCTCCAAACATGAAGAAATAGGTACTAATCTTAAAACATTTCCAAGGGTTAAATGGTGAAATGTCTTTCCAATGTTAGGTAGTTGCAACTCATGAAAAATAACATGAAAATAAATTGAAGATGAAACTTTGACAAGTCCATAATTCAGTTTCAGACAGGCCAACAATTCCTCTTTCTCCAAAAGATATGAAGTAACTGACGGCCACAGTCAGGATGCCTCTTTGAAGATGAGAATATTATGTTGCCTTCCATTTACGAAACAAATAATTGATGAAAATTATATATACACAACCATCATACAAGGTCATTTCCAAGGAGGAAAATAGGCAATAAATAAAGGATAACATTATTATAGTATTTTTTGTAAATGCAGAATAATATCTCAATTAATTTCATAACAAGGTGTTCTAAAAAGATTAAAACAAGTTCCAGATTTTTCATCAAGGAATGATTTCTCCATGTTAAATATCTCTGTCATTCATGTCATGCACTTTTAAAAAAAACTGTTCAAAATGTAATGTACTTGTTTTCATGCAGATTTTAAGTTCTCAGTATAGTTTGTTGTTTTCTTCATGCAGAAATGTATAAAGATCTTGAAATCACTATAGGTTTTTTTCTTTTTCTTTTTGAAATTTAAGAAAGACATGTTTATTGAGCTGTACTTTTAGACTCACATAGTAGCAAAAATCGTTTTGGGGAAAAATCGGCAAACCAAAAGTATAAATCTTTTTGAAAAAATAAGGAAAAAATCAGCAAAAAAATGCAGAAAAAATTGGATAAAAAAAAATATAAAAAAAATTATAGAAAAAGAGACAAACTCTATTTTTTTAAAAAGCTTAAGGGCATTTCCATAGCATAGAGATATAAAGAGAAAATAAAATAAAGTTTAACCCATCAATTGTAGAAAATAGTTTTGTTGTTGTTTATATTCATATTGCTGATTACATAAGCAAAGATTTACTTAATTTTTTAAGAGTGTAGTCACCAAATACACCAAATTATTGTCTAAGTCTGAGATCAAATATTAGCTAAGTCTATGAAGTAAATGAGATCGAAAGTTAACAAAAGTTAACATAGAAATAGTAAAAGTGGAAGCCATTTTGAAGTGATCCAAGAATTTCATTCCGATTGAGGCAAGGAGTTTTGTAGAGTTAATTTAATATTTTAGAAAGCTTATCAAATCATATTCCACAATTGCAATGCTTTATATCATAGCAACAAAAATTGTTTGGGGAAAAAATCGGCAAACCAGAAGTATAAGATTTTTTGAAAAAATGGGTTAAAACATGGATTGTAAAAAATTGTAGGAAAAATAAACACAAGAAAATAGATTTTTGTTGTTTATATTCATATTGCTGATTACATAGGCAAATATTCATTTAACTTTTTGAAAAGGCAATCACCAAATACACCAAATAGTTGTGTAAGTCTGAGATCAGAGATTAACTAAGTCTGTGAAGTAGCTCAGATCAAAATTTATTAGACAAAGATCCAACAATTGTTAGGAATTTAGTAAAACTGGAAGCCATTTTGAAGTGATCCAAGACTTTCATTGTGATTGAGGTAGGGAGTTTTCTAGGGGTAGTTCAAAATTTGAGAAAGCTTATCAAATCATATTACACAGTTGCAATGCTTTATATTCCCTGATGGCAATTGGTAAGTCCTTTATATGGGGTAGAATTCAACAAAAGACATTTGTTTAGCTGAAGTAAAAGATTAGCAAGCGATTGGTTTTGGCAAATACCTAGCTTGCAACTACTATTTTAGATAGAGACAAATTTTAATGATTGTGTTAGAGGCTCTTTTATTACAACTATGTAAGCTTGTTTGTTGTCATTCAGATTTATTCATGGAGCACTTTGGATATATTATTCACATAATGAATTGTATGTCTTTGTTTGAGCACAAATTAACTATGTCAATTATAAATTAAAAATCATATATCTATATCCATATATATCATATATGTCTTCAAACGTTAAGTGTTGTGGTAGAAACACTCCATTGGTGAGGCAGCCACCAAGGTTCAAAACCCTACTGGGCCATTGATAACATTATTATAGTATTTTTTGTAAATGCGGAATAATATCTCAATTAATTTCATAATAAGGTGTTCTAAAAAGATTAAAACAAGTTCCAGATTTTTCATCAAGGAATGATTTCTCCATGTTAAATATCTCTGTCATTCATGTCGTGCACTTTTTAAAAAAACTGTTCAAAATTTAATGTACTTGTTTTCATGCAGATTTTAAGTTCTCAGTATAGTTGTTGTTTTCTTCATGCAGAAATGTATAAAGATCTTGAAATCACTATAGGTTTTTTTCTTTTTCTTTTTGAAATTTAAGAAAGACATGTTTATTGAGCTGTACTTTTAGACTCCCATAGTAGCAAAAATCGTTTTGGGGAAAAATCGGCAAACCAAAAGTATAAATCTTTTTGAAAAAATAAGGAAAAAATCAGCAAAAAAATGCAGAAAAAATTGGATAAAAAAAAATATAAAAAAAATTATAGAAAAAGAGACAAACTCTATTTTTTTAAAAAGCTTAAGGGCATTTCCATAGCATAGAGATATAAAGAGAAAATAAAATAAAGTTTAACCCATCAATTGTAGAAAATAGTTTTGTTGTTGTTTATATTCATATTGCTGATTACATAAGCAAAGATTTACTTAATTTTTTAAGAGTGTAGTCACCAAATACACCAAATTATTGTCTAAGTCTGAGATCAAATATTAGCTAAGTCTATGAAGTAAATGAGATCGAAAGTTAACAAAAGTTAACATAGAAATAGTAAAAGTGGAAGCCATTTTGAAGTGATCCAAGAATTTCATTCCGATTGAGGCAAGGAGTTTTGTAGAGTTAATTTAATATTTTAGAAAGCTTATCAAATCATATTCCACAATTGCAATGCTTTATATCATAGCAACAAAAATTGTTTGGGGAAAAAATCGGCAAACCAGAAGTATAAGATTTTTTGAAAAAATGGGTTAAAACATGGATTGTAAAAAATTGTAGGAAAAATAAACACAAGAAAATAGATTTTTGTTGTTTATATTCATATTGCTGATTACATAGGCAAATATTCATTTAACTTTTTGAAAAGGCAATCACCAAATACACCAAATAGTTGTGTAAGTCTGAGATCAGAGATTAACTAAGTCTGTGAAGTAGCTCAGATCAAAATTTATTAGACAAAGATCCAACAATTGTTAGGAATTTAGTAAAACTGGAAGCCATTTTGAAGTGATCCAAGACTTTCATTGTGATTGAGGTAGGGAGTTTTCTAGGGGTAGTTCAAAATTTGAGAAAGCTTATCAAATCATATTACACAGTTGCAATGCTTTATATTCCCTGATGGCAATTGGTAAGTCCTTTATATGGGGTAGAATTCAACAAAAGACATTTGTTTAGCTGAAGTAAAAGATTAGCAAGCGATTGGTTTTGGCAAATACCTAGCTTGCAACTACTATTTTAGATAGAGACAAATTTTAATGATTGTGTTAGAGGCTCTTTTATTACAACTATGTAAGCTTGTTTGTTGTCATTCAGATTTATTCATGGAGCACTTTGGATATATTATTCACATAATGAATTGTATGTCTTTGTTTGAGCAAAAATTAACTATGTCAATTATAAATTAAAAATCATATATCTATATCCATATATATCATATATGTCTTCAAACGTTAAGTGTTGTGGTAGAAACACTCCATTGGTGAGGCAGCCACCAAGGTTCAAAACCCTACTGGGCCATTGATAACATTATTATAGTATTTTTTGTAAATGCGGAATAATATCTCAATTAATTTCATAATAAGGTGTTCTAAAAAGATTAAAACAAGTTCCAGATTTTTCATCAAGGAATGATTTCTCCATGTTAAATATCTCTGTCATTCATGTCGTGCACTTTTTAAAAAAACTGTTCAAAATTTAATGTACTTGTTTTCATGCAGATTTTAAGTTCTCAGTATAGTTTGTTGTTTTCTTCATGCAGAAATGTATAAATATCTTGAAATCACTATAGGTTTTTTTCTTTTTCTTTTTGAAATTTAAGAAAGACATGTTTATTGAGTTGTACTTTTATAGACTCGCATAGTAGCAAAAATCGTTTGGGGGAAAAATCGGCAAACCAAAAGTATAAATCTTTTTGAAAAAATAAGGAAAAAATCAGCAAAAAAATGCAGAAAAATCGGATAAAAAAAAATATAAAAAAAATTATAGAAAAAGAGACAAACTCTATTTTTTTTAAAAGCTCAAGGGCATTTCCATAGCATAGAGATATAAAGAGAAAATAAAATAAAGTTTAACCCATCAATTGTAGAAAATAGTTTTGTTGTTGTTTATATTCATATTGTTGATTACATAAGCAAAGATTTACTTAATTTTTTAAGAGTGTAGTCACCAAATACACCAAATTATTGTCTAAGTCTGAGATCAAATATTAGCTAAGTCTATGAAGTAAATGAGATCAAAAGTTAACAAAAGTTAACAAAGAAATAGTAAAAGTGGAAGCCATTTTGAAGTGATCCAAGAATTTCATTCCGATTGAGGCAAGGAGTTTTGTAGAGTTAATTTAATATTTTAGAAAGCTTATCAAATCATATTCCACAATTACAATGCTTTATATCATAGCAACAAAAATTGTTTGGGGAAAAAATTCGGCAAACCAGAAGTATAAGATTTTTTGAAAAAATGGGTGAAAAAATGGATTGTAAAAAATTGTAGAAAAATAAACACAAGAAAATAGATTTTTGTTGTTTATATTCATATTGCTGATTACATAGGCAAATATTCATTTAACTTTTTAAAAAGGCAATCACCAAATACACCAAATAGTTGTGTAAGTTGAGATCAGAGATTAACAAAGTCTATGAAGTAGCTGAGATCAAAATTTATTAAACAAAGATCCAACAATTGTTAGGAATTTAGTAAAACTGGAAGCCATTTTGAAGTGATCCAAGACTTTCATTGTGATTGAGGTAGGGAGTTTTCTAGGGGTAGTTCAAAATTTGAGAAAGCTTATCAAATCATATTACACAGTTGCAATGCTTTATATTCCCTGATGGCAATTGGTAAGTCCTTTATATGGGGTAGAATTCAACAAAAGACATTTGTTTAGCTGAAGTAAAAGATTAGCAAGCGATTGGTTTTGGCAAATACCTAGCTTGCAACTACTATTTTAGATAGAGACAAATTTTAATGATTGTGTTAGAGGCTCTTTTATTACAACTATGTAAGCTTGTTTGTTGTCATTCAGATTTATTCATGGAGCACTTTGGATATATTATTCACATAATGAATTGTATGTCTTTGTTTGAGCAAAAATTAACTATGTCAATTATAAATTAAAAATCATATATCTATATCCATATATATCATATATGTCTTCAAACGTTAAGTGTTGTGGTAGAAACACTCCATTGGTGAGGCAGCCACCAAGGTTCAAAACCCTACTGGGCCATTGATAACATTATTATAGTATTTTTTGTAAATGCGGAATAATATCTCAATTAATTTCATAATAAGGTGTTCTAAAAAGATTAAAACAAGTTCCAGATTTTTCATCAAGGAATGATTTCTCCATGTTAAATATCTCTGTCATTCATGTCGTGCACTTTTTAAAAAAACTGTTCAAAATTTAATGTACTTGTTTTCATGCAGATTTTAAGTTCTCAGTATAGTTTGTTGTTTTCTTCATGCAGAAATGTATAAATATCTTGAAATCACTATAGGTTTTTTTCTTTTTCTTTTTGAAATTTAAGAAAGACATGTTTATTGAGTTGTACTTTTATAGACTCGCATAGTAGCAAAAATCGTTTGGGGGAAAAATCGGCAAACCAAAAGTATAAATCTTTTTGAAAAAATCAGGAAAAAATCAGCAAAAAAATGCAGAAAAATCGGATAAAAAAAAATATAAAAAAAATTATAGAAAAAGAGACAAACTCTATTTTTTTTAAAAGCTCAAGGGCATTTCCATAGCATAGAGATATAAAGAGAAAATAAAATAAAGTTTAACCCATCAATTGTAGAAAATAGTTTTGTTGTTGTTTATATTCATATTGTTGATTACATAAGCAAAGATTTACTTAATTTTTTAAGAGTGTAGTCACCAAATACACCAAATTATTGTCTAAGTCTGAGATCAAATATTAGCTAAGTCTATGAAGTAAATGAGATCAAAAGTTAACAAAAGTTAACAAAGAAATAGTAAAAGTGGAAGCCATTTTGAAGTGATCCAAGAATTTCATTCCGATTGAGGCAAGGAGTTTTGTAGAGTTAATTTAATATTTTAGAAAGCTTATCAAATCATATTCCACAATTACAATGCTTTATATCATAGCAACAAAAATTGTTTGGGGAAAAAATTCGGCAAACCAGAAGTATAAGATTTTTTGAAAAAATGGGTGAAAAAATGGATTGTAAAAAATTGTAGAAAAATAAACACAAGAAAATAGATTTTTGTTGTTTATATTCATATTGCTGATTACATAGGCAAATATTCATTTAACTTTTTAAAAAGGCAATCACCAAATACACCAAATAGTTGTGTAAGTTGAGATCAGAGATTAACAAAGTCTATGAAGTAGCTGAGATCAAAATTTATTAAACAAAGATCCAACAATTGTTAGGAATTTAGTAAAACTGGAAGCCATTTTGAAGTGATCCAAGACTTTCATTGTGATTGAGGTAGGGAGTTTTCTAGGGGTAGTTCAAAATTTGAGAAAGCTTATCAAATCATATTACACAGTTGCAATGCTTTATATTCCCTGATGGCAATTGGTAAGTCCTTTATATGGGGTAGAATTCAACAAAAGACATTTGTTTAGCTGAAGTAAAAGATTAGCAAGCGATTGGTTTTGGCAAATACCTAGCTTGCAACTACTATTTTAGATAGAGACAAATTTTAATGATTGTGTTAGAGGCTCTTTTATTACAACTATGTAAGCTTGTTTGTTGTCATTCAGATTTATTCATGGAGCACTTTGGATATATTATTCACATAATGAATTGTATGTCTTTGTTTGAGCAAAAATTAACTATGTCAATTATAAATTAAAAATCATATATCTATATCCATATATATCATATATGTCTTCAAACGTTAAGTGTTGTGGTAGAAACACTCCATTGGTGAGGCAGCCACCAAGGTTCAAAACCCTACTGGGCCATTGATAACATTATTATAGTATTTTTTGTAAATGCGGAATAATATCTCAATTAATTTCATAATAAGGTGTTCTAAAAAGATTAAAACAAGTTCCAGATTTTTCATCAAGGAATGATTTCTCCATGTTAAATATCTCTGTCATTCATGTCGTGCACTTTTTAAAAAAACTGTTCAAAATTTAATGTACTTGTTTTCATGCAGATTTTAAGTTCTCAGTATAGTTTGTTGTTTTCTTCATGTAGAAATGTATAAATATCTTGAAATCACTATAGGTTTTTTTCTTTTTCTTTTTGAAATTTAAGAAAGACATGTTTATTGAGTTGTACTTTTATAGACTCGCATAGTAGCAAAAATCGTTTGGGGGAAAAATCGGCAAACCAAAAGTATAAATCTTTTTGAAAAAATCAGGAAAAAATCAGCAAAAAAATGCAGAAAAATCGGATAAAAAAAAATATAAAAAAAATTATAGAAAAAGAGACAAACTCTATTTTTTTTAAAAGCTCAAGGGCATTTCCATAGCATAGAGATATAAAGAGAAAATAAAATAAAGTTTAACCCATCAATTGTAGAAAATAGTTTTGTTGTTGTTTATATTCATATTGTTGATTACATAAGCAAAGATTTACTTAATTTTTTAAGAGTGTAGTCACCAAATACACCAAATTATTGTCTAAGTCTGAGATCAAATATTAGCTAAGTCTATGAAGTAAATGAGATCAAAAGTTAACAAAAGTTAACAAAGAAATAGTAAAAGTGGAAGCCATTTTGAAGTGATCCAAGAATTTCATTCCGATTGAGGCAAGGAGTTTTGTAGAGTTAATTTAATATTTTAGAAAGCTTATCAAATCATATTCCACAATTACAATGCTTTATATCATAGCAACAAAAATTGTTTGGGGAAAAAATTCGGCAAACCAGAAGTATAAGATTTTTTGAAAAAATGGGTGAAAAAATGGATTGTAAAAAATTGTAGAAAAATAAACACAAGAAAATAGATTTTTGTTGTTTATATTCATATTGCTGATTACATAGGCAAATATTCATTTAACTTTTTAAAAAGGCAATCACCAAATACACCAAATAGTTGTGTAAGTTGAGATCAGAGATTAACAAAGTCTATGAAGTAGCTGAGATCAAAATTTATTAAACAAAGATCCAACAATTGTTAGGAATTTAGTAAAACTGGAAGCCATTTTGAAGTGATCCAAGACTTTCATTGTGATTGAGGTAGGGAGTTTTCTAGGGGTAGTTCAAAATTTGAGAAAGCTTATCAAATCATATTACACAGTTGCAATGCTTTATGTTCCCTAATGGTAATTGGTAAGTCTTTTATATGGGGTATAATTCAACAAAAGACATTTGTTTAGCTGAAGTAAAAGATTAGCAAGCGATTGGTTTTGGCAAATACCTAGCTTGCAACTACTATTTAAGATAGAGACAAATTTTAATGATTGTGTTAGAGGCTCTTTTATTACAACTATGTAAGCTTGTTTGTTGTCATTCAGATTTATTCATGGAGCACTTTGGATATATTATTCACATAATGAATTCTATGTCTTTGTTTGAGCAAAAATTAACTATGTCAATTATAAATTAAAAATCATATATCTATATCTATATATATCATATATGTCTTCAAACGTTAAGTGTTGTGGTAGAAACACTCCATTGGTGAGGCAGCCACCAAGGTTCAAAACCCTACTAGGCCATTGATAACATTATTATAGTATTTTTTGTAAATGCGGAATAATATCTCAATTAATTTCATAACAAGGTGTTCTAAAAAGATTAAAACAAGTTCCAGATTTTTCATCAAGGAATGATTTCTCCATGTTAAATATCTCTGTCATTCATGTCGTGCACTTTTAAGAAAAACTGTTCAAAATTTAATGTACTTGTTTTCATGCAGATTTTAAGTTCTCAGTATAGTTTGTTGTTTTCTTCATGCAGAAATGTATAAAGATCTTGAAATCACTATAGGTTTTTTTCTTTTTCTTTTTGAAATTTAAGAAAGACATATTTATTGAGCTGTACTTTTATAGACTCGCATAGTAGCAAAAATCGTTTGGGGGAAAAATTGGCAAACCAAAAGTATAAATCTTTTTGAAAAAATCAGCAAAAAAATGCAGAAAAAATCAGATTAAAAAAAACATAAAAAAATTTATAGAAAAAGAGACAAACTCTATTTTTTTTAAAAGCTTAAAGGGCATTTCCATAGCATAGAGATATAAAGAGAAAATAAAATAAAGTTTAACCCATCAATTGTAGAAAATAGTTTTGTTGTTGTTTATATTCATATTGCTGATTACATAAGCAAAGATTTACTTAATTTTTTAAGAGTGTAGTCACCAAATACACCAAATTATTGTCTAAGTCTGAGATCAAATATTAGCTAAGTCTATGAAGTAAATGAGATCAAAAGTTAACAAAAGTTAACAGAGAAATAGTAAAAGTGGAAGCCATTTTGAAGTGACCCAAGAATTTCATTCCGATTGAGGCAAGGAGTTTTGTAGAGTTAATTTAATATTTTAGAAAGTTTATCAAATCATATTCCACAATTGCAATGCTTTATATCATAGCAACAAAAATTGTTTGGGGAAAAAGTTGGCAAAGCAGAAGTATAAGATTTTTTGAAAAAATGGGTAAAAAAATGGATTGTAAAAAATTGTAGAAAAATAAACACAAGAAAATAGATTTTTGTTGTTTATATTCATATTGCTGATTACATAGGCAAATATTCATTTAACTTTTTAAAAAGGAAATCACCAAATACACCAAATAGTTGTGTAAGTCTGAGATCAAAGATTAACTAAGTCTATGAAGTAGCTGAGATCAAAATTTATTAGACAAAGATCCAACAATTGTTAGGAATTTAGTAAAACTGGAAGCCATTTTGAAGTGATCCAAGACTTTCATTGTGATTGAGGTAGGGAGTTTTCTAGGGGTAGTTCAAAATTTGAGAAAGCTTATCAAATCATATTACACAGTTGCAATGCTTTATATTCCCTAATGGCAATTAATAAGTCTTTTATATGGGGTAGAATTCAACGAAAGACATTTGTTTAGCTGAAGTAAAAGATTAGCAAGCGATTGGTTTTGGCAAATACCTAGTTTGCAACTACTATTTTAGATAGAGACAAATTTTAATGATTGTGTTAGAGGCTCTTTTATTACAACTATGTAAGCTTGTTTGTTGTCATTCAAATTTATTTCGTGGAGCACTTTGGATATATTATTCACATAATGAATTGTATGTCTTTGTTTGAGCAAAAATTAACTGTGTCAATTATAAATTAAAAATCATATATCTATATCTATATATATCATATATGTCTTCAGACGTTAAGTGTTGTGGTAGAAACACTCAATTGGTGAGGCAGCCACCAACGTTCAAAACCCTACTAGGGCATTGAGCTCGAGAGTTTTCTACCTTTGTTGGGTCATTAAAATTAGTCAAAGTCAGATTTCTTATTGCTCTGCAGAGTATTTCAAGTCATTTAAGTGGTATTCCAAACAAAATTGATGCAACCAAATATAAGTTGCCTTAAGAAAGGCAGGTTCAACAATATCGATCAAAACCAGAAAATGCTTGCATTAAATCAACATATCATAGAAACAGGAAAAGATCCAACACAGAATATCACTGACTTCTAGCAACAACTATACTCATAACTGTTGGTTGAAAATTCTGTACACTTGGGGAAATATACACAATTGTGGCTTCAAACCATAGTGTATGAGTATAAACTCTCCTAATTAAGGGAAGGCTTCACCTATCTATCTAATACTAAAACTAAAGTAGGATGGAACAACAATCTTTTTTTTTTTTCAAGAAAGCCAATATCCTTTTCTCTTCATAGAAAAGTGATAGCAATTTAATGTAAAACAACAGTAACAACTTTTGAAATAAAATAAGAGAAAGGAAATGAAGTTTCCTGAAAGCTCAAAAACTTTTGTCACTTCCTTCGGGATGGGACAACAATATTAAGCTCAAAGTCTTGGATATGTGAAGTCATATCTACCCTTTTCTATACTAATAATAACATGAACCAAATATAACAGCACAAAGTCTAAAATAACTTATTTCTTTCTACACAGAACAACAAGAACTAGTGTGAGCTCAAAGTCTCATAGCTATTTCCTATCACAAAAACTACCTCTAATCTCTCTCAAGAACAAGTGTAAGCACAAAGTCTTACAACTTCTCTCAATAGAACTTCTATTCTTACTAAAATTAATCTCCAATACATGCAGCACAAAGTCTGCAAATAAAATTTGATTAAACTCTTCAAGAAACACTTGCAAGAAAGATAATATTCAACATAAACTCAAGAATGTAGCACACAGTTTCAACACTTGAGCAATCTTTTTCTATTTCTTTCAATTCTTCAATTTACACATAAAAGCTCAAAGACTTCTTTGCTACAAATTTAGCAGAGTTTTTACTTGTTTTCTCAAAAGATCCAGATTACAATAGACCCCCTCTTGTATTTATAGGAGAGGAGTCTTGAGAAAAAGGTGGGAGGATCCCAACTAACTTGAGAAATTCTCTCAACCACCATGACTTATTCAACAACTAACTAAAACTTATTCAAAGTTACAAGTCCTATTTTAAATTGACTTGTAATTACAAAAGTGCAAGTGATGACTTGCATTTTACAAAAATGCTTTTACAAGCAAACATGTCAAGAAGGAAATTACAACTATGAAATTACAAATCTAAAAATACGAATAAGTGTTGAAAAACACTTAAGTTGCAACATGTTTAGACATGAATCCTTCGAACTTCTGAATAACTGTTCGTAGCTCAGCAATATTTGGCTCATGGGTGTTCTTGGCAACAATCATGGTCTTCACAATGGTATCATGGCACAGAAGAAGCATAGGGTTATTCTTCTCCAAAGTGGATTGGATTTCTTGCAAGAAGATTTGATGTTTCATCAAAACTTGAATTGAGGTAGCTGAAAATTGTTAACTTCTGGACTCGTTATTAATCTTCATCTATAGATCTACGAGAACTTCTTCTTCTGGTAGCAACTCCCCATTCTGATCCATGATATTGAAAGAGGCTTTCTCACAGTGAGAAACAACACCTTGGAATACTTCTACTCACAATCTCATAGTGTCATCCATATCTTCAATGAGGGATTTGAGAACGAGGGCTTTGTTCTCTAGGAGCTCTTCAAATTCTAGATACATGACCCTGGAAGGAATAATGTCATGCTCCTAAAGAATACTCAATTGTTGTTCAAGCATCTTGCACCAAATCGTCAAGCTACCTTCAACCCTTTCTAGGTCTTGTTTGAAAGTCTCATAAGCCTGATTCAACTTTCCTCCAATGGTTTCTAACTTAACCATCATTTGGAATATGTCTTTCAGCACTTTTGCACACAGATAATAAAGTTGATCCACCCAAGAGTCTAATGCTTGTACCTTTTGAGCAACTCTTTCAACTCTTTGGACTGGTTCCTGTGTACTTGTGAAAGTTGAAGGATTGATATCTTCACTGGAGGACTTGGTAATCTTTTGGATTGCTGCAACAAGTTGCACATTTTCCTCTTCTAGCTTATCCTTCTTTGCTAGAAGTTCGTCACACCGCTGCACCAATGAAGCTACAGAATGTTGAGCATCATGTTTGAATTATTCATGTGTTTGTTTGCCCAACTCCACTCTTGTAATCCTGTAATCAACAGTTTGCATTTCTTCTTGTGGCTTGTCTACATTTGGCTCAACAATTTAGGCCACCTTCATCCCATTACTATCAATTGTAACCCTTGAGATCGTCTTAGCCCTTTTGGCAACCTTGGGTTTTGATTGCTTGAGATGTTGGAAATCAAAGATGCCAGGAGAGATTTCTTGCTTCTATCTTTTAGGCGTAAAAGAACTAAGCCATGGAGGTAAAGTCATCAACTCTCCTTAAGCAACGGCTAAAAGTGAGGGAGAAATAGTTTTTGTTTGAACAACAGTTGTCATCCTGAGAGAAGTTACTATTTGAACAACTATAAATTGCTCATTAGTCAAAGGCCCTAATGACTGCATCATGAACTCATCAAAACTAGAAACAAAAGTATCAATCCCTAACAAAGGGGCATATCTAGAATTATCCTCAAAGATATTCACCAAATTCTCTTGAGGATGATCAAGAGACGGCTTTGCTGCTGAAATCGAAATGACTCTCTGAGGAGATCCACCTGCTGAAACATGAACCATAAGAACAATGGAAAAAGCATCCACATTCGCATCAAGAGATGACATAGGTAATTCCAAAGGAATCTGAGGGGGAGCTTCATGAGGTGATTCTGAAATGGATGACTCAAGAGCATTATATGATTGTAGTTCCTCCTCTGGATCTTCCGCATCAATTACATGAATATGAAGCTAATGCTTTTCTTTCCCTCAAACTGCCACTTCTTCAAGAGGAAGTACCATTGCTCTACGAACCTTCAACTTGATTCTTATACTTGAAGATGATGCACCTTCCTTGTTGTCTACTTTGATTTCAGACTTAAGTCTAACAAGTCCTGTAGAATCGTCTTCTTTTCCAACCTTGATCTTAATGCGTCTAACACCGTTACCCTTGAGCCAAGTATTGGTATTAGCTAAGATAGGCTGAAATCTATCAAGAATGGAAGTGCATTCCTTATGCGACCATTGAATTGATGGAAGTGATGCTTCATCAACTCTCTTTTCAACATATTCAGGATCAAGTACCTTTCCATCATCAATCATTCCTTCTGGAATGTTTACCAAGTTTAGGTCAACAATTTGTTCAAGAGTGAGTCTGCAATAATCCATCTTATGAACCTCCTTTTCTATACAAAGATCAACCCAAATGTCTTCTATCTGATGCACATGCATGAAGGACTTTTTGATCTTCTCCTTCATGCCTTAGTAATCAAAATCTACTCTTGTCTTGAACCTCCTAACTTTTATTTCCCACATTTTGATCTCCATGGTCTTGGCTTTGGTGGATGTAATGAGGGGAATAATGGCCAATTTTCAATGGGTTATTTGTAGAAATTCCCATTCCAACCTTATGTTTAACAGATTGATGTGCATGGACAACCGTGATCTTTCTTCCCAACTCCATAAGAATGATCTTATCGGTTGGATATCTAGGAAGCATATATGGCTGGCCGCTATAACATCCAATTCTCATGTAAGTGAAAGTTGGGAATTGAAGGAATAGGCAGCCATATTCATTCACCTTCTCCCAGGTAGAATTTGATACTCTCCCATTTTTCAATGTCTTATCAAATAGGAACATATAATGACCAAAGAAGGCATCATGGACCCTCCTAAAGTGCAATCTGCTAGGTCTCAAAGGCAATTGGTCATAATAATGTCACATCGATATAAGTGAGCGATCACCCTTGGTAGAAAGACCAAGGAAGTGTCTGAGTGATGTTGCTATATACACCAAATATGAGTTCATGTAGAACATCATGGTGGAAGGAATGCTACAAGTTGTTCACAAAGGGTATCACTGATGATTTCACCCCAACAGATGTGTTGAGACTATCTTATGAGCATGATGAACTTATACATCCATGGTTCAAAAATATTAGAATGTTCTAAACCCATCATCCTACCGAGAAGAGTGATTGTGTCTCCAATATCCCTCTTAAAATCACTACGGTACAACTTTGCCCACCTTGTAAAAGTAATCAGTGGCTCACTAATCCATCTATTGATATGACATTTGCAATATTTTTCTCTTGAAGCATAATACTCAGCTGCACTATCTTTGGAGATCTCTATGTAAATAGGTGTCGATGGTATCTTGAAAACCTTCTCAATAGTATCTACATCAAGTTGGATTATCACTTCCCCATCATCATTCCTGATAGTTCTTGTCTCTTTGTCAAAATGATTGGCACAAGCAAGAACAAACTCAGGTTCTAGGGCAGCCACCAGAAAGGAAGAAGCATGATGAATGTGGTTGTCCAACAAGAGCTGCATATTGCTATCCTTGGGATCCTCCACCCGTTTAACAAACTCTGACATGTCAACGTGCCCTATTTCCATATCTTTGATATGCTCCATGGAAATGGAAACTTGAGATGGAGAGATCTCATTTTGGTACTTATCATATTTATATTTCATCTTCTTCTGAGAGGAAGATGATGATAGACCAGTAATTGAACAAGAGACTGACACGTTGTGATGAAGATCTAGAAGTGTGAAAGCAACATTGAGATGAGCCGAATGAAACATATTTCTTCTTTTCAATGGGAAAAACTATATCCCTCTTTGAGAGGAAAATGATGAATAAATAGGAACACTTGGAAATTGGCTTTTGGTCAATTTCAGATCTTGGGAGATATGTTACAAGTATGTAAGTGAGGTAGGACATATTCACAATCGATTTTGTAAAACCCGAATGCAAGTATACTTGTAATAAGAAAAATGGAAGAATGTGTGAAAATGGAATTTTGACATGGAAAAGATAATGAGAATGGAATGTGTGAACAAGGGTAATGAATGTGGATGAAATAGGAAATAATTTTGGAAGATCGTCTCTATTTTAACCTCAAGAGAATGGAAAAAATCTTCACTTATAATCAGGTTTTTAAAACCCAAAATTGGAAAGACAAACTTTTTAACAACTTTGAAACTTGAACTTCTGGCAAAAGATGATTAAGTCTTTTCAACCAAAGGGGAAAAAACTCACTTTTCATTGTACTTGCAATCAAATTTTAAAAACTCGAAATGCAAGTAAAGAGGGAAAAATAGAAGGGGAAAGACAATGCAATCCTTAAATTATATTCAAGACTTGGAAAGAAAGGGGAAGATCTCTCTCAAACCCGAACTAAAACAAAAACAAAACATACATCTAGAATGATCAAACAACGAATGCAAACAAAAAAGAAAAAAGAAAAAAAAAACCTTACCTTGCTTAATCAAGATGCCTTTTCAAAAGATGAAACAATCCTTGAATGGAAGAACCAATTCCTTAAATAAAGAATAAAACCATAAAACTGAAACCCTTGCCACGTCCAAAGAGAAACAAGATTGCAGCAAAAATGACTTATAATATGGAGGAAGAATAGGTCAAAACCTCATGGAAAACCCATGTAGGATGAATACGAACCAAAATGTCTAAGTTCCAACTGCAAAACGTGGCAGTCCAACTCCAAATCGTGGCATTCCAAAAATGGCTTATGGAGGGAAAAACACAGTCAAAGAACAATGAAATGGAAACCATATGAGCTACAACGTGTTTCAAAAAGCATGAAATCCACCTTGAATTCAAAATGCCCCCTCATCCCATAGATTCCTCCACCAAAATCGGTTAGTAGTTGTGACAAAATTGAACTCTAAAGGGAGAAGAGCAAGTTGGGTTCTTGAGGAAAAGAAACAAGTTTAAAATGCCTTGTAAAAGGCATGTAATCGGGTTTTAGAAATCCTCTTACAAGCTTAAATTTGCTTCACTTTTCATCTCTTAGGCAAATCGGGTTTGTGAGAGAAAAGAACATGTCGAAATAACTTGTAAGAGGGAAATAAAATCCCCTTTACAAGTTTTAATGACTTAACTCAGAAAAGAACTTGCCATAGGGAAATAAAATTCCCTTTACAAGTTGACTAGAAAGAAAAATAAAACATGTAATAGGGAAATAAAATCCCCATTAGAACTTAGAATCACTTAAGTAGGATCTTTTAAAAGAAATTACAAGTTCTTTTTAACTTATAATTTTAAATTTACTTGTAATATGTCCAAAAAGTTCCTACAATGACTTAAAAGACATAAAGCAACAAGAGGGAAATAAAAAGTAAGTTACAAGTTTAAAAATTACATAAAGTGCACTTGTAATTGACTTAAAATTTCCCTACGACACTAAAACAAGAGAAAATAAAACTTGCAATCAAAGGAAAATTTCCCACTTGCAGTCAAGAAGAAAAAACCTGAAATTGAAGAAAATTCATAGGAAACGAACTCAGAATGCGATGAAATTTGAAACGTGGACTGAGGATTAAGCCAGTCCAAGGGCGAAGCAAAATTCTACCTCGAGAAGCATGCCTTAGAGTAAAAAATTTCATTTTTAACAAAATTTTTAAAGGGGTTGTCCATTTTTGTGAATACAAAAATACGGACAACAATAACATCAATAGAGACTACAAAATAGACTCGTTTAACATCTAGAAAAATAAAACCTAAATTCCTCAATAGATCACAACACTACAATTGAATCAACAATAGCTCACACAAGCTTGATGGCCAAAATGTGTGTGAAGACATGATGACATCCAAACTTCAAACTTTTCAATCAAGCTCTGAGTTCCTGCACTACCATACTCCCCTCTAGGACTTCCAAGATTTCAAATTTTATTGTAAACATTCACCTTCTCCCCTTCAACATGGAGAGCTTCTCCATGTACATATGGTGAAAAAACCTCTAATTTAAGACCAACCCTACCACTACTAGCCACCAAAGTTTTATTAATAGTGATCACCATAATTTTTCTAGACTTGATTGACTTAAAGAAAAAGCTACAAAGACAAACCACCACAAATTTTAAAGAACGTGTCAAAAAAAGGAACCGCCTCCTCAAGTTGAGTTTCATAAATCACCTAAATATGCTCTTACATGAGACACCCTAGGTAGAAGGAAATATTCCATGCATCTAAAACTCATCAACATCTTTAAGAATTTTGGAATTGAAATTCTTTGCTTGGACATTTCTACTTCTTGCATCCAATATGCTTCCTCCATTGCCTTATTTTTCTATTTGTTCAAATATTCTATGGACACTTCTCTCCTTGTTCTCTTGGTGGTTTGAAAGTCAAAGATAGTTTCAATTTATTCATTTTCTTTTTCAGGCAATTGTTGTACCCATTCTAGTTGTTTATAGGAATCTAGACTTTGATTTCCACAATTTGGCTTTTCATAATAATGATATAAATCCGCAATTGTGAAATGTCAATACTTTCAAGAAGTTTAACCTCATAGGCATTTGCTAAAATTTTCTTTAAGACCTTACATGATCCGATCTTCTTTTGTTTCAATTTGTTATAAGTTCCATGAGGAAACCACTCATTTCTCAAATATGCTAATTCAATTTCCCCAACTTGAAATTATTGCTCCCTCTTCTTATGATCCGCATGCTCCTTATACTTCATTGCACGTTTCTCCAAATTCCCTTTGAAATCCTACTGAAATTTAGTCATCACTAAGATAGGTTCTTGTTTTCCCAATACATTCAAACAAGGGCATAAAAACCCATTCGACAAGGATGGATAACTAGCAAAATGTTTTACTACTACACTTTTTCTTCTAAAGTACGCAGTATCCTTATCTATCCCCTTTGGATGGTGCTCATATACGATTTGAAAAGAAGTCTTTTTTTTATATATACTTATGTTAATTGAATTGTTATAAGAAATTTTAGCTTCTGCTAAGACCAAATCCCATTGTGTGGACTTTTTTCAACCAAACTCAACAAATTATCCAAACTCCTATTAACAAAATCCATTTGTCCATTTAGCTGAATTGAAGCTTAGCTTAATGTCCAATTTCCTCCATAACATATGCCAAAAGTGGCTCACAAAATAAGTATCTTGATTTGAGATTATGTTCTTTGGTAATCCATTGAGTCTTACTATTTCCTTAAAGGATAAATTAATAACTTGAGATTCAAAGCATAAAATATACTATTTTAAAAAATTGGTCTAGCTAAAATAAAGATTGAATTATAACCTCTTTTCACTCTTAGAAATTGCAGTCAGCCGATTGTTATGTTTGATATTATTGGTTATCCAACAATGTATTAATTGTCTAAATTAAGTTATCGTCACTCTCGAGTAGTTATAATGTTAGTTGATTGGCGATTGTGTTCCTCTTAACAACTATCTGGTCCTTTAAATATATTGTGTATGTCAAAGTAGTATGATAGAGACAAATCAATTGTAATCCTTGGCTGACCATCTCTGGTCTTCTTGATGCAGGAGCATCCCCAGTTCATAGCAATCTTGCATCAACCAAAAATGTTTTCCTTTTTGTTTGCAGTTTCAATTTTCCATTCTGTGTGCCTGGTTTTCGCTCACTGGATCCTATGGAGTTGGATTACACTTTAAGACTTGATCATCTTTCTTGCTTCCAGACCGCATCGCATTTGGATCATTTTTCGGAAAGATATCACTATTGGTTTCCTTGATAGTTTCCTGTTATCGGTTGGCAATTCTTGTTACCGGTTGCCTGGACCTATTTTGGTGATCCACTGGAACCCCTTCTGAAGCTTGCGGAGCCTTGGGCATTGATTCCGATGTTCCTTTGCATGTGACCAACCTTTTCCCATGATCTACGTTTCATCTTTGGATTTTTTGGAGGAATCTCTTGGCAGAGGCCGACCTTGTTATTTTTACACGTTAGGTATTGTTCTCGGGTTTTGATCCCTTTTGGGCTGACTAGATCCTTTGGATAGATATAATTGTAATTTCGCATTAAAATGTAATCAAGGATAGAATCAAGTAGCTAGATTGTGCATAGAAGATAGATCTTAAGATTCAAGGTCCTGATTGTGACCTATTATGTATGTTCTACTAGTCCTATGAACCGGTATGCTATAACCCGGTTGTTACCGATTGGTTGTAATCAATTTTCATGCAATAAAACAATCTATTTTGCATTGCCTCCATCATATCTTTGTGTTTCCATTGTATTTACTCTTGCTGACCGGTCTGGATTGATCTCTTTTAGGTCCCTCCTCACCAGTGACTGCTTCAAGTGGTATCAAAGTGAAGTTTCATTTCAGAGGTTGTGTGTCCTGAATTTTGCTGTAGGGTGGCGGATTGTGGATCCGACTTGTAGCTGCAAAGGACCAGCATGAATGATGGTGTGAAGAGGAGCTAGGAATGGTGGAGTGTGTGAGAATGCAGAACCTATTGTGTTGGAGATATTGCGAGGTATAGCAACCCAGTTGGAAGTCGTGGAGACATCCTAGAGAAGAGGTGGACATATTGAAGATGTAAGTGAAGATGAAGGAGAAGAAGCCCCGACAAAACAAGAAAAGCTACCGGCAATTAATCTGGATGAGGAAAAGTTTTTGAGGGTTTTGAGTAGGGTGAATACTAAACCTCATTTTATCCCACTAGAATATGATGGGAAGTTAGATTCAGATGAATTGATGGATTGGATCTCAGAGATGGAGAAGTATTTTGATTTTGAACACTGCAAAAGAGAGGAAGGTGAAATATGCCTATACCCGGTTGAAAGGTCATGCATCTCTTTGGTGGGAGCATTTACAAGTTGATAGATAGAGAAGAGTTAAAGAGAAGATTAAGACATGGGATCAGATGGTTTCTAAGTTGAAGTCAAAGTTTGTGCCAACGAATTATCAAGTGGATCTGTCCAGAAGTTGCAAAATTTGAGATAGAAGGAATCTAGTGTAAAGGAGTGCACCAAATCATTTTACAAGTTGAATATCAAATATGGACATGTTGATGATGAAATTGAACAAGTTGTGAGATATTTGAATGGATTGCAGATGTCTATACAAGATGAACTTAGCATGATCAAATTGGAGAGTGTTGAAGAGGCTTACCAGTATGCCCTAAAGGCAAAAGAGAAGTAAAACAAAAGACATGAGTAGAGGCAGAGAGTCAAAGGTGGAAGGTTTATCGGAAGAAGATTTCAAGGAGGAAGAGGATATACTAGAGGAAGAGAAACTAGTACAGATCAAAACAAGGACAAGGAGGTGAACAAAGAAGGTAATTTATATCAGAACGATGATAGAAAATTCTACTGGAGGATGGTTATCGGAATAAGAATTTTGGAAGACAAGACAAGAAGACATTTAGAGGAACCTACTCTAAGTGTGGAGGAGAAGGACATCATGCATTCGAGTGTAAGAAGACAGAAACTACGGGAAGAATAGAAGTGGTGGAAGAAAACCCCAGTAGATCAAACAATAAACTGGAAGATGGAGAACTGTTGGTGATGAGGAGAGCTTTGTGTCATACCGGAGGAGATGAAGAGCCCTTGCAGAGGAAGAATCTATCAAGACCAGATGTAGGGTATCTGTTAAGTGTTGTAAGGTTGTTATTGATAGTGGTAGTTCAGATAATATTGTTTCAGAAGAAATGGCGAATAAGCTGAAATTGGAGACATTGGAACACCCTAAGCCTTATCAGATAACATGGATTCAGGATGAACATAAGTTGTTAGTAAGTGAACAATGTTTGGTGAAATTAAAAATTGGGAATTTATCATGATGAAGTCTTGTGTGATATTATGCCTATGATTATTTCTCATATTTTTTTGCGTAAACCTTGGCAGTTTGATAGACAGGCAGTACATGATGGGAGGAAGAATACATACACTATTGTGGCCAATGGTATGAAGCAAAACTTGTTACCCTTGGAGGAACCTTTGAAGAATGAAGTCTATACAAATGATAGAATCTATTTGGTAGATGGAAGGAAATTCCTGGATGGATTGAGAAATGAGAATGCATGTTTTGTCGTAATTCCTAAGAAGACTGAGAAACAAGAACTGGAAGGAGAACACCCAGAAGAGATAAAAGATTTGCTGACAGAATATGAGTACATCATTTCAGATAATGTACTTGATGGATTGCGACCTATGAGAATTATTAGTCATTGCATGGACTTGGTTCCCAGAGCTAGTTTTCCTAACAAAGATGCACAATGATTGACACCGACAAAGAATGAAGAATTGAATAGTTAAGTGCAGGAGCAGTTGAAGAAAGTTTTGATTAGGGAAAGTTTGAGCCCTTGTGCAGTACCAAGAATATTAGCACCTAAGAAGAATGGAGAGTGGAGAATGTGTACTGATTCCAAAGAAATAAACAAGATCACAGTGAAATACCGGTTTCCTTTGCCTAGGATGGATGATATAATGGACTGTTTGAGTGGAGCAAAATAATTTACAAAGGTATATTTGAAGAGTGGATATCACTAGATCATGATTAGAGAAGGTGATGAGTGGAAGACAACATTTAAGACAAGTAAAGGACTATATGAATGGTTGGTGATGCCTTTTGGATTGACTAATGCATCAAGTACTTTCATGAGGTTGATGAATGAGGTATTGAAGAAATTCTTGGGTAAGTTTATTATTGTGTATTTGGATGACATTATGATTTTCAGTAAGACAAAATAGGAGCATTTGTTGCAGTTAAGACAAGTTTTGCAGAGATTGAGAGAAGAGAAGTTGTTGATCAATATCAAGAAGTGTACTTTCATGAAGGATGAGTTAGTCTATTTGGGATTTGTGATATCTGAGGATGGTTTGAAGATGGACCATGAGAATGTGAAAGAAATTGTTGAGTGGCCTACACCGGAAAGCATTGGAGAGGTAAGATCATTTCATGGATTGGCTAGTTTTTATCGGAATTTTATCAAAAATTTCAGTTCAATTTGTAACCCTATGATTGAGACTATGAGAGGAGATTGGAAGTAATTCAAGTGGACCACCATAGCAAACAAAATTTTTGAACATTTGAAGCAGAAAGTGACTAAGCAGCCTGTGTTGGCTTTATAGGATTTCAATAAAGTATTTCAAGTGGATTGTGATGCAAGTGGAACAACAATAGGAGCAGTCTTGAGTCAGGAAGGGAGAGTAGTAGTTTATTTTAGTGAGAAGTTGAATGATGCCGAAGGAGATATTTAGTGTATGATCAGGATTTTTATGCCATAGTTCAAGCCTTGAAGAAGTGGAGACATTACTTGTTTCCTAAGGAGTTTGTGTTGTATACAGATCATCAAGCTTTGTAGTATTTGAAGAGTCAGAGTAAGTTGAATTAGAGACATATGAGATGGGTAGAATTCTTGCAGAGTTTCACCTTTGTGTTGAAGCATAGAATTGGGAAATCTAATAAAGTTGTTGATGCATTGAGTAGGAGAAGGAATTTCCTGACAGAGATGAGAGTGACAGTATTAGGATTTGAAGATTTGAAGACCTTGTATGATGATGTCCCAAATTTTGTAGAACCTTGGAAAGCATGTAGAGAACTGGTTATGGTAGATAGAAGCAAGTGGTTGGATTTACTTCATTCAAGATGGGATGTTTATTCAGAGGAGTTCAATTGTGCATACCTAAGAGTTCTATGAGGGAAAATTTGATAAAGGAGAAACACAATGGAGGACTAGCTAGACATTTTGGCATTGACAAAACAATAGCATTGGTGAGTGAGTGGTACTTTTGGCCCCAGATTCATAAGGATGTTAAGAGATATGTGAAAATTTGTAGTGTTTGTCAAGTTGCAGAGGGTAGTAGTTAGAATGGGGGATTGTATAAACCTTTGACAGTACCAATAAGACCTTGGGAGGATATAAGCATGGATTTTGTACTTGGATTGCCTAAAAGACTAAGAGGGAATGATTTTATATTTGTGGTAGTGGATAGATTCTTGAAGATGGCTCATTTCATACCTTGTAAGAAGACATCAGATGCATTGCATGTAGTAGACCTATTTTTCAAGGAAGTGCTAAGGTTGCATGAAGTTTGTTGGCTATTTTTGGAGAACACTTTGAAATAAGATGAAGACATATTTGAAATTTAGTTCTACTTTTCATCCATAGACTGATGGACAGACATAAGTTGTTAACCAAAGTTTGGGAAACTTGTTGATATGTTTGTTGACATTTGTTCATTTGAACTAAGTCGGTAATGTGTGTTTGCTTGATGCAACCAGTATATGTCTATTGTGCATAGAGATTTGATTTATGCATGATGACTATTTTGTATGTTGTCATTGATGGCAACTATGTTTCTTTGAGTCATCTAAGTCCTACAGTTCAATCAGCTAGACTTAACCGGTAAAGTAGAGACAATTTTTATCAGAACCAGTAATTAGGACTTCAACCGGTAAATGACAAACAATGTTACATTCCAACAACTGGTACATGAAAATTATGAAGATTGAGATGATGTGGTTTTGCAGCAGCATTGAAGACTATCAAATGAAGATATGTTCATGACCACACATGTTGAATCGATTAGGTGAACAAGATTTGTTTGACAGAACATATTAGTTGATGGAGATTTAACTTACATTGATGAAAATCACTCAGATCGGTAAAATGACACAAAATTGGATTTGTTATGTTGGTGGTCGACATAACTAAAATGTACAATGCAAGATTGTCTAGATGCATTGAACCTAGGGAATTGTAACAAGGTTCTATCCGACCTTATGATGATTTTAATTGCGTGATGAGGTATGAAAGGATAGATATACATGAGCTTGATAATGTGATATATATTTAGCAAATTTTGTATCTCATAGTGCGATGATCAGAGGATTTGAGAGATGAAGTCTTTATAATGTTGTAATATTCTGAAGCGGATCTTATCAGACACAAGGTGTTATATTGAGATTATTTGTACTTGTTATCTCCCTAACAGTTGTAGCAAGAAATTCCTCTTAAAAGGTCACACCTAATAGGGTGCAGTCAGATCTTAACAGTTCCGATCATTAAATCCTCTACCTAGGTGACACATTAACTTGTGTTTGCAAATCCCAATTACTTGGGTAGCTCCTAACAGGGTTGTTCCTCACAGGCCTTTTTGTAAAGATCTTAACTGGGCTTAGACACTTATAACAAGGTGTGCCCCTAACTAGGTGTTGTAGACCTTAACTAGTCATATCTCTATATTGTAGATAGTGGATCTTGTGGGT
Organism: Cryptomeria japonica; assembly: GCF_030272615.1. NCBI lineage: Eukaryota > Viridiplantae > Streptophyta > Pinopsida > Cupressales > Cupressaceae > Cryptomeria > Cryptomeria japonica. Next base: position 651,003,490 of record NC_081410.1, read on the forward strand.
ACTAACTCCCACCGTGGTTTTTCCTATTTGGGTTTTCCATGTATAGACTCTTGTGTCATGTGGTTTATGCTTTCTGTGGTGATTGCATACTTGGTGTTATTTCTTACATGTCTATTGAGTTTTAAGTTGGTGAAATTGATATTCAGGCTTGTATTATTTTTACTATCACTAATTCACCCCCCCTCCCTCAGTGGCTTATATGTTCATCAATTGGTATCAGAGCCTAACCTCCTTAAGGTTTAACCGCTTGGAAGGGATCTCTAATCCTAAAGCAAATATGGGTGAAGGAATGAGCTATAGAGAGATGGATAGAGAACTTGTTGAAACCAAGGATGAGCTAAAAATCCTAAGAGGCAAGTATAAGACATCACTAGCTAAAAGGAAGGAACTAACCAAACAATTGTTGGAGATCTCTGACAGCATATCTTCAGATGAGGCGAACATTGATGCACTGGTTGAAGAAGTGGATAAGTTGAATGGTGAGAACACTAACCTGAGAAGAGAGCTGGAAGAACTTACAATCCGGATGAGTGAGGAACTTGAAGCTAGAAGAAAGGCTAAGGATCAGATCCAAGATAAAGAGCATGAAATATTTAAGATCAACCAGGAGAATGCAACTTTGTATGAACATTGGCATGAGGAGAAAGAAGAAAAATAATCATTACAGTCAGATCTTGAAATGGAAATGTCTCTTAGAGAGACCCTCATGAAAAGAAATGAAGATCTTACAAAGGAACTTGTTGAGGCCAATGAGAAGCTTGATAAATTCAACAAGAGCTTCTCTATGCTAGATGAACAGCTCCAATCTCAGAGGATAAAAGGTGATACATCTGGGTTTGGATACAATACATCTGAGAAGGGAGAACCTTTCGATACCAAGAGCAACATGTATGAAGGTAAAACTGCTCCTAAGGCTCAGAAGCCTACTGGTAAGAAAGCTTACAAACCTGTTTGCTTTAACTATCATAAACCAAGACATACTACTAATGTTTGTGGAAGAAGATTTGATGCTAATACTGGTTATAGACCTAATACTAGATATGTGCCTAGGAGATTTGAAGGTTATTGTTATACATGCAACATATATGGGGATAGATCAGTTGAATGCGGATATGGAGAAAAAAATCCAGCACCTCACATGGACCTAAGACCTACTGGTGATTGGAGAAGGAATTTCACTGACCGGAGGAACACAAATTGGCAAAGACCCTATGTTAACCGGGCTAGTCCTTATGAGATGGAAAAGAGAGTCAATGTGATTTGTTCAATCTGCAACAATTTTGGACATGTGGCAATGAAATGTAGAAGAAGAACAGGTAGAGGCAACTCAAGACCTTGGAGAGCATCTGGAATGGCATGTTATCATTGCAACAAACTGGGACACATTGCCAAGTTTTGCAGAACACAGAAGAACCAACTGGTGAACCATCCTGTGGACCACAAAGGAAAGCAGAAGGTTGATATTGATGAAACCAGAGCAGATATGGGTAAGACTTGGAAGAAGAAGAGTGATGGAAAACCATTTGAGGAATCAGATTCTTCACTGAATGTGGAGAATCCATCTCCGGCGAACTAAGTTGTATCTACAACTTGGAGTGAGCTTATTGTCAAATCTTGAGTTGAACCCCTAGATGATGTACTATAAGTTAAATCTGCATATTCTAATGCATTTTGATGTTTTGATGTGTTTTTGGATCATAACTGGTAAATATCATTGAGTTATTGCTATTGGTAATATGCTTTAGAGTATTTTAAGGTGTTTTAGGGTTTTGTCGGTAAATGCATTTATTGCAATAGTTAAAGTACAAATAAATAGAACTTTTTTAATTTCATTTGTCAATTTATGTCTTGAGAAATTTTAGCGAAGTGAGCAGAACAGAGATAAGTTTGTGCAAGCAGCATTCAGACCATTTACCAGCAATCTGAGGCAATCGAAGTAAAGATTGAATCAGTGATCGAGTATTGAAAGTTTTTTATGGTTGGAAACCCTAGTACCGAAGCAGAAGAGGTATTTATCTGAGAAATTCTACTATTTTCTTGGTGATTTGCATATTTGAAATGGATACACCTCATCTCATCGATGTAACCGAGAGGGCAAGACCAGAATTCAAATGACATCGATACAAGTAGGAGGAAACTAACCCTATCGGTGCCCTATCCGGTGTACCGAATGGTGTTTTGCATGTAGAGGATGTAAGATGCTTTTATGACTACAAACCTTAAGACTTGGGAGTTGCAATTATTTATGAGAAATATAGATCTCTATGTAATGAATAGGGAAGATTGAAAGAACAGTTCAGAAGCATAGCCGATAAAGATTTTCATCATGCGATCAATTTCATTGATGATTTTGATGATGAGCTGGTAAGATTTGTTTTGAGCCGCATTTATGATCATTTCATGTAGTTTCCATGTAACCAGTTTCTACTTAGTCGGTGAAGTCCATTGCTTAGGTATGTACCTAAGGATTATGTTGAGAAGTTAATTGGATCTAGATGGGATAGAAGAGCCATGACTGTGAATGATATTAATGATATTACTATTAAATTTTCATCTATGGTGATTGGCTATAGAATTTTCTATTCAAGCAGAATGAACAGTATACCGGCAGCGACAATTCACACTGCATGTCGGATGATTAAGGAAAATATGGACTATGACTTGACCGAAGCTCTAAGGAGTTAATTAGTGGAAAATTTGGAAGCAGTCAAGAAGGACAATAAGATTAGATTTAAGTTTGGACAGATTATCATGGGCTTGTTCTTTTATTTCCAAAACTTTTTCCTTGGTATTGGTGATGTACAATGGATAACCGAGACACCTACTATATTGCAGATGAAGAACAACATTAGGATGTTGAAAAACAAGTTTGATGATATTTCAATGGGATATTTTAAGAAATTTCAGAAGGAAATGCATCCTAGGGAATACATACCAATAGAGGTAGTCAATCGGTATGAGGTTTCTATCTGTTTTATGTTTGACAAATACATGCTTGATGGAAGTTGTTATTCCCAGGACCACATGGGTAATTTCCATGGATTATGAAGTAGATAAAGATCTACTTGTTGCTTATGCTGATCATTTGTTAGCTCAACCGGTCGATACCACCACTGAGAGGTTTGGAACCTACAAGGAGAAACTACTGAAAGTGCACTCTAAATTACAACAACTAGTGATAGAAAAGAAAGTAAGGAAAGAGCTTGAGGCCTTTGTTGAGTAGGACAGATTCACAAAAGAATAGATAGCTGCAGCAAGAGCCAAATATGAGGCTCAACAAGGTCGAACTTCCAATGTACCAACTAGTACCTCCACTGGTAAGACCAGAGCAACCAAAGAAGATGAGAAGAAGAAAGCAGAAGAACCTAAGGTGAAGCCTGCTGAATCCCAAAGAGGGAAACCCTCTAAAATACAATTCTGAAGGAAAGGTAAAAATGTTGAACCTCATGTTGTGCCTGCCCAAATCGGAAAAAGAAAGAGGGAGAAATCTCACAAACCGGTGACATATATAGAGGAAATAGAATCATAAGAAGATAAGAGAGCACTAAGGGCAAGTGCTAAGAAGAAGACTATTCTAAAAGGTAAAGAAACTACGAAAATATTGACACTTGAAGATTCTTTCACTAGAATGGTTAGAATTATTAAGGAGTATGGTATTTACAAAGGTTTAAACATACTTTTTACTCATTTGTCTAAAAGTCAACGAAGGGAGATTGAAGATGCAGTCATCTTCAGTATGCACAAGTTTAGTTGAGCCCTCATTTAATTACAAGGGCAAATTCCAAATTCCTTATATAATTTGATTGATGCTAGGTGGCAAGGGGAAATTAGCCAAGATAAAGAATTTATTGATTATACACTTAAACACTTGCAAATGAAGAGGAAATTGAACAGATAAAGGATAATACAAAAGCATTGTTCAAATCAAAGAAGAGATTAACAAGAATGCTTGTTGGAGAGACCAAATCAGTTCAAAAGGAGACTGAGATTTTGGTGAAAAGGGTTTTAGGTCTCATTCCCAATGAAGAAGAGGAGAAAGATGAAGTAATTGAGGATATTAATCCTGATAATCCTAACTCAAAATAACTTCCTGAAGGTGTAAAGATCATAGACTTTGAACTGGACAACAAGTATATGCAAGATGATCCTATGTATAGTGAACCTATAGATTAAACAGATGATGATACCGGTGATGTTGATAATGTTGCTAACACTGCTGACAATGTAGATGTTTTTGAAGTTGATGTACAAATGTTTGATACTCAACAGGAACAGGTTGAGAACAAAGGAGAAGAGAAAGAAGCAGACAAAAGCTCAACTGAGCAACCGGGTAATGCACAGTCAACGACAACTCAAACTACACCAGTCAATGTAAGTGCAAATGCAAATGTAAATGTTGCTACTGAGGATAATCAGAAGGATTCAGTTGATAAGGAAGAGGAAGCACCAGTGAAAGAACAAACTTTTGAAAATCAGCAATCAGTCAAAGACACCACTAAGAGGAGACAAAAAAAGATAAGGAGGAAGAGAAGAAAATGAAGAAGGTGGAAGAGGAGATGAGAACAAAAGAAATAAAAACAACTCCTAAGTTACCTCCTGAATACAAACTAAAGAAAACAATAGTTGATGATGATGATGATGACTTTGTGAGCATAAAAGGTCCTATTAATATGGACAATTTGAGTTCTTTAGAGTTAATGGAGATTGCTACTGCAATGCAATCTTGGGCACAAAAGAAAAGATTGAAGGAACAACAAAAAGAAGAAGAGACTGCTATTTTGTCAAGTCTCCTACCAGAGACTGATACAGAACATTTGGCTTCCCCTATTGTCAAACTTGGATAGTTAGTTGTTAGTGTTGGTGAACAACTTAAAACCCTTCAAGAAGCTGCATACAATTCTGTTGAAAAGGACTACAAGAAGAAAAAGGGGAGAATAGTTAATGGTTGAGATTGATAAAGGTAAAGTAGCCTTAATGATGAATAAAGACTTGTTGAAGACTAGATTGGAAATTGGCTGTAAGATTTTGGCTAATATTTCCCAATTTTCACTATTTTGTGCAGACTTGAGAAAGAAGAGAGCTAATACTAAGAAGGAAATACAAAAGTTAAGTGAAACTTTCATACCAGTACAAGACTCAGTGAGTTGTTGATCTACAACACCAATTAGAGCTTTGTGAACATGAGCAAGTGAAATGGGTCAGATCACTGAAAGAACTCCAGATTCAACTACTTCCAAAAGTAGATATTCTTCAGAGAGCATTGAAGGAGTCAGAGGCAATTTTGGATACTTCTGAGATGAGTACAATTGACGCTATCAAGGAGTTTACAACACAGGTCTTGACACATGTTGAGATTACTGAGACACTGTTGGAAACATGGGACAATGATCTTAAATAGTTGAAATTTCATTATAGTGATAATTTCTTGAGAATTGCATTGTAAAGACCTTAACACTTTTATTTCTTTATATACATGTAGTTTTGCTGACCAATTTTGATATGTATGTATTTTACTTCTTTATTTGGCATTGTTGTCAAAGGGGGAGTAGAAATAATTAAGGGTCCAGTCAAAAGAAATAGTTAAGAGTCTAGTCAAAATTTTGTATATTTTGTATGTACTGTTAAGGGAGAGTAATGATTTCATTTTTGTAACAGAATGCAATTGCTGAGGGGGAATGTATGCCATGAAGTCTTTTATTTTGTTTTGCACACTTGGTTGACAAAATTTTCCTAAGTATTTCCATCAATGCCAAAGGGGGAGATTGTTGGAATTTGTTCATTTGAACTAAACTGGTAATGTGTGTTTGCTTGATGCAACCGGTATATGTTTGTTGTACATCAAGATTTGATTTATGTATGATGACTATTTTGTATGTTGTCATTGATGGCAATTATGTTTCTTTGAGTCATCTAAGTCCTACAGTTCAATCGGATAGACTTAACTGGTAAAGCAAAGACATTTTTATCAGAACCGATAATTAGGACTTCAACCGGTAAATGATAGACAATGTTACATTCTGACAACCGGTACATGAAAATCATGAAGATTGATATGACGTGGTTTTGCAGAAGCATCAAAGACTATTAGATGAAGATATGTTCATGACCAAATGTGTTGAATCGATCAAGTGAACAAGATTTGTTTGACATAATAGATTAGTTGATGGAGACTTAACCGGTAGTGATGAAAATCACTCAAATCGGTAAAACGACACATAATTGGATTTGTTATGTCGATGGCCGACATAACTAAAGCGTACAATGCAAGATTGTCTAGATGCATTGAACCTGGGGAATTGTAACAAGGTTCTAGCTGACCTTATGATGATTTTAATTGTGTGATGAGGTATAAAAGGATAGATATACATAAGCTTGATAGTGTGATATATGATGAGCGAATTTTGTATTTCTCATAGTGTGATGATCAAAGGAGTTGAGAGATGAAGTCTTTGTGATGTTGTAATGTTCTAAAGTGGATCTTATCAGACACAGAAGGTGTTATACTGAGATGATTTATACTTGTTGTCTCCCTAACAGTTGTAGCAAGAAAATCCTCTTACAAGGTCACTCCTAACAGGGTGCAGTCAGATCCTAATAGTTCTTATCATTAAATCCTCTAACCAGGTGACACATTAACTTGTGTTTGTGAATCCTAGTTACTTGGGTAGCTCCTAATAGGGCTGGTCCTCATAGTCCTTTGTAAAGCTCTTAACCGGGCTTAGACACTTCTAACAGGGTGTACCCCTAATCGGGTGTTGTAGACCTTAACCAGTCAGATCTCTATACTGTAGATAATGGATCTTGTGGGTACTAACTCCCACCATGGTTTTTCCCATTTGGGTTTTCCACGTATAAACTCTTGTGTCATGTGGTTTATTCTTTGTGTGGTGATTGCATACTTGGTGTTATTTCTTACATGTCTATTGAGTTTTAAGTTGGTGATATTCAAATTTGTATTGTTTTTACTATCACTAATTCACCCCCCCTCTCAGTGTCTTATAAGTTCATCAATGTTTAGTGGGAGATAAAACCAGAAGTTGGGATTTGATCCTTGCACAAGCAGAGTTTGCCTACAACAATTCAGTGAATAGAAGTACCTGAAAAACACCTTTTGAGATTGTTACTGGATTGCATCTTAGAGGTATATCAGAATTAAGAGATATTAGCAGTGAAGACCAAAGAAGTTAAAAAATAGAAGACTTTACAGATCACATTACGGCATTGCATATTCAGGTTAAGAAGCATTTGGAATACATGAACAACAAGTATAAGGAGAAGGTAGATGGGAAGAGGAGACATAAGGAATTTGAAGTTGGAAATGAAGTGATGGTATATCTAAGAAAAGAGAGATTCCTAGTTGGAACCTATAACAAGTTATAGATGAAGAGGTTTGGAACTTGCAGGATTTTGAGGGAGTTCAGTTTTGGAAATGCATATGAAGTGGAGTTACCAGATAGTTTAAGTATTTCACTTGTGTTTAACATTGCAGATCTTCATGAGTATCATGAACTAGAATTCAGTGAGAATAGTGTTGCAGACTTGGAGAAACAGTTACCCTAGAAGGAACTAGATTAGATTGAAGAGATTTTGGACAGTAGGATTGGGTGTAGTACCCGGAGCAGTCAGTGCAAGGAATATCTTGTGAAGTGGAAGGACAGACCAGTTGAAGATTCATCTTGGATCTCTCAAGCAGAGGGAGACTGCCTTGGTTTCCCTCTGACCCAAGCAAAGTGAGAGGCTCACTTTTTCAATAACCCCTGATGTCTGATGCAGGAGCATCCTCAGTTCATAGCAATCTTGCATCAACCAAAAACATTTTCCTTTATGTTTTGCTTTCTGTTTGAAATTTCAGTTTTCCTTTCTGTGTGTCTCGATTTTGGCTCACTAGATCCTATGGAGTTAGATTCTACTTGAAGACTTGATCATCTTTCTTGCTTCCAAAATGCATCAAATTTGGATCATTTTCCAGCAAGATATCACTATTGGTTTTCTTGATAATTTCTTGTTACTGGTTGCTTGGACCTATTTTGGTGATCTACCGGAACCCCTTCCGAAGCTTGTGAAGCCTTGGGTGTTGATTCTGATGTTCCTTGGTGTGTGACCGACCTTTTCCCACAATCTACATTTCATCCTTTGGATTTTTCGGAGGAATCTCTTAGCGGAGGCCGACCTTGTTTTTTTTACACATTAGGTCTTGTTCTTTGGGTTTTGATCCCTTTTGGGCGGACTGGATCCTTTGGATCAATTTATATAATTGTAATTGCACATTAAAATATATTCAAGGAGATAATTAAGTAGCTAGATTGTGCATAGAAGATAGATCTCAAGATTCAAGGTCCTGGTTGTGACCTATTATGTATGTTCTACTAGGCCTGTGAGCCGGTATGTTGTAACCTGGTTGTTACCGTTTGGTTGTAATCAATTTTCATGCAATAAAACAATCTGTTCTACATTGCCTCCATCATATCTTTGTGTTTCCATTGTGTTTACTCTTGCGGACCAGTACGGATTGATCTCTTTGAGGTCCCTCCTCACCGGCGACTGCTTCACTTATTCTCTTTAATAATTTCATGTGTGAATAAAGATATATTTTTACTCTTGTATCTGGTATGCATTGTCATATATATTGTTATTTCTTGTATTTAATTTATCAAATATAGTAGTAAACATTTGGTATAGTTGCCTTAAACAAAATCGGGTCAGATTTGAGTGATTCATGCCCTCAAATCCCTATAAAGGTGAGAAGAGGCTAGAGGGTGGTCAAGAACAAACAATCAAGTGATCTCTAGGGATCGTAGATTGGTAAAGATCAAGCGATCTCTAAGGATCGTAGAACAAATAGAATTTAGAAGAAGACTATAAGAAACATTTGACGAAAATCCAGTCAGACAATCCGATAATTTGTTTGTATAGTCAATGTCAGACGAGGACTATGAAGAGAGAAATCCTGAACTCAGACATATTGAAGAGGGAAATCCTGAAGTCAGACATATTTCATCACCTATCCATCTCAAGGAAATACAAATTGGAGGATCCAAACCACATACCCTTGGACGAAGGGAGCATAGGAACAAGTCAAAGTTTGAAAGTACCCAGAGTGTTGGGGTCACTTAAGGAAAACATATAGAGGACGTGTTGGCGGGTGTTTTGTGACACTATCCAACATAGAATAAAAAAAACTAAGTATTTTATCCCCTCTTGAATAAGGAAAACTCAAATGCTAAAGATGTGATCAAATAAGGTTACCCCAAGGCTCCTACTGTCAAGTCTTGACATGCAATGTATAGTCTCAGTGAAATGATGTGATATTATTGGTATCACAAAGGGACTTGCACTTCTACAAAGTTGGAACTTTGAACATCTATCATGGAAATCTAAGGGATGTTTTCCTTCCTGAACTAACTCAAACTCTTCGAACAAAAGGACAAAATGATAAGGGTTAGAGAAACTAAGCTAAGATCCTAAAGACAATGATGATAATGGATAGTATTTTAGATAGACAAATTCCCTAAATCAAGCTTTGATTTGTCATGATAACTTCACAAAATCGATGTGATCTCCTAAGGTAGTGAAATATTATCATATTGTAAACATCCATCCAAATACGCAATGCTGGTGCAATCCAACTGAATGTCCAAAATCAAGTTATTGCCAAAATGAGGTTTAGACTAACCATACACTGTGATTTTCAATCAACAAACTACAAATGGTATGAACCAAGGAATTCATCAAATATATTTACATTTCTCCATTAAAAACAATGAACTTTAACTAAATATTGAGAAGTAGAAACCATGCAAAATGTTGAAACTCCATATAAATGTTCACCATATCTTTAATGAAAAATATGCATTTATTCTAGGATAGCCTTGGCAACAATTTCTAACCTCCACCTTATTACTATTACTATTACTACTACCACTATTTCTATTAACCTTTATAAATGGAAAGGTGAATCCTTATATAGACCTTGAGCTACAAAATGAATGACCTAGATTGATTCTAAGTCAATGGCAAAGATTATTCAATGAAACCCTAAGGCGGGGTTAGTTATAACTAACACCTCATACATTTAATGACATCCAATGATAAAATTAAAGGTCTTTGAATACATATCCTTTTTAGAGAAAGGATTACTAAAGAAAAGTTGTAATATCTTATTTAATGCCTCCTACACGTCCATATCCTCTTTTTTGGATGAGTCGGGTTCAATGAATTTGGACATATTGACCTTGGGTTATTTTATTGGTGGATATGAGTAGGTGCCACCTCATTTTTTATATTTTGTGAAGTCTCTCCTTTCTTTCCCTAGCCCCTTGTTTCAACTCCACTGCTATATCATTATAAAGAAGTCTTTGCATCTCCAAAAATATCTCTTGATACTCAACATCATCCAATTTTTTAATTCAACTTGTCTTCTTCAAAATGTATTCCTTGTCCTATTCTTTCGCATTTCCATCTCCATCTTGATCATATTCCTTCTTGGATATCCTTGATCTTGACCTCCTTGTCATAGTTGCATTCTTCTATTGTGATGTCCTTCTTTGTCACCATCTTGAATATCTTGATCTTGACTTCTTTCATGTTGTTGGGATATCATTTTCCATCATTCTCCATCATCTTCCTTGCATCATCTAAAAAAGAAAGAGAATTCTTGGATTAAAGTTATGGATAAACATTTTTATCAATTCTAGGTTTTGGAATCCCTTGAGTGAAATGCCAAAAAATTATGAAAAGAAAATGAAAATTCAAAATCTTACACTTCTAATTTGATTGAAGAACTCTAAAAAGAATTTTCATAAAAATTGATCTTCAAAATGGAATTGTGAAACAAAATTTATCCTAAAGAACAAAATCATTTGGAATTTCAAAGTGATATCAAGGATTTACAAAAATTTATTCATAAGATGCTTTACAAGCCCTTCTAAAACCCCTATTTTTTTCCCCCAAATTTTCCAAAAACTTAATCTTTAAAGAATTTTTATTTTTCTTCCAATAGTCTAGAAATAATACTCTTGACTTGAAATTTTTTGTCATGATGATGTTTCCTTTTGCCTTGAAATCTAGAAATGCTCAATTTGTGATCAGATTCGATCAAATTTGCATGTAAATTACTTGGATTTCTTTAACAAATGGCCTCTCTTAGTTGCTTTTTATTTGATCTTTGATAAAATTTGGCCTCTTCTACTATAATTCACTCCTTCTCTACTATGAAATTGTTTTAAATTGAATTGAAGTTTGGAGATGACCCCTTTTACCTTCCCTTTATAAGCACTCATATAGCAATTCCTTCTTTTGATAAGGGTCTTCTATAGAAGACGGTTCCTTATCTTTTTCAAAATTTTCTTTTAAAATTTGTGGTGTGATTTCATGTTTCCCGCTCTAGGTCGGCCCTCCTTTCATGTTGATATTTTTCTTGTTCTTGTCATAAGAAACTTGACTTTTCACTAAAAAATTCATCATCCTAGGCAAAATTTTACTTTTCATAGCATGATTTTGTCAAAATATTGGGGTGGAATTTTACTTGATGCTTACAACTTCAAGTGAAACTTAAAGAAATTTTGCTTGTCATAGCATGATTTTGTCAAAATATTAGGGTGGAATTTTACTTGATGCTTACAACTTCAAGCAAAACTTCAAGGTCATCTCACAATTTGCAACAGAAGTGCATGTGATGTTTGCAATTTCAAGTAGAATTTCAAGGCTGTCTTACAATACTAGGGAGAAATGCAAGGGTGTTCTACAAATTTGGATGGGAATGCAAGGTGGACTTGCAATTTGAAGCAGAATTTTATGTCTCACTTGCAATTTTCTTACACAAATTTCTTCTCCTTGCAATAATTTTCCTCTCTTGGAATGATTTTCTTGACAATTTATTGTATGAAGTTGGTCATCTCATTGTGTTTTCCCTTATTTATCCTCTTTTTTGTGGCATAAATTTAACCTAGGAATCGACGATTCCAACATGTCCATGGATTTCCAATTGGAAATCCATGATGTACGTGGAATTTTCTTTGACTTAGCTTTGGATTTATTGGATTTTCCTTCTTTTGATCTTCGATTTTCATTATCTCAACTTTGGAATTTTTTACTCGACCTACCCATTCCCAACTTGAACCTGACTAGGTCATTGCACTCTAGGTGCATTCACTCAACAAGGATTTTGGGACTCTCATTGATACTTATAGAATTTTGACAAAGGGAAGTGAAATTGTCTCCTTATTCCGAGGGTTGTCCATACCCACGTTCAAGTTGATAGGGACCTTTCTACCTTCTCTCAATAGATAGGAGACCAAACTATTACCAAACTAAGCAATACTAAGCAAAACAACTAAGATAACAAGAAACAAGAGGGGTCCCATTTGCAATGGGGCATGTGTGTTTACGAAACAACATTAGCGCCAATTCAAAAAAATATACCTGAACAGTTCAAACATAAAGACCCATTTCGCACTCAAAACCTCTAGATAATTCTTTCCAACCTATCAACCAACTAGAGAATGCACTCAAAAGGGAAGAAAAATCACAAACTAGATCATAGTAGTTTATCTTTTTATTATTCAAGTGTGTGCAAATGTGTTTATTCCATCTCACAAGACCATTGAAATTTTTAAAATCCATCATGACAATCTATGTGAATAGTCCTACCAAAAGCAACTTGGAACTTGCCTCGATGTCAGTCAGACATCCATAGCCCCAACGAGTTTATCATTGTAATTCCCAGGAATATTGTTCTGACAATTTTTGTGCCAACCTTAGCCATGCAGATAATTGATTTGAGAAATTATCAAGGCCTAAAACCCTATGTGTTTTTCTCAATGGCTAAAACCTCACGTGTTTTCTACAAGGCCTAAAAACCCTAAACCTTGAAGGCATTTTTGCCTTAGTCATTTTCTCAACCTTCTTTTTTCAGCCTTGTCCTATTTTTTTGTTGACCAATGCAGGCCGTCATTTCACTTAAGGCCATCGGTTGGAGGGGGGTTTATTCATTCTTTTACTGGCCCTATTTTCCCTGCTACCAGTTGGTGGAGGGTTTTTGTGGTTTCACGACAGTCAAAGACAATGCTACAACCTAGGCTATGAAATAATGATGTGATCGCTAAGATTTTGAAAGATTTTATCGCAATTTCGTGATGGTCAAGGTTGACCGCTAGGTCAGGGCTGTGATATTGCGATGACCAGTGGTGGGGTTCAAAAGATGTTATCACAGGGTCATAGTGGTTAAGGTTAACCATCACTTGACTCTTGGGGTATTGTGAAAGGTCATTGGTGGTAAGAAAGGATGTTATCGCAAAACTATGGCCTTCAGGGTGCAACAATTATTTTACACTACGATATTGTGATAATCGTGGCAGTGGTCGAGTGATGTCGCATCACATTATAGAAATGATTAAGGAGTATGTATAATCATTGGCTACGATATTATGAAAGTTTGTTTCGTTGGTGGGGCTAGCATGTTCTCTAGGCACCATCTCAACCATCCATCTATGCACAAGGGTATGTGATCGAGTGACTCATTTTCAAACATAGAGTGAACGTTGAAATTCAAACTGCTGCCTGGGGTAGTTGCCGACTTAATTGGTTGAAAATCAATTTCTGACCTCGTTGGTGACCCAAATCGGATCCAATCTCACTCCAACCACTCTTAGAGGCCAAGGGATGATTGTCATTACTCTTCCATAGTTTATACAAACATTTCTCTCAGCTTCTCATACCCATTTATTACATACAACAGACTTTTGGGTCTCACACGGGACCTTAGACGCTATCCCAATGCAGGGGCTTCCCTTTTTTCAAGGATTGTTGTCATTTCCCAGTTCTACGAGATATTTTTAGGCACACAACATCAAATCAGTCAAGTCTGATATGATTTTCTCTTCCTTTGTAGCCTAACCCTAGTTAGTTAGGGTTTCTGAACTCAATGTTCCATCTTATTCTCTTGCAAAATTCTATGATTTCTACAACTATAATTTCATTTCCTTCATGTTAATAAATTATCTATTTTACCTTATCTTAGTTGTCGAATACATTGTGTGTTGTTCACCTTTTATTTGATAGTCTTTCTTATGTTGTATCTAGATTTTAGTTTGTGTTAAATGTGCTTGCTATGTTGTTTGTGGATATTTCTCAATCCCTCTCAACATAAGTTAGGTTCTAACCTTTCTATCTTTCTTTGGAGATAATAGATAGATTGAGATTTGTGTATGTCCTTGGGTGGTTTATTGATGTTTTGTGCATACACAAGAAAGAAAAGAAACATATTTCAATCTAGGTGAATCACTCTTCATTTCCCTTTCAGCATTCCTTCTCTATTTTCCCTTATAGATCAATAGAATAGGTTTTTTTTCATGTTGGGTTGGTCCAACACTACACTCTGATTGGAAAGGAAGTTGGCCTTCTCCGAAGATTCAACCTCACATGCGCAAGGTCCCACACTTGGAGGTTATTTCCATATTTCACAAGGTTGTTGAGCATTAGTGTTTAACAAGGGTGCAAACTACACATTGTTCCATTGCCAGTCAAGCATCCATAGCCCAAATGGAAATATTCGCATCTTCCCAAAGCCAAAATAGTTGATATTTATTTTCATTTTTGTCTCTTTCCCCTCTTTTTTTAATACTTCTTTACTCACATTTTTTGCATTTTGGCTCATAAGCGGTGAAGCTCATAATGGGTTTGATAAGTACAATGGTGTTGAAGTAGGATTTAGGATTCTTTCCTATCCATGACTTCTCCTAATAAATTGCAATGAATTAGATAAATTTAATTGTGTGAAAGATATAATAATCGTAAGATTTCAGTATCAAGATGGTAAAATATTCCCTTCCTAGTCAAGGACAAATCCTAGCCAAATGATAAAGTTAGAGAGAACCAACTTCAGATTCTAAAGCACTTCATAAATATTTGCTCAAGAAATGAACTAGACATAAAATCAAAATCATGCCAGTGTATGCCAAAACATAACAACCTTCTCAGAAAAAAAGTTTCTACAAAGGAAACTAAAATTACCCAAAACTAACACTAATGCAAACTAAAATTTATGGATGTATTTGTTCATTCAAAGCCCACCAAAGCTGAAGAATATCAACTTGAATATAATCTTGACCAGAAGAAATATGAAATTGTTGCCTATCCATTGAGATTGTTTTTGGATTTCTTTTGGGGGGGTTTTCAAAATTATCTTTTTTTTTTCGATTTTTCAAGATATTAAAAGAGATCTAACATATCTCAATTTTAATTCTTGAAAGCTCATACTAGTTCCAACTTGTTGTATATTTCAACATGAACAACCCTCCTAGTACCAATTCTATTGATGGATGTTTTGTGAATCTCCAACATATAATTAAATACACTAAGTATTATATCCTCTCTTGAATATAGAAACCTTAAATGCTAAAGACAATGATCAAATAAGGTTACTAGAAGGTTCCTACTATTAGATCTTGATGTTTAATGGATAGTCTCAGTGAAAAATTTGATATTGTCAGTATCACAAAGGGACTTATACTTATAAAAATCCAGAACTTTAAACATATGTTATGGAAATCTAAGTGATGCTTTCCTCCTAAGCTAACTCAATCTCTTCAAACAAAGGGAAAAAATGATAAGGGTTAGAGAAACTAAGCTAAGATCCTAAGAACAATCATGATAATGGATAGTGTTTTAGATAGACAAATTTCTTAAATCAATATTTTCTTTACCATGATAACAATAAATACACAAAAGTAATGCGATCTCCGAAGGCATTAAAATATTTTCATAATGTAAACATCCATCCAAATACCCAATGTTGGCCAATCCAAATGAACATCCACAATCAAACTATTGCCAAAATGAGGTTTAGACTAACCATACACTACAATTTGCAATAAACAAACTACAAATGGTATGAACCAAGGAGTACATCAAATATCTTCACATTTCTCCATTAAAATCAGAACTTTAACTAAATATTGAGAAGTAGAAACCATGAAAAATGTTGAAACTTCATACAAAAGTTCACCAAATCTTCAATGAAAAATATGTATTTATTCCAGCTTAGTCTTGGTAACAAATCTTAATCTCCTCACTACTACTACCACTATTGCTATTAACCTTTATAAATGAAAAGGCTAAGCCTTATATAGACCTTAACTTACAAAATTAAGGGCCCATATTGATTCTAAATCAATGGCCAAGATTATCAATGAAACCCTGAGGTGGGCTTAGTTATAACTAACACCTCATACATTTAATGCCATCCAATAAAAAAATTGGAAGCCATTGAATATATATCCTTTTTAGATAAAGGATCACTGAAAAAATGTTGTAATATCTTATTTAATGCCTCCTACATGTCCATCTCATCTTATTTGGATGAGTCAGATTTGATGAATTTGGACATGTCAAACATGAATTATTTGATTAGTGGAGGTGAGTAGGCGTCACCTCAATTTGCATGTTTTGCAAAGTTTCTCCTTTCTTCTCCTACCTCCTTGTTTCAACTCCACTTCTATATCATCATTAAGAAGTCTTTGCATCTCCAATTATATCTCTTGATACTCAACTTCAACCAGTTTTTTAATTCAACTTTCCTTCTTCAAAATGTATTCCTTGTCCTATTCTTTCACATTTCCATCTCCATCTTTGTCATCCTCATTCTTCGATATCCTTAACCTTGACCTCCTTGTCATAGTTGCATCCTTCATATTGTGATGTCCTTATTTGTCACCTTCTTGAATATCTTGATCTTGACTTCTTTCATGTTGTTGATATATCCATTTCCATCGTTCTCTATCATCTTCCTTGCATCATCTAAAAATGAAAGAGAATTCTTGGATTAAAGTTATGGATAAACAATTTTATCAATTTTGGCTTTTGGAATTACTTGAGTGAAATACAAGCAATAAATGAAAAGAAATGATAATTCAAATCTTACACTCCTAATTCATTTGAAGAACTTTAAAAGAATTTTCAAGGAAATTAATCTTCAAAATGGAATTGTGAAACAAACTTTATCCTAAGGAACAAAAGCGTTTGGATTTTCAAAGTGTCATCAAGAATTCACAAAAATTGCTTCATAAGATGCTTCACAAACCCTTCTAAAATCCTTGTCTTCACTTTTTCACAAAATTTACAAAAAACTAACCTTTAATGAATTTTTATTTTTCTTCCAATGGTTTGGAAATAACACCCTTGACTTTAAATTTTTTGTGTCAATGATGTTTCATTTTGCCTTAAAATATGGAAATGCTTAATTTGTGAAGAGATTTACTCAAATTTACATGTAAATTACTTGTATTTATTTCACAAATCACCTCCCATAGTTGTTTCTAATTTGATCTTTGACAAAATTTGTGCTCTTTTGCTATAATTCACTCCTCTATTGTGGAATTATTTTGAATTGAATTGAAGTGTGGAGATGATCCCTTTTACCTTACCTTTATAGGTTCTCTTATAAAAATTCCTTCTCCTTGATAAGAGTCGGCTATGGAATATGGTTCCTTATCTTTTTGAAAATTTTGTTTTAAAGCTTTTGGACAAATTTCATGTTTCTTTCTCTAGGTCAGCCCTCCTTTCATTTTGATTTTTTCTTGTTCTTGTCATAAGAAACTTGACTTTTCATTGAAAATTTCATCATATTGGGTAAAATTCTACTTCTCATAGCATGAATTTGTCAAAATATTGGGATAAAATTTTACTTGATGCTTACAACTTCAGGAAGAACTTCAAGTTCATGTTACAATTCATGGTGGAAATGCATGTGATGCTTGCAATTTCAAGTGGAATTTTAAGGTTTTCTTATAATTCTAGGCATAAATGCAAGGGTGTTCTACAATTCTGGGCAAAAAAGCAAGGTGCACTTGCAGTTTGAAGAAGAATTCGATGTCTCACTTACAACTTTGAACCCTACACTTGCAATTTTATTGCACAAATTTATTCTCCTTGCAATGATTTTCCTCTCTTGGAATGATTTTCTTTGCAATTTCTTTTATGAAGTTGGGCATGTCATTGTGTTTCCCCTTATTTCATCTAATTTTGTTAATACATTCTCATATTTTCCATGTTACAAATTTGACCTCGAAATGGATTCTTGAGTGAGAATCAAGTGTGTGCAAGGACTCCTTAGTAGGATTCCAACATGTCCATGGATTTCCAAGCGGAAAACCATGATGTACGTGGATTTTTCTTTGACTTAGCATTGGATTCCTTAGATTCTCCTTGTTTTGATCTTGGATTTTCATTATCTCAACCTTGGAATTTTTTACTCAACCTACTTATTCCTGACTTGAACTTGACTAAGTCATTGCACTCTAGGGTCATTCACTCAACAAGTATTTTGGGACTCTCATTGATACATAAGCGATTTTGACAAAGTAAATAAATTATTTCCTTATTTTGAGTGTTGTCCTTGCTCACTTCCAAATTGACAAGGACCTTGCTACCTTATCCGAACAACTAGGAGACCAAAACTACTACCAAGCTAAGAAAAAGTAAGCAAAAATACTAAGCGAATAAGAAAAAAGAGGGGTCCCCATTAGCAATGTGGCATGTGTGTTTACAATAGAACATGACACACATGGCTGAGAGTGAAAGGAAAGCACCAAAACGTAATGATCAAAATAGTCCACCCAAGTGCAACACAGAAGGGAGTAAGCAGGCGATAAATATGGTGACTTGTCTGGAAAGTTCAAATGTGGATCAACAAAAACTGTCAAAGTTCATGGGGAATGGATCAGAGGATCCTTTGAGGAACTGCAATACATGTGAAACCATTTGGTTGGAAAGAGGTCAATTAGATAAAGACTACTTATTGAGGGTGTTTCTTGCAACCTTATGAGGAATAGCTATCAACTAGTTCTCTAGAATAGAAAATGAACACATAGAATCTTGGGAAAAGATGAATAAGGTGTTCCAAGCCAATTTTAAACTCCTATGAGGTGATAATGAAATTGTTTTTGAAATATATAATATCAGATAAGGAAATCATGAGAATGTATAGGCATACAACCATAGGCTCAAGGAGTTGTTAAGTAAGATGGAGAACCTACCAGTTGATGGGTTGAAGAAGACATGGTTCATCAAGGGATTGATCCCCTTGTTGCACAAGAAGATGAAAGTAGTGCCCCCATCCTCATACGTCGATGCCTACAATTGGGTGATGGACATTGAGAATGAAAACAAGGCATCCTGTCCAAGGAAGAGGAAGACTAACAATGATGAGATCACCAAAGCTAGTAGTGATGAAGAATCCAAAACAATTTAGGCCCTACAATGGGATATGAGGAGAATGTTGAAATAATTGAAGTAAAAGAAAGGAAATAATAAAAAAATAATAAACTATAGTGTACTGAGTGCGAAATTGAGGGGTACACAAAGGTAATTGTCCTAGAAATATATTTTGTGATATTTTCTAGCCGATGGGTCATTCATTGTCCATAGAATTTGAATACTAGAAGTACACAAGTACTCTTCATGTAGGGAGAATCTACTCTATCAAAACCACATAATGTATCGCTAGGCATTTATGGAAACAATGAGGAGGTCAAAATCAAATATAATATGACTCCAGAGGATGTCCTGTCATACAATGTCAAAAATATAGGGAATGGGGATACTTTGTGAGAGACTGCTAGAATAGGAAGGACAATGTATGTAGTTATTGTGCAAATGGTGTATACCAGGTGACCATGAAGACACCAACTTCCTAAAGGAAAAGGGTATTGATATGTTGGACATGGAGGAACAAGATGAGATAGCTCTATCAATCACAAGAGCATAGACAAAGAAGGCGATGTACTCATACCCTTGTACAAAGAAGGAACAAATCTAAGAAGTTAGAGAATAAGTAGAACAAGTGTTGGAAAAGGAATGAATAACCTCCAACAGAACTACAATTATGTCATTGCAATCGAAGTCAAAGAAGAGAATAGTTCAGTAGGTGCTAGAGACAATCACAGCCATCAAGGTGACAAAACTTCTTCAAACTATTTTGTAACTGAGAGTGGCAATTACCAATGCAATTAGTGACAACACAATTGGCCAAAACTAATGTAGGCCATAAGAAGAACCGATAGTGAAACCACCACCCAAAAACAACCAATCCATTGATCCCATGTTGTTGATAGTAAGCATCAAGAGGAAGCCAATCATCATCAAGATGGAAACAATGGAGAAAACTCTAACAAACATTATCATCGAAGGAGACTCAAGAGTAAACATATTATGAAAAGATACTTGGAAATGCCTCAGAAGACCAACAGTCTAGTTATTGACCTTCCACTTGGTAGGTGTTGACCAGCATGAAATAAAGTTGTTGGGAACATTAATGGCAGAAAAAGTAACAATCGAGACACAACAATTTCTTTTAGAATTCATAGTCAACCCCTTACAAAAAAAGGTGTGCAATTCAATTATCAAGAGGGGATGGTTGATTGCTGCCAAGGTAGAGCATAATTGGAACCCATCCTCTAAATCATAGTCTAAAGACAAAGAGTTGAGTATGGATGAAGGAAGGAAAGGCATGGAACCAAACAATGAAGGGGTGTTTAAACTAGAAGATTATTTTGAAGATGAGACGAGTTCCTTGAATGGACTAAACTAGCAAATGAAGGACTATGAGGTATTTTTGTCAACGTGTAATTTACTTGAAGCCATAACTCTCTATGAAGAGAAGATGAAAGTTTGTAAAGTTGTGGACAATACATCTAATAGTACAAAAATGGAAAATAAGAAGAAACAGTAAAGGGTGTTAGAGAAAATTAAAAAATTAAAAAGGAAAAATATGGAGTTGGCAAGTGAGATTTTTTTTTTAAAAGGAGGTATTAAAGGGCTACGATACCCAACACTAGTATGACACTCAATACTCAAAACATGGCCTCCAATAAGTTTTATAGTATGGCATCCAAGTCTTCATTTCATACGAAAACATTTGGCAGAGCCCATCCAACAATCTTGGCACGCCACTCTAATATTTTGGCAATGTATTCTAAAGTATGACATATAACCTAGACCCTCACCATATGACAACTCCCTTCTACCATATGAAGTAGTGTCATACGAAACCTAGTTTCTACTCTCCTATGTTGGATCTTTCACCATGTACGTCATTTAAACTTCATCCTACGACACAGTGCATAGGAAAAGTTTTATACCATATGACATGTTCCTTGTAGTCTCATCATACTATGGCTCCCTAAAATATTTCCTTGCACCATATGGAAGCTCCCTAAAAGATCTCTTCAAATTGCATAGACATGATAGAGATCCCTTCATACCATACTGGTATGACTCACAAACAAGATCCTCCACATTGTACAAGTACATTTTCTTGGTTCATGGTTTGGAAACATATGGGTACCTGATTCATGGCATATTGTATGAAATACGACACATCTTCTTGGTTCGTGGCTTGTAAACATATAGGCACCTGGTTTGTGGCATACCATATGATGTCTTCAAGTGTAGTTAATGCATTGTCTCATTTGCATCGTACTTGTCATTTTTCTATATGACAACAACAAGTGGTAGGATTGGTACAACAATCTTATGCAAGCACTACAAGGAAATATCTAGTATGTTCATCAATTCTGAAGTGGAGAGTACGACTTTATCAAAATTTTGACATCATGCATTGGTTAAACACTGGGAGATCTATATTTTCTTACTTCATCAACATTGTTCTGGCATCTTAAAAAGTCAAGAAAATAAGGTGCACCATGGATTTCTATGTGGTTTTGAATGTCTTAAATTGTTCTTGGCCCAGGACCCCACAAGGGGCACTACCCCTTGACCTCGCTGGGCGTTGTTGTCCCTTGACCTCATTGGAGGTGTTTCCCCCATACTCCCATTTGATTTGTCAAGTACACTAAAAGTTGGGGTTTCTTATAACAAGTCATTATCTACACTCTTTTCATCAGTCTTCTCGAATATTACTTGATGTATACTTATCTAGAAGGTGAATTTTTCTTTTGGGGAGGATGATGTAGTCAACGTACAATACCTATTGTTATTCTTGATAACATTAGTTTATCCATATTTTTGAATGGATCTAACGGCTCCTTCTCCCACTCAAATGACTCTTGTGTCTAGGCTTGGGAGGTCTCTGGAAGGCATGGTTCTAAATGGGTCTCTATCTACCCCCCACACCTCGTTGTTGGTGCTAACAACTCTCCCAATGTTGTTCCTCCTTCTTTTGTGGTGTGTTGCAGGTAGTGTGGCTTCCATTAGTGTTGGTGTTGTCATGGATGGTTTAGGTGCCCCTCCTCCTCCAACCCCTCTCACGGGTGTTGCTAGTTAGGGGGGTCATTCTGCTATTAGTGGTATTGACGCTAGTGGTGTGAATGTTCCTGGTGATGTCAGTACCTTGGTCCCTCCCAAACCTCCTCCTTTCACTGGTGGATGAAGTTTTCTCATGTTGTCAATCTGTTGCTCATCCTCCTAAGGGGATTTGCCCTCTTCCTTGTGCCAAATCCTCCCCTGTGGTGGTTTGTGGATAGGATGTTGAAATCAATATTGATTTCTATCAAAATCGAGCATTGGTGTGCATATTTTCTAGATTTTTTCCTTCTCTTCCAGACCTCCATCATTGGGTGAGTGATTCTTGGAAGCCTCTCATTGCCCATAACATTGAGCTTTATCCTTGTGCTAAGGGGTTTTTCATTGCTAACTTTATTTCTTTTTTGAAGAGAGATTTGGTGTTGGGTAAGTTGTGGGCTTCGGAAGATCATCCTCTTTTTGTGAAGCCCTAGACAACTTCTTTTAACCCCCTTACTGAACCACTTAATGTGCATCCAATTTGGGTTCGCCTTCCTAATCTTCCTCTCCATTTTTTGGAGCTTTCTTTCTACGAGGCCATTGGTAATTCCATCGGATGTTTCTTGAAGGTGGATGAGGCCATGTCTTCTATGGAGCACTCTACCTTTGCCCATATTTTAATTGACATTGATATATCTTCACCTCTCTTTAGAGATTTGGATCTTATGATTGGAGAGAGGCCATGGACACAACTATTGGATTACAAGGGAATCCCCTTTTGTTGTCAGAAATGCTTCTCAACTGGTCATCTTGCTTCAGAATGATCTATTTCATGTCATTAATGTGCCTCTACTTGGTGGAAGGATGCTACTATGGATCATTTAATAGTCAATTCTTTAGACTCTGTTTCCATTAGTTCCTCTCACGAGGATGATGTCTCCTTCCAAGAGTATGATGCCACTGTTGTTGGAGATTTTATTGATGTTCTCACTTCTACTATTTTGACCACCTCAGTTGAGCCCCCCACCCCTTCTTCTCCTATTTTGTAGCCTCACTCTACCACTATTAAACCTAATTCTAGTGTTGTTCTGCTGCTACAATCTTTTGTTGTTATGTTGTAGCAACCTGCTACCATTATGGATAGAAAAGTTGTGGGTGTATATGGTGAAAAATGATCATGATAAACTATTGTAAAACCATAAAGATCCAACCACAACAAACCCTATTTCTACATAGAAACATTCACCATACACCAATGAAGATACCTAAGAACATGCAAATCCACAAATAAAACAATATTACCATTCACATGCCAAGTAGGGTTTCAATCTCCATTGTCTCCTATCTCCATTGATCATGTTTGATATATTTGTTGTCAGATTTTATATTCAACAAAGAATAGATTGTGGTTGTGAAGTCTCTTGATCACAAGAAGGCTTGATTACATAAGTATCCATTAGGGTTGATAATGATGAAATAATCCTCTTATATAGAAGATACTTTTGAAAATGGAGGGATAAGATTAAGAGGTGAAAGAAATAAATGGTCGTCTAGGATTAAAGGGTAGGTAGAAGAAATAATAAAATAATGAAGGGGGTAGGTAGTGTCGTATGTAAAATTCATCTTAAATTAATCAATCAATTAGAAATCAAAGGGAAATCATGAATCCCTATCTAATCAAAGAATTCTAATAAACTAACAATGAAATAACACAATCAAGCAAAATAGGAATTATAAATGAACTCAATTAAAAACTCCCTATTCCGTGACTGCATATAGCTTCCATTGCTCTTCTCTTCTATGTGGTATGATGGCTCTCAGATATTGCACTGGTAACTTGCAAGTGACACATAGATTCGAAGTTCGTGATTATTGAAAATGAAGATTGGATGCTCAATTTATATATTATTGGATAGGATTGATTGAAAGGTAGAACAAATTGATCAAGAGGTGGAACTCAAGTGAGCTTAAATGAAAATTGATAGTTGAACTACTTGTTAGGCCCAATATAGAAAGATAATGTACTGAGAGGGGAGGGGTGAATCAGTACTTCAAAACTTTTCTTTGATAATAACCTTATTGTTATGCATAAACAGAATAGTGCAGTAACATAAAATAAAACTATAATCAACAGATAACAATTATACATGATTCACTCCATAACACATATATTTTGGTCACGTAGAAACTCTTGGTTAGAGAGAAAAAATGCGGTGGGGATGGCACCCACAACTTCACTACTGCAATAATAAAGAATGCTCGATTAGAGCTACATTTAGCTATTTCTGATAGCTTACCCTATTAGGAGTATTAAGATCAGTTAGATCTACCTTACTAAAGGATTTTTACAACACTATATAAGTGTAGCACTTGGTTAAAGGATTTACAATTTATAGACTTGGTTAAAGTCTTTTACCCTGTTAAAGGTTTCTCTTACAACTTCAAAATATTACAATATAATCTTTACAAATATCTGCAACTTTACATCTGCAATGCTAAAGCAGATTCTATGTGCTCTGAGTAAGATTACCTAGCTTGTAGCATACCTCGGTAACCCATAATGAAACTTGGTAAACCCTTCTGTTTACTCTATTCTTTGACTGTTCACTGATAACCTTCTCGGTGACCTCTTTGTGTCTCTATAATAGTCTTCCTTCATGCATACACACTGCTATCTCATTGTATCTCATATATTTTCTAACCCTAGAGTCATGTTGTATATATAGATCTCTTATAGCGATGATCTAATTCATTGCTTCGATCTTACAAAAAGATTCTTCGAATGAATAACTAAACAAAATATCTCATAGGTTAGATTAGCCTTGTAATCATACACAATCTCATAGTGCAATTTCCAATGCAAAAACGGTTAGATGTGCCTCGATCTTGTAACACGTTTTCATGTGCATGTCTAGGTTCAATGTATCTGGTAAAACATTTCACTTGGTGAATATCAACTCGGTGAGTTATCTTTATCACTTGATAGCCATGAAACTTTACTTGGTAAACAGTTCGGTGAATACTGTGCTCTATGACTGCTTTCTTCAGTAACTGACTAGATTGTTCATACCGACTTCTCTGTGTGTACCGACTGCATGATTCGGTAATACTAACCGACTAGAATATAGTATGACTTTGGATATGAAACTAATGGCAATTTGATAAGTAGTAACAATCTCCCCTTTTGACATTAGTTGAGATGTTTGACAAAAACTACTTACAAAGTCATAACTCAAAAAACTATATACTTGACAAAATGACTATACTTGACAATATGTACAATAGTCAATAGTATATGCAGATATACTCCCCTTATCATTATCCTATACATAACTCTGAATTTTGCATGTTTGGTTCTATTCTGTACTTGTGTACTCTGAATGCTCTTTATATTCTGCTCGGTATACTCCCCTTGTATACAATACTCAAAATTGTGTTATCAAAACTGTACTACTCTCCAAGTGTAGAATTACTCCCCCTTTGCTGGGCTTTCCTCTGTGTAGTAACATAATATTACTCCCCCTTTTTGACAAACATTAAAAACTTAATTTGCATCCAGAGGCGGTAACTGATCAAAAATAGTCTTATACTTGGTCCGGGCGTCAGTAAGGGCGACTGAGAGTGAGTCCTTGAGACTTTCCATTAATGAGTTTTGTGCTTGAATATCAGATAAGAGTGATATCAAGCCATCAAGAGTGCTTCCCTCTTGTGTAGTTGACAAGCTTGTAACTCGGTTGAGCTGCTCTTGGACTGATGAGAGACGAGGAAGGAATAACGTTTGAAGGGTCATTATATCCATCCTAATTTTATGCTCTTCATTCCTCAGTTCTAACTGTTGAGCCATGAGCTGTTGTAGCTTTTTGTAAAAATTCTGACGGAATTAGGCTCAGTGGTCAACTTGGATGAGAGATCGATGATCTCTTTCTCAATTGCATCAGTTTTATTTTTTATGTCTTTAATAAATAAAGAAAATGTACACAGTTTCTGGAATAAATAAAGAATGTGCTTGAGTTGAGGGGACAACTCAGCAATGAATTTGACAAGTTTTACCTTGCCAACAACAATTGATTTTTGGACTTCCTCTATCATTTTTGCTATGAGCTCTTTATCCTTGAGCTTTCTTAGGTACTCAGATGCATCAACTCTAGATGTTTCAATCTGATTAAGGAGTTCATCCAACTGAATATGGATGCCTGGATCGGCTGACACTGTTGCTGATGGTAGCATTTCTATGAGCAGTGTCCTAACCTTTTGAAGTACCTTGTTCTTTTTCTGTATGGCCAGTTGCTTCTCTTGTTCGGCCTTTGCTTTGCATAGTTCACCGAATTCAATGAGTTCTTGCCCTTTTAATTTGGAAATGTCAACATTGGGCAACACGATCGGTTTAGATAAGTCAAATTTAAAACCATGCTTTCTCACCTTCTTCTCTTTTCCTTTGGTCTAGGGCACTAAGACAAGTGCTTGTGAGGCTTGCTGTCCCTCGGTAGGTTTCTCGGTAGATGCAACACTTTGGACTGTTCCTGTAGCAGTTGAAGTGTCTTTGGATGGCTCGATGCTAGGGGTCGCAGCTGCAATATTTGTTGTGCTTGTCTGTGCTTGAGACGTTTTATCTTTGGTTGTGTCTGCTACAGCTTCAGATTTGTTACCTTCGGTAACTTGTTCGGTGTCCTCGGGAGCTTCGGTTGGGACTAGGGGCTTCACCGGTGGATAAGGCTGAACTTGTTCTAAGACCAATTCACTAGACACAAGTTTTGCATAAGTGGTGCCTTCAATCATTTCCTGCTCCGGTGCGACTTCATCCATTACATCTTCATCAATTTGTATTGTGTCAACCGGGTCTGGACCTTGCTCGGTGACATCTAGATCTTGCTCAGTGACATCAACAATTTCAATTTGAGATTGTTCACCGACATCCTTTTGTTTGAAGATCTCCTGCCACTTGGCCTTAGTCTCATTCTCCACATCAATATATAGCCTATTCATCAATTTTAAGGGTCTTTGTTTCACAAGAAATTTTGAATTGTATGTGGACAAATGCTCCTTGATTTCAGCTACAGACATGTCAGGAAATAAGTGGACAAGACTTATTTCTCTTATTTGTCTCTCTTAATCCATTGCATATTTCCATCCGTTATCAATATGTGAGTAGAGTTCACTCGGAAGTGACTTTGCTAGTTCTAATGGTGCTAACCAAAATTTTAGAAGTGTACATATGACAGCTTCTTCAATCTGTCATTTCTCATCATTATTCCTAGACTCATACTTAACATATCTAAATCCTGCAAATCCTTCATATTCTTTAAGATTGGCACAAAAATTTTCAACACTGTGAATGTTTACCTTTTTGCTCTTCACAATCTGGAATTTGTTTGCATCATCAGACTTTGTATCACTCGACTCTTTTGCCAAAATGAGTCTCCGAGTAGATTTCTTGTAGGTCTTTGTTACCTTAGGAATGACAACTGTCTTTTGTTTCTTTCTCGGTGATGCAACTGATGCTCTTGTGTTGGGTCTCTTTGTTGGTGGAGTTGGCAGGGCCTTTGTGATGTCCTATTTCTTTCATTTTAGAACTTTTCCCTTTGGCAACTCTGTGCTCAATGTTATTGCAGCCTCCTGTGCTTCTGATTCTTCTTCAGTAATGGAAAGATTGCCTTTGACAGGTGTAGATGAGGATTCTTCTCCGAATTTCTCAGATAAAGTTTTTATCATCTTTGTAGCTTTTCTTGTAGCCTTGGGAACTACAATGCTCATTTTTACTTTCTCCTTCACCTCTTCATAGGTTCCATACCTTAGTTCAGTTGCATGCCTTGGCAATGATAGGTAGGCATTAATTTGCTGCTGTGTGATATCATAATCAATTTCATAACCCATTGGTTGCAACAACTGAATCCTTGGTTCAACAACATTTACATAGCAATAATCAGTGTTGACTTCAAAACATATATTGTCCTTGTATTTTTCAACCAGCTGTGGTGGGATCTTGTACTTGTTGTGCATTTTCTCTTGGAATTTGCTAAAGTAATCATCCATGATATCATTAAAGTTATCTCCTAACTTCTTGATGTAATCATTGATCTGATGGGTGATAGGTTGATGTATCTCCCATACTACTTTACTAACTGAGGGAAAGAACTTCTCAAAATAGAAAAACATACAGACAAGTAGTGAACTGAACTTTAGTGTGTTTGCCGAGATGTTCTTCTTCAGCTTCCTTATTGTGTTCAGGTTCTCAAATAAGTTCTTTAGTAGCACTTCACATAAGTCTACTTTCATTCCCTTCTTTACTATTTTGTAGGCCAGGTCCACTGCAGCACATGGCACACTATTTTCCCTTGCAGATTGGAAGAAACAGTAACCAATAACTCTGATTGCAAATTTTAGTTCAGCATCAGTGACATTATTCAATTTCAGTCCTTGGTAATCGGATTCTACTCCGGTTAGACTGATTAGCTCCTTTTGTGATATCATTTTCTATGCACGAGCATGATCGTAGATGGGATATCCGGTGATTAGATGAATGACTTCCTTCATGATTTTGAACAGTTGCTCTTGCAGCCACATGAAATCATCATGTACTCTGCTCAATACTAACTTAACCCATTGGGGTTTGAACACACGAAGATAGACTAGGGCTTCAGTTAATCCCTTGATTCTGATATGTTCAAATTTACTATTCAATTTGCCATCAGTGCACAGTTCATCATATGTGTCACTAATCTCTACATGATCGAGTTCCTCAACATGGAACTTGGTAAAGAATCTGACATCTTCTACCAATAAGACTGGATCCGGGATGAGTGAAAATGCAGTTTTATCATCCAGTTCTGAGGCGACTTTAGGAGTTAGGGAATACTTCAAAGATGGCTTCTCCACATTTTGGACAACTATAGGGTCTTAGATCTTGGGTGCCATGGTAGATCTCAAGTAAAATTCGATAGGTTATCCTTAGGGTTTACAAGTGACTTACTCTTCACACTCCGTAGACACTAGCAATTTGACTAGATCAGAAACCAGCTAAATAGTGTGAATAGATTGATGTAAATACCTCAAATATTTTCGCTGAATGAATTTTGATCGCTTGATTTGCTCTGCTCTGCTTCTTGAAAACTTGGGTGAATGAAAATGACCACAAAAACACTTTTAAGTACTAAAAAATACCTTATCAGGCTTTGTGCAAGTTAGGTCAAGATATTAAATGCACTCAGTTCACCTTTTACCGATTTACTCCATTTTCTGTTTTCACCGAGTACCCAACTTTGCTTTATTAACTGACTTGATAGGTTTCCTGTATACACCGACTTGATAGGTTTCCTTTATAGTATGCAAACTGACTAATTGCATCTTAACTATACAGATTTTGAATTCTTGTTCATAATAAAATAGGAACTGTTATGATTTAACTTTTAAAGAATGCAGTCCCTTCATACCTTTTCTTGACTAATTTAAAATCGATGCACCTAACTCGGTAGGTAAGGTGCTTTCTTCATCAGACATAATTTATTTCTTTTTCCAAATCATCTTGAATTTTTATTTTATCTCTTTAGTGTCTCTTCTCAGTTGATCTCTGCAATCTCCAGCTAAATGTCTAGCTTTGTGACAATGAAAACATGCCATACCGAGATTTCTCCATGATCTCCGGTTGATCATCCCAAACCTTATAAAATAGTTGGCACTTATATGTCCATATCTTCCACAACATTCGTACCATATCCTTGTATTGTAATCCCATGGTACTGCTGCATATTGTCGATAAGGATCTGTGTGAGTTCGGTAACCTCCAGTGTTTGCTCGGTGTGGATACTTCATGTAGTTCTTTTGCTTAAACCAACACTTCTCGATACTATGTCCATATCTATTGTAGTATTTACAAAACCCTTTGAATTTTGCCTTTTGATGGTTGTTAACAGACTTTGTCCTACATTGGTTAGGTATGTGACCACATTTATTGCAATTATAACAATATCCATTGGACTTAGAGATATTCGGTTGCTTACCTTTTCTAATTTGGCATATGTTGGCAGTATGACCTTGATCTCCACAATAGTAGCACATAGGCTTCTTCCTTTTGATGTTATTCCCTTTTCCAGCTTGTTTTGATGATTCTCCTCTCTTGGTAGTATGAATTCCTTTGTAATCGAGTCCTCCATCTTTGTAGAGTCTTCTTGTATTCAGTTTCTCATCCAACATCTTTGATGCTTCATAATTTTTCTCCAATGATTCTTTGGATTTCTTTTCTGTTTCAAGTTCACTAGTCAACCTTGATACTTCAAGTTTCAATGATTGATTTTCATCATTCTTCAGAATTGCTTCATGATGTGCATAACCTAGTTGATCTGTCATATTTTGTTGAATACCAGTTAACCTTATGATTTCATCATCTGTATCAGATACTAGAGCTTCAAGTTGTTGTTTCTCTCTTTGTAGATCTCTTGCTTTATCCTCAGCTATCCTTAATGCATCTAGATTTTCAGTCATTTGTGTACTGAAATGTTCATGTTCTCTTTTCATTGCTTTTAGTTGATCAACCAATGCTTTGTTCTTTTCTTTCAACATTCCAATCATTTCTTCAGTTTCTTCAGATATACTATTCTCAAATGATGTCTCGATTTGTTCCACTAGCTCTTGAGAATCCTGCAAGTCATCAGATAATCTTCTCCTTACTTTCAGAGATTTTTGCATTTGCCTCTGCATGTCTGCAATCGCTTGATTTGCATTATCCAGCTCTTCTTGAAGATGCACAATCCTCCGAGATTGTTTGTATCCTTCCATTGCTAAGATCTTTCTCTTTAGGTAGTTAAACCCTTTTCCAAGATTCAAGCTCTAATACCAATTGTTAGGCCCAATATAGAAAGCTAATGTACTGAGAGGGGAGGGGTGAATCAGTACTTGAAAACTTTTCTCTGATAATAACCTTATTGTTATGCATAAACAAAATAGTGCAGTAACATAAAATAAAACTATAATCAACAGATAACAATTATATATGATTCACTCCATAACACATATATTTTGGTCACACAGAAACTCTTGGTTAGAGAGAAAAACTACGGTGGGGATGGCACCCACAACTTCACTACTGCAATAATAAAGAATGCTCGGTTAGAGCTACATTTAGCTATTTCTGATAGCTTACCCTGTTAGGAGTATTAAGATCAGTTAGATCTACCTTACTAAAGGATTTTTACAACACTATATAAGTGTAGCACCTGGTTAAAGGATTTACAATTTATAGACTTGGTTAGAGTCTTTTACCCTGTTAAAGGTTTCTCTTACAACTTCAAAATATTACAATATAATCTTTACAAATATCTGCAACTTTACATCTGCAATGCTAAAGCAGATTCTATGTGCTCTGAATAAGATTACCTAGCTTGTAGCATACCTCAGTAACCCATAATGAAACTTGGTAAACCCTTCTGTTTACTCTGTTCTTCGACTGTTCACTGATAACCTTCTTGGTGACCTCTATGTGTCTCTGTAACAATCTTCCTTCATGCATACACACTGCTATCTCATTGTATCTCACATCACATCATGTGTCTTATATATTTTCTAACCCTAGAATCATGTTGTATATATAGATCTCTTACAGCGGTGATCTGATTCATTACTTTGATCTTACAAAAAGATTCTTCGAATGAATAACTAAACAAAATATCTCATAGGTTAGATTAGCCTTGTAATCATACACAATCTCATAGTTCAATTTCCAATGCAAAAATGGTTAGATGTGCCTCGATCTTGTAACACGTTTTCATGTGCATGTCCAGGTTCAATGTATCTGGTAAAACGTTTCACTCGGTGAATATCAACTCGATGAGTTATCTTTATCACTTGGTAGCCATGAAACTTTACTCGGTAAACAACTCGGTGAATACTGTGTCTTGTGACTGCTTTCTTCAGTAACCGACTAGACTGTTCATACCGACTTCTCTGTGTGTACCGACTGCATGATTCGGTAATACTAACCGACTAGAATATAGTATGACTTTGGATATGAAACTAATGGCAATTTGATAAGTAGTAACACTGCTGATTGTAGGAGTGAAACTCAATAGATTGAATAGATCAATTGAGTCAATTGATTGAGAAAAAGCTGACTGAAGGAAGAAAAAGAATGATTGGAGGAAATAAAGAGGATGACAAAGAAAGCTTAATTTAGAAAAAGCTAACTGAAAGATGGAAATAGAGACTGGAGAGATAATTGATTGAATTAATTAATTTAGCATGTACTTGCATTTGGATTTAGATTTTCAATTTAATATTTGCATGAGATTTATTCAAATAATTGAATTTATTTTAATTCAATTTAGCATTTGAATATATTTAGAACTTGACTTTGATTTTCAATTTGGTTTTTGAAATCATGCACATGTAATTGAATTTGGAAGAAATTAGAAGAAATGAGAAATCAAATGAAATTAGAATTTGGGGATTTGGAATTTGAATTAGAAGAATAAATTAGTTAATTAAATAATTTAAAGAAACTATTTAATTATTTAGAAATGGGCTTTAATTAAATAATAAAGATTACTAAATTAAAGGATTAAATCATATTTAAATAAATAATAAATATTTAATTAATATTTAGAAAAGGGTTAATGATTAGATGATGATAGGATTGAGATAGAAATTGAGAATTAATTTATTTAAATAATAAAGATTATTTAAATTGGGGAATTAATCAAAATTAATTAAATAATAAATATTTAATTAATATTTGGAAAATAGTTAAAATGATTAAATGATGATAGAATAGGAAATAGAATAATTAGTAAGATGATAAGGAAATATGAAATTAGAAGAATATGATTAATTTACTTAATTAAATAATTGCAAAATTATTTAACTAATTAGACGAATAATTAGTACATGATCAATGAGACATTTTTAGGTGTCTACATTTGCCCCTCTTTGAGACAATGTCAGAATGACGTTGTTTCAAAGAAAATAAAAAATTCTGCCCCAGTATGCCCCAATGATACTTAGGGTGTAATGCCCCTTGAGAGATTGTTAATGCATTAAAGGTATGAATGATCTCTCGAAAAAAGAAGAATGATAGATAGAAGAATACTTAGTTGATTAGAGATAGAGATAGGTGATGTGAAGATGATATTAAGATAGAATATGAGAGAATGAACCTTAGAATGAAATAGAATAATGTTAGATGAGAATTAGAAAATGATTTAGAAAAAAATGATGAGAAAAGAATCAACAAACTAGCAATAAGCAAATAAGATGAAATGAGAATGAAATTGAATGAATCACAAACCCGTGTCATTTATTTTATTGTGCAATATATATTCATCATTGAGCCTTATTATTGAACAATGAAGCTTAGCACATCAGGGTATAAGGAACCAAGATGTAAAGATATCTCATTGTAGAAACAAACACGTAGCAGGCAAGTAGCAAACAAAGAAAAAGATAATGCCCATCATGGCTCCTCTAGTCACTTGTGGACATCCTTGAGTAGCGTAGGAACATAATCTATCGCCAAATGATAAAAGATAAAGACTGACCCAGACAAAATTCAGTAGCTATACTGACCTTGTGCCTTTGTTCTCAATTGCTTGATGTGATGGTTGATAATGTCTGATCTCATAAAGTTGCAGACCCCGTTTAAGATTGACTTGTCTGATTTCGAGTGTATCCTCTTCCGTTTAAGACAAGATAATGATCACTTTGATATGGATATGATATGACTGATAAGATAGTTTGATTAGTTGACTGCAGATGTTTGACTGGATAGTCACATCCTTTGTTAACTTCGTGTGAAGTGTTTGCTGGATATCTGCTAGGCTATTTGTTTCTCACAAGACATTTTATTGCAAGTTTTTAGATTGATTGATTTTCAATTTTTTAGTTCTTTTCCAAGATCTTTTTCAATGTTTTTGGATTATGTAGATTGATATTTGAATGTTTTTGATTGATTTTTTCAAGACATTTTGCAGATGTTTTTGATATTTTTTCAGGATCATATATGGATGTTTTTGGTTGTTATGTTTTCCATATTTGAATGTTTTTGGATGATTTTTTCAGGACTTTATATGGATGTTTTTGGTCTTTTAAGTTTTTCAATGTTTTTGGATTTTAAGTTTTTCAATGTTTTTGGATTTTTTTCAAGACTTTATTTGATTTTTTAGGATTTTTTCCAGTTATGCCCCTAGTGTGCAGACCTGCATGACATGATGATCTGCAGAATGCATGTGGAGATAATGAATTTTTGACATGACCTATGTTAATGCAATATGTGTGATGAAGATGCATTTTCTATTTGAACAAGGTTGACTGTGTTTGTTTTAGCATTTGTAATACACCAATTGAAATGGAGGTGCAAAACATTTCATAGATAAGTGGTCAATTGATCTCTAAGGTCCCTGGGATCATTCAAATCAACACACTTAGTGACTAGGATTTATAAATGGAGATGCGGAAAACTTCCCCATTGGTTCTTGAAACTTTGATCTTCTTTTGCCCATGTGTGTGTAGATGAGTTGATTCCTACTCTTGTGTTCACTAAAGATCCTTAGCATCCTATATGACTAGCTACATGGATTATCCTAACTTCAAAAGCATCCCGAATAGAGCCTCGCTGCCAACAAGCTTTTAGAGCTCCAACAAGGTTATAGACTGTAATTTCTCAAATATTGCTCCATTTCCAGTAGGCGTTCATAGCCCTGATGGAGTTACTTGTATGTTCCCATAGTCAAGCTTTTTGTCGTATTTGCATATCTGATATTTCAGTTATATATCATTGCTCTTTTGCCTTGAAATGGATATTTGGCCTAGTTCTTTTTTTTTTCTTTTTCTTGCCTTGACTTGTAAGTAATGAAACCTTCTTGGGTGCAACAATTATAGTGGTGCTAAAGTAGAATTTTAGATTTTTCACTAGTCATATGATCAACTAGGTGTCTAGAATGAATTAGAGATCTTCTTAATATGTTTAAGATATAGCAATTGATAGATTTTGGGTTAACAAGTCTCAAATAGTGAAATCACTACCCAACCATAAGTAAAGCGTCGTCACAGGGTAATGTTGGAAATGAATGACCTTAGGACCTCAAAGACTTCATGCCTGAATATCTAAGAAAGGAGATGACCCTTGTTTCTCTTGAATGAAAATGAATGAGCCTTGTTTTATTGATGTTGCTATATGAAAATATAGAATCTTTGAGAATGCGATGCATTTGAAAAAGAAACTATACGTAGTGCAGTGTTTTGAATGATATGATATGCAATGCGAAAAGTAAAACCTAAACTACAAAGCCCTTAGGTATAATATCGTTTGAGGTGCATGTTGTTCATAGGGTCAGAGAGTGGATCTCCCTCCATGGTAACCAAATTATATGCTCCATTGCCTATAACCCTTGTTATGATGAAAGGACCTAGCCAGTTAGGTTTGAATTTCCCTGGCTTTTCTCGTTCCGCTAGGTTTCTTTGATTCTCTTTAAGGACTAGATCTCCTACTTGAAAAGTTCATGGATGAACTCTTTTATTATAACTCCATCTCAGTTTGTTTTGATATCCTTGTAGATAGTTGAATGTTGTTTGTCTTTTTTCATCGAGGGTTTTGAGTTCTTGTAACCTTGCTACACTGTAGTCTTCCTCTGATATGATGTTCTATAAGGAAACTCTTAGAGACGGTATTTCTATTTCAACGAGGAGTATTGCTTCTGTACCATAGACAAAAGGAATATGGTGTTGCTCCTATAGGTGTGCGTACTCCTATTCTGTAAGCCCAAAGAGCGGGATTTAACTGGAGATGCTAGTCCCGTCTTGTATCAGTGATAACTTTCTTGAGAATTTTCAATATTGTTTTATTTGTAGCCTCTACTTGTCCATTGCTTTGTGGATAATATGGTGTGGCAAATCTCTGTTGTATGTTAAATTTGTCACACAACTCTTTCACTTCCCAGTTTTTAAATGGACGTCCACTATCTGTCACGAAGCACATTGGAACTCCATATCTGCATATAATGTAGTTGAGCATGAATTTTGATATCTTCTTTCCAGTGGTGTATGTAAGAGGAATTGCCTCAACTCATTTGGTAAAATACTCAGTGGTTGTTAATATGAACTTGTGCCCATTGGAAGAAGTAGGGTTGATTTTAGCCACTAGATCTAACCCCCATTGTGAAAATGGCCATGGTGATGTAATGGGTTGAAGATCTTGTGTTGGTGCATGAATGAGGTTTCCATGCATTTGGCATTGTTTACACTTCTGTACATATTTGTAAGCGTCCTTTTTCATGGTTGGCCAATAATAACCTGTTCTCAATAACTTCTTTGACAATGGCGGACCACTTTGGTGAGCCCCACAAATTCCATCATGGACTTCCTTTAAAGCAAGGTGTGCTTCATTTTCATCCATACATCAAAGAAGAGTTCCATCGAATCCTTTTTCTGTACAAAGTATCAGCTATAATGGTGTATCTAGATGCTTGACAAATAAATATCTTCTTTTGATTTCTGGACAGATCTGGTGATATGTATTGAGTGTGTAAATATGTATATATTTCATTGTACCAAGGTGATTCTGGACCCACAATTGTACATACATGTTCTATTGAAGGAGTCTCATAAGCTGGTAGCATCAACTGTTCTATGATAAACTCAGACTTAGTTTCATTAGTAGGCATATTAATTAGAGATCCTATGGTAGCCATTGCATCTGCTGCCTTGTTTTGTATCCTTGGGATCTGTTCAAAGGTGATTTTTCTGAAGTGCTCTTTGTAATCTTCCACTAGCTTCTTGTAAGGCATTAGTTTGTCATCCTTCGTATTGTAATCATCATTGACCTGGTTTACAATCAACTGTGAATCACCATAGACCTGTAATTCTTGTATTCTCCACTGTATAGCTGTATGAAGTCCTATAAGAAGAGCTTCATATTCGACTATATTGTTTGTGCATGGAAAATTTATCCTAAATGATTTACGTATAGAATTCCCTTGAGGAGTAATGAAGAGAATCCTTGCTCTAGATCCATGACTTGTATATGACCCATCAAAGTATAATTTCCACATTAGGGATGTTGTCAATGTAAACACTGATTTGTCTAGAAAGTCTATGAGTAATGGATGACTGTCTTGTAAAGGAGCCTCTGCTAACTAGTCTGCTATAATTTGTCCTTTAATGGCCTTTCTGTCAATGTACTCTATGTCAAACTCACTCAATATCATGACCCACTTAGCTAATCGCTCGATCAATGTTGCTCTGTTCGATAGGTACTTGAGTGGATCAAAGTGTGCAATGAGTTGTACCTTATGACTTAGCATGTAACGTCTGAGCTTTTGGGATGCAAAGATTACTGCTAAGCATGCTTTCTCTATAGGGGTATAATTAAGCTCATAGCCAATCAGAGTCCTACTTATATAATAAATGACTCTTTCTTTTCTTTTGTCGTCATGTTGTGCCAACAAAGCTCCTAGAGCCGAGTTTGTTGTTGATATGCATAACAATAGAGGTTTTCCTGGAGTTGGTGATACTAACACTGGTGTGTTTACAAGACAATCTTTCAGAGCTTGGAAAGCTTCCTGGCATTGCTCTGTCCATTTAAAAGTAACTCCTTTCCTGAGTAAATGCTAGAATGGGTGACACTTATCGCCAACTGCGCTATGAATCTCCTTATGGATTGCAGTCTTCTTTGTAACTACTGAGTTGTTTAAGTGTTGATGGAGGTGGCATATCAATGATTTCCTTGACCTTGGTAGGGTCTACTTCAATTTCTCTGTTTGACACTATGAACCCTAGCAGTTTACCTATTTTTACATCGAACACACACTTCTTCGGGTTTAGTCTGACATTATACTGCTCTAACCGATCAAATATCTGTGGAAGGACCGCGAGATGACCTTCTCTTGTTTGTAATTTAGCCAATATGTCATCCACATAATCTTCCATTATGTTGTGGATCATGTCATGAAACAATGTTGTCATAGCTCTTTGGTATGTTGCTCTGGTGTTTTTGAGACAAAATGGCATCACATTCCAACAGTATGTTCTTCATGGGCATGTAAAGGCCATTTTATGTTAATCTTCTAGTGCAATTTTAATCTGGTTATATCCTGAGAACCCATCCATTAAGGATGGCATTTCTTTTCCAATTGTTAGGTCAACTATCATATCAATATTGGGTAGCGGGAAGTCATCCTTAGGACAAGCTTTATTTAGATCCCGAAAATCCGTAAAAATTCATATTCCTTTTGTGGGCTTAGTCACAGGTACCAGGTTGGATATCCATTCCGCATAATCAATAGGTCTAATGAAACCTACATCCAGCAACTTTTGTAGTTCTATTTTAACTAGTAATGCAATACTGGATGCATTTTTCTCAATTTTTTCTTGTAAGGTTTAACTCCTAGTATTAGAGGTAAATGATGTAACACTAACTCAGGGTCTAAGCCTGGCATATCTAAATAGGACCAAGAAAATTTGATAGGTTGTTGCTTGAAAAAATGAATGAATCTGTCTTTTTTCTTCTTTGCTTAGTGATTTTGCCAGATGGATGTTATGTACAACCTCCCGTTATGCTATGTTTACTTCTTTTGTTTCCTCTATAAGCAATGCTGAACTTTCTCTTTCCATAGGAAGATTACCCAAGTCACTCTTGTCATTATGGGTAGTTTGATCCTTATCTTCTATTGCAGAAGCACTTTCTTCTCCAAAGTATGTTGTTCTATCCAAGTCTACAACAAACCCTGCTTTGTGATCTCCTTGTGGAAATCCCTCTCTGACTCCGAGAAATTTTGAAATTGCTTCATCGTTTTTGAACCAATTCAGTGTTGGTTTTCCTTCTTGCTCCCAATCAATCAAGTGTGAATGTAGTAGGGGTAAATCCTTACTCCCTTCTTTAGTAGACTCTGATAACATGAAGACTTGATTGTTTGAATGACTTTGTGTATTTTCATCCTCTATAAGCTTTATTTGATACCTTGATATTACACTTTCTAGTGGGCTAGAATCATGGAGTGATAAGAACTCGTAGTCATGAGAGTCTATCTCATTTTCAATATATGTTTCATCATGTGAGCTATCATCACTTATTTCTTCTTGTTCCTGCCGCTGATTCTGGTGTAGATTGACTGGTCTTCTGTGTACATTAGTTACCCTTCTTAAGCTTGGTATAAGCCTTTGCAATCTTTCTTCATCTAATTCGTTTGGTTGAGCCTGAGTTGTTTCTCGTGGTAGAAGTAGTGACAATAACCATGGATGAGATTCAGGTGGTGGTGGTAAACCTGTATCTATTGCAACATTATCCTGTACTATTGTGTCAACAACTACATCATTTTGTAGCTCAGTGCTAGGTTCTTGCAGTAGTTGTCTCATGTCTTCTCCGTCTGATTTTGTACTAGGTGATGTGGGTACTTGATTACTTGTTTGAGATGAAGATGGAAGCACTTGCATGGACAAATCCCTTTGTGTTATGGATTATGACGGTTTCCTTGGTTGATTTAATATATCAAGGGTATGTTGTCTTGCTTCGGTGATATGTTGTACATGCTTATATCCCAATCCTTGATTCCTTGGATTATCATTAGGAACAACAGGTTCTAGCCTTCCTTGTTTCCGTAACCCTAGTCCTGTGGTACCATCATATCCATGTCTTTGGAGCATTTTGAATCCATTGCCATGTTGATCTATGTGTATTCTAGTTATTTTCATATGATCTTCTTCTCTCTATATCCAATGGTTAACATCTTCATTCAGGGATTCTTCTTGTAAGTCACCCCATCTAATGAAAGAGCATGAGTCTATGTATCTGACAATTTCTTTTCCTTTGTCTTGTTTTTGTACTGTATTGTGAGGTATCCCAAAAGACTTGGGAGAAAGAGACAAATTTTTCCCACTTAAAGTATTTGCAATAGAATACTTTCCACAACCCATATCTTTTATTTGTAAGGAGGATGTAGCAGGGATATCCTTTTTTATTTCTGTGATTTTTAATGCCTCCAATTGTGTAGTGATAGGTGCTGCCTGATTGATAGGTACCTGATTATCCACACTTTCTTTCAATTAATTGCAATGTTGGAAGGGATTTGGATCACCCCTTATGGTGATTTCAATACCATTGTATGGGAATTTGACACACTGATGAAATGTGGATGGTACTGCTTGCATGGTGTGGATCCATGGGCGACCCAATAACATGTTATATCCCAGTTCTTTGTCCAAGACTTGAAAAGTGACCTTTGTTGTTATGGGTCCCACTTGTATTGGTAATTTTACAATTCCTTTTGATGGACGTTCTTTATCATCGTATGCCTTGATATTTATCCTCTTGGAAGAATCAATCTGAAGTTAATAATATCCTAGTGCTTTGACCAACTTTAAAGTATAAATGTTGAAACCAACTCCTCCATCTATGAGTACTCTTCTGATTCTTCTCTTATGAATGTAAGCTTCCGGATGTAGTGGGTCATTATGAAGTAGTCTATCACTAGGAATATCTTGTTCTATGAATGCAATACATGTGCCTTGTGTCAAATTCCCTACCATAGACTGGAAGGCATTTTTATCTATAACTTTGTCTACTACTAAATCTTGAAGTGCTTTATCCAGTATAGCTCTGTGAGTTGGTGAAATACGCAAAAGTTCGAACAATGATATACGTGCTGGAGTTTTCTTAAGTTGTTCAACAACATTGTAAGTCCCTACTGCTGGTGGATGATTTGGTGGTATCCCTTGTAGAGTTACCTTTGATCTGTGAGTAACCACTCCACAGTCTCTGTCTCTAGGAGTTATGGTGATTGTAGCGACTATATCATTTGACTTACAAGATTTGTCGGTATCATAAGTTGTTTTATCAAGATTTATGTTAAATCCCTCTTCATAGTCTTTATGTGTATGTTTGAAATCCATGATGTGTTCTATGAGTTCATCTTCAATCTGAGACAAATATTTCTATCATCATCGTACTTTGGTGCGTCTAATATCATGCAAATTTGGTTATCATCTTTGTGAGTGTCTTGATATTGGTCATCTTGATCAAGTGTTTCTTGTGAATCATTGTTTACTACATCTCCTGAACTAATGACATGAATAGTGTAGTTGTATGAGACCTTTGTGTAGTTAGTTGTATTGTCTTGGGTACCTGATGTGGTAGCTTTCCCTTTGTCATGTTTAACAAACGGATCCTTAAAAATTGTATGATTTGTGTTTGCTGAGGTTTTATCGGTATCGATTGTGATGTCTCCTTGGTCTATCATATCTTGGACCAAGTTTTTGAATTTGTAGCAACTTGCTGTTTTGTGACCTTTAGTCCGATGATAATCACAGAAATCATTATCATTCCATCACATGGGTTTGAAAGGACCTGGTTCATACACTCTTACTTCAGGTAAAGTGATCATGTTTGTTTGTATTAACTTTTTGAGCACTGACTCAATAGGTTCTCCTAGAGGTGTGTAATTTCTTCTTGGAGCATTTACCCTGGGGTATCTTGTGTTTGTGTTTTGTGTAGCATTTACATTTGCAGAGGTCATGTTATTCCCTATATGTGAATTAGATGATTGACTCATTCCCAAAGATAAAACGAGTTGAGTTCTATTTAATGTTCTGGCGTCTACAATACCATCATTGGTCACATTTTTGTTTTTCAACCAAAACTTAGATTTCTCATTGTTGTTGGTGTTGCCATACTTAATAAGACCTTGTTCTACTAGTCCCTTCTCACATTTGAGAGATTTTTCCGTAATTTGTTTGAATGTGGTTAAACATTGCATTTGTATTGGATATTTAATCTTTGGAATTAAGTTTTCTGTGAACATGTTCACTTGCTCTGTTTCTAGGATAACTATCTTGCACCTCCTATAGAGAGCCCTCCATCGTTGTATGAAGGATGCAAATGTTTCATTCTCATATTGTTTAGCGGCACACAAGTCCATCAAAGTAACTGAGGTGTCAATGTTGTGTGAGAAGATTGCAATAAATTGTTCAGCTAATTCTCCCCATGATGTGATGGTTGGTGGTAAATGTGAAAACCACTCTAAAGCTAGACCTCATAGACTTTTAGGAAATAGTCTCATTAGATAAGTATCTTCTGAGGCGACCTCTATACATGTCGTAAAAAATTCTCTGATATGATCTCTAAGATCACCCTTCCCTCGATATCTATCAAATTTGGGTATTTCAAAATGTTGTGGGAAAGACGACATGTATAATGTGTGATCAAATGGATAACGA
This sequence comes from Cryptomeria japonica, assembly GCF_030272615.1. Taxonomy (NCBI): domain Eukaryota; kingdom Viridiplantae; phylum Streptophyta; class Pinopsida; order Cupressales; family Cupressaceae; genus Cryptomeria; species Cryptomeria japonica. The sequence continues at coordinate 651,045,913 of NC_081410.1, forward strand.
CATAAATCCTGCATTGTGTAGCTCTTCTTATCATTACCGGTCAGTATGGTTGTCATTTGTTGTTGCAAATTCTGTATTTGTTGTGTCAGAATATCTGTTTGTGTCAAAGGTAGACCTTGTGTTTGTGTATGTCCCACAAAAGGATTCATGGTTGCATAACTAGGACGTTGTTGGAAGGTACCAAGATTATAACCTTGTGTGTTGTGTGTTCCACTAGGTACTGTGAAATAGGTGATATGTGAACCCATGTTTGGTTGAGTTGTACTTGTTGTATTGGAAAGACCTAGATTTGCATTTTGATGACTATATGTTGACCCCATAGAATAGGAAACTGGAGGTTGGGTTGCACTTGTTGCTTGTGTTTGAATAGGTACTGAGACACAATATTATTGGTATGCTTTGTGTTGGTATACTAGCATTGATCGTCGAGGATGGCACACTTGTTTGAAAGCTTGCATTTGTGTTGATACTTGTTTGGATAGGTATGTTTTGAGGAAAACTGGAGGTCGTTGCTTGTATTTGTGTCATGGGTGGTGTTTGATTGTTATCTTGACCTAAAGTTTTTCCTAGTGGTAAGATCTTTGTGACATCAAAATGTTCAGGTAGTTTCGCCCCATTTTGTATTAACAACGAGAGATACTTGTCCCTATCACTATGTATAAGTGCATCTAGGATCATAAGGACATGCGGATCTTGTTGAGCAGACTCAATTTCTTCTTTTGTTAGATGTTGTTGTAATTCATTTAGGGTAGACATTGTCTAAGTACCTGAGTGTTGACCAGTTGACATGTCCATATTCCAAGTAGGGTTAACAGATTGTGTGTTGTTCGGGTCCATTATACCTTTCGCTTTTTGTGACCTTGTGACAGGCATCTAAGACTACTATATGAGGTGGTTCTATGCAAGACAACAACTAACACTAGACTATAGACGTAAGTATGAGGTATGCAAGACAATACTAGACCCTCTATTGAGGATCTTGATGCAAGACCTGTTGAGTTTTTCTGGACTTCTCTAATGCAAGTTTTTCCATATGTTCTCTGAGTTGTTCCATCTCAATCTCTCTATCAATTCTACAAGCAATCTTAGACTCAATATTTATCTTGTGTATGACTCCTATATATTGAGGTGCATTTCTCCTTGAGTCCCAAGCTAAGTTAGCTAGACCATCAATGATTTCTTGTTGACCACAATTTGGTACTAGATTAGGTTGCTTGAAGGGGAGCAAACCATCACCTGGGAGACCCATGATGACACATGCTATGACTCTATAACTGACAATGGACTTAGACATATATGAGGTCTAGATGAAGACGTATATGATAAGGTGGATTCAAAATTAGGACTTAGGATGATAATGAGGACGTAAGTGGGAATATCTAGGATGATAATGAGGATGTAAGTGGGACTATGCAAAGACTTAGGATGATAATGAGGATGTAAGTGGGACTATGCAAAGGACTTAGGATGATAATGAGGACGTAAGTGGGACTATGCAAAGGACTTAGGACGATAATGAGGACGTAAGTGGGACTATGCAAAGACTTAGGACTTCCTAGGATCACAGGTATGTAAGGACTTTTAAGTTCTCTGGTTTCAAAATAGACTTTGTTTTCTGTAACTTCATGTTTGGGACAAGTTTTGGTAGTTTTCCAAATCTGAGAACAATTGCTTGGAGGTATGTATAGCTGAGTGACTCAATTTTCATACAATCTCAGAAAATTCAGAGATACATAGGATAGGGCCTGAAATAGCCCAAAGGACTGACTCAATACTGGTCTAGCACAATGATACATAAAAAAGCATAGAATACAATCTTAGGCTAGAAAGTGGACACCATTCAGTGAGGCCCTTACAAAATACCGAGACAAAATTGAACAGATAGAGAGTCTGGCAACACTGGCTCCACTCCATGGCACACACTTCTCGGGCATCCCAGTCTCTCTTACCTTAAAGATCTGAAGATCTTATAGCTGAGGGATTTCTATATCATAGTGTAAGGTACATGAAGGGTATCTATGGGGTACGATCCACACTCTCGGAATCACTAAATGTAGGATTTTTGGCAACTAAATTGGTTCATAGTATTAGGTTTCAAGGGATCCGATCCAACGATAGATTCTTAGAGCAAGCTACTTAAGACTTTAATTGAGCTTATCGGTGTAGGGAAGGCCCCCACATATGTCAAATTCACTCAACACTCTAGCCGCCTAACCAGTATACTTATATAGCAGCTCAAAAAACCCGCTCGAGAGTACGCTGGGAGAGATGATATCCTCAACGCATCCTAATTTGAAGTACCTCTGTGGGGTGATGAAATCCCTAGTCAAAGATACCCCTCAGTATGTATAATAAAATAAAAATTGGATGTCATTGTCACCTCCTTCCTTTCTCCCAAGACCCCGAAGGCGGGTGGAAAGTCAGTTAATGCAACAGTAGGTCCACCCCAAACACAATAAAAATTCTTTACCTTAAGAAAAAGAAATATGATTTAATCTAATGCAGTCTGATTCATGTTCATTTTATAGCCCAAATTTAGGTGTTGAATACGCATGTGCATGTCCATTTTAAACACCAAATTGAAATATGAAGGCATACATGTCAATTTTAACCATTTGTTGATTTTAAGCACCAAAAGACAAAGTGTGACATACATGCATGTCAATTTTAGCCAATGTTTATTTTAAGCACCAAACAACGAAGTGTGAGATTATCCATGCATGTCCATTTTAATTGTTGTTGATTTCAAGCACCAAAAGATGAAGTGTTAGGTGATGCATGCAAAAATACTAATCTAATCCTTTCTGTAAATCCACCATAGGCTGTAAACAAGAGATTAGTAGTTAAATCAAACCAACAAAAAACAGAAACTCAAAACTTGACAGAAGCGAATGTGTGACATTACCTGTGCGATTGTGTGATACTTACAGATTGAATGCATAATTATGACAGACCGAATGCATGACGATAAATGATCGATTGCGTAGCACTAATAGGTCGATTGCATGACAGACAACAAAAAAAATAAAAAATAAAAAATAAAAGAAAACTAAACCCGATCAGAAACCTACAAAACCAATTGTGAAGCCCTAGCCAAATCTCTCATCATCCATTCAATATTGATTAGATCATATTTAACTTGATAAGAAATAACTAAGTTGTTATATCTATCAAAGGCCAGTTGATCTTCTGAATCTTGTATCTGCTTTTCTGCCTGGAGAACCTTTTGATAGCGTTTGGCTTCTCTTCTTTGTTGTATCGTCCTTCTTGCACCTGAAACCCTGAACTGTACTTTTCTTGCCATAAATTGTTATAATCAAATCATGAAATAGAAACAATTTGATCCCAGATTAACCCAATTTTAGACAGAATTAGACAGATGAAATGACAGACGGAAGAAAAAATTAAACAAAAATTCTCCCTGTGAATGCGTGATCCGAATAGGGCGATTGTGTGATGTGGACATGGTGATTGCATAACCCTGTCAAAGTGAATGCCTGACCCCGAGGGGTCGAATGCGTAGCTCTGTCTATGAAATTGCGTGATGAAAAATCTTGTCTCGAAATTTGTGCAACCTGCAAAAAAAATGAAAAATTTGTACAATCTGCAAAAATCCCACAGAAAATAAAGAAAGTTAATTAGTTGTTGATTCACATTGGGTTCACCAAAATGTCGTATGTAAAATTCATCTTAAATTAATCAATCAATTAGAAATCAAAGGGAAATCATGAATCCTTATCTAATCAAAGAATTCTAACAAACTAACAATGAAATAACACAATCAAGCAAAATAGGAATTGTAAATGAAATCAATTAAAAACTCCCTATTCCATGATTGCATATAGCTTCCATTGCTCTTCTCTTCTTTGTGGTATGATGGCTCTCAGATATTGCGCTGGTAACCTGCAAGTGACACAAAGATTCAAAGTTCATGATTATTGAAAAAGGAGATTGGATGCTCAATTTATAGATTATTGGAGATGATTGATTGAAAGGTAGAACAAATTGATCAAGAGGTGGAACTCAGGTGAGCTTAAATGAAAATTGATAGTTGAAATGCTGGTTGTAGGAGTGAAACTCAATAGATTGAATAGATCAATTGAGTCAACTGATTGAGAAAAAGAATGATTGGAGGAAATAAAGAGGATGACAAAGAAAGCTTAATTTAGAAAAAGCTAACTGAAAGATGGAAATAGAGACTAGAGAGATAATTGATTGAATTAATTAATTTAGCATGTGCTTGCATTTGGATTTAGATTTTCAATTTAATCTTTGCATGAGATTTATTCAAATAATTGAATTTATTTTAATTCAATTTAGCATTTGAATATATTTAGAACTTGACTTTGATTTTCAATTTGGTTTTTGAAATCATGCACATGTAATTGAATTTGGAAGAAATTAGAAGAAATAAGAAATTAAATGAAATTAGAATTTGGCGATTTGGAATTTGAATTAGAAGAATAAATTAGTTAATTAAATAATTTAAAGAAACTATTTAATTATTTAGAAATGGACTTTAATTAAATAATAAATATTTAATTAATATTTAGAAAAGGATTAATGATTAGATGATGATAGGATTGAGACAGAAATTAAGAATTAATTTATTTAAATAATAAAGATTATTTAAATTGGAGATTTAATCAGAATTAATTAAATAATAAATATTTAATTAATATTTGGAAAATAGTTAAAATGATTAAATGATGATAGAATAGGAAATAGAATAATTAGTAAGATGATAAGGAAATATGAAATTAGAAGAATATGATTAATTAACTTAATTAAAGAATTAAAGAATTATTTAACTAATTAGACGAATAATTAGTGCATGATCAATGAGACATTTTTAGGTGTCTACAGGTAGAAGAGGATTAAGAGATGAATGACATGTGTCGTAGAGGAAAAAATAATGAATTAATTAAATAAATAAAGATTTATTTAATTAATAGAGGAAGTGAGACCAATTAAATAAATAAAATATTAATTTAATTTAGGGAAAAGATAATTTAAATAAATAAAAATATTTATTTAAATGAGGAAAGGGCTAGAAGAGGAATTGATTAAATAAATAAAGATTTATTTAATTAAACAGGACAATTTTAGGTGTCTACATTTTGCCCCTCTTTGAGACAATGCAGTCTGTCCTGTTGGCTCAAAGAAGATAAACTGATACAAAGTTGTCGCAAGACGGGAATGATATGACCCCTCCAGAGATTGGATGGAAAAATTATAGACAATCTCTCGATAAGAAAGAAAGGCTAGAACGAATTGATAGGATACCGTGACAAGGTGACGCGGGAAAAAGAGACTGACATGGGACAAGAAGACTGACATGAGAGAATAAGGCTAAGCAGCCTATATGTACAGGCCACAAGGAAAACAATCTCATTTTCATCCACAACATCCAGGAGATCAAAGCACCTAGAGCTTAGAGAGCAGTCAACAGAGCAGGAAAGATGGCAGAGAGGATTCACATATTTGATCATGTTCGACAGTTCCAGAGACCAAATGACATGGGTGAGTCAGTATGTGCCTCGACCTGACTTTGTACATTTTTGCATTTATTGCTTCATTTAATGCATTTTAGAGTAGTTTAGCAAAAACATGGAAGTGTTATTTTAGGGTTTTAACGCATCTAGGTCTAAGTTTGCATGCATCTGTGATGAACATGCATGTTTAGGTCTGGTAAGGGTGCATATATGCATATAATTGCGTCTATGTATGGATGTGAGTGCATCTGTGATGAACAAGCGTGTCTGTGATGAACAGGTGCATCTACGTCATAAAAGTGCATATGCATAGGTTGAAATCATGTATGTGTAATAGAAACGTGTTTATGTCTGATTGGGCTGAAATCAACAGTTCTATGATGAACATACATTGTCAATTGGATAAGTTGCTGAGAGGAAACACTCAAACAAATGCCCTAGGAAGATAAACTAAAAGATAGGCTAGAATTGACAATTTTATGATAAACATACATTGCCAATTGGATAAGTTGTCAAGAGGACTCACTCAATAGCTGCCCTAAACAAGTAGGTTACCTAAGATGAATATAGGATAAGTTGTCGAATTGATAAAATCTGGTGAGTGCTCTAGTAAAATAGGATCAAGTGCAATGTGATGAACATATACACTGATAGGATGCATTGTCATTTGATAAACATAAGCACTTAGGATAGGAGTAGCACTATGTGATGAACATTAGTACCACTAGGATTGACATGATTGATTTGACTAGATACATGAGTACTTGCCTCAGCTAGAGTCACGAGGGAGATTTCTAGTGACTTGACGGTTATGACTAGAGTTGACCTTCGAGGAGCATGTCGATATTGACATGATGGGCCTGAGACATGTGTTGTATATGCCAGAGATAAGGACAAACACAAGATTGTTGATTGCGCTTGCAGAGAGATGGCACTCAAAGACTTGCATGTTTCATTTATCAATTGGCGAGATGTCAGTCACATTAGAGGATGCCTACAGGATAATATGTGTTCCAATCCATGGGAATCTTGTAGTATATGACTAGGAGGGAGACATGGATGCACTCAGACGAGTCTTTGTAGACTCGGATCTAGAGTTGAGACTAGGACATCTGAATTGGGAGGTTATGTACTCCAACAGACGAAGATTGACAACTATGGTGGGAGGGGTTATCAATGGGTTCTTATGTCTTGACAAGGCTACATGGGGTTTGTCCATCGGATGTGGGAGGACATTGGAGATCCTTCTCATTGAGAGGAGGAGGTTCGCATGGGGACCTTGCATTCTAGCTCATATGTACCATGAGTTGCACCAGTTTGTTTACTTCAGTGGTTGCAGGTTAGGGTGTGGTGTTACACTTTTGTAGGTGTGGGCTTATGAGCATATTATTGTGACTGGCCGATACATGTCATGGCCATGATGATAGGAGGTATCATAAGAATGATCTTGGATATTGCCCCCAAATCTGACATGGGGTCTCCTTGTATCATTATTTTGAATGTTCCCTTGAGTAAAATTGTATGCAATGGTATGATCTTGGGGGTTCTCATGAGCATGTGTATTAACATTTCTTCACCATGGGAAAGGATGACTATGGGGTTGTTCATCAGAGTTTCTAGAAAAGTTGGTGTGAATATGGGTATTGGGAACTTCTGATTTTTGCAATAAAGAGGAGGGTGACTCGAGCATGAAACACTCTCTCCTATTTCCACCATTATGTCCTCTAGGATTTGTATTTGTTTGAACCATTTGATTAGGATCCTCTTCTAAAATTTGTGACACATCAAAGTCATGAGGTAGCTTCATCCCATTTTATGCCATAACTTGAAAGAAGTATTGTCTATCTCTTCTCATAATTTCCTTAGTCAATCTCTCTTCAATGTCTGGGGAAGTGATAGATGCATTGTCATTATCATTGTTGTTCTCATTATCATTGTCTAGTATATTATTGCGACTCTCAAATGGGTTGTAAAATTCATCTCCATAAATCTCATAGGTACTCATGTTGAGAGATCTTAGAGATCTTTGGCTTCTCTTCTAGACCTTTGGGAACAGGTTTCAACCATGAACTAAACCTTGGCTAAAATGAAAGGTGAAAGAAAATGAAGACTATGGAAGACCAAGAAGGATATGAGATGGAATTAATCTAGGTTGTCTTGCAATGTCCAAGAATGTAAGTTCAATATATGTGTGATCTAAAGTAATGTGTGGCTTCCAAAGAGATGATAGATCTCTTGATGAGGTAAGTTGACCTTGACTAAAGAAGATCAAGTGGGACCCTAAGATGATAGATTTGATACAGGAACCACCTAGTGATATGTTGTAGTATGTTTGCAAGATATGATGAGGACAACAAAACAATCTTTTGACTCTATTTGGAAAATGTGTATGAGGGATTGCAAATGAAGGCAAATGATGGAGAAATATGTGACCAAGATTGGCTGACTAAAAATGATGAAGCCCTATATCAAATGTCTTAGAAGCTCTTCAAATCTCAAAACCTAAGCATGTTTTCTCTTCTCAACTTTTGCCAAAATTTTGTTCTGAAACATAGACGCAAAGTTGTTCTGCACAGACACAATTTCCCAACACAAAAGAATTTTTAAGCAACATAGACATGGTTTAATCTCATAGACATGATTTTGTATGTCACAGATGCAATTTATTGTTGTTACTAACAATGTTTTGCTCATTTGATACAAAAACACGATTTTTCCCTATGTAGACATGATTTACCAACACAGATGGGGTTTTAAGAAACACAAACGTGGTTTCTAAGAAAATTTAGGAGTCTGTCCAAATATGAAGTTGTTGAATGTGACCAAATCTTGATGTTGAATGTTTTGTGGCAATAAAACACAACAATGAAGGCACAATGTATGAAGGTGTTTTTGTGTATGTTCAAAATATTTCCACTGACCAGTATAGCACAAATTGAAGACACTTGAAAACATGCACAACCTAGGCTGGAAAGAGAAACCATTCAATGGGGCCCCGCATCAATAAAATACCTCAAACAAGTGGACAACTAGAGATTCTGGTAGCATTGGCCCCCCACCGCGGTACTCACTTCTCGGGCATACTAGATTCTCTTACCTCAAAAGACCAAAGATCAAATGAGGGATTCCTACCTCAACATGAAAGGGTACATGAGGGGTATCTACGGGGTATGATCTGCACTCCTTGAACCATCAAATGTAAGGATTTTTGGCCTCTACAACAAAATGTGTTTAGTGGGATAACTTTTGTGGTCCTTCATGTCTACCCGTGCAACAACACCTCATTTAAGAACCCACTCCTAATCTCCAAAGATAATTTTTAACACATCCAAAAGAAGTGTGGATAGTAGGGAGAACCGTTGTTGTAGATACACGTCACCGAATTGTCACAACTTTCGCCTAGTGTATTGATTTATATAGCAGACAACATAAGTACTTCTTGGGTCATGCTCTCTCACTTGGCCTTATGGGCTACCTGAGAGATAGGTCCTCCTACCTAAAAAGAAGATGATAACAATTTCTCTTACACCCAAGGTCCAATGGAAGGCGAGGGGAGAGGATACTTTTGTTATTACCTTTAGGGTTATAAACATAAAATGTGCAAAATGCACCAAACACTTCAAACAAGTTCTTTAACCCAAAATGAAAAAGATGTGACCCTAATTAGACCAAAAATCAAAGACACGCACCTAAATTACCCCTGCAACAAATGATTAGTATTTTTGATAGATTACCCCCACTTGCAAGCACACTAGTTAGGTAAATTTTAGAAATCCAAGTCTAGATGTGAAAGGAAGTCTTCGACAATACGACATTTTCTTCTTTTCAATATTATTGCACCACTTCCTTAGTCCAAACAGGGGATTAGACCAAAACAAATAAAAAAACCCTAAAATGAAAAAGAAAATGAAAATTGAAATAAAAAACGTAGTTATACCAAATGCAAATGTACTTTCTGAGTACATACATGCAAATATCAAACACATATGTGATTTTAAGATCTGACACCTACAAAACAATATTCGAACATAAACGCGATAACTGGTAATGCAGACACACTTTCTGGGTAGAGATGCGATATGATGAGTCACAAATGCGCTTTATGGAAATCTGCACCTGCAATAGACATAAAAGCCAAAAACATGGAAATAGCCAAGCCATACGTGATTTCTGGTCACAGACGTAATAACATAATGCACAGATACAATTTCAAAATCTCGGACTTTCAAAACCAACAAAAAAAATAGACGCCAAAATAGAGATCACAAACGCGAGATCATGACGTAGATGCAAAAAGAATAGTTGCAGACACACAATAAATCAGAATCGTCACAAATCTGACCTGCAACTTTGCAAAAAAGCTAAATCTACAAAAAAAAAGTTAGAAATAAAAGGGATAAAAGTCCCATCGGGTGTGCCAAAATGTATATGGTTAAAAATGATGATGATAAACTATTGTAACACCACAAAGATCCAACCACAACAAACCCTAGTTATACAATGAAACATTCACCATACACCAATGAAGATACCTAGAAACACGCAAATCCATAAATGAAACAACATGCAAATCCATAAATGACGGTTCAAATAACTGGAAGACAACTGAGAGGGGGGGTGAATTAGTTGTCACCAAATTACCGAAACCTTAAGCAATTAAAACTTTAATACCAGAATCCAAAATATTATACTAGAATGCTTAAACCAATTACCGAAATAGCAAATAAACCAATTAATCATAAACAATAACCAGAGAATAAATACCATCCACATGACACCAGGGTTTGTACGTGGAAAACCTGATAAATGGAAAAACCACGGTGGGAAGCCTACCCATAGTCAGATAATACTTTTGTAGTAAGTATGTGAATTACAATTGAGGGGCCTACACTTGCAAGAAGGCCAATAGCCTAGAGTACATTGCTCATCACAAAAGGAGTCTCACTGACTACATAGAAATCCAGACTACAATTCGAAAGAAGCAATGAACTGTAAAGATAACATCTCCTATACCTGAGTACAGTTCCAGTTAAGCTCAATACTGGAGGACTAAATCCTCTTACATAAACCCAACTCGATCACCAGTGATCAACCAAATCCTCTGCCTGAATTATTATTATATTATTCTCTCATTACATATCCATATCTCATTCCCATTATGATCTACAATAAGTTCTTACATCATATATATACAAGCCATCGACCATAAATAATTAGGTTGGCCACCAGATAAGAAAACAATTACATAATTATAAAACATGTCGGTCAGAGACCAAACAAATAATATCCAACACATAAGTCATCCCGAAAACACATCAAGAGGTCCAATCCACACGTTACATTAAGTCTATCCATAACCTAGATAAACTGGGACCCAATATAGGTCCACACATGCTAAAGAAATAATCCCAATCTGCCAATTCTCAAACAAGATCACCATCAGCATCCCGAATCTCCACTAGAAGTTGCACCAACACCACTTATGCATATCCTCAAAATCTTCATTAAATTTGTGCCGATGAAACCCTCGCTGGAACCACAAACCAAGCTTACTAGCAAAATAGGATAACATCCAATCACCAGATCAAAACCAACTGACTGAACATGAATCTAAGTAGAATGAATAAGCCTATTCCATAATCCAAACATATCAAAGCATACCAGATCATAATAATCTAATCCAACCATAAACCAAACAACTTACTGGGACCAGAAGGATATCGGTAAAGCATCCAAAATAGCTAGTGTTGACATCAATGACAAAACATCAATCCAACACATAATACATTCTTCCAAATGGCTAACAATATCCCACTTTGGCATTGATGGCAACACTAGATGTGAAAAACATCCAAGTGCCAAGAAATGTCAAACAAGTCTCCCCCAATGGAAGATAGCCAACAATGTCCCACACAAAGATATAGCAATGAAGTTCTCAAACAAAGACCAAACTCCTCCTGTGAATGATATCTTTGTAAATCTTTGTTTTTCACATATGTCTCTCCCCCTTTGACATCAATGCCAGAAATCTAACAAAAATATCAAAGCAAAAACCAAAAACCATTGAATCACAAAGCTACCTACTCCCCCTGAGAAATAGTATCCCCACATCAATGTTATTCATTCCGGATTGAATAATATCTATGTTAATGCATACCAGATTGATGCCAAATAACATTAATTAGTTCTCTGTCGGAGGGGCAGAAACCCCTAATTTGTCTCAGGTACTCAAATGATTCTTTAGGCAAAGGTTTAGTGAAAATGTATGCAATATTCTCTTTAGTGTTCATACAAACTAGACTAACTTCATTTTCTTCCACCTTCTCCTTCAAAAAGTTATACTTCATAAATATGTGATTGGTCTTAGAGTGAAATGCCAGATTCTTTGATATGTCTATAGCAAAAGAGTTATCATAGTGAATAACTACCGGTCCAATGCAATTCACTTTAATATTCAGATGTACCTTGCAAATATCTAAAAATCCTTTTCACTGCACTCTCATGATTTTCTCTAGGATCACTCTGATATCTTGATGCAATACAAACATTATTCATTATGTCAGGCCTAGTTTGAGTCAAATATAGTAGACCACCAATCATAGACTTGTATCTTGTAGGATTTACCGATGCAGAAACATCTTTCCTTGTCATTTTCTCACTTGTAACCATAGGAGTACTTACTGGTTTAGAGTCTTTCATACCAAATTTCTTCAACAATTCCCTAACATACTTATTTTGATAGATGAAAATACCTTTATCATTCTGAGTAATATGCAAACCTAAGAAAAATTTCATTTCCCCAATCATAAATAATTCAAATTCTTTCTCCATATTTTTAGAAAATTTCATGGACAACTTATCTTCACCTCCAAAAATGATGTCATCAACAAAAACTTCAATAATCAATATATCATCATTAGTGACTTTACAATATAGATTACTGTCAGCATTACCTTTAGTGAAACCAAGCTTCAAAAGATATTTATCCAACCTTACATACCAAGCTCTAGGTTCCTGTTTCAATCCATATAAAGCTTTCCTTAACCTGCAAACCATGTTTTTATCATTTGAAAGTGAAAAACCATCAGGTTTCTCAATATAAACTTCCTCATCAAGATCCCCATTAAAAAATGCACACTTAACATCCATCTGATAAACCTTGTAGTTCTTATGTGCAGCATAGACAAGAAATAATCTTACAGCTTCAATCCTAGCTACAAGTGCAAAAGTTTCACCATAATCAATTCCTTCCTTCTGAGAACATCCTTTACAAACCAATCTAGCTTTCTTCCTTACAACTTGGCCATCTTCATTAAATTTATTCCTAAAAACCCCTTTAGTTCCAATAACATTCTTATTTTTAGGCCGGGGAACTAAAGTCCATGTGTTATTCTTCTCAATCTGATCTAATTCTTCTTCCATAGATTTCAACCAACATTCATCTTTACATGCTTCAATTACTGATACCGGTTCAACTTGAGAAATTAAACATACCTCATTAGATGCCAATCTTCTTCTTGTCATGACTCCATTGTTCTTATCCCCAATGATCTGATCTTTTGAATGATTCAATCTCACACACCTAGGAGTCTTCTGACTCTCTGTTCCTCTTCCTGATTCTTCAATTACTGTTGAATTTTTTGATTCTACCGGAGTAATTGGTTCAACATTATATTATGGTAAAGGTATTACTAGGTCAGTTATGATCATTTTCATTGTCGGTTCTTTCTCATAAACTATGATTTGACTTCTATTAAACTCATCCACCTTGACAATAGCGCTCTCCACAATTCTCTGCAATCTCTTGTTATAACATCTATATGCCTTGCTTTCATTAGAATAACCAAGAAAAATTCCTTCATCACATCTAGGATCAAATTTTCCAATGATATCATCTCTCCTGATATAACATTTACTACCAAAGATTTTGAAATACTTAACTGTAGGTGTATTGCCAAACCATAATTCATAAGGTGTCTTGTCGGTTTCTCATTTGATATGTACTTTGTTGAATGTATAGACTATTGTGCTCACTTCTTCTCTCCAGTAGATATGAGGTATACTAGCTTCCATCATCATTGTTCTAGCAGCATCTAAGATATTTTTGTTCTTCCTTTACACAACTCCATTCTGTTGAGGTGTCCGGGGAGCAAAAAATTGTCTCCTAATACCATGCTTCTCACAAAAGTTATTAAACTCACCGGATGTGAATTCTCCACCATGATTTGACCTCAAACATTTAATCTTCAATCCTCTCTCAGTTTCCACTCTAGCCTTAAAGATTTTAAACTTTTCAAAAGCCTCAGATTTCTCCCTTAGAAATGTAACCCATGTCATTCTAGAATAATCATCAATGATTAGCATAAATTATCTATCACCTTGAAAAAATTTTAAATTTAGCAAGGCCACACAAATGAGTATGAAGATCAAGAACATCATTAGATTTATCTTGTATACTCCTAAAAGAGGTTCTGACTTGTTTCCCCATATGACATTCTTTACATACCATATCATAGGGCTTCACAATCTTAGGTATATCTCTAATTGCCTTAGTTGAACTGATCTTAACAATGCAATCAAAATTCACATGACATAGCTTTTTATGCCGTAGCCAACTCTCATCAATTTGTGCAATCAAACATCTCTTCTCACCAGAATTCAAATGAAATATATTACCTTTTTTCTGTGTACTGATTGCAATCTCCAAACTAGATCTATTAATAATTTTGCATTTTCCATCCTTGAACTGTAATTGAAATCCCTTATCCATCAATTGTCCTACACTCAAAATATTATGCCTTAAACCTTCAACATAATAAACATTATCAGTATTGTGCTTACCATCCAATGATATAGTTCCTTTTTCTTTGATCATACATGCTTTGTCATCTCCAAATCTAACTAGACCGCCATCAAATTCTTGCAAAGATAGAAACTTCCTTTTATCTCCAGTCATATGATGTGAACATCCACTATCAATTACCCATTCATCCTTATCTTCAATTAGCAGTAAGTGCCTTCTCTTCAAGTACATTCTCTTCCAGTGCTGGAACATCTTCCTTGATATCTAGGAACACCCATTCCTTTCCATTGTCGGAACCACTAGCAAAGTCTTGTGTCGGTTCATCATCAGAATCAATCACACCTTCCAAATCTACTATGTAGCATGATTTATCTATATTTTTCCTGTACTTATACTTGTTCTTGTTGGCATTATGGATGAATTGATTATGTGTTGCATTTATGTTTTGTCATTGATGTCAACACTAGCTGTGATGGTTAGTTACCAGCAGACAGGTTTTGGTTACTGGTAGAAGAACTAGTGTTATCGACAGAAGAGACTATCTGTTGAACACTTTCGACATGTTTGAATGGATTATGTTTGATTTCATGTGTTACATGTTCCTTAAGCATGTTTTGGTTAGTTGGTATAGACTTGGTAATCAGATGCTATCATACACTCTTGTAAACCCTTATCGACATTGGTTTAAGGTTTAACCGATTGAGCTTTCACTAAGGAATCTTGATAGGATGCATAAGTGGTGTTGGTGCAGCTTCTAGATGGATTTTAGGATATTGAAGATGTTCTTTGATTGTGCTTCAACTGCTTGAAGACATTGCTTTGGTGTAGTGGACCTAGAATAGGTCTGGTACCTATCTAGGTTATGGACCAGTATCATGTTAACGTGTACTCTACACGATACTGGGATGTTTCAGGATGATTTGTGGATTTGTTACTGCTGTATTGGTCTTAAGCCGACATGGCATATCATTGTAATATGGATTTATGTAATGATCTTATTGTAATATCATTTAGGTGGCCAACCTAATTGGTTTAAGCCTTAGGGTTTGTATAAATCGATGTAAGATCTCATTGTAGATCAGGGGGTATGGGAATGGAATAAGAGTCATGTTCATGGAATGTAATATCATATGTGAAGGAGATTTGTTCGATCATAGGTGATCGAATTGGGATTAAGGAAGAGGTCATAGGCCTCTGGTATTGAGCTTAATCGGGACTGTAATCAGGCATGGTAGATGCTATCTCTGGCAGTTCATTATTCTGGATTGTTGTCCATATATCTTGAGGTGGTTTTAACCTCTGTAGTCAATGAGACTCTTTTGTAATGAGTAGTACGCTCTAGGCAGTGTACCTTCCTGCATGTGCAGGCCCCTCATTGTAACACATAATTTATGGAGAAGTATCATCTGACTATGGGTAGGCTTTCCACCATGGTTTTTCTCTTTCCAATTTTTCCACGTAAAAATCATGGTGTTATGTGGTATGGTTTCTTTGCATTGATTATCTGTTTAATTGTTAAGTTGCATCGTTTACCGATATTTGTTTATGCTTTACTAGTACTTAATCTAGTTAAAGATTATTAAGTGGATTAAATGTTATAATCTCTTAACAAATGATTCACCCCCCCTCTCAATTGTTCACCAGTTATCCTAACAATTGGTATTAGAGCTTTGGTCCTCTTTTGCAGAAGCTTAACCGCTTGAGGTAGATCCTATGGCAGCTAACACTTCTAATCCACTGACAACTATTTTCAGAAGAGAAATCCCTAATCTTGAAGGAACAAATTATGGAATATGGAAAATTTGAATGGAGACTCATCTTAGATGTCTTGGCAAGGATATTTGGGAGATCACTAAGAAAGGATACACACCTTATGATCCAACATCTGGCAATCCTTCTCCTACAGACTTGGATAAGAATATTGAAAATGATTGCAAAGCTAGAGAAGCCCTCTTGTGTGCACATACCGATCAGGAGATCATGGGATTGACTGATAAATCATCGACAAAGGTTATGTGGGATAAATTGAAAACTCTGAATGAAGGTGATCCTACTATCAAAATTTCTAAACTTGATGGTTACCCGGTAAGATATGAAAAATTAAAGATGGAAGATAATGAAAGAATTGCTATGTTTATGGAAAGAGTAAATGAGATTGTTATGTGAATTCAATGTTCTGGAGGATTTCTGAGTAAAGATGAAATAGTTTCCAAAGTCTTGAGAGCCCTTCCACCAGCTTACAAGATGAAGGCAATTGCAATTAATAAGTTGAGGACAATGGCTAACTCTTCAGTTAACAGAGACATTCTGATTGGGAAATTATCTGCTTTTGAGCTTAAAGAATTTGGATCTTCTGGAGCTGTAAAGTCTGAACCTGCTTTTCATGCATCATCATCATCATCTACTGACAAAATTGATTGGAAAGTCTTATATGCAAAAGAATTGGAAGATATGAGGAAAGAATATGAAGAATTTGAGCAACTTGAAGCCTTATTTGCTATAATAGTACCTAAAGGTCCGACAAGAAGTAAGTATGAAGGAAAAGCACCTTTTAAATGTTTTGCATGTAATAAGATTGGTCATTTGGCATCTAGATGTCCTTAATGGAATGCAAGGTTTGAGGAAAGAGTTAAGAAATCATTTAAGCCTAACCAAAATAGATATAGATTCAAGAAAAGAAAACAATTCTACATAGCAGATGAGGAAGGAGTAAGTGATGACTCTGGAGATGAACGGACACAAGACTCTGCTAGTTGATCCAACAATGGAAAGGAATGGCTGTTCTATGCTCTAAAAGAAGACGAACTAGAACCGGCTATCATGAATGAAGAAAAGGTTCTGGCAAAAAAAGTTGAAGATAAGGATGAATGGGTAATTGATAGTGGATGCTCACATCATATGACTGGAGATAAAAGGAAAAAAAATTTCCTTGTAAGAATACAATGGTGGTCAAGTCAGATTTGGAGATGACAAAGCATGTATGATTAGAGGTAGAGGTATTATTTATTTGGATGGCAAGCATAACACTAATAATGTCTATTATGTAGAAGGTTTAAAGAATAATCTTTTGAGTGTTGGTCAATTGGTGGACAAGGGTTTCCAACTGCAGTTTAAAGATATAAAATGCAAAATCATTAACAAGAATGGTTTGGAGATTGCAACCGGTATTCAGACTGGAGGTAATATCTTTCACTTGAACACTGGTAATAAGACATGTTTGATTGCTCATATTGATGAGAGTTTGTTATGGCATAAGAGGTTGTGTCATGTTAATTTTGATTGTATTGTTAAGATCAGTTCAACTGAGGCAATTAAAGATATACCAAAGATTAGGAAGCCTCATAATCTGGTATGTAAGGAATGTCAATTGGAAAAGAAAGTTAGAACTTCTTTTAAGAGTATACATGATAAATCTAATGATGTACTTGATTTGATTCACACTGACTTATGTGGTCCAACAAGAACTAGAAGTACTTTCACAGTGATAGGTATTTCATGTTGATTATTGATGACTATTCTAGAATGATGTGGGTGACTTTTTTAAGGGAGAAGTCTAAAGCTTTTGAGAAATTTAAGATATTTAAAGAAAATGTTGAAATGGAAACTGGATTGAAAATCAAATGTCTAAGATCAGATCAAGATGGTGAGTTCACTTCTCATGAATTTAACAGTTACTATGAGACAAATAGAATTAGGAGACAATTATCTGCACCTTGGACTCCTCAGCAAAATGCAGTAGTGGAAAGAAAGAACATAACCATTTTGGATGCAAAAAAATCTATGATGATGGAAGCCAAATTGTCTCACATCTACTGGAGAGAAGCAGTGAGTACAATAGTCTACACATTCAACAAAGTTCACATCAAAGGTGAAACCGGTAAGACCCCTTATGAACTATGGTTTGGACATACACCTACTGTTAAATATTTCATAATTTTTGGAAGTAAATGCTATATCAAAAGAGATGATTCAATTGGAAAGTTTCATCCTAGATGTGATGAAGGGGTATTTCTTGGTTATTCAATAACAAATCCATAAATCATCCCGAAACATCCCAGTAATGTGTAGAGTACACGTTAACATGATATTGATCCATAACCTAGATAGGTACCAGACCTATTCTAGATCAACCACACCAAAGCAATGTCTTCAAGCAGTTGAAGCATGATCAAAGAACATATTCATCATCCTGAAGTCCATCTAGAAGCTGCACCAACACCACTTATGCATCCTTTCAAGATTCCTCAGTGAAAGCTCTACCGGTTAAACCTTAAACCAATGCCGGTAAGGGTTTACAAAAGTGTATGATAGCATCCGATTACCAAGTCAATACTGACTAACCAAAAAATGCTCAAGGAACATGTAACACATGAAATCAAACATACTCCATTGATCCAAACATGTCAGAAGTGTTCAACAAATAGTCTCTTCTGTCGGTATCACTAGTTCTTCTACCGGTAACCAAAACCTGTCTGTCGGTAACCAACCATAACAACTAGTGTTGACATCAATGACAAAACATCAATACAACACATAATCAGTTCATCCATAATTCCAACAATCCCCCCCTTTGGCATTGATGGCAACACTAGATGTGAAAAACATCTAAGTACCAAGAAATACCAAACATAAAAAACAATTGCAGACACACAATAAATCAGAATGGTCACAAATCTAACCTGCAACTTCACAAAAAACCTAAATCTGCAAAAAAATGTTAGAAATAAAAGGGACAAAAGTCCCATTGGGCGTGCCAAAATTTATATGGTTAAAAATGATGATGATAAACTATTGTAAAACCACAAAGATCCAACCACAACAAACCCTAGTTCTATAATGAAACATTCACCATACACCAATGAAGATACCTAGAAACATGCAAATCCATAAATGAAACAATTGTTAGACGGTTCAAATAATTGGAAGACAACTGAGAGGGGGGGGGCTGAATCAGTTGTCACCAAATTATCGGAACCTTAAGAAATTAAAACTTTAATACCGGAACCCAAAACATTATACCAGAATGCTTAAATCAATTATCAAAATAGCAGATAAACCAATTAATTATAAACAATAATCAAAGAATAAATACCATCCACATGACACCAAAATTTGTACATGGAAAACTCGGTAAAGGGGAAAACCATGGTGGGAAGCCTACCCACAGTCAAATAATATTCTATAGTAAGTATGTGAATTACAATTAAGGGGCTTGCACTTGTAGGAAGGCCAACAACCTAGAGTACACTACTCATCATAAAAGGAGTCTCACTGACTACATAGAAATCTAGACTACAATCTGGAAGAAGGAATGAACTGCAAAGATAGCATCTCCTATGCCTGAGTACAATTTCGGTTAATCTCAATGTCAGAGGACTAAATCCTCTTACATAAACCCAACTCCATCACCAATGATCTACAATGAGATCTTACATCATATATATACAAACCCTCGACCAGAAATAACCAGGTTGGTCACCAGACAATAAAACAATTACATAATTACGAAACATGTCAGCCAGAGACCAAACATAATATCCAGCCCATAAGTCATCCTGGAAACACATCAAGAGGTCCAACCCACACGTTACATTAAGCCAGTCAATAACCTAGATAAACTAGGACCCAATATAGGTCCACACACACTAAAGCAATAATCCCAATCCGCCAAGTCTCGAACAAGATCACCATCAGTATCCTGAATCTCCACTAGAAGTCGCACCAACACCACTTATGCATATCATCAAAGATCTTCATTTAAGCTCTGTTGGTGAAACCCTCGCCGAATCCACAAACCAAGCTTACTAGCAAAACAGGATAGCATTTGATCACCATATCAAAACCAACTAATTGAACATGAATCTGAGTAGCATGAATAATCCAATTCCGTAATACAAACATACTGGAGCATACCAGATCATAATGATCCAATCCAACCAAACACCAAACAACTTACCGAGACTAGAAGGATACCGATAAAGCATCCAAAATAGCTAGTGTTGACATGAATGCAACACATAATCAATTCCTTCAAATGGCCAACAACAATATTACCATTCACATGCCAAGTAGGGTTTCAATCTCCATTATCTCAGGTATCTCCATTGATCTTGTTTGATATATTTGCTCTTAGATTGTATATGTGTACAAGAGCTCAACAAAAATTGGATTATGGTAGTGAAGTTGTTTGATCGCAAGAGCGCTTGATTGCATAAGTATCTATTAGGGTTGATAATGATGAAATAATCCTCTTATATAGAAGATACTTTCTAAAATGGAGTAATAAGATTAAGAGGTGAAAGAAATAAATGGTCGGGTAGGATTAAAGGGTAGGTAGAAGAAATAATAAAATAATGAAGGGGGTATGTAGAAGAGGATTAAGAGATGAATGACATGTGTCATACAAGAAAAATCTAATGAATTAATTAAATAAATAAATTTATTAAATTAATAGAGGAAGTGAGACCACTTAAATAAATAAAATATTTATTTAATTTAGGGAAAAGATAATTTAAAAAAATAAAAAATATTTATTTAAATGAGGAAAGGGCTAGAAGAGGATTAATGAATTAATTAAATAAATAAAGATTTATTTAATTAATAGAAGACTTAGGATAAAGAAATTAAATAAATAAACATATTTATTTTATTAAACATGACAATTTTAGGTGTCTATAGCAAGGTCCTCCTCACCCAATCCTCCCTTGGAGGATCCTAGTAGAAGTATTTTCTAGATTGTCGTTTGTTGTAGGTGGAAGAGGAATTCTTCCCCTCTCTCCCAAATCCATTTTTGTCAATGTCCGAGTGCTTCTCCCCTTCCTTGAGCTGGGTTTTGGGTTGTCTTGGCAGGTTTTTCTTTTCGCCTGTTTGGCTGTGGAAGTCCCGTTATGGCTAGTGTTTGTTTCATGTTTTGTAGTTTGCAATTAATGCGATGTTAATGTGCTACTACTGGTTCTAGTTAACCTTTCACCCTCTAGGTTGTTGTATTTGTGGACAACACCCTCATTTTGCTACTTTTAATATAAAAAACATAGGTTATCTGACAATGTATGAATTGTCCAAATTAAGTTGTTGTCACTCTTGGGTACTTATAATTGTCAATTGGTTAACAGTTGTGTTCCTCTTGGAAACTGTCTAGTCCTTTAAATATATTGTGTACGTCAAAGTAGTATGATAGAGTCAGATCAATTGTAATCTATGGTTGACAATCTTTGGTCTTCCTCTTTGTAATAATTTCATGTGCACATAAAGATATTTTTACTCATGTATTTGGTATGCATTTCCATATTTATTGTTACTTCCTATAGTTAATTCATCAAATATAGTATTAAATAGAAACCCAAGAACAAAATCCATTCTGATATCTTCCCATTGATTTTTTGGAGTAGGTAATGGTTGACACAATCAAGCGTTTTAACTCCTTTGTTTAGCAAGTTGACAAATTTTGTGTTGGTACACCAAGTGTTGTACATCCCTATTTATTTTAGGCCAATAATAACTCTCTTAATTGAGCTAACATCTTAACAATTCCAAAGTGTTCAATCAATCCTCCACTTTGCTTTTATCTTATGAAATTTTCCCTTGTGGATCATTTTGGTATGCATAAACATTTATCCTTTAATATTAAGTGTTATTTGATGAAATAATCAAGTCGTGGTGTCCTACCTTGATCCATTATATTTTTACATGCAACCCATATATCTTTGAAACAAACATCATCCTTATACAATTTTTTTATTGCATCAAATATAATGGCTTCAACCCTTATTTCAAATAACAACAAATTCCTCCTACTTAAAGCATCTAACCCTTGACTAGTTTTGTCACTTCTATGCTTTAAGATAATGAATAATTTTGTAAAAATTCCTACCCATTTAATTTGTCTTTGATTAAATTTACCTTGAATATTTATGGATAACAGTGTTTGTTGATCAATATATAGAACAAACTCTTTGGGAAGCAAGTAATGTCTCGACCTTTTAAGTTCATGTATGATAGCATAGAATTATTGATCATAGATTGAATACTTTCATTTGACTTTGTAGCATCCTAAATTATACTTGCCTACAATTTTGTCCTCATCTAGGTGTTGGCATAAGATACAATTTTGGTGATGCTTTGGTGAAGATTGGTGATGTCTGATTCATGATATTGCTTAGGATTTGTCATTGATGGAAACTCAACCTATTGATCTTATCCGGCATGAAGTTTGGGATATCTGGTATGGAGTTTTGGTGCAAGTCTATCAGTGATACTCTGTGTACAGTTTTGGTGAATAGTTCTCATTTTTGATGATGTGTTTTTGGTTCCAATCATCTAAGTTAAGTTGATTCAGTATGAGAAGCATATTATCATGTGATACTATCCTCTAGTGTTGATTCTTCAGCATGATAGAAGGTCAGGTATCCGATAGAGCAATAAAATGGGGTTATCTTCATTATTGGTGATGTATTGTGTGGACTGGATTTCTTGAAGTGATTTTGGTGGTTGTTGGTAAGTTTGAGGTAATTGGACCGACTTATGGGAAGCATGCGATCATATGCTTTGTATCTAGAATATTGTTTTGTGAAGATCTAAGATGACTTGAAGCTACACGTTTCATATTTTGATATTTTGTGAAGTCAACTTGTGAGAGATCAAATTCGCTAGTGCAGATATATAAGATCAAATTGGTTAATGCATTTACATGTAGATGTGGTGTGCGACATTATTTTGGGAGCGACTAAGCCCAGTTTCACGTGTTCACCTTGAGTTTTGTTGATCTGGTAATCAATAACAGAGTAGAACAGATTAGTTCATCATATCAGTGCAGCGGATCACTTTGTGCCTAATCGAAACTTGTTATTTGGCATGGTCAGATGATTTTATTCAGTTCATTACTCATTGTAAACATTTTGTATAATTTTGTAAGGTAGTGAGCCTTCCTCCAAGTTGTAGCCCTTTTGTAATTGAGCAATGAGCTCTAGGTAGTGTACCTAAATGCATGTGCATTCCAACACATGTAATATTGTTTTGCTACTGGCCATAGTATAATAATATTGTGGGTTCAAATCCCACCGTGGTTTTTCCTTTCTATGTTTCCACTTAAAAATATTGGTGTTATGGTTATGTACTTTTTGTTTTGTGTTTCTACATTTCAGTTTCTTATTTGTGCATCTGGTTGATTAAGAATCAGATGTACAAATTCATAATACCGGAACACTGATTCAACCCCCCGCCTCTCAGTGTTCATTGATTCCATCACTAGGCCTCACTTTGGTGTTATATCTTCCAAGGCCAAATTATAATGATGATTTTTCTCACACCACTTACCTATTTCACATTTTCATCAATTACCCAGTTTAGCCCCCAATTTGGAGTCTTGATTTCCAAGACCAGGATGTACCATGCCCTGGTCCCAAATCAAGACCAGGATGTATGATGTCTTGGTCCTAAATTAAGACCAGGGCATATATGCCCAGGGCCTCTTAATTAAGCCCCAAATTGAATTCTTACAATTATCATCTTTGATGAGTGGGAAAATAGATCTCGTGTCAACCTGTGTAACAAATTTAATTTGATTTTTGACAAGCAATTATAAAAGGAGGTCTACCCCTCTTGTTTGAGACCTAACCTCATTCAAGATCTCAATTACACTTTGGCAAAATTTCAAGTGAGCAAGTAATCAGTCATTCATCAAGCATTGGAGCAAAAGTGAAGTCAAGTTTCCAACATTGAAGATGACATTCATGATCTATGTTTTATGAAGACAACCTACATGAAACCCTAACTCCTTTGTGGAGGTCAAAAAAAACTTCATTAAGGTATATCATTAGTGTTTCAAGTGTTTTTAGTCTTTCCCTCAAAAGGAAAGTATTTTACTATAGCCTTTTATTTACATTTGTTAATTCAATTTCATGGTTAATTCCAAAACTAGGGTTTGACCTAAGGAAAACCCCTATTCCTAACATATTTCCCCTTTTATCTGTGCAAGAATGGGTATAGAGTTGTAATCAGGAGGTTCGACAAAATTCACAGAGATGAACATGTTTAGCTTTCGATGACAAGAAATTTGGAAGACCATGGCAAATTGAAACTATCCCATCCCAAAAAATTATCTCAAACTTATAGGAACATATCTGAAACATATTATTTTTCTCAAATCCAGGTTGGTGGCTCCTTATGACATCTATAGCTTATTGTTTATGTCATATTTCTTCAATAGTTCACTATGTTACCCTAATTATAAATGATTCAATCAATTCAATTTAGGAAGGAGAAAGGCCCTACCCAAAGAGGCTCAAATCTGATCAAAATCTCAATATTTTGATGCTAGATCTATTAGATTTCCTCTCCTCCTAAATATGATGGTTAATTAGGTCATTTAGTGGTTTTATTATCTTAATTTAACCCTAACCCTAGTTTTTCACCATTACATTTTGGCGAACCTAACATATCTTATGCTTACTTTTGATTTTCATTTTCAAATTTGATTCATATGCAATTGATTAATTCATATTTGCAATCATTTTTTAAACATATAGCTTATGCACTTATTGATACATCCATTTGAGAGCTAGTGTTCATCTCCATTACATTTTGGTGAACCTAACTTCTTGCACCTTAATTTTTGATATGCGTTCTCAAATCCGATTATTTATGCATTTTAAAATTCAAGCTTGCACTCACAAGTATTATTTTCAATTGAATTACATAAATTTAGAGGTTAAATTCACAAAACCATAATTTAGAATTCTGAAATTCACTTGTGGGTTGCATAATTTTTCAAATATATTTTCAGATTTGATTTTTATGATATGTTATGTTGTGATTTAGAGGAATTTATTGTTCAAATCCAAAATTTTTATTGCTTAATTAATTGGTTAATCAATTATTTTTTCAAAAAAAATTATTTTTAATCACAATTTTCAATTTGTACATTCTACCTATAATATTCTTGTGAGAAGAAGTTGTAGAATTAAGGCTTCCCAAGGTTTAAACACTAATGATATGGAGCCTAATTTGGATAACTTATTTCATGAGAATTTCGGTGCTTCCTCTTGTAAGGAAGTTAAGTAGCAGAACAACTTCTTACACTAACCTTGAGAGGATAATTTAAAAACTTTTACAGATTGTTACAACAATTACATAAACTTAATAAAAATAATCAAAATATCATGCATACCCCAATACAATAACACAATGTTTTATGTGGGGAAAACCCTTTTGGGAGAAAAACCCCACACTCCAAAAGTAGCTCCTTATATTATTCAACATTCAACAACAGATTACAATATACTTGCAAAGAAAGCTCTTCACGGGATTACCACTAATCAGAGACTCAGAGGTAATTCAATCACCATAAGACTCTTACACACAACCTCTGATGATATGATGAATCAATGAGGATCTAGAAAACTATTGAGAGGGGGGAGGGTGAATCAGTAGTTAGAAAATAGACTAAACTTTCACCAAACTCAAACCCAACTCATAAATCAATTACTGAACTAATCGGTTCAAACACTGAACTATAAACTGCAACTCCACTGTCAAGTTTACCGGTTGACTGGCATAACAAAATAACAGCGTAACAGATCTGAAAGTCTCAAACCATTTAACCAAAACATCAAAACACTTTACTAACATTAGTAAAAGCACTTTTCAGATCACTTTCAATCATCTTAACACATCTAAGTATCTTTACCAGTTAAACAAATTAACCATATCAAAACATAACCACAAAAACCATTCACCACTTGACACAATGATTTTTGACGTGGAAACCCAAATGGAAAAAACCATAGTGGGGATGAATACCCACAAGTATTATGAATTCTTCTGGATTTCGCTTTGTTAGGAGCCAAGCCTTGTTAGAAGCTTTACAAAAATATCCTGTTAGGAATAGATTCGGTTAAGGACCACCTGGTTAAGGGATTGACTACAATACCCTGTTAAAGGAAATACCCTATTAGGAGTAACCTCAATAGAGGGTTTGAAATCCAAGATAATGGATCACCTAGTTAGAGGATTTAGAAAAACACCAAACCTGTTAAATCTTACCCGATTAAGAGATTTAACTGTTGTAATTGTTAGAGAACAACAGGGTCTTGTTGATCTGGTAATAGCACTACTCTGCTTGATCAAATCCTTTTGATGCTCCTATCTACCTTCAAACATTCTGCAGATAATCCTTTTGGTTCAGTAATCAATCACACTTACACTTAACCAAAATTGCCAACACTACTACAAAACAACTCATCGACCTTATAAGAAAAACAATAGGTCGGTAACACATCACAAAACCTAAGATCTCATAGAGATTACAAACAAATCGGTTCAAACATGACCGTTGGATTAAATAGCAATCATTTGCACATTGTCCAAGACAACCTCGACTGCTCTTGGATCACCGCACATTGGATCCTGTAACTCAGCATGCAGTTTCCACTTCATGAAATGTACTCGCTCATTCCCAAGATAAAACAGTTATCTCTACGAGCCAAAAACCACTTTGAAACTCATCACGTGTATCATGCATATGTGGCATAATCATCTTCGATCACCATTTGATCATAGATCAACACAACCGATTCACCAAGCTCCATCGGTTAGGGTTTGGCATATCAACAGGTAAGGGTTACCAGTTGATCTCTCTGCTTCAATAGTAATATCGGTTTCCTTCACTTCTAAACTACCGGCTGCATAACTACATCACTACCGGTTGCAATACAACTCCATGCCCGGTTCCAATTGACATCAATGACAACACTTATACTTCATTAATGCAATCTTCATATAAATTCCAACAACCTCTATCTCATGCACCTCATATATAGGAGATACAATACAAGAAAATTTTAAGCGGTATTACAAAACCATGGGCTAAAATCATCCAATAAAGTAGACTCGACCTTATCTCCCTTATAAATGCCCTATGACATGTTAAAACACACATCAACACATGTCCCTCCCTTTTATAGCTCATTTATGTGTTCAATGCATTTTATATTTCTTATTTCAAGAGTACAAACTTCTGGAGGCCATAACTTGAGAACCATGTGTCCTATTGATGAACCATTTGCGGAAAGCTCGCGAAGTTCTCTATTTGCACATAAAGCACTACATTGTTTATGCCTACTTTTCAAGGAATTTTAGGGCCTCTCAAGTGCTCAAAATTAAATTTAAACCTTCCATTGCACCCCTCCAAAAAGCAAACTTTAATATCTTTGAAACTAGTTGTGATCTTGTGACGTAACTTTACCGAAATGCTTATCGAGCCAACCAGAAGCTTCGAGGAGAATTTTGCACCATTTTATGCTCAAACAAAAACTTACTATAAATAGTAACCTCATGTAAATGCAAGGTTGAGACACCATTTTTCCCAACATTCTCCCACTTGTCGAACACCTTGCAAGAGAAAAGGGAGTATCAACACAATAAATTAATTGCTAGGGGCCATGAGGCCCATAGACTCTGAACACCATCTGAAATTCTTTGTGCTCACAACCTTAGTTGAAGTGTTTGCAACATTCATCAAAGTTTCTACCTTATCCAGCTTCACCCTGCCATCTTCAACTATATCTCTGACAAAATGATACTAAACATCAATGTGTTTGGTCTGGGCATGAAATGACAAGCTCTTAGCTAGGCAAATTGCACTCTAATTGTCACAATAAACTAATGCTGCACCTTGTTTTATTCCAATACCTGAACACGGTCTCTTAAGCCAAATGGCTTCTTTACAAGCATGAGTAACTGCCATATACTCTGCTTTAGTAGTCGACAAAACAACCATAGCCTATCGCTTACGCATCCAACTAATTGCACCACCAAATAAACTAAACACATAAGCACTGGTGGATCTTCTGCTATCAATATCGCCTACCCAATCTAAATCTATATAACCATGAATATCAAGGAAAGTCATGTCTCCAACCAAATTAAAATTATAACACAAAGAATACTCTGAGGTACACTTCAAATATCTAAAGACTCTTTTGAATGCATCCCAATGAACTCTACCAGGATTAGACATATATTCTGAAAGAACTCCCACTACTTGGGCAATGTCTAGTTTGGTATAGACCATAGCATACATCAAACTTCCAACAACGCTTCAATAAGGCACTCTTCTCATGTCTTCCATGTCTAATGGGGATGTAGGACAATTTGAAGCAGATAATTCTGTTCCAACTGCAAAAGGATCACATAATGGTCTACAATCATGCATGTTGAACCTCCACAAAACTGAATTCACATACTTACTCTAGCCTAGCCAAAACTTTTTGTTCACTCTATCTCTTCTAATTTCCATCCCAAGAATGTGCTTTGCAACACCAAGATCTTTCATTTCAAATTTAGCAGCGAGATGAGACTTTAGTTATGAAATCACACCTTTCCCTTTACCAATGAATTATTGGATATTGTTGCTTCTAGGATATGTTGTTGTCATTGATGTCAACATATTCCTATGTTTTGGTATTTCGATGATTGTAGAGAGTTGATCTGGTCGGTTTATTTGTTTGATACACTGAATCATGTTAGTGTTGGATTCATGATGCTAAGTAATGATTTGGTTGAGTTGTGGATTCTAGTATGAAGATTTGTTTTTCAGTGTTCAGTGTTGTTGTGCTCCAAAATGATTATATCTTGAGTTGTAGATTTGGGAGAGTGCTTGAGATGTTCATGTGTATCTAGACAATTCAAATGGTTCATGATTTGGTGCTCCACAAGTTATCTTTCTAGTCGCAGTTGTTGTTGTTTGAGTGTTCTTGAGTATCAGCATGTTGATGGATGAAGATTTGATCAAGTGGTGTTGGTGCAGCTATTGCGGATGGTTCTAACATGCTTATTAGTGTTTTCTAATAGTGTCTTATTTTTTTTACTGGTCTACATTGATCATTGTGTGCGTTATTGAGAATGTTATGATGTTCTTTATGTTATGTGACATTTTTCGGTGGTGTAGCCTGTTGTGGATGATCTTGGCAAGATTTTAGGTGGTTTTGCATATTTGAGGATTTGATTTAGGTCCATGCTATGTCATCTTGACATTTGTATTGGTCCAATGATTGATTTATGTATTGTGTGTTTTAATTTTGTAATTAGGTCTTAAGGGTTGAGTTGACCTTGTAGTCAAGTTTGATGATTTGTATAAATAGATGTTATATTCATGTAATTTGGAGAGCAGTGGTTGTTAGGTGTTGTGTCTGTATTATCAAAGAGTGATATATGTACGAATAAGTGAATTCATCTTTTGGTGTGAAGTGTTGAGAAGAGATTGTTGTAGAGAAAACAATTTTGTTTAACCATAACTATCATCAGGCATTTAGAGATGTTATTCTTTCAATTCATGTAAATCAGATTCTTGTCTGAATGTTCTTGTAAGGTAGTGAACCTTCCCTGAGGGTTGTAGCCTTCTGGGTTATCATATTTTGAGTAATGAGTTCGAGGAAGTGTGCCTAAATGCATGTGCAATCTCCATTATAATACTTACACATACTACTGCAAAGTATCATCTTATTGTAGGTAGGTTCCCACCATAGTTTTTCCCTTAATTGGGTTTTCCATGTCAAAATCTTGGTGTTATATGTTTTTTTGTTGTTGTGGTTATCTTTACTCTTGATGCAGTTGATCAGATCTAAAATTGTGCTTAAATTATTTAATCCAATGAAAACTGATTCACCCCTCCTCTCAGTTTTCCTTCATTGTTGTTGCCAACATGAATAACATATCATCAATATACAATGCAATATACATGAAATGATCACCATTGGATTTATAATAAACACAATGATCTGATTTAGAATGTTCAAATCCCAAACTCAGCACATATGTATTAAATTTTTGGTACCACATCCTAAGACTCTATTTGATGCCATACAGAGATTTCTTTAATTTATAGACCAAATTACTTTTACCTTTCACCACATAGTGCTCTGGCTGTGTCATATAAATATCCTCCTCCAAATCAACATGAAGGAAAGCATTTTTCACATCCATTTTCTCAACCTCTAAATCATAAGTAGCTCTCAGAAAACTCCAATGAATTTCAATGGTGCTACCTAAATGGCAACACACAAACCTCCTAGACTCTGTCTTTCAAAAGCATAAGAAGTGCTTCTTATGAGGGTGTTCATCCTCAAAAACTTGTAGAATAAATCTTCTCCAGATGATCAGTATTTTACATATCATTTTTAGCATATCTGAAAAAACATACAAAGAGCCCATATATACTTTCCTCAAGGAGCGATCCATCTTGCCTAGAAAATGGGGGATAAATAAAGTTTTACTTTATTTTATTTTCCCACTTTAGTCACCAACTTAAGAGACACTTTTAATAAATATTAAGAAACATCAACTTATGTCTCCCAAGTACCCCTTTAAAAAAGCCACTTATAAAATAAACTCCTTTTTAGCTCCAAAAATAATCTCTTCATTAAAATAATAAAAATTCGACATGCAAGGTCCCTATTTTATGCTTCCAAGATTTAAAACTCCTTCCCCCAGTTGCAACGAGCTATCACGCTAAGATGCATTTTAAATATTTTTAATTAATTTTTTGCAACCTTAGTAAAATACTTAAAAATAAGCTATTAATGCACCCATTTGACGAAAAATTATTGGAAAGCATCGGAATTAAAATCTGACCACATTGGAGTGAGCCTGATGAAACATGATGACAAATGAATCCAATTAGGTGACTTACTATTAATAGACACTCCCTCCAAGAATCTTGGTGCCCAAATAGAAAGATGGAAATAACATCTGAAAGCATCATATGACTTCTCTAAACCATCTGAGCTCATTGGTAACATCAAATTACCCTCCTGAACATGTTGATGCAAACCCAGAAAGCCAACAACAACTACATTGCTAGAGAACTAGAAAATAGGGACATTACAAGAATACATCTAGAGAACATTGCATTTGAGGTCATAGATGTGTTGGCAATTGACACTCATTAGATTCATATGTTGTCATTGATGGCAACAAGATTTTGTAGAAGGCATATACTGGTAGATACCGGCATTGGAGTAATTAGGGTCATAATAGGCACCAACACCGACATACAACACTTCAGTGAAGACAACATCATTTTGGGATCTGAAAAGTTTTATTTGTAAAATCATTTTGTAATTATTGTGTAGAGCCCACATTGAATATCTTTTGTAACATGTTGTAAGCTGACATAAGGCATATTGTTTGTAACGGGTATATAAGTTAGTTTATTAGGTCATTGTGAGATAGGTATGTGTGTAGAACAATGTGAAGAAGAAAATGATGTGAAAGATATGTATGTATATCATTTGTATATGAAATTATAGCATGCAATGATTAGTAGATGGTTTGTAAAGCATTCTTAGAGAAAAGGGGATACTGGTAAAAGGGTTTAGGGTTTATGAACCGATACAGAACAAAGCTATAACCGAAGCTCTTTTTGGCTTTGCAGATGCATTTTGTGAGTTCACCATTACTGTTTTATCTCAACAGAAGCTTGTACTTAGTGAGACTCTTTTGTGTTGAGCATTGTGCCTTCCTACATGTGCAGGGCCCCATACTATGTAATATCTTTCATATGGCCAATGAATTGATATTGTGGGTCTCAAATCCCACCATGGTTTTTCCTCTTTGAGGTTTTCCACGTATAAAATTCAGTGTGTTATGGTGTTCATTCATGTGGTTGGTTTATTTACTTCATGTTATATGTTTCTTCATTTACTGGTTATATGTGTATGTTATAATAAGTTAAAATCGTATTGTACCGGTAGAACAATGATTCACCCCCCCCCCCCCCCCCCCCCCCTCTCAGTGTTCTTGGATCCCTTCAATTCCAACAATTGGTATCAAACCATGGTGCCTCAGAGGAAGTTTAACAACTTGAGGAAGATCCTAAAATCGAAATCATTAAATATGGCTATGGAAAAGAAACTTGAGATGGCACTTGAGGATTATGATGTTGAAAGGTTGAAGAACTTAAAGTTGCAAGATGAATTGAATTTTTCTAATGAATTCATTCTTGTTCTGCAAGAAAGGTTATCATTAGCTCAAGTTAGGAGGAAGGAACTTTTGCAAAACTAGGATGATGAAGAGAAAAATGCACTTAAGGAACAATGTCAGAAGCTGAGTCAACAAAACATGCTCATGAAGAATGAAATGCAAGACCTGACTATGAGGATGTCAAAAGATATTGAAGATAGAAAGAAGAAGGAAGAAAATCTTTTTGTTTCTCTGAAGAACAAATATGAAGAATGTGGTAGATTGGCTCATGAGAATGATATATTGAAAACTAATTTGGTACAATCCCAGAATAATGAACAAGAGCCTAAAAGACAAATAGTGGTTCTGAGAAATGATTTGACTACTGCAAGTGAGTATAAAGAAAAATTCAGGATTAGTGTTGCACAGTTGAATGATTTATTGAAAAGACAAAGGCAGAGTGATGATTCTAGAGGACTTGGATTTGAACAAGGTGAAAGCTCCGGTACTGCAAATAAAGACCAGGCAACTAGTATGCAGAACTCATCAGACCAGAGGAAACCGATAAGGAAATCTAATGCTTACAAATTCAATGGTAGATGCTTTGTTTGTAATAAATTTGGGCATATGGCTAAATAATGTATAAATAGAGAAAATCAAAACTACAATTCAGATCCCGATCAATGCACAAATTGCAAGAAATATGGTCATAAGTCAGAAGATTGCAGAATGAATGTTAAATGTCATGCATGTGGAAAGTTTGGACATTTGGCTAACCAATGTAGATCAAGGAATGACACCAGATATGGAAAAGCAATTCAAAAGAACAATGCTACATGTTATGCATGCAACAAAATAGGTCATATTGGTAAGTACTGTAGAAGCAAGACTAAACCAGTTAGCAATGGCAAAGCCAATGAGAAAGGAAATCAGAAGGTAGATGAATTACATCGAGATCACACCAAGAGATGGGTTATAAAGTCTGAAGAACCAAGTGGAGATGCAACTACATCGGTAACTGCACCAGTAACTCCACCGGTAGAACAGAGCATTCCTGCATCGGTAGTAAATTCAACCGGTAACTGAGGCAAATGCCTTAAGGGTTGGCAAATTCATTGCAAATCTTGCATATTCCCTGGAAGAGATTTGGAAAGAGATCTGGAGAGTGGTATTGATCACTTATGGAGGTTTTTCTGGCATAAAACTATGAAACCGACATCCGGTAGGGCACACCGTTAAGCATTTATGACAGTGAAGAATTAGGGTTTACTCACTGATAAAAGGGGAAAACCGATTCATTTTCACTCACCCAACACTTGAGAAAACCAGAGCGAAGCAAAAGCGAATCATAGGCAATCAAGAGCGAGCAAAGGTATTCTAAAGAGATTTCCAGTAGTTATCTGAGAATTAATCAAGATCTTTGAAATCGACAATCGTTATCTAGGTATTTATTTGAAATGGCATCTGGATCATCATCTGCTCCTACTTTCATTGTGAATCCCACTATTGTTAAGGTTAAGGATAGGCTCAGACCTATTTTCAATGAAGTTCCTCAAATAGCAAGGAAGGAAGACTCTTCTGGCACATTTTTGAGGGTTCCCGATGGTGTAGTATATGTGGAAGATGTCAGGTCTTATATTCATTGCACTTTTGAGGATTTAGGCACTTAGGAAATCAAGGGAATGTATCAATCTATGATACTAGGTAGCTCTGGAACAATCAAGCCAGAATATCAAATCATTGAAGACCTAGGGTTAACCAGAATCCTGTATATACTAGAATTTGAGGATGAAATAATTAGATATGTTTTGAAAAGGGTCCATAATGAATTCATCTAGCTAGATTGACCTCACATGATCACCAAAGAAGCAAGTCAAGCAGTCATCAGCTTACCCAAAGTCAGGAAGGAACCCGGGGAAGAAGATCTCCAACACTGAGGTTGAAAAGCTCACCGGTGCAACTCATGATGGAAGGTCAATGAGGATAAGCACCATTAAAGATACATATGTAAAATTTGCCAACATGATCATCGGCTACAAGGTAACACAATCAAGTCGATTGAACTCTGTTGCCAGTTCATGTATCCATGCTGCATATCAAATGATAAAGAATGATGGAAAGTATGATTTGTGTGAATGGTTAAGAAGTGAATTGATGATAAATCTTGGAAAAATCAAAGGTGTTAAGAAAGGGACATTTTGGTTTGGCAACCTTATTGTCTGTCTGATACTATATTTCATGAATGAGCTACCGGGATTGGGAAAGAAACGATGGGCTCATGACATACCGGTAGGTATACAGATTAGAGATGCAATCACTAGTCTTGGCAGCAACAGGGATGAGAAGTTATGGGGTTTCTTCAAATCTTTTCAAAAGAACATGAGAATGAGGGAGAGAATCTCCAAACACGTTCTAGAGAAATACTCCACTGAAATCTGCTTCATGGTAAAAACAGATGAGGCTCTCATGGAAGCAGTGGAACCTAGAACAATATGGGTCACTAAATTGGGATATGAATTTGATGACAACATCTTGGAACTATATGCTAAAATGTTGCTTGATGCCCCCTTGGATGACAAGACTGAACACTTTGGTACTACAGAGGAGAAGGCTCTTGAAGTTAAAATTGGCTTCAATAAGAAAAGGAGGGAAAAGAAAATAGACAAAATGTCTGCTTTTGTTCAAAATGTAATTCACAGGATAGATATAGAACTAGGTTCTGGATCTAAACTGGTAGATCAACTGACAATGGAAGCTGTAGCAACTATAGTGAAAAGTGCTCCTGAGGTAAAGAGGCCAGCAACTTTCATATCTCCTATCACTTCTGACTCTGATACAAAGGATAATCAACCTCTTGCATTCAGAAGGGTACATAGTAAGATAGTTGACAAGCCTCTGATAGAAGAGAAGAAGGTGGAACCAAGTAAGAAAGGTGACAACAACATCCACACATCCCACAAGGAAACCTACTTAGAAGAGGAAGCCATCTCCATTGGCTCATGCAACCCCCAGCAAGAAGAAGAAAAAAGAGTGATGAAGCAACTGAATCCGGTAATATGACTTGTGAAGAGTTAATTGATGAGGTAACTAAAGATGGAATTTTGAAGAATGTGTCAATTTTTTATGAGCATTTAGATGACAATGAGCAAAATGAAATGGAAGAATCAATTTTGTTACATTTAGACATATATAAGAAGTCTTTAGTAGAAATTTTGAAGGAAATCCCTTTATCTTTGTATAATAAGTTGGATGCAAGGAGATTAGATGAAGTTAAGAGGGATAGAGAGATTAAAGAAGTTGAAATTTTAGGTACTTGTGGTTCTAAAAATAATGAGGAAATGAAAAGATGAACAGAAGTTGCCAATAGAACAATTTTTAGTAGTAAACCCCGACAAATAAGCTTAATGATGGGTAGAGTCAATGAAATAATAAATGACACTAGAGAAGGATGGGATAAATTCTTCCAAAAGATTCCTGATTTCCTTACTTCTCAAGAAGAATTTGCTAAGGAAACAACTCCCACTATTCCAGACAAATCAAAAGGAAAATAAATTTTGGGGAACTCAAATCGAATTTTGAATGAACTAGTAGATAATTCTCAATCAGATGAGAGAGTACAGGCTAAACTAACAAAGACAACATATGTACAGTCTGAGCAAGGTAATATAGATAATTTACAGGATACTGATAATATTATGGATAATAATCCACCGGTAGTGACAGATATTGCACCAAGTGGTGAAGCCACCAGTGCAAAACAAGATGAGAAAAGGGATAC
This sequence comes from Cryptomeria japonica, assembly GCF_030272615.1. Classification (NCBI taxonomy): domain Eukaryota; kingdom Viridiplantae; phylum Streptophyta; class Pinopsida; order Cupressales; family Cupressaceae; genus Cryptomeria; species Cryptomeria japonica. Next base: position 651,081,944 of record NC_081410.1, read on the forward strand.
ACTAGGAGAGGATAACAAAAAGGAAAAGGAGACTGATAAGACACCCAGTACCATACCGACAGTTGATTCCTTAGCAAAAATTTTGGCAATTGACACTTCTCAAGTTGAGAAGAAATCCATCATAGAAATGAGTCCCACAGAGCTAATGATGATGGTTACTTAAAAGATAATGAAGGAGGGATCTGTAGACAAAGGAATAATGGACCAGTCAAAAACAATTTTGCACAGACTAATTCCGGATTGTATGGTTGAAAATGAAGCAAGCCCTTCCAGCAAGCTTAAGGAATTGACAGAGCACATCTCTAAAAACTTTCAATCATTGCACCAGATTTCTGACTGGCAAGCACTTGAAAGATTCACTTTGGCTAAGAAAGCCACTTTTGAGCAGATTATTGAGACAGAGAAAAAGAAAATTGAAGAGAAACTTATACTTATTAAAAATTCTTTTAAATAGTGTACTAACATTTTCAGGGTCTGTTGTAATATAGATATTCTTACAGCAAATGTAGATAAGATGATAAAGGAGTTACATGAAAAGATTGCTAATATTGCTAACTCTTTTGATGGACTAGCTTCACTTACAACATCTATTGATGGACAAATTTTGACTTTGGAGAACCAAATTTTTGCTTTTGAAAAGGAAAGAGATAAGATCATTTTGAGAGAAAGAAGTCTCAGAGGTTTGGTGAGTCCAAGATTGGATTCACTTGGTGTACATAAGAGGGAATGCATGGATATAGTTGTGAATCCCACACCGGCAGAAGTCACTGAGAAAGAATCACTTGCACATCTACTAAGTGGACTTGTATCCATATCTAAAACATTCAAAACCAGCTGGGATAATATATAGTTACTAGAGAAAGCTTATCCAAAAATCTTGAAATTGGTCAAGCTCTGGTAAGTATTATGTAATTATTCATTCTTTTGCACTGATTCCTAACAATTCTTTCACCGGTATTTGGCATTGATGCCAAAGGGGGAGGATATCTATATGAAAAATGAAAAGAAAAGGAAAGTATGTATATAATCCTAGGGGAGGATATCAGACAGAGAGTATATGAATCAAAGGAGGAGATAACTGCAATCACAGTCAATCAGCTCAGGGGGAGAATGTTTCAGTTCATGTTTCAGTTTTAGTTGAACTGGCAAGGAACCCATTTTTCACATGAGTGTTGCCATCAATGCCAAAGGGGGAGATTGTTGACAATTGACACTCATTGGATTCATATGTTGTCATTGATGGCAACAAGATTTTGTAGAAGGCATATACCGGCAAATACCGGCATTGGAGGCAAACATTCCAGATACAGGCATTGGAGTAATTAGGGTCATAATAGGCACTGACACCAACATCCAACACTTCAATGAAGCCAACATCAGTTTGGGATCCAAAAAGTTTATTTGTAAAATCATTTTGTAATTATTTTATAGAGCCGACATTGAATATCTTTTGAAATGTGTTATAAGCCAACATAAGGCATATTGTTTGTAATGGGTATAAAAGTCAGTTTATTAGGTCATTGTGAGATAGGTATGTGTGTAGAACAATGTGAAGAAGAAAATGATGTGAAGGATATGTATGTAGATCATTTGTATGCAAAATTTATATCATGCAATGATCAGTAGATGGTTTGTAAAGCATTCTTAGAGAAAAGAGGATACCGGTAAAAGGGTTTAGGGTTTATGAACCGGTACAAAACAAAGCTATAACCCGAACTCTTTTTGGCATTGCAGATGCATTTTGTGAGTTCACCATTACTGTTTTATCTCAGCAGAAGCTTGTAGTCAATGATACTCTTTTGTGTTTAGTAGTGTACTCTAGGCAGTGTGCCTTCCTACATCTGCAAGCCCCCATACTATGTAATATCTTTCATATGGCCAATGAATTGATATTGTGGGTCTCAAATCTCACCGTGGTTTTTCCTCTTTGAGGTTTTCCACATATAAAATTCAGTGTGTTATGGTGTTCATTCATGTGGCTGGTTTACTTACATCATGTTATATGTTTCTTCATTTACCGGTTTATATGTGTATGTTATAATAAGTTAATCTTACTGTACCGATAGAACACTGATTCACCCCCCCTCTCAGTGTTCTTGGATCCCTTCAATTCCAACAAATGTGTGTCATGTTTGTAATCCTCATGCATAAGTTCTTGCGTTAACGTAAGAGATATCTATGATGAAATAAAATTTGTCTTAAGTTAAACTTTGTCAGGTTTCTATTATCAAATCATAATTCATATTCAAAACAAGGGAGAAAACATTAATGATAATATTACAGTAGGACGATTACGGATAGTTCTCTATGATCATTTAGTCATTTCTTGAGGATAAGCAATCTTAATTGGGAGGGACTATAATATCCCTTATATTTTGAGTATTTATATTGTATTTGAAGAGGATCTAAACTATTTATTTGTCTATTAACCAATATTCATAGTAATTATTAAATAGATATTGATTTAGATTTTATAATCACAATCAATAATTATTATTGTTCACTAACATTCACAATAATTATTAATAGCCACAATAAATATTAACTTGCATTAATAATTTCAATAATAATTACTGTTAAGTAATATCTACACTAACCATTAAATGTATTGCTAACCGACGCTTGTCTTGATCACTGATTATATTTGCTAAGAAATGGAGCAAGACATGTAATGGCAGACCAGATCTAATGCATGTCATATTTGTCTGCCTTTGCAAACAATTAATTACTAATACAGGTATAAAACATACAAGTAAAGCTACGTTAGTATTAGAAGATATAATAACTAAACAAGGTGGTAGTCTTTCATATCCCCGCATTAGTAATCCTTGATTAAATAATAATATTTAATGTCTTGATTGACAATAATATTTAATTACTTTTGATCATTAATGATTTCTTATTCATTAAATATTTGGATATAATTAATAAGAATGAATACCTGATTGGTTATAGCTAGCATTCTCAAATATTAATAAGAGATTAATGAAACAGATCGATGTCATTAAAAAGGTAACACTGTTGATCGTTCCAAATCTTTGCTAATAATAGATACGCCTCTCTAAACCTTTGCAACCTTTGGAATGGTCGTGCCTTTACATCATTTGTAGAAGACTATAAGAGACGACCCTGGTATGGTAGAAAAGGGGGGAAGTTAAGAAGGGATAATAAGGAAGAACGTCAAAGAAAGTAGATTGAACTCATAGCAAGTAAGGAACTCAATCATATCCATGTTTAAGACATTAAGACATTCTGATACGTGATCATGTGTAGCATATTTCTACAGAATTCTTTGCATACTAATGTCTGATAATAGTCCACTGTTATGTACATTTACACAACATACTTTAGAGTCGTTTATGGTTATATATTATGGAAAAAGTGATGAAATATGAAGATGATGATGATGATGATATATATATATATATATATATATTATGGTTTGTTTATTATCAAACATGGTAGAAGAAGAATGATTGCAATAGGGGGAACGACGTTAAGGGTCACCTCTACACACACCACCTCATATGTATGGCAGAGTCCACATGAGGGCATAGGGGGCAAAGGTGCTCTACCTTTGAGCTTAGGAGGGTTAGACTTATGGTTCTTCTATTAATTAAATAAATTATTCAATTTATTTAAATTAATTCATTAAACCATACTCTAACCAATTAATTAAATGAATAAAGAATATTTGTTTAATTTAACCCCTTTCCTCATTTAAATAAATAAATAAATATTTATTTAAATCTCTAAACTCCCCCCAACTTGCATTCTCCAAATGCAAGTTGCACAATTGTAGTTGAAATAAATGAATTTTATTCTAATTAAAATCCTATTTTCTCTCACCCACTTGCCTCCTAAACCCCTTATAGATTTTTCTAATCCATTCCAAATTAGCCTAATCCCCCTCCCTAATTATTGTCACATTCCTAAGCAAAGAGAAGTCACTTCTCAAAACCTCCAAAGTCTTTGAAATGCATTAAAGGCTTTTTATCCTTCAACAAGTTAACCCCCAAAGTCTTCTAAACCATTTATGCTTCTTACATAACCATTTATGGCTCTTACATAACTATTAATGGTTAAACTGATTAATGCCTCTACTACTAAAGATGATTTTAAAGATAGGTGGAACCTCTCTACCACTACTACTAGCAAGGAGACTAGAAGAGAAGGTCTAGTCTGGTGTTTTCCCCCGCAGGGATGGATTAAGGCTAACTTTGATGGGGCCTCTAAAGGGAATCCAGGTAAAGCTAGATATGGGGGCATTGTCAGGAATTTTGCTGGAAGTTGTCTTAAGGCGGTGGCTGGTCCTCTGGGGAATCAAACTAGCCATTTTGTTGAAGCCTCTGCCACCTTGAATACCTTAATTATAGCCAAAAATCTAAATTATGATCAAATATGGCTTGAGGGAGATTCACTTAATATTATAAAGTGCTTAAAGGGGGAATCGGAGCCTTCCTGGTCTATTAAAAATATCATCATGAAAGCTAGGGAGATCATTGCCAGTTTCAAAGAAATTATTATTCAACATGCTTTTAGAGAGAAAAACAGCATTGCAGATTGTTTAGCGAATATTGGAGTTAACTCTGACTCCCAAATGATTTGGCACGAGGAGGATCTCAATTTAAATATCAAAGAGTTCATTAGAAAGGATCGTTATACGAGGAGAGAAGGACAATTTAATCATGACAAGTAAAAAGCATCATTTATGCCTTGCCGGAAAGGCCATCATTACTTGGCACTGTGGCAGATCTCCTATTATCTCTAATAAATCACCGCACACTTTATGGGTTACTCAATTTGAAAACTAGAGCAACATCAGGAAAGAAGGTTATAACTTGCAAAGAAATAGAGCAGATAGCCCGTATCTGAAGATGGGAGGAGACCCTAGGTGGGAAGAACCAGACAATACGATGACCTGGAAAGTGATGCCAAAAGTCTGGGCGAAACTGGAGAAGGGATCTCTTACCAGCTTCATGGAGAAACTTGAGGACTATGACAAAGGTAGGGTTAACTTAGCCGTTTCCAAGATTTCTGAAAACTGGTGTAATGGCTCTTAAAATTTATGGAGTTAAGTTTAAGCTGGACGCTGGGCTCATTTCCACTATGACCGGAATGCCCCACACTAGGCTTAATTTCTTTCGAGACCTTAAAGTCTCCAACAACGCGGTTAACATGTTCCCACGAAAAGAGAAAGAGAGGGCCAAAATTGTCAAGGCTACTGGGGGCTACTACAAAGCTGCAAACATTAAGAAGTTGTGGGGTTGGGTTCCGAACGCAATTATGGAGTACATCACAGTTGAAGGGCATTTCTCTAGGGCCCACACCTAACACTTCGTTCTCTTAAACCATTTCAGACATGACAAAAAGTTATCCCTACCCTACTACCTTTTTCGATCCCTCTCTAGGTCCCTCAACAAACACGGGACTAACCCTTCCAGCCCGATTCTCCACTGCGGGCTTCTACTGCTCATCTATGAGCATTCCAAAACCCTCACCCTGCTAGAAAATAAGAGGATTTCCACCTTGCCGGGCAAGAGAAAGATGGAAGAGGGAGAAACTAGCAAGGAGAAGGTGTCCTCCAACAAAAAAAGGAAAAGCGTCCCTGGGTTGGAAATAGAGGACATTGTTAAGGAAAGAACAGAATGGAGATGGATGACTCCAACGGTGAAGATAGTTGGAAAGATGAGGAGCTAGGCAACAAGGAAGAAAGTGGCAATAATGAGCCTGGTCAAGAAAGCCCTAGCATCAACAAATGCCCTGATAAGGACAATAGCCATCTGATGGAAGAAGTGGAACCCAAGGATAACAAGGAAACCATAGTGAATTCTGAGAAGGAAATGAACAAAGACTCTCAGAAGGACCTGACTGAGGACAAGGATAGCAAGGACAAGGAAAGTGCTAGTAAAGGGCTTATCCTGGATAACCTCAAGAAGCTCTCTAAGGCTAGAATGGATTTTGATAGATGGACCTACCAGACCCTGAAAAACCTGGATAAGAAAGGGATAAAAACGGATGAAAAGAGGGAGGATGAAAACAAAGAGCAGATTAATTGGAAGCAGGAAATGGAGAATAAGGTAAAATCATTGGAAGAGGGAAAAGAAGCGATGAAAAATCTAATGGGAGTTATCCCAAGTATCCTCTCTGCTATCACTAAAAACCTGGAGGACATCGCCAAGGTCGTTGATCATACCTGCACTCCTAAACCGGTCGTGGATCTTGACCTGGAGGAAGAGACCATCCAGACTAGAAGCGGTGATGCTACTCCGGTGGGCAATACTGCGAAGAGAACCAGGGCCAGTATCAAGAAAGTTGTGGCTACTTTAGCAAAGGATCCCCCTAACTTCAAAGACAACATCAAAGAGTTATATGAAACTAGCAACACCCTGGCTAAAGCCTTGGAAAAAATCTAAATGTTGGAAGGCCTGCTGGCTTTATGGGGCTTTTTTGGGTTTTCTTCGGTTTTCCGCGAGTTTTTTGTGGTTTTGTTCTTTTCTGTTTCTTGTAGCTTTGCTGTTTAAGTTTTGCTTGTAAAGGGTTTCAGGGCCCCTTCAAAACCTGCTTTTTCCTTAATCAAAAACTATTAATGGTTAAACTCAACTCACCCACATGGTTAGATTCTTTTCCTCTAACTCAACCCTCATTTAACTCATGGGTCTCTTCAAGCATTTATTGCTTTGACCATGGTTATCCCCACTAACTCTTGTACAAGAGTTTATCCATTGGATAAAGACATTATTTATTAGATAAAAGCTTTATTCACTAACTCAAGCCTAGCCAAACCCTCCTAGGGTAACCTTCATGTCATCTCAAGCATTTAATGCTTCTTCCCTCTCCTCTCAAGCCATTTCATGTTGACATTTGTCATCATGGGATTGGGTTGAAAGCCATTACATGGATCACAAACCCATCAATCCTAGCCCTTGTTAAGATTATTCAATCTTGACCATCCATGGCCCTATTTCCCCTATAAATAGAGCTCTTATTCTTCATTTTCAAAAGGAACAAGTCTTTGTGAATCAAACTTATAGTCATTTTTAAGAGACCATTTAGAAGCATTAGCATTGTTATTTTACTAAAATTTACATAGACTAATTAGGTGCTTTCTCATAGTAACTTATTTACACTTTCATAAGCATTTGTTCTCATTTTCACAACTATCTTGAATCTTCATAAGACATCCATAGATAGTGCTAAAAGCTGAGAGCTACACTCGTGTGGGACTTGGAGAGGAGAGGAACAAGGGAGGACCATCTATGAGCATTTTGAGGAGCATCTTGGGGGGTTTCTTTCCCTTTTTCGTTTATGTATGCTTCTTGTTGTTTTCTTTATATCTCTCTTGATGTGCATGTTAATGTTTTTAGGTTCATTCATATTTGGTTTTGGTTGTGACTAATCTACTAACATTTGAACTGTGTCTTTTGTGCCTTGTGCCCCTTTTAGCGTGCATCATTTGGTGAAACCGACGTGAATCAAACATGCAACCTTATGATCTTTAGTCTAACTTTTGGTTTTGTGATTTTCTTATAATTTTCACACCCAGGTTGTGCTTTAGCACTTTTGTCTTGTGTTTTGGCACCTTTGTCAGAAGAGTTTTAGCACTTTAGTTAGAGTTTTAGCACTTTTGTTCATTAATTAACGTTGTTGTAATAATCTAGCGCTTTTGCACTCTCTGTCTGTCAATTTTTTATTCTTTCAAGCATTTTAAATTATCAATTTTGTTAATATTTTAGCACTTTTGTTATTTGTTTTGCACTTTTGTGAGTAATTCGGTGTTGTTGTATGAAGTAGCGCTTTTGTGTTCTCACAGAGTAGCACTTTTGTAACAAAGAGCTTAAAAAAAAATATTGTAACCAAAAAAATTAAACTTAGGCTTGTGGAAGCCCACCAAAAGATTTGACATTTCATTAACTTTTCTTCTTACAGGTCACTAACAATTTCTTGCAAGATTGGAGGAGTTAGAATTAGGAGTTTGATTTCTTTCTACCTTTTCAAGTTGGGTAAAAAGAATTCATTTTCCTTTGGTTAAAAAAAAAGAATCTCATCTTTCATTTTGGGATAAAATTCAACTACATCTTCATCTGGGCTTAAAAAGAATATCATTGTAAGGTAAAAAGAACAACAAATAAAACACTTTGCTTTCTTGCAAGTTAGGGAAAACATTTCAATTTGGGCTTAAAAAGAACAACAATCTTTTATTTATTGCAATAGTAAAATTCACAATCAACCTTTCATTTGCAAATTAAAAAGAACAATCAAACTTGTCCATTTATTTGCAAAAGTGATTTTCTTTTAAGCAAACGTGTTTTCATTTTGTTGACCAGGATTTCACTTTCCTAGTTAGAAAACAAATTGCTTTGTGGAATAAAAAGAACATCATGTCTATTGGAGCAACATCTCCAAATAGCAAATAGAACATATTGCAATAAAAGGTTAAAAAGAACAAGTGTCTTTTGTGTGTGGCATGCTTGTGCAAATCTGTAGAGTGGTCCCATTTCTAACACACACTATCCTCTCCTTTGGCTCTCTTGGTCCTAGGTGCAAGAGAAAAATGTTAGTAACACTCTAAATTTTCTATTTTTAAGAGAGGTCTGCCAAGAGACACATCACTCTTGGGAACGACCTTGCATGGTAAATCCTTCGAGCTGCTATAGAAATCAGGTGAGAGCGAAAGTTGTAGCCTTGGGTGTAGCTATTCCTATAGTGTAACTTGTCGAAAGGATGTATGGGCCCCACCACAAGTTACAAGGCTCTTAAGTGAGTCACTGCAGAATGAACTTATGTCCAAAAACATCGAACATTACTAGACAACTCTTATTTTAGAAGCCCGCCTGTTCTATTGATTGAGGATATTTGTGAAAATTTCAGTGCAAGAGCATAGATGGTTTTTCTCCCAAGATACTTACCATACATATTTCCTTGAGTAGAAACAGGGCTTTTTGAAAGGCTACTTGTAGCTTGAAAAAAGTGGTGACTCCCCCATCATAGGGATCATCTATTTGTTATTCTCGTGCAAGACTTAGTATATCACATGATCCTTACCTACCATGATGGATAAATAAGGTATGTAGTACCAAAGTCGAAGAAATATCAAGATGTGGGCTGAAAATTTTGCAATTGGCCATGACCTAAGGGATAAAAAGTGTTTGAGTTGTCTTCATCTTGTTTTAGACCAGTAAAAATTTGGGCCAACTTTAGGATTTGGGAACATAAAATACATTTATAACGGTCAAAAAGTTCATGATTGGGTTGATTTAGACCCACACCTGTTGTGCCTTTATTGAAAAGGGGCAAGATTATTGTTCTTGTGTGCTTCTTGTGTTTTCTTGTCAAAGGATTTAAAACAATTGAAACAAAGTATCTATCCAACAAATCTACATCAACATTGATAATCAAATTTACCTCAACAAGTGAAACAAACTATCATTTTGTATGACCATCACTCATATCTTGAGAGAAAAAAATCTTCATCAAAAGACCAAATTGAAGAAGAGACAAATTGGTTCAAAGGCTTTTATCAAGAAAAGAAAAATTTTCTATCTCAATAAACAACTCTTTCTCTCACATAGAGTATTCTTGCGTCATATGCACTTGTACCTTCAGGGAAAATCCAACGAATTTGACAAAGAACCTTTGAGCAATAGAGCTTTCACTCAGTATAGAGCTTTTGATTATCACAAGAACAAAGGGGGCAAGATCAATTCTGATTTCTTTCCGCGTCTGTATCACATACAACAAAGCTCGAGAGGAAGCACCAACCCTTGTAAGAGAGGAAAAAGTAGAAACCCCCTTCATAATAGAATAATTTTATTGAGACACATATTCTATCCACTTTCACATCCAAACATCACAAAATCACTCAACTCTCAAACACAAAGAGGTCTTGTCTTTAGTTCTTTCAGATATTGGTTAAAACAAACCAACAAATCATTTTAGAGTGTCTCTACATATAGGATCAATCATCATACAAGGCATTTCTACACATCTAGATAGGTTAAAACTGGTTTATGAGTGCATCCTCTCAGTTCTAGGTAGCTTGGATTGTAACACATCTCAAACCTTGCTATACCTCATCACATCAAATTGTTAAAAAACGCAAAAGCAATTCACAAAGAACTCTGTTGACATCCAACCTTTAGCATTAGAGATCTATCTTCCACCAAACATTTTGTAAAACTTGTCTTCCATCAACCATTTCATCACCACCTCATAATCATTTTCACAACATCAACTTTTAAAACCATGGCTCAAACAAGATCAATGAGAAATTGACAACCAGAAATTGAAGAGGAGGAAGAAAACCTCAACTATTTTCATGAGGCCTTTGGAGGAGGCACTAATGAGGAAGATCCCAACACTCCAACTCCAGAAGATATAGAAAGAGCACTACATAATCCCAAATTCAATAGACTCTTTGATGAAATTCTTAGAAACAATGCCAATGCTCATTTCTTGAGACTTGCTCAAGAGGGTGCCAAACTTCCCTCCAATTTTGATACAACACAATTACGACAAACATCCAAGCAACATATCCATCACAATGGTGGAGGAGGTAGAGAATACTTCCTCTATGACCCTAATCATCAAGGGAATCCTCCACCTCCTCCTCCTCCTTCAGAAATAGACATGTTGAAGCAACAAGTAGAAAATCTCACCCAACAACTAAACAGTGGTGCAAAGACCAATAGGTTCTCACTTAATGACATTTTTCCCTATCTATTTGATAGGAACATGCTTATGCCACCTTTTCCATGAGAGTTTGAAACACCCAAATTTGAAAAATATAGAGGCAAAGGAGATCCTAGGGACCATGTACGAGAATTTCACTCTGCTTGCATAGAGATGGCTTATGAAGACACATATCTGATGCACCTCTTTCCTCAAACTTTGGGAGGCACAACCACATAGTAATTTTCACGACTGCCAGGTGGCATTAGAACATTTGAAGAACTAGTCCAAAAATTCATCGCTTATTATGCACACAACATAGAACGTGATGTCACCATGGCAGATTTGTGCAACACAAAACAAAAGCCAGGGGAGTTGTTCTCAACTTTCTTACAACGGTGGAGACAACTGTCTAACAAATGCTCCCTTCATCTACCTAAGCAAGAATTAGTGGAAATTTTCATTTCCAACTTAAATGATGAAATGGAATTTCATTTGGACATGAAGGGCACAAAATCCTTTGAAGAAATGATAACTCAAGGGCTCAAATGTGAAAGAGCCCTCATCAAAAAGGGACTTGTCAAAATTTATAATGAACCCAAAGATGGTCCTCGTCCACATTATAATAGCAACAAACCAAAATTTTGGAACAAAAACAAGAACCTTGTCAATGACAGGATAATGGACACAAGAATAGTGAAAATAGCACAACCTGTGGTTAGGTTTGCAGGACAAAATCCCCCTCCTAACAACAACACCATCAATAATCCACAAAATCAAGGTTGCAATACACAACAAGAGGAACCAAAATAAAAGCAACAAAACTAGAAGCCAAAATGCACATATACACCCTTAGGGGAGCCTATTGAAACAATCTTACACCAATTAATATCCTCCAATCTTGCGACCTTACCAAAAACATCCAATTATGAGCCTCGGATCAAGCCTCCATGGTGGTGAGATCATGAACATTGTGAATTTCACCAAAGACGAGGTCATAAGACAAGCAATTGTCATCGACTAAAAGATCTTGTTCAAGATCTTATTGATAGAGGATAAATTGAAATTTAGGGACATGACCCTAAAACATCCAATGATGATCACTTAATGTTCAAGAATCCACTTCCATCACATTAACAAAGGGGCCTTCCACCTCAGAGAGAAACATGGATACCACAACCAATTACACACAAGCTACATACAATTATACTATGAATCACCTTTATGATGCGGATGAACAAGTTGCAACTCTTGCCATAAAAGATCAAAATCCTACATGCAACGTTGTTACACGTCGTAGAAAGATTACTATTTGAGTGCCACCGCAAGGAATGACACCCCTCCCCAAACAATATAATCTTGTGGAGCAATTGGATAAGATTCCAGCCCTCATCTCCATATTAGAGAATTTATGCTTATCCCTCTCACATAAAGCAATCTTGGATCAAGCTCTCCAAGAAGCGTTTGTTCCCGCCAACCTCAACACAGATAAGTTTCAAGCCATGGTTGGTAGTCTAAAGTCATCACCATGTCTTACTTTTACCGAAAATGACAACACATCCTTCCAACAACCCCATAATGCCTCCCTCCATATTGAAGGATTCCTAAACCAACATAGAATCAAGCGAGTCTTGATTGACAATGGAGTCGGATTAAACATATGCACCTTATAGTTAGTCACAACATTGGATTATGTAGTAGAATCAGTGGATGTCAGCAAGAAAATAACCATCAAAGCATATGATGATCCAGAACGTTCTTCCAGAGGAGTTGTTATATTACCCATCAGGGTTGGGCTAGTGGTGAAGCATATAGTTTTCCAAGTTCTAGACCTTCCTTTTCCATACAATCTCTTGTTAAGGAGACCTTGGATACATGCCATGCAAGCAGTCCCATCTACCTATCACCAATGTATCAAGTTTCCACATAATAGGGTATAAATTACAATCCTCGATGATGCTAATCCATTTGCATATTGTAATAATATTCACCATCAGCCAAAGATCATCGTACCTAACAACAAAGAAGCTATCCCTTCCTCATCATATGTTAATCCAGCCTCTCTTTCCATCTTAGCAACCCCTACACCAAAATAAGAGAAATTGAAAGTGAAAATGGTTGAGGAAGGTCTCGGGGAATATAATCTTAGCCGACTCTTTTGTGTTGGGAAGCTACTCACATCCCTAGAACTCATGGCAAACCCCAAGGTTTACTTCAAAAACCATTGGCCAAAAGAAATTACACTTTGGCACAATTCATCCCTGGTAAAAGTCAAGAGGAGGAAACCATGGATGAAGACTTGACGAAATGGATTTACACAGACCCTATCAACAAAGAAAGCCCGAAGGCTAGGTTCCCCATTGACAAATATGGCAAAGGCTTCACTATAATGCAAAGAATGGGCTATGATGGCCATAATGCTTTGGGACCTTGTAAGAAAGGACGACAAGAGCCCTTACGACCTGAGTTGAAAACAAGAGATAAAACTGGAGTAGGTTTTCAAAAAGAATCTCTTCCTAAGCTTCGATTCAAAGGAAAACCCAACAAACCTGTGTATCAACCAATTACTCCAAGGATGCAATCCTTGACTATATCTATAGCACTAGCAACTCCACTAGCAACACCAGCAGCACCAGTAACCCCACCTTCAATATTACATTAGCCAGTCACTAATGTACTATTCAATTCAAAAGACATCCCAGCTTGGTACAGTAATCGGATGCTAGAGAGTGATCCTAAGACAGACTCACATGAGTGGGAATGGGATTCAGTGCATTTAAATACTTCAAATGAGGAAGAAACATCAACTCCCCCACCTTGTAAGGATATACCAGTTTATGGAGAAGCATGGATTAAAATTTTTTGGGTTCCTGAGCTAGAAGCAACTGTTGGCATTTTGAGTTTGTTGTTATTTTTCATAGAGATTGCATTAATGATATGTTGTCATTGATATTAATTGAACTGATAATGGTATTTATGTTATTGTTGATATTGTTGTTTTTGATATTGGTTAGTAACCGGTAAAGAGAGCTTTGTGGAAGATGTTGTAAACCTATATGTAAAGTTTATGAGATAAACTGGTGAACTGGTGTAAAGGGTTAAACCTTTCTATGCATTGTAACCAGTAAACCCTATCAGCTGTTAAACCCTAACCGGTCAAGTTTGTTGGTTTATTATATGATGAGCGGTAATGATGAAGACACATGTGATCATTGAATGAGGATATGTTCAAATTGTTTTGGCATGTTTGTTCTTGTCTAGGGAAGGAGCAAAGTGGATTGCATCTAATACACAGAGTGTGATGAGTTACAAAGTCCTATGAAGCGGTGATCATGGAGCGGTTGGAATTTTCTTGAAGAATGTGAAGAGATTGTCATGATTTCTAATGGTCAAGATTGTACCGACTTTTTTGTAATCTCGATGATGAGAATTAGGTTTTTGTTGTGTTACCGACCTAATTGATTTCTATTTAAGGTCGATGAAGTTGTTATAAAGGTTGTTGGCAAGATTGGTAGAAAACCTATTGAGTGTGCAGTTGCCCAGCCAGTGAATGGATCTGCACTTTGAGTGAAGGCAAATTGAAGCTTAGAAGGATATGGTCAAGAAAATATAGTGCTACTCAGACAGATCAAGAAAACTTGTTGTTTTCTAACAATTACAACATAAGTAAAATCCCTTAACCAAGTAAGCTCTAACAAGCTTGGTTACTCATTAAATCCTCTAACAAGGTGGTCCATTAGCTTGGATTCTTAAATCCTCCAGCGAGGTTACTCCTAACAGGGTATTATGTTTTTCATCAAGGCATATTTGTAAATCCCTTAACCGGGTATTCCTAACCGGAATTAGTTCTTAACAGGACTTATTGTAAATCTTTAATAGGCTTGGCTTCTAACAGGGAGAACTTTAGAAGAATTCAGATAGCTATCCTTGTGAGTCCCATCTCACCGTGGTTTTTACCTATTTGGGTTTTCCACGTATAAACATTTGTGTCAAGTGGTGAATGCTTTTGTGGTTGTGATCTTATTTGTTGATTTGGTTAATTTCTAATAAGGCATGTTAAGTAGAAGCATTGAGAGATGAATATGTTGAGTTATGATTAAGCATTGTTGATGTTCACAAGATTGAAGTTGTTTACTATTAAATTTGTCATAACAGTTAAACCAGTTGATGTCAAGTATTCTTATGAATATTGATCTTGACTGAGATATGTTTACTTTGTTTGACTGAGTTTGAGTTTGGGAACTTTGTATCAGTTTTTCAATATACTGATTCACCCCCCCCCCCTCTCATTATTCTACCAAATACCTATTCTTTCATCATACCATCAGTAACTTCTATAGGCCCTACATTGAATCCTACACCTGAATCCGACAAGGAGAGTACCATCGATGAACTTCACGTCTCCGTATTAACCCTCACTGATGCCTCCTATGAAATCAACTTAATCAATGAAGTAATGCCTATCATTCATCCCGAACTCATTGAATGGAACTAGCCAAATCCCCCATGCCTTGACCATTTCCAAAATGATGAGGCACTCATAGACTTCCTAGAATTATGGGATAACATACCAAGAGGAGATCATAAAGTTGGGTTTTCCATTGAACTTAACAGTGCAACATACTTTTAGGTAGATGCCAAAACTTTCAGCTGGAAAAATATTACAATAAAGCATGGGTCTTCTAGTGAAAACCACACAGTGGCACTTTTTGATCCCAAAAGAGTAAAAACAAAGAGTGTATCCAAAGGTGAAAACCTCTCCAAGGCGCCTAAGGATGAAAGGTTTGACATCCTCCCCTTTAGTACGAATCATGAGAGATCAACTATCCTAATAGAATAAACAAAAGAATTCAATGTGGGGACCCCTGAGATTCCTCACAAAATAAATTTGGCATCTCTATTAACTCCAGAAGAACAACCAAAATTTATGGAATTCTTTCAGAAGCGCCAAATAAACTTTGCATGGTCTTATACAGACATGCCCAGCTCAGATCCATATTTGGCCATGCATCACCTAACTATAGTAGAAGGAGCTAAACCTGTCAAACAAAAGCTCAGAAAGATGCACCCATAGATTGTCGTTCTTGTCAATGCTGAACTTAAAAAGCTCTTGGATGTTGGTTTCATCAGACCAATTGATTATGCAGAGTGGATCTCCAATATTGTACCTATTGGTAAACCTAATGGGGGAATCCGTATCTGTATGAACTTCAGAGATTTAAACAAAGCATGTCCTAAAGATTACTTTCCATTAGCAAACATCGACATGATTTTCGGTCTAACAGCAGGTCATGCAATGCTTTCTCTTATGGATGGCTTTTCAGGATACAACCAGATTAAAATTGCTCCAGAGGATCTACACAAAACTGCTTTCACATGTCCAAGGAGAACATATTATTGGAATGTAATGCCATTTGGTCTAAAGAATGCAAGGGCAACATATCAAAGAGCCATGACTACCATCTTCCATGATATGATGCACACCATAATGGAAGATTATGTGGATGATTTACTAGCTAAATCATTAACAAGAAAGGGTCATCTTGCAATACTGGATAAAATATTCAACAGATTGGAACAATACCATGTCCATCTCAATCCAAAAAAATGTGTCTTTGGATTAACTTCCAGGAAGCTCTTAGGATACATTATCTCAAGTTGAGGCATTGAGGTAGATCTACGAAAGTCAAGGCAATCATGGACATGCCACCTCCAAAGAATATCAGTCAATTGAGGACATTACAAGGATGGCTACAATCCATTTGGCGATTCATTGCACAATTGGCTAATAAATGTCATCCCTTCACCCATCTATTACATAAAAATATATTCTTTAAATGGGATACAAGATGCCAGCAAGCATTCCAAATGCTTAAAGACTACCTAATGAATACACCATTATTGATTCCACTAGATCCAAGTAGACCTTTATTGTTATACATTCCAGATACAACCACGACATTAGGAGTATTGCTTGCACAACATAATGCGGAAGGAAAAGAATGTGTTGTCTACTACATCTCTTGAACACTAGTAGGCTATGAACTCAATTACACACCTATTGAGCGAGCTTGCCTAGCAGTTATCTTGGTAGCCACCAAATTAAGGCACTACATGTTAACACACAAAGTACAACTTATTGCCAAGATAGATCCACTCAAGTACCTACTCAACAAGGCAACATTCACAGGCCACTTGGCCAAATGGGTTATGATTCTAAGTGAATTTGATATTGAGTATGTGGACCGCAAAGCTATCAAGGGGCAGGTTATTGCAAATCTATTGGCTGATGCACCACTAAAAGGCGACCATCCTCTTATTTCCAACTTTTCAGATGAAGAAATTTTCATGATTATAGCTACACAACCCTGGAAGCTATATTTTGATGGTTCATACACTAGACATGGCTCGGGGGCAGGTACTATTTTTATCACACCTCAAGGTGATAGCATCCTGAAGTCCTACAGACTCACTTTCCCATGCATAAATAATATAGCAATATGAGGCCTTGATCACAGGACTCTGATTGGCCATACAAGGGAATCTAAAAGAGCTACAAGTATATGGAGATTTTCAGCTGGTAATCCAACAAGTCATTGATGAATACCAAACAAAGGATGATAAGCTCATGTTGTACATAAGGATGGTAGATAGTTTCAAATAATCATTTCCAACTATCACATTTGAGCAAGTACCAAGAGATCATAATCGAGCTGCTGACGCAATGGCTACAATTGCATCTCTCCTAGATCTTCCACAAAATTCGACATGCTGAGTTCTTGGTGGAACAACTATGGATCCCCGCTTATGATATCCCTAAATTTGAAATGATATGTCATCTTATCAATTATGACTCTCCATGGTACGGTGAATTTTTCACTCACTTACGTGACCATACACTTCCCCCTAACCAATCAAACAACCAGTGAAAAACCTTTATCCTCCAAACTGCTAGATACACCATCATTGTCGAAATCCTATATAGACGAAGTCTTGATGGTACTATCCTTCAATGTTTGGAACAAGATGAGATAAAAAAAGCCTTGGAAGAGGTACATGAAGGAATTTGTGGGCCTCACTCAAGCGGTCCATCACTAGAAAATAAAATCATGCGAGCCAGATAATATTGGCCCTCCATGGAAAGAGACTCCTACTACTTTGTTAGAAAGTGCAAGAAATGCCAAGTTTACGGAGATCTGATACATGCCCCAGCACAGGAACTACAACCTATCACAACACCATGGCCCTTTTGTCAATGGGGACTTGACCTTGTGGGTAAAATCCATCCATCTTCATCCAATGGTCATAAATTTATCATTACCGCCATAGAATACTTCACAAAGTGGATCGAAGCCGTTCCACTCACCCAAGTCATCGACAAGAAAATCGCCTCATTCATCCTCAATTACATCATCTGCCAGTATGGTGTACCCATATCCATCATCACAGATAACGGGCTTCCTTTCAAAAATCAAGATGTTCGTGAACTTTGTGAGAAGTTTCATATCCAACACCATTTTTCCACCCCATATTACCCACAAGGCAATGGTCAAGCCGAAGCATCCAACAAGAATATATTAAGGATCCTCAAAAAGACAGTCAATGATGTTGGTCATGATTGGCACATTTGTTTAAATCTAGCACTATGGGCATATCAAACTAGCATTTGAACCCCTACAAGCGCAACCCCCTACTCACTGGTTTATGGAGTAGAAGCCATCTTGCCTATTGATGTTGAAATACCATCTCTACGGGTCTCCTTGCACAATATAATAGATGATGAAGAATACCGATTCTCATGTCTTCAGGACTTGGAACTCCTTGATGAAAAGTGACAAGCTTCCTACAACCACCTAAAAGCCTATCAATGACGCATGAGAAGAAGCTACAATCATCAGGTCAAACCTCGCACATTTGAAGTAGGAGATATCACAATCAACCAAACAAAGAACACCAGGGAAAATTTGAATCCAATTGGTTGGGTCCATATGTTATCACTATCATCTTCAGGTCTAGGGCATATCAGTTAGCAACTTCAGAATGAGAACCACTAGCAGATCCGATCAACAACATGCATCTCAAAAGGTTTCATACATAAGCTGTGCAGAGCTCCTCCAATATCAGAAAATACCAAAAACATTCAGAAAATGGTTTTGAACAAAATACAAAAAATCAAGAAAATAGTAAAGAAAAATCATTCATCCAAATGGTGAAAACTACTTCAGGGGCGCCTTGGGTAAGTACGGTGGTGAAAACTTGGCAAACAAGCACCATTCGTAAAGGCTATGGCTCCATTGTCTTTCAGACTTGTTGCGATCACATCCATTGCATCCATTCACCCATCATTTATACCATGGCTTGTTATTGATCTACAATTAGGGTTGTTACTTCATGTGTCCCACATCACTCTTTCAAGGAGACATCTAACTGGGGGTAAATGTGCTTAAACCTACTGATGGGAGTGGATTCTCCATTTCTTGTGATTCATTGAGTGGCTCATTCAAAAATGTCCTAAAATACCAAAAACATTCATAAAAATTCAAAAAATCCCAAAAACATTTGCAAAAGTCCTAAAGAAAATACCCAAAACATTTACAAACATTCAAGAAATACGAAAAACATTCACAAAAACATCAAAATCAATCAAAAACATTTCAACGTACATTATTCCTTATACATGCACATCACAAAAGACACAAAACAACATTTTGAGCTACTCAAAACGATGACCACCTATCAAATCAACCAACCAATCAAAACATCTACACACAACCGTCTTCACAAAGATGCATCCTTCCTCACAAACAAGACATGGCAACATTTTCTTTAACAAGAAAATTCAGTTTGGTTGATAAGCACTTGGTCAATTATTTATTTTATTTATATCAGGTCCCTACGCTACTCCAAGATATCCACAAGTGATTAGAGTAGCCAGGATGGTTCCTAATATATTTCCCTTTGTTTGTCGTCTATGGATTGTTCCAATGAAGTTTTGGGGAATGTACTAATGGTGTCTACATGGGAAGTTCACTAAGCTATGTGATCCTATGCAAAAATATAGTCATGGATCACTATGGCTTACTGACTACACCATATACCTAGACCATTTGTACATGAACCAAAATGGAGGGGAACTTTCCTTGTCTGCGATGTTTGCTTACAGGTGAAACGTTCAACCATAGTTTTGGATACCTCGACCAAGATCAATACTACCATGCTCAATGATGAAAATTAAGCACTGTGAATAATCTATGGATTGTCATTTCATCTCATCTATTTATATTCCATTCCATTGCATATCACCCATCCATTTGCTCATTCATTGTTCATATCTGTTGTTACATACAATTAATTTAGGTTTCTATGAGAAAGCTAAGCCTAATATAAATTGTTCTTGGGTACAATCATGGCGGATTTCTCTGATACATCATCTCACATCTCCATTCCACATCTACATTTTCTCACCAACTTGACATTCATATATCATGTAGGCATGGCATCATCATTTAGTTGCATTAAGGTGCATTTATCATCATTTAGATGCAGTTTAAATCATTGCATTCATTCCTTCATTTAGTGCATTCATGGCATTATCATTTTAGTTGCATTTCATCATTTCATTTATTTAGTTGCATTAAGTGCATTTATTATCATTTAGATGCATTTTAAATCATTGCATTCATTCCTTCATTTAAGTGCATTCATTCATTGTCATTTAGTTGCATTTCCCATCATGTCATCATCATTTAGTGCATTCATGGCATTATCATTTTAGTTGCATTTCAAATCATTTCACTTATTTTAGCTGCATTAAGTGCATTCATTTTATGCATTTAACGTACATTCATTTAGTCATTAAGTTGCATTTCAATCATTAAGTTGCATTCATCTAATCATTAAGTGCATTCATTATCATTTAGTTGCATCAAGTGCATTCATTTATAATCATTAAGTACATTCATTGAGTCATTCATTTAGTTGCATTTTATTTATTAAGTGCATTCAAATCATTTAAGTGCATTCATTTACTCATTTAAGTGCATTCATTTTCCTCAATAAGTGCATTTGTTTATCCATCATCAAGAACACTCATCTATCCCTTTAGTGCATTCATTTAAAAACATACATGACATTTTCACAAACATTTCATTCATTTAGATTCATCTTAAAAACATGCATAGTTTACTCATATCATCATCTCATCATTTCAACATGTGCAGTATTATCTATCAAAAATCATTATTCATTATCTAAATCATTTAGCATAAATTATCATCATTTCATCACATTAATATCATTACAAAAGCATCATCCATCTATTAACTTGCATCCACGTGTTAGCATATCATCCATATCATACATATAGAAATCATATCATCAACATGTAAATCTAGAAAGTAAACATCTCCATATCTTGTATCTAAGCATAACTCATATCATCATCCTGCATAAAGTAACAGTCTAAAAGTATCAGCTACCAAGAGCCATCCAAGTAACAGTCTAGTAAAAATGTAACAATGCATAAAAATACCTAAAATGGTACTCTGTCCAGATGTTGCTCCCTCACCACCCTCACCATCTCCCCGAGGAGGACCCATCACACCACCGCTGCTCTAAACCCTCTGTGACCACTCTGATCTCGCCTGCCACATCTGGGAGTAGCTCATCTCTCACTGACTAATCAGCAAAACCTACTCAAATAATCCCCGCCAGTAGTCAATCTTTGCCCCTGCCCACTGCATCTCCCTCAGGGCCTCCCCAATTAGACCCTGTCCCTATTCTCCCTCCAAAACTCAAACTCTATCTTGTAGCTCCCTCACTCTATCCACCAGATCATCTCTCTCTCACACAAGTACAATCAACTCGGCCTCTCATGCAAAAAGATAGGCATCCCTGGCTGCAATCTTTGCATCCCTATCCTCCAATTGTGCCTCGGCTGCGGTCAGCCGAGTCTCCAACCGTAATATCATAAACTCTCGCAGGTCTTCCTCTCCCCCACCTACAACTCCCTATCCCATCTCCATAGGCTCCTCTCCACCACCTGCGGCTCCCTATCCCATCTCCATCGCCTCATCACCACCCTCCCCCCCACCAACATCTCTCCCTCCTACTCTCACTGCTCCCTGTATCAACGGACCTTGTGACAGTCACAACTGTGCTATGCTCAAATTCATCATTGCTAAATAGGAAATAAGGACAATCACAAATTCCTTAACTATCTAAGCAATTCAAACATAAAACCAATGAAATAATGCAATTAAGAAATAGGAATGTAAAATATATTAATCAAAACTCCCTATTCCATGATCACATATGGCTTCCATTGCTCTTCTCCTCTTTGTGGTATGATGGCTCTCAGATATTGCACTGGCAACCTGCAATTGACACAAAGATTCAAAGTTTGTGATTCAGAGGAATTGTGAGGATTGAATGCTCAATTTATAGATTTTTGGAGATGATTGATTGAAAGGTGGAACAAAATGATCAAAAGGTGGAACTTAGGTGAGCTCACATACTGATTGATAGTTGAACTGCTGACTTGGAGGTGAAACAAAATAGATTGAATAGATTAATTGAGTCAACTGATTGAGAAAAAGCTATCTGAAAGAAGAAAAAGAATGATTGGAAGAAATAAAGTAGATGACAAAGAGAACTAGAAGATGGAAATAGAGATTGGAGAGATAATGATTTAATTAATTGATTGACTGAATTAATTAATTTAGCATGTGCTTGAACTTTAACTTAGATTTTCAATTTAATCTTTGCATGAGATTTTAATTCAATTTAGTATTTGAATATATTTAGAACTTGACTTTGATTTTCAATTTGGTTTTTGGAATCATGCATATGTGTTTGAATTTGGAAGAATTTAGAAGAATTTGAAATTAAATGAAATTAGAATTAATTAGTTAATTAAATAATTTAAAGAAACTATTTTTTTTTTAGAAATGGACTTTAATTAAATAATAAAGATTATTTAAATTAAAGGATTAAATCATAATTAATTAAATAATAAATATTTAATTAATATTTAGAAAAGGGTTAATGATTAGATGATTAGAGATATAAATTGAGAATAGAATTATTTAAATAATAAAGATTATTTAAATTGGGGAATTAATCAGAATTAAGTAAATAACAAATATTTAATTAATATTTAGAAAATGGTTAAAATGATTAAATGATGATAGAAATACAAAATAGAATAATTAGTAAGATGGTGAGGAAATATGAAATTAGAAGAATATGATTAATTAACTTAATTAAATAATTAAATAATTATTTAATCAATTAGAGGAATAATTAGTACATGATTAATGAAACATTTTTAGGTGTCTACATTTGCCCCTCTTTGAGACAATGTCGAAATGATATTGTTTTAAAGAAAATGAAAATTTTGCCCCAGTCTGCCTTGGTACCACTGTATAGTGTAAATATGCCCCCTCAAAAAAGGTGGTCGAAAAATTCAAAAATTGAGACCATGTTTTCGATATCGGTATAATAAGCAATCGTGTGAAGTTTCATGTGATTTCTAGATTGTTTGACTAGGCTACAAGTTGTTTGAAGCTGGTGGGGACCACGGGCGTCAAGGTGTCAAAAAACCCTAATTTTGAGGTATAAATAGAGATTTTAGGATTTCATTTGCTCATTTGATATTTGGTAAGTTCTTTGTTTTTTCTACAAATCTTGTGCTTTCTTGCGAGTATTTGATCTTCATGGTTGGTCATAGAGCTCGATTGCACCTGTCTGACTGATTACATTCATATCAGAGACCTCCTGGGACTGGCGACATGGTATTTTTCTTATTTTTTCTTGATTTTTTTGCCTGTTCTTCGCTATTTTTCAAAAAAATTCCAGTGTTCAATTTTTCCTTTGCATCACGCAATAGCCTGTCGGTTTTTACGCATTCATTAATTTCTTTATGCAATAGTGTTTAATGTTATGCATGCGCTCATTTCATTACACATTCTCTATAAACATCACGCATAAGCCATAATTGTATCGCACTAGTTGTAAATGTCACGCATTCGTTGTATGTGAATGCTTTTTGTCATGCGTCTGACAATTTTTTGTTTTATTTTTTTCGTAATCCGATATCTGATATTTTGAACTTTTTCTCTTTGCAGGAGAACATTGGAGTGCTATATTGTCGACGGAGCAGAACCAGTGGACTTGATCTTCATGCTGAATTACTTGATGAGGAGATTGAGCATATCCAACAGCTTGATTTGTACTATGTGTTACACTTGCCAGAGGTTATGACCAACATGGCCATGATTACAGCTTTGATAGAGCGGTGGCATTCCAAGACATGTTCTTTCCATCTTCCGATTGGGGAGGCATCCATTACCTTACAGGATGTATGGCATATACTGCGTATTCTGATTCATGGTGAGGGAGATGGAGGAGTGGAGGGAGAGGATGAGGGAGGAGATGAGGGAGGTGGAGACGAGGATGTAGACATTAGTGGAGACACCGAGTCTATCAGCAGTGGGGATAGCGATGATTCTTTAGAGTCATCAAGCAGCGAGGATGGAGATGATAATGATGATATGTCAGTGTTGGAGGACGTGCCTGCTATAGAGGGTGGGGGAGGATAGGTGGGTGATAGGGATGAGGACGATCCACAAATTCTTAGAGCGCGGATTCAGAGTTTGGAGGAGGAGGTCACTAGACGAGATGTCGAGCAAGAGGTCTACCGTGTAGACTACGGTGCTTTAGAGGCTAAGAGGGATCATCTCCAGAGGGAGAGATATGAGGCAGTCAGAAAAGCTTAGATCACCATGGATGCATATTATCAGCTATTTGGACCAACGACAGAGGCACGTGACTAGGCAAATAGATATTTTGTTGTTGCACAGGAGGCTATTTATTATCAACAGGCTTATGAGAGAGCTATCCCTAAGGGTCATAGAGAGCCTAGTTTTAGTGCCTTTATGGGGAGGAGATCAAGTCAATCTACTTCTCGACGGACTAGTAGTGGTGGTGTTATGGGACCACCTCGACATCCTGGGACAGGACCTAGTGGACAGGATCCACCCGTTGACAGAGGCAGTGTTGGTTGAGACATTTTGATCATGTTATCTGAGCCTTCGGGCTTGCTTATTGTATTCATACACATTATCATTTTTGAGTTATATATATATGATATGCAGTTTTTGGTAGTGATCTATTTATGCTTTGTTTTCGGTGTATGCTTATATGATGTTATGAGTTATATGATGTATATCTATTTGATTCTATATTATTCATGAATGCAATGGTGACTACATGTATGTGTCAATGATGTTGATGAATGCAATGGTATCTATATTAATGCATGTTAATTGATGTTTATGAATGCAATGGTATCTATATGAATGCATGTTAACTGATGTTTATGAATACAATGGTATCTATATGAATGCATATATTTTTTTGTATGATAATGCCAGAACAATTTTTAACTTAGATGTACCTTGAAGAAATGTTAGTAAGATGATAGAGAGAAGAGATTGATGAAAGAATTAATGTTAGAAAGAAGATGATTTAGAAAGAAGATGGGAAATCAACAAGCTATCAATAAACAAATGAGATGAGAATGATATTGAACGAATCACGAACCTGTGTCATATATTTTATTGTGCAACATATATTCATCACTGAGCCTTATTATTGAACAATGAATCTTAGCACATCAGGGTATAAGGAACCAAGATGTAAAGATACCTCATTGTAGAAGCAAACACGTAGCAGACAAGGAGTGAACCCTCCATTCTGGAAAATACACTAGGGGTCGAGGTATGTGTGGCATTCAATAGCTGAATGCTCCTATCACAGACACCCACTAGAGAAATTTCCCTAGAACTTCATCGGTTCACACCACAAACAACAAACAAAGAAAAATATAATGCCCATCATGGCTCCTCTAGTCACTTGTGGACATCCTTGAGTAGCATAGGAACATAATATGTCGCCAAATGATAAAAGATAAAGATTGACCCAGACAAAAGTCAGCAGCTATATTGACCTTGTGCCTTTGTTCTTAGTTGCTTGATGTGATGGTTGATAATGTCTGATCTCAGAAAGTTGCGGACCCCGTTTAAGACTGACCTGTCTGATTTCGAGTGTATCCTCTTTTGTTTAAGACAAGATAATGATCACTTTTATATGGATATGATACGATTGATAAGACAGTTTGATCAGTTGATTGCAAATGTTTGACTGGATAGTCGTATCCTTTGTTAACTTCGTGTGAAGTGTTTGTTGGATATCTACTAGGGTATTTGTTTCTCACAAGACATTTCATTGCAAGTTTTTTGATTGATTTATTTTTTATTGTTTAGTTCTTTTCCAAGAGATTTTCCGATGTTTTTGGATTATGTGGATCGATATTTGAATGTTTTTGGTTGAATTTTTCAGGACATTTTGTAGACGTTTTTGGTTTTTATGTTTTCCATATTTGAATATTTTTTATTTTTTCAGGATCGTATTTGAATGTTTTTGATATTTTCAAAGGATGTTATATGAATATTTTTGGATTTTTGAGTTTTTCAGTGTTTTTGGATTTTGATTTTTTCAATGTTTTTATATGATTTTTAGGATATTTTCAAGATCGTATATGATTTTTAAGGTTTTTTTAGGATCGTATATCATTTTTAAGATTTTTTCAAGATCGTATTTGATTTTTAAGATTTTTTCAGTTATGCCCCTAGTGTGCAAACCTGTATGACATGATGATCTGCAGAATGCATGTGGAGACAATGAATTTTTGACATGACCTACATTAATGCAATATGCATGATGAAGATGCATTTCCTATTTGAACAAGGTTGACTGTGTTTGTTTAGCCTTTGTAATACACCAATTGAAATGGAGGTGCAAAACATTCCATAGATAAGTGGTCAATCGATCCCTAAGGTCCTTTGGAACATCCAACTCAAAACACTTAGTGACTAGGATTTACAAATGGAGACGTAGAAAACTTCCCCATTGATTCTTAAACCTTTGATCTTCTTTTGCCCATGTGTGTGCAAATGAGTTAATTCCTGCTCTTGTGTTCACTAAAGATCCTTAACATTCTACATGACTAGTGTTGAAATATGGTGACTGATCAGCAAAGTACTGTAGACTCAGCATGTATCCTCGCCGGGGTCGGGCTGGGCCCCGAGCAGGGGTTCGGGGGTGGCAACCCCCGAGAAAAGCGGGGGTTCGGGGGCGGGAGCCCCCGAGAAAAAAAATTTTGCCATTTTTTTGTTGATGAAAACCGACATTGTAATAAAACCCTAAAAAGGCCGACTTTGTTTTGTTGCCCTAAAAACGCATGTTATAAGCGGCTGGGATGCTTAAGGTATTGTAAGGTTTATGTACTTTTTTTGCTGGATAATAAGAAAGATTGGACGACTGTGTATGGTGGACGTAACCCATTCTGGGTGAACCACGTTAAATCTCTGTGTTATCTGTGTCCTATTTTATTTCTTTATCTTTTGTATTTAAATCTGCATATAATTGTTAGTTCATATTTGCTTCGGATCTGCTTGAAACACTAACAATTGGTATCAGAGCGAGGTTTTCTGTAAATTGGCAGGACTTTCAGATTTGAGTGGGAGCAATGGAGGATTCCAAATTCAAGGTCGAAAAGTTTAACGGCCAAAATTATCAGTTATGGAAAATGCAGATGGAGGATTACCTGTATCAAAAGGATTTGTGGCGGCCATTGGAAGGAAAGGCAAAGAAACCGACCACAATATCAGATGAAGAATGGGACATTTTAGATAGAAAGGCACTGGGATCCATTCGATTGTGCCTTGCGTCGTCTGTAGCATTCAATATAACAGAAGCAAAAACGACTGTAGATTTGATGGCAACATTGGCTAAGTTGTATGAGAAACCCTCGGCTTCGAATAAGGTATTTCTTATGAAGCGTTTGTTTAATTTGAAAATGGGTGAGGGAGGATCTGTAGCGGAGCACTTAAATGAATTTAATACAATTACCAGTCAATTGTCTTTGGTAAAAATTACCTTTGCAGAAGAGGTTAGGGCTCTCTTGATTTTATGTTCTTTGCCAGAAAGCTGGAATAGCTTGGTTATGGCTGTAAGTAACTCTGTCTCTGGTAAAAATACTTTGGTATTTGATGATATTGTTGGTGTTATCCTAAGCGAGGAAATGCGAAGGAAAAGCACAGGTGAGACTCCAACATCATCGGGTAGTGTTTTGAATGTGGAGAACAGAGGAAGATCAAAGGAAAGAGGAAAAGGCCTTGGGAATGAGAAGTCACGAGGGAAGTCAAAGAAAGGACGCTCTCAATCTAGAGGAAAGAAAGATTGCTGGTACTGCGGAAAGCCTGGTCATCTAAAGAAAGACTGTTGGTCTCGGAAAAACAAAGAAGGAGACAAAAATGAAAATGACAGTAAGGAAGCTAATATTGCAAGTAATACTTTACAAGATGCTTTAATCTTATGTTTGGATAATGTTAATGATTCCTGGGTAATAGATTCTGGGGCTTCATTTCATGCTACACCCCATCGAAAATATTTTCTAGATTATGTTCAAGGTGATTTTGGACAGGTATATCTGGGTGATGATGAGCCCTGTCAAATTATTGGAAAAGGAAAGATAAAGATCAAGTTGCAGAATGGTAATGACTAGTTTCTGCAGGAGGCAAGACATGTTCCTAATTTAAGAAGAAATTTAATTTTTGTAGGGCAACTAGGTAGTGAAGGTTGCATAGTTACCTTCTCAGACAGTATGTGGAAGGTCACTAAAGGATCATTAGTAGTAGCTAAAGGTGCAAAGGTAGGCACATTATATCTATGTACTGGTAACACTTACTCTACCTTAGCTGCTACAGATAAAGTTACTACAGGGACAACAACAATAAATGTTGCAAGAACAAATTCAATAATGTGGCACCATAGGCTTGGGCACATGAGTGAGAAAGGGATGAAAATCCTTCACTCCAAAAATCTATTGCTAGGACTAAAGAAGATTGATTTAGAGTTCCTGTGAAAACTGTGTTTATGGTAAACAGAAAAGAGTCAGATTTCTCAAGGTTGGGAAAGAGAAGAAGAGTGAGAAGTTAGAGCTTGTACATTCAGATGTATGGGGACCGGCTCAGGTATCTTCTCTTGGTGGCTCTTGTTATTATGTTATTTTTGTTGATGACTCAACCAGAAAAACATGGGTATATTTCCTAAAACAAAAATCAGATGTTTTTGAAACTTTTAAGAAATGGAAAGCTTTGGTTGAGAATGAGACAGGAAAAAAGTTGAAGTGTCTCAGATCGGATAATGGAGGTGAGTATTGCAGCAAAGCATTTGAAGATTACTGTTCCTTAAATGGGATTCGAAAGCAGAAGACAGTTCCAGGAACTCCACAGGAAAATGGTGTGTCAGAGAGAATGAATAGGACCATCATGGAACGTGCGAGGAGCATGAGATTGCATGCTGGATTGCCCTTACATTTTTGGGCAGATGTTGTACATACTGCTGTCTATTTGATAAATAGAGGACCTTCAACCCCTTTGGATGGTGGTATTCCAGAGGAGGCATGGACTGGTAAAAAGGTAAATTATTCTTTTCTAAAAACTTTTGGTTGTGAAGCTTTTGTCCATGTTGATAAAGAAAACAGAACCAAGCTTGATGCTAAATCTCAGAAATGTACCTTCATTGGATATGGGATAGATGAATATGGCTATCGGTTATGGGATTTTGAAAATAAGAAAATAATTAGAAGTAGAGATGTTATATTCAATGAGAAGGTTGTGTATAAAGAACAGATGCAGGAAAAGAAGCATGAACAGGACAAACAAGAATATGTGGTGTTGGATGAGATTCCTGAAAAATGAAATGCCACAGGTACCTGATGCTCAGCAACAATAGATTGTCCCACAAACTCCTGCAAGTGTTAGACGTTCTACGAGGACAAGTAGACCCCCTGAAACATTTTCTCCTTCTTTGTATTCTATTTTATTAATGGATTCTGGTGAACCAGAAGAATATGAAGAAGCAATGCAGGTGGATGCCAAACAACAGTGGCAACTAGGCATGAAAGAGGAGATGGACTCCTTGATGAAAAATAAGACTTGGGACTTAGTCCCTTTACCTGCAGAAAAAAGAGCCTTGCCTAATAAATGGGTTTATCGGCTGAAGGAGGAGGAAGGAGGTCAGAAAAGATATAAGGCCAGACTTGTGGTAAAAGGTTTTGCACAGAAAAAAGGGTATAGATTATGATGAAATATTTTCTCCAGTTGTAAAAATGACTTCAATTAGAACTGTACTTAGTCTTGTGACTGCAGATGATTTACATCTTGAACAATTAGATGTCAAAACAGCTTTTCTCCATGGAGATTTGGAGGAGGAAATTTACATGTTGCAACCACAGGGATATGAGGTCAAAGGTAAGGAGAACTTGGTGTGCAGGTTGAAGAAAAGTCTCTATGGCCTAAAGCAAGCACCCCGACAATGGTATTTAAAATTTGATAGTTTCATGGCTGAACACGATTATCATAGATGTCATTCTAATCATTGTGTATATTTTAAGAGATTTGATAATGGCAGTTATATTATCCTGTTGCTTTATGTTGATGACATGCTTGTTGCTGGGTCTAACATGCAACATATAAATGATCTTAAACAGAAATTAGCCAGGTCATTTGCTATGAAGGATTTGGGTGCAGCTAAGCAAATTCTCGGTATGAGGATTACACGGGACAGGAAAAATAGAACCTTGAATTTGTCCCAAAGTGAGTATATAAAGAAGGTGTTGAAAAGATTTAACATGCAAGATGCAAAAGCAGTTAGTACACCTTTGGCTAGTCATTTCAAATTGACTAAGGAGATGTGCCCAAAGGCACAGGAAGAGGTTAATAAAATGTCTAACATCCCGTATTCATCAGCTGTTGGCAGTCTGATGTATGCAATGGTATGCACAAGGCCAGATATTGCACATGCAGTGAGAGTTGTGAGCAGGTTTATGAGTAATCCGGGTATGGAACATTGGAATGTTGTGAAATGGATTCTTCGGTATTTGAAAGGAACTACTACGAAGGCATTATGTTTCAAAGGATCTACTGCTGCTCTAAGTGGATTTGTTGACTCTGATCTGGCGGGTGATATTGATTCATGGAGGAGTACTACAGGGTATGTTTTTACTATAGGGGGAACTGCAGTCAGTTGGATTTCTAGGTTGCAAAAGGTTGTTGCACTTTCAACCACTGAAGCTGAGTATGTTGCTGCTACAGAAGCCAGCAAAGAGATGATTTGGTTGCAATGTTTTTTGAAGGAATTGGGTCAGACACAAGAGGATAGCCCATTGTATACTGATAGCCAGAGTGCCATTCATCTTGCGAAGAACTCTACTTTTCATTCAAGGACAAAGCACATTCAGCTCAGGTACCACTTCATCCGGACTATTTTGGAGGAGGGTCAGTTACGGCTTGAGAAGATTCACACAAGTGAGAATCCTGTCGATATGTTCACAAAGGCAGTTCCATAGGAGAAGCTGATTTCTTCATCAGTTTCTGTTGGTCTTCTTGATTGATAATTGTGGAATTTATACCAGTCAAGTCCTAGTGTTTTATCCAGCGGATGTTGCATGTACAGTGGTGTCGTGTAGTTTTCAGTCTCCAAGTGGGAGATTGTTGAAATATGGTGACTGATCAGCAAAGTACTATACACTCAGCACGTATCCTCGCCGGGGTCCGGGGTTGAGCCGGGCCCCGAGCAGGGGTTCGGGGGCGGCAACCCCCGAGAAAAGCGGGGGTTCGGGGGCGGGAGCCCCCGAGAAAAAAATTTTTGCCGTTTTTTTGTTGATGAAAACTGACATTGTAATAAAACCCTAAAAAGGCCGACTTTGTTTTGTTGCCCTAAAAATGCATGTTATAAGCGGCTGGGATGCTTAAGGCATTGTAAGGTTTATGTACTTTTTTTGCTGGATAATAAGAAAGATTGGACGACTCTGTATGGTGGACGTAACCCATTCTGGGTGAACCACGTTAAATCTCTGTGTTATCTGTGTCCTATTTTATTTCTTTATCTTTTGTATTTAAATCTGCATATAATTGTTAGTTCATATTTGCTTCGGATCTGCTTGAAACACTAACAACTAGCTACATGGATTATCCTAACTTCAAAAGCATCCTGAATAGAGCCTCGCTACCAACAAGCTTTTAGATATCTGACAAGGTTATAGACTGTAATTTCTCAAATATTGCTCCATTGCTAGTAGGCGTTCATAACCCCGATGGAGTTACTTGCATGTTCCCATAGTCAAGTTTTTTTGTCGCACTTGCATGCATGATATTTCAGTTATATATCATTGCTCTTTCACCTTGAGATGAATATTTGGCATAGCTCTTTTTATTTTTATTTTCTTGCCTTGACTTGTAAGTAATGAAACCTACTTGGATGTGACAATTAAAGTGGCGCTAAAGTAGAATTTTAGATTTTTCACTAGTCATATCATCAACTAGGTGTCTAGAATGAATTAGAGATTTTCTTAATATGTTTGAGATATAGCAATTGATAGATTTTGGGTTAAAAAGTCTCAAATAGTGAAATCACTACCCAACCATAAGTAAAGCATCGTCACAGGGTAATGTTGAAAATGAATGACCTTAGAACCTCAAAGACTACATGTCCGAATATCTAAGAAAGGAGATGACCCTCATTTCTCTTAAATGCAAATGAATGATAATCTTGGATAGTTGCCTTGTTTTATTGATGCTGCTATATGAAAATGTAGAAACTTTGCGAATGCGATGCATTTGAAAAAGAAACTATATGTGATGCAGTGCTTTGAATAATATGATATGCAATACGGAAAGTAAAACCTAAACTACCCAGCCCTTAGGTATAATATCATTTAAGGTGCATGTTGTTCATAGGGTTGATATAAATTTTATGTAGATAGTTCATTGGTCTTTGTTTGAAGAGTTGGATAAAGATGTCTTTTCTAATAGAATATAAGGACTCAGTTAAGTGTACACGTTCAACATCTCCAATTTTGATTTCCTTAGTTTTTGGATTTTGTGGATCATCAAAGGGAAATCCATCTCTGGAACCCATGAATTCAGATGTAGCCTTATGATTTTCAATGCAATCCAATTGCGGTAGATTCTCTTGCCCCCGGTCTATCAAGTGTGGATGTATGAGGCAAATTGATTCTACTTCTGAAGTTGTGACATGAGTGGGTGTTATGTTTGTTTCTATTGATGCACTTGAAGAGTATGATGAAACCAACCAGGTGTTGATCTCATTAGCTGGTGTTGTGCTTGTTTTTGTCACTACATTAGCATATGATGATGGCACACATACAATTATTGACAAGTTGCTTTGTGTAGTATGATCTGGATTGGTGATTTCATTGATAAGGGGTTTATGAACAACTTGTGTAGAGGGATTGGGATTCTGAGGAGAAATGGCAAGTTTATTTGAGAGGGAATCTTCTAAGGAACATGGAGGATTATGACATGGAGATGAAGGGATGGTGAGATCTTGATCAGGATTTGGAGAAATAATGGGATCTTGTTTAGGACATGAAGGTAAAGGTAAACTTTGATCTTGTCTTGTAAGGAGATTATTATGAAGGATAGAAGGGATGTCTTGATCTTGCTTAGGAGGAGGATGTTGGATGGGACTTGAAATGACAGTTTGTTCTTGAGATGGAAGGGTTTGATTATGAATGTAATAGAAAAGAGCAAGGGGATCATCATAAGATTCTTGGGCGGTGGGATCTTGATCAAAAATTGGGTAGGATGGAAGTGGTTGTTCTTGATCTTTATTTGTTTTAGGACTCATTTCTTCTGATTTTGGATCATCCTCTTGACATGGGGAAGGAGTTTGGAAATGCATGTGAGATTTTTGGAATGTTTCAATATTTTGGCCTAATGAAGAAGGATTTTGAATGAGATGCTCTGAATCATGACTTGAATTAGATTGGATTTGTATGATGGATAGCGATTGGGAGGTTGTGTTATTGGATAGAGATGGCATGGATTGGTTTTGTGTGATTTCAGAGGATGATGAAATGGTGGATAGATATGGTTGAGTTGGGATTTGGTTGAAAGGGATTTGATTTTGGTTGAAAGAGGTATGATTTTTGATGAAAGATGTTTGAATTTGGTTGAATGAGTTTTGATTTGGACTTTGGTTGAAAGGGGTTTGATTTTGGTTGAAAGGGGTTTGAATGTTGGGTCGATGTGAATTTTGATTTGGACTTTGGTTGAATGGGGTTTGATTTTGGTTGAAAGAGGTTTGATTTTTGGGTTGATATGATTGGTATGATTGATATAGTGGGTTGAAAGAAAAATTAGGTTTACATGACTCTAATTTTGGTTGAACTGGGGTAGGAACGATTTTGTTGAAGAATGAAGGTTGGTATGTTTGAATGGTCTCACAAGAAGAAGAAGGTTGGCCTGATACTGATCCCCTTGTGGTCATCACTTCTCTCATTATATTTTCTAACCAGCCCCTATGGTTGTCAGGACTAGTCATGTCTATCACTTGTTGTTGCAAAGTTTTGATCTGTTGAGCTAAGGTTTATATGAATGGTGATGGAATAGGAATGGAAGGGATGAATCCTCCACCTTCCCTATGAAATGTATAATTCCAATCCATGATTTTTGCTTGTTTGGTTTGGACCTAGGATCTCAACATGTAAGATATTTTCTCCCTTTCTCTGAATGTGACAATGTATGATTGAACTTGACTAGCTTGTTTGAGTTGAGGTTGAGTTTGATTGATCCTCTGATTGTGTTTTGGACATTTGGGGTATGACTTTCTAGGATGATTATGCAAATGACGATGAACTAAGACAAACGTATATAAAGTCTAGACAAGGACGTATATGAGAATGATAATAATGAAGACTATGCAAGGACTTAGGACGATAGTAAGGACGTAAATGAGGACTATACAGGACTATGGACGATAGTAAGGACGTAAATGAGGACTATGCAAGGAATTAGGATGATAATAAGGACGTAAATGAGGACTATGCAAGGACTTCCTATGGTCACAAGTGTATAAAACTTTGAGTTTTGATGTTTGAAAAAATGGACTTGGTTTTCAGTATTTCTATGTAGGACAAGCTTTGTGGTTTTCCAAGTCTGAGAACAATTGTTTGGAGGTAGATATAGCTGACTGAACTGGTTTTTTTCAAACAATCTCAGAGAATTCAAAGATAAGAAGGATACGTCCTGAAATAGCCCAAAGAATTGACTCAATACTGGTTTGATACAATGATACATAAAAAAGCATAGAATACAATCTTAGGCTGGAAAGTGGACACCATTCAATGAAGCCCCTGCAGCAAAATACCGAAACACGATGGATAGATAAAGAGTCTGGCAGCACTAGCTCCACTCCACGACACATACTTCTCGAGCATGCCAGTCTCTCTTACCCTGAAGATCCAAAGATCTTATCACCGAGGGATTTTTGTCTCATAATGCAAGGTACATGAGGGGTATCTATGGGGTACGATCCACACTCCCGGAATCACTAAATGTAGGATTTTGGGCTACTAAGTTGGTTCTTATTGTAAAACTTTGAGGGGTCTCAATCCAACAACGGATTCTCAGAGCAAGCCACTTAAGAATTTAGTTGAGCTTATTGGTGTAGGGAAGGCCCCCACATATGTCGAATTCACTCAACACTCTAGCCACCTGACCAGTATATTTATATAGCGGCTCGAAAAACCTGCTCGAGAGTACACTGGGAGAGATGATATCCCCAACGCATCCCAATTCGAAGTACCTCTATGGGGTGATGAAATCCCCAGTCAAAGATACCCCTCACTATGTGGAATAAAATTAAATTAGGTGTCGTTATCACCTCCTTCCTTTCTCCCAAGACCCCGAAGGCGGGTGGAAAGTTAGTTAATGCAACAGTAGGTCCACCCCAAACACGATAAAAGTTCTTTCCCTTAATAAAATTAAATGTGATTTAATCTAATGCAACCTGATTCACGTTCATTTTAAAGCCCAAATTGAGGTGTTGAATACATATGTGCATGTCCATTTTAAACACCAAATTGAAATGTGAAGGCATGCATGTCAATTTTAACCATTGTTGATTTTAAGCCCAAATCGAAGTGTTATACATGCATGTCAATTTTAACCAATGTTAATTTTAAGCACCAAAAGATGAAGTGTGAGGTTATGAGTGCAACTGATCTAATACTAATTCGATCTTTTCTGTAAATTGGCCATAGGCTGCAAACAGATGATTAGCAGTAAAATCAAATCAACAGAAAATAGAGAATCAAAAATTGACAGAAGCAAATGCATGATTATACCTGCCTGATTGTGTGACTCTGGATAAGCGACTACGTAATTCTGTCAGATTGAATGTGTGATTCTGACAGCGCGATTGTGTGACTTTAACAGGTCGATTTCATAATGATAACAACATGATTATGTGACACACAGGTAGATAACACGAAAAAAAATAAAATTGAAACTAAACTTGATCAGAAACCTGCAAAACCAATTGTGAGGCCCTAGCTAGATCTCTCATCATCCATTCAATGTTAATTAAATCATATTTAACTTGATATGAGAGAACTAAGTTGTTGTATTTGTTGAAGGATGGTTGATCTTCCCAATCTTGTATCTACTTTTCTGCTTTGAGGACCCTTTGATAGCATTTGGCCTATCTTCTTTGTTCCTTTGTCCTTCTGGCACCTGAAATCCTGAATTGTACCTTACGTGTCATAAACCGTTATAATAAAAACATGTAATACAAATAATCCATTTCTAGATTTACTCAATTTCATGCAAAACTAAACAGATCAGAAAACATAATAGGTATGAGAATAAAAACAACAGAACAACAATTTTTCCTAGGATGCGTGATACTAACAAAGAGATTGTGTGACCCTAGCCGTTCGATTGAGTGATACTAACAAAGCGATTGTGTGATGGGTTTCACATGAATGTGTAACCCTGTTTGCTTGATTGCATACACCTGTCTATGTGATTGCGTGATGATGTAATCACGATTGCATGATGGAAAGATTTGTTCTTGAAATCCATGTAACTTGAAAAAAAAAGAATAAATCCATACGATCTGCAAAAATCACACAGAAAAACAGAGAGGTTAATTAGTTGTTTTTCACGTCGAGTTCACCAAAATGTGCTATACTTAAATTCATCATTGCTAAATAGGAAATAAGGACAATCACGAATTCCTTAACTATCTAAGCAATCCAAACGTAAAACCAATGAAATAATGCAATTAAGAAATAGGAATGTAAAATATATTAATCAAAACTCCCTATTCCATGATTGCATATGGCTTCCATTGCTCTTCTCCTCTCTGTGGTATGATGGCTCTTAGATATTGCACTGGCAACATGCAATTGACACAAAGATTCAAAGTTCGTGATTTAGAGGAATTGTGAGGATTGAATGCTCAATTTATAGGTTTTTGGAGATGATTGATTGAAAGGTGAAACAGGAATGATCAAGAGGTGGAACTTGGGTGAGCTCACATGTTGATTGATAGTTGAACTCCTAACTTGGAGGTGAAACAGAATAGATTGAATAGATTAATTGAGTCAACTGATTGAGAAAAAGCTTATCGAAAGAAGAAAAAGAATGATTGGAAGAAATAAAGAAGATGACAAAGAGAACTAGAAGATGGATTTAGAGATTGGAGAATATGAAATTAGTTGAATATGATTAATTAACTTAATTAAAGAATTAAAGAATTATTTAATCAATTAGAGGAATAATTAGTACATGATCAATGAGACATTTTACGTTTTTACAATAAAGGTTGCCCACCTCTGCCTCTCCTCTATAACCATTCTCCTCTACCACCTCCACCTCCAAATCCACCTCCTCCTCCTCCAAAACCTCCCCAACCTACTCCACCTCCTCCTCCTCCTACAACACCTCCGCTACCCCTGCCTAATCTCCTCCTCTATCACAATGCTCTATCATCCTCAAACGGTGGTATGGGCTCTGCAAGATCTGAAATCCGCAGAATCGGATGACCAGCGCGATACTTTGTATACTCCTCTATCACCCCCACATCTACAACCTCTGGCCTCATCTGCCATGGTCTAGCCTGTAATGTCTGAAACTCCACTAGGACCTGATCATAGGGCAAAACCGACCCCCACTGCCATCTATCCCGCACTACCCATGCATACTCCCCTGAACCCCTCGGCATACTCTACCTCCACCCAAACTATCTCATCACTCTCCCTGGAAACTCTCTCCACAACATAGGATGTGTGACCAATCAAAAAATGAGTCACATATACATATGGTAAGGCCTCTCCATCATCCTCACAATTCTCACAATCAGTGTAAGGCCTCCATATGACCGTATCTAAGTCATCTAATGCCCACCGCCAAAAATCCAACTTCCCCAAATGGGGCTGGGTCATCAAACCTCCATACATAAAAACATAGGGTGGATCTATTACCCTAAACCTCAAACATACCGGCCGTGTGACTGGCAAGTTCTCCCAAGCCCAGATATGTAATAAAGTGATCCCCACCCCTAGTGATCTACTCTCTCGATACATTGTCTCATGTATATCCCTATAGAGATGTGCCAACACACATGGCCCCCATGCATAGCAGGTCCCCTTTGTCACCATCCACTCTATCACCTGGCCCCAACCAATGGCCAATCCATGTGAACGTCAATCAAACCCCCAACAATACCTGCTAGTATTGATGGTAGGGGCTCATAAAGTGCTGCTATATCCTCCCATGCCATGGAGCCATCCTCAATGTATACATCCTCGATAAATATCCTCTGTACAACTATCATCCCCAGCTGGCGATCATATGTCATGAGCTACCCTCTAATCAGGATATGCAGTATCCTCCATACGTCCTCCAGTGTCACAATAATCTCTCCCATTGCTAAATGAAAGGAGCATGTCTCTATGTGCCATCGCTCGACCAACGCTGTCAGTAATCCATAATTCATCGGAATCACAAGTTGGTACATCATATCATATAAATCGGTTGCACATACACAATCGATCTCTACCTCAGAGAACTGCTCACGCAGCTACTGTGTCACTGGATGTCGCTCCTGCATCTGTAAGATGGGAAGATCCTCCTACACATATCAACAAATATCAGTTGTTTTGCTACAAACTTTCTTAAGTTTCAACCTAGACTATAAACATATACTTTTTAATCAAGTATCTTCGAGTCTCAACAGGTAATCGATTATGGCAATCCTAGACTACAATAGGCATTTATTACAAGGACCTAGTCTCAACGAGGCTGCTATGATTTACCAAAACAACCAATCAATCAATCAACACAGGCATCAAGAGATATTTTATCTAACACTGGGGCATTTTATCACAATCGTGCCACTCTACTAACAATAGCCCTATTACTATGATACAAATGCACTACAACAATAATAGCACTACAAAAGCTATACCATCGCGCTATTTTATCGCAAAAGCGCCACAACAACTACACAAAAGCGCTACACTATAACAACTCTATAACTATGATACCAAAGCGCTAAACTAACAAACGTGCTAAAACCACTATGCAAAAGTACCATTGCGGTACCATATCACTACTTTAGGCGACAAAAGCGCTAAAACATTGGTTTAGCGCTATTGTCTACCTTGGACTTTGACGCTTGAAAAAACATGATAAAAATACATCAAAAGCAAAAATCAGCGTTTGCGTACCGCTGGTCCGTAGTCCTCTGGTCGCTGGTATCGGTGGATCCACTCTAGTCAATGATCTGCTATAGGCATGACCATGATGACTGCTGCTCACTCCTTTGCCAAAGGTCACTATTAGAGTTCCAAACTGCCAGGGAGATAGGTGCAAATGAGACAATTTTACCCCTTCCCTCCAAATATACCCCCCAGCCCTAGCCCTACTTCATCCCGCTCACCGTCGTGGTCCCTATGAACTTTGAAAGCCTCTCATTTCTCTATAGTCACTCCATTCTCTCACATTCTTTCACCATTATTTCTCATTTCTTCTATTCTACCTCCCCCCAACTTCTTTCTCCTTTTCGAGAGATCGCCCAATTTTTCAAAAAAAATCGGCCCATCTCTCGAGGGGGCATACCACCCACTAAAACAACATTTTTGGGGCATATTTCTCATACCTATCTTTCTTTCTTTGAAATGATGCGATAAACTGCACCGTCTCAGAGAGGGGCAAATGTAGACACAAATTTGTCCACTTAATTAAATGAATATTGAATATTTATTTGATTATTTAGCCATCAGTCAACAGTTAATTAAATTGATATTTAATTAATTCATCTTAAACCTCTTCTTCTATTAATTAAATAAATTATTCAATTTATTTAAATTAATTTATTAAACCATACTCTAACCAATTAATTAAATGAATAAAGCATATTTGTTTAATTTAACCCCTTTCCTCATTTAAATAAATAAATAAATATTTATTTAAATCTCTAAACTCCCCCCCACTTGCATTCTCCTACAAATGCAAGCTGCATAATTTTAGTTGAAATAAATGAATTTTATTCTAATTAAAATCCTATTTTCTCTCACCCACCAAACCCACTTGCCTCCTAAACCCCTTCTAGATTTTTCTAATCCATTCCAAATTAGCCTAATCCCCCTCCCTAATTATTGTCACATTCCTAAGCAAAGAGAAGTCACTTCTCAAAACCTCCAAAGTCTTTGAAATGCATTAAAGGTTTTTTATCCTTCAACAAGTTAACCCCCAAAGTCTTCTAAACCATTTATGGTTCTTACATAACCATTTATGGCTCTTACATAACCATTAATGGTTAAACTTAACTCACCCACATGGTTAGAGGATTTTCCTCTAACTCAACCCTCATTTAACTCATGGGTCTCTTCAAGCATTTATTGCTTTGACCATGGTTATCCCCACTAACTCTTGCACAAGATTTTATCCATTGGATAAAGACATTATTCATTGGATAAAATCTTTATTCACTAACTCAAACCTAACCAAACCCTCCCAAGGTGACCTTCATGTCATCTCAAGCATTTAATGCTTCTTCCATCTCCTCTCAAGCCATCTCATGTTGACATTTGTCATCATGGGATTGGGTTGAAAGCCATCACATGGATCACAAACCCATCAATCCTGGCCCTTGTTAAGATTATTCAATCTTGACCATCCATTGCCCTATTTCCCCTATAAATAGAGCTCTTATTCTTCATTTTCAAAAGGAACAATTCTTTGTGCATCAAACTTATAGTCATTTTTAAGAGACCATTTGGAAGCATTAGCATTGTTATTTTACTAAAATTTACATAGACTAATTAGGTGCTTTCTCATAGTAACTTATTTACACTTGCATGAGCATTTGTTCTCATTTTCACAACTATCTTGAATCTTCATAAGACATCCATAGATAGTGCTAAAATCTGAGAGCTACACTCATGTGGGACTTGGAGAGGAGAGGAACAAGGGAGGAGCATCTATGAGCGTTTTGAGGAGCATCTTGGGGGGGTTTTCTTTCCCTTTTTCGTTTATGTATGCTTCTTGTTGTTTGCTTTATATCTCTCTTGATGTGCATGTTAAGGTTTTTAGGGTCATTTGTATTTGGTTTTGGTTGTGACTAATCTGCTAACGTTTGAACTGTGTCTTTTGTGACTTTTTCCCCTTTTAGCATGCATCACATACCATTGGAGGTTTTCTGACTATAGGTCTTTATGCATGGTTAGTTAGAGCCCCCTTTATTGTTGTTAGGTCAATTGTGAATGTTCATCTAAGTTGTGCTAGAATTGGGTACTTAACGTATGTTCATGGTTTGAAAATCTTGTTATTTTGATTTGGAGATTACACTATTTTTGTGGTGTTGTGAGTTCAACACCTACCATTACTATCATTGTCCTTAGGTTCTTTGAACCCTATCCCTTTGCTCTTTATTTTATCCAGTTTGAGAAGTGGAGCATCAATTAGATAGCCATATCAGATGCAAGTCATCTTGTTAGGTGCATAAGTTCCCTTCAGATTACTAGCAAATCACATCAACACTAAATTATTCTAAGCGTAGTCATGACCTGACACTAGAAACCTTGAGGTTACTTTGTTTAGATAATCAGAAGCCATACGAGGTTCCCTTATTAAAGAGAGAATAGGATAGATTTTGTGTTCTATTATGTGTTGACGGAAGTGCTAAATTTCCCCATTAATAGAACCATTGCCAATTGACAAAGTCGATGCCTAGGTTGTCACTTATTAAAAATAGTAAAAACGGACAAATTGTTTCAAAACAC
This sequence comes from Cryptomeria japonica, assembly GCF_030272615.1. Lineage (NCBI taxonomy): Eukaryota > Viridiplantae > Streptophyta > Pinopsida > Cupressales > Cupressaceae > Cryptomeria > Cryptomeria japonica. The sequence goes on from NC_081410.1 coordinate 651,123,840, forward strand.
TCCAAAAAGTATCATAATGTGAATCATACATTATTGATCTCAAAACAACACCAGTTAGTGTTGAATTAGTTGGATTGAATGGTTTCCAAGTCTCTAAGAGCTCCCTAATCCAAACTCATTAGCCCATGGGAACTCGTTGAATAGGATAAAGGTCACCAAATTGACAATGCTTAGGAAGGGGACATTATAGTCATCCCTCCCAAAAATTGCTTGTCCTCAAGCAATTGCAACTCTTGATGTTGCAGAATTTATTCACTTTTTCATGTTGCATCCTCAACTAGTAGATTCTTCCCCTTGACCAAATACTCTTGTATGGTCCTTCGTAAAGTGCATTCTTTAGTGTCAATGATTGCATTGGGAATTAAAATTAGTTTTCCCTCTTCATCTAAAGGTGGCAACTCTAATGAAGGAACTACATTATGCCCCAATGCCTTTTTGAGGCAGAATACATAAAAAACATTATCCACTCTACTACTTGCTGGTAATTCCAACTCATAAGCCACTTCTCCAATCCATTTGGAGATCCTAAATGGGCCATAATATCATGGCTTAATTTGTAGCCTTAGGTATGCCATGTCACCCACCTTAAAACTACGCTTTGTGTGTTGTTCATCAACATACAACTTATGTTGATTCTATGCTTGTTGCAAGTTTTATTTTAATGGCTTTATGATGTCTTGACTTTCCTATAGCAAATCCCCTGCCTTAGACACCTTGTTATCCCCAAAGAGAAAATCAATTAAATTTAAAGCTTCATATATATACAATTCCATAAAGGTTGACATTCTAATAGACATGTGATACATGGAATGTAATCTCCCCTACTAGGAGGCTGCCAATTCCTAAAGAGTAACATACATTACTACTTATTATGCTACATTAATTACATATTAAATAACTATGGTTGCTCATAAAACGACTGATATATTGCCCTTATTCAAGCTCTAATCTTAATCTCATCTAATTCTCAACCCTAGATGGGGATTTACTTTTCTAAGGTGCGATGACACCACCTCCATAATGCAGCCCAGATTTTAGGAATATCAGCCCATTCCCCCTTGGGGCTCATAATGCAGCTCATATTTTAGGATCATCAGTCCATTCACCCCTGGGGATCACCCGATTTGGGATGGATTTACTACACCTCTCCCTAACAACACCATGCCTCTCCTTATGGGGGAAAGAATTAGAATCAATTAAGTACTTAGACTGTGAATATATTGATATCTCATTATACTATGAACACATATATAATTAAGTATGACTATCATACATATTGCAGTCTATGTTAATATTACTATTAAATTTTGCATAAAAACATTATCAAGCTTCATATATTAAGCATAGCCCCATGCATACCACCAAGAACAAGGATGTTACTGCCTATAACTTAATAACAGTTCTGATCTTATCTTATCGATGGTCATTGGAGGCTTTTGATTCCTTTCCTTTATATCTCTCAATGTGAGGGAGAGGTCACATCTCTACATCATGTATGCCCTTTGGCAAGAGACACCCTTTCACCATTAATACCCTTTGAAAGAGTGCAACTCTTCATTATTTCTACCTTTTGGAAGGGACACAACCTTTCACAATCAGATCTGCACTTCTTATTTAAATCAATTTTGTAGTTCTGATTTCCAAATTATCCCCCCCTTCAAATGAGTTCTCTTCTCCCTTTTATACATCATATTTGGGGAAGTCACAACTTATCATTTCATGCCTTTTGACCATTCATTCACTTTGATCAAATTTAATTTTTTTTATTTTATTTTTATTTTATTTTAATTTTATTTTATTTTATTCTTTTGTATTTTAATTTTATTATTATTATTTATTATTAAATTATATTTCAAAGTGGGGACATTACATGGAATTATAGCAATACTCACCAAGGTGGAACCATCTAACCCATGCCCTCTACTGTTTTAAAATGTTATTCCTAAGGTAGCCTTCCACCCATTTATTAACTATCTCTATTTTCTCATCAGTTTATCAGTGATAACTAGTATTAGGAGTGAGCTCAATTCCACTCAACTTGAAGATTTCCTACTAGAAGAGACTTGTTGGAGTTATGGATTCAACTCCACAAGCCCAAGAATCATTTGCAAGCACAACACCTGTCACAAAGAAAGATCAAGCAAGATATAAATTTGCAACAACTTGAGAATTTTGTATGGATGCACAAAAAGATTATTATTGCAATGAATGAATGAATGAAAAAAATGAATGAAACCCTAGATGTGAACCCTAAAATTTTTTTGAATTAGTTAGTGTCAAGTGTCACAAGCATAATGAATGAGACAACTTAAACTATTATTAGCTTAATCTAATAGAAGGAAAAAGCACCTAAGTTTAGCTTAAATGAATGAAGTAATAAGGACCTAATTATATAATTAATTAGATAATGTCCTAATTACTCGAACATCCCCACTTAAGATTAACTTAGGATAAGATAAAGAGCTAAAGATGAATCCATGCATGGGTCCTAGCAACAAAGGCCTAATTAGGTGCCCATGTACAAACCAATGCAATTTCTCATAACTAGAGAAAAACAGAAAGCCTAGTGGGACAAAACTCCTCTCCAAAAGAGAGCAAAAATAACAAGAAATGATGTTGTATGTAGTCCTTGGGGAGTATCATTGAGTCCCCCATGCATGCATCATTTCTTGTTATTTATTTTTCTCTCTTTCACAAAGGATTTATGTCCCATTGGGTTTTCTCTTTTTCTCCAATTATGAGAATTTGCATTGGTTTGTACATGGACCTAATCAAACCTTTGTTGTCATGACCCATTCATGCTTGCATTCACATATTCATCATTATCTCTTTAGCTTATCCCTCATTTAATCTCAAGGGAGTGAGGGGAGGGGAGCGGAGTGTTGGAATAATTATAACATTATCTAATTCATTCTATAATTAGGTCCTTATTACTTTATTCACTTAAACTAAACTTAAGTGCTTTTTCTTCTTGTTAGATTTTGGCTAGATGCTAAAATCAGCCCAGATTTTAGAAATATCAGCCCATTCCAGGATCATCAGTCCATTCACCCCTGGGGATCACCCGATTTGGGATGGATTTACTCCACCTCTCCCTAACAACACCATGCCTCTCCTTATGGGGGAAAAAATTAGAATCAATTAAGTACTTAGACTATGAATATATTGACATCTCATTATACTATAAACACATATATAATTAAGTATGACTATCATACATATTGCAGTCTATGTTAATATTGCTATTAAATTTTGCATAAGAACATTATCAAGCTTCATATATTAAGCATATCCCCATGCATACCACCAAGAACAAGGATGTTACTGCCTATAACTTAATAATAGTTCTGATCTTATCTGATCGATGGTAATATCACTGGAGGCTTTTGATTCCTTTCCTTTATATCTCTCAGTGTGAGGGAGAGGTCACATCTCTTCATCATGTATGCCCTTTGGCAAGAGATGCCCTTTCACCATTAATACCCTTTGAAAGAGTGCAACTCTTCATTATTTATGCCTTTTGGAAGGGACACAACCTTTCACAATCAGATCTGCACTTCTTATTTAAATCAATTTTGTAGTTTTGATTTCCAAATTATCCCCCCTTTCAAATGAGTTCTCTTCTCCCTTTTATACATCATATTTGGGGAAGTCACAACTTATCATTTCATGCCTTTTGACCATTCATTCACTTTGATCAAATTTATTTTTTTTATTTTTATTTTTATTTTTTTTATTCTTTTGTATTTTAATTTTATTATTATTATTTATTATTAAATTATATTTCAAAGTGGGGACATTACATGGAATTATAGCAATACTCACCAAGGTGGAACCATCTAACCCATGCCCTCTACAGTTTTCAAATGTTATTCCTAAGGTAGCCTTCCACCCATTTATTAACTATCTCTATTTTCTCATCAGTTTTTCGGTGATAACTAGTATTAAGAGTGAGCTCAATTCCACTCAAATTGAAGATTTCCTGCTAGAAGAGACTTGTTGGAGTTATGGATTCAACTCCACAAGCCCAAGAATCATTTGCAAGCACAACACCTGTCACAAAGAAAGATAAAGCAAGATATAAATTTGCAACAACTTAAGAATTTTGTATTGATGCACAAAAAGATTATTATTGCAATGAATGAATGAATCCTTATAAAAAAAATGAATGAAACCTTATAAAAAAACCCTAAAATTTTTTTGAATTAGTTAGTGCCAAGTGTCACAAGCATAATGAATGAGACAACTTAAACTATTATTAGCTTAATCTAATAGAAGGAAAAAGCACCTAAGTTTAGCTTAAGTGAATAAAGTAATAAGGACCTAATTATATAATTAATTAGATAATGTCCTAATTACTCTAACATCCCCACTTAAGATTAACTTAGGATAAGCTAAAGTGCTAAAGATGAATCCATGCATGGGTCCTAGCAACAAAGGCCTAATTAGGTGCCCATGTACAAACCAATGCAATTTCTCATAACTAGAGAAAAACAGAAAGCCTAGTGGGACAAAACTCCTCTCCAAAAGAGAGCAGAAATAACAAGAAATGATGTTGTATGTAGTCCTTGGGGAGTATCATTGAGTCCCCCATGCATGCATCATTTCTTGTTATTTATTTTTCTCTATTTCACAAAGGATTTATGTCCCATTTGGTTTTCTCTTTTTCTCCGGTTATGAGAATTTGCATTGGTCTGTACATGGACCTAATCAGACCTTTGTTGTCATGACCCATTCATGCTTGCATTCACATATTCATCATTAGCTCTTTAGCTTATCCCTAATTTAATCTCAAGGGAGTGAGGGGAGGGGAGCGGAGTGTTGGAGTAATTATAACATTATCTAATTCATTCTATAATTAGGTCCTTATTACTTTATTCACTTAAACTAAACTTAAGTGCTTTTTCCTCTTGTTAGATTTTGGCCAGATGCTAAAATCTTGCTAGTGTATTCTAGTGTTGCTCTAGTCTCTCATCGAGACTATATAATAGAGTTTTGGCTCTCATTTGAAAATATTGAAAATAATTATTTTTATTGTTTCTCTTTGATAAGAAGGAAGTTGAACTTGGTTCACCTCAGCCTAACTATGGTAGTGAAAGACCTGCTCTGGCTGGTATTTTTGGAGATATCTTATAGGTATTCCACAGTCGAATCAAATATTAAGGTATTTACAGTTTTCCAGATTCAAGTGCTCAGTTTGATGGATTTGAAAGATACAGTTTGAGGAAGTTTCTGCAGTGTGGGCGTGTGCTTTAATGGGTATCTCATTGAATATTTTAATATTGAGTTTGATTCCATTAGTATTGGTGTGTGTTTCCTTTCATATGGGCATTTCTATGTATTGCTGTGTGTTGCCTGTAATATTGTGATTATAATATGGATGTGAGCATATGTCATGAAGATTAATGTTCACAGTTGAAAAAAACAACAACTCAGAAACCATTACAAACAGAAAACAAACACTTTCATGAGCATGCACACAACTGTTTGACAAAATATATACATTGAACATTGGAGTAAATATGCAAAAAAGTTTGTCGCAAAGAGGGTTGCATACTACATTAACATTGTCATACAGGCAATTACAGCCTGTCATAGCCATCAAGAATCATCTAGAAATGGCCTCATGAGAAATCCAACACATCCTTTAGAAAAATTTAATATTATTTAATATTTAATGGCCCAATCTCTCAAAAAGATGAATTAACATAGAATCAAATAAAGATTAAGTAAAATATTTTCTATTACTCGATCACCCGAAATTTGGGGAAATCAACTAAATCCATTCATTCCAATTTATAATTATAACGAGACATGACATTAGGGAAGCCCCTTTTGGTCTAGTTGAGCCAAAAGTTGAAGGAGGTTTTAGGGGAAGCATACTGGCCGTTATAGCTAATTTCGTGCACCCACAAATTCTAAACAGTGCATCGGATTTTGATGATTTTTTGGTTTTCTCTGCATACGACTTACTGCTAATAGCTATTGTTTTGGCTTCTAGGTAGTAATGATGCACAATATGGGATCCATTATGCACACTATGGGATCCATTATGCACACAAGGGTCAAAAAGTACACTTTTCAAAGTGTCGCCCGATTCCTATTTAAAGATGGCCTAGTAACCATGTGCACAAATCGTCAATACTTATTCACAAATGCCCTAATAATCGTGTGCTATGGGTACCAATAAAAGTGCACAAATGGGCCAATTATGGTCCAAAAAAGCTAAAAAATGAGCGGTTATTGGTACATGTGTAACTTATTAATGAACTTTTAGTTATTTATTTTTTGATTTTTTTTAAGTTGGTAATTGAGAGGTTGGGTGTGCAAAGAGTGAACGGTTATTGAAACATGAACGATAATTGGTGCTCTTTCCCTACCCACCTTAATGAATTGATTGGTTGTTGCACAAATTTGATCATAAGTACATAGTTTTTCAAACTATTTGTTTGAAATTCAAAAAAATCTACTAAAACCTTGCAAACCCAAGACTCTGTGATAATTAGCTTTGTCATTTGATAATTGATACCCCATGGTATGCCTACTAGTAGACATGGTAAAATAAAATGTTTTGAAATATTGAAATATAAATTACAATATACAATCTGAAAAAAGTTCTTGTTAAATTGTTTTTTCTTGTTTAAGACAAAATTCAAATCATTAATTTACCCCTCATTGATTGTTTGTCAAGTGGAATTTCCAATTTAGTGGCAATACTGTTAATAGAAAGTTTCCAGTCATTCTTCAATCTCAATATGTATTTGTAGATTCTAATGTGAATAAAGAACAATGCCTGCAAAGTATAATCAACACTTCGTTCATGGATATCATGCACTGATGAAATGTAGGAGAATTTGTTTTCCCTCAAAATAATTTTTTGACCATATTGCAAACAGCTCATATTAGCACATCTATCAACCTTGAAACACTAATAAAGGAGTATAATTACCATTTTCTCCCTTATAAATCTTCTTACATCTAGCTTATGTAATGAAATGTAGAAATGAACTTTATAGTCTTTATGTTTTCATTGTAACTATAAATAAATGATTTAGATGGCGAGTTGGTTGTGTTTATGATCAACTAAACTTGTATCTGATGGAACATGGACATACAAATTTCTAAAAATCGACACAATATTTCGAAAGTTTAATGTCTAGTTGCATCTGTTTATTTTGGAGGAAGATAAATATGATAAATTAATAAAAATGATTTATTAATTTATTGTTCATATTTATGAATTAGTTAATTAAATAAAATAAATTTATTTAATTAATGGACAAAGAAGACAAATAAATAAATTATTTTATTTATTTATTTAAGATTTAGAAGAATTGTTAGTAAAAGGGGGCTTAATTAATTAATTAATTAAACTTAAGAGGCGATGTGCACATGATATGTTAAAAATAGGAGACACGGGTGTTGACTATTTTCAAGTACCTACATACATTATAGAGAATGAGAAATATTGAGAAAATTGTTGATGTAACATATTGAAATGGCACAATCGTTATAACAAATTCAAGTTCATCACTTATTATAGTTTTACTGTTTGTATCAATCCTCATTGAAAAAGTGAAGGAAATCATGTATTATATGTATGACTAAAGGATTCTGGCTATGGGGTTGATAGAATGCACCGGTTCCATAGTTGATTTATAAGTTACATTGCACTCTATCGATCTGGCACCCAAAGTAGATATTTTGATACATCGGATATTAATTTATTATTAATATTATTATTGTTTATATATTTTAATTTTAAGTTATTAATTATTAAGTATCTTAAAATTATTATTGTTGTTTAAAATTGAATTTAAAAAATTAAGAAGTAAAAAATAGAGTAGTTTTTAATTAATATTTATAACGTGGAAAGGTGTAATCTCCAGTGGTCACAAGGGGTAGAGTGTAATAGCATGATCATGTTAACAAAAAATAATTAAATAGTCCATAACATAAAAATAATAAGAAAATGTTAAAAAAATATAACAAAAAAATGCAACATTAGTAATAAATACGGATGTACATATGTTTGATAACCCTTCATTACCAAAAAAAATTAATTTTTTTAAAGAAGTCTAGAATAATAAATGGAAATATAATGGAGTGCAAGTGTCACAAACATTATAAAAATCACAATTAAAAACAATAAAGATTTCATAAAATATTGCTCATTCATTATGTCCAAAGTTGTTGAATACAAACATACCAATGAAGAAAGTAGATTTTGCAGATATAAACATGAATAAGTAATAAATGACAATATAGAATTCCAAATAATAAAGAAACTAAATATTCATCTCTTAAAAAATATTTCATATTAGTGAAGGTGAATGGTTTTGAATGAGCCCATTAGGTATCAAGTCTTGTTGAGTGTAAAGCTTCAACATCATAAGGGATGAGGTCAAGATTGTGTCTTGAGTGATTTTGGTACAATGGATATTCCTTAGTCCTTAGCTTTTAATTGAAGAGACTTCAATGTAAGGCTCATGCTCTCATAATGGGTAACTAAACAATTATATAGGTTTCGTATCAAACATTCCAACAACAACAAAAATACTACATACACCAAATTTAGGTCATAATTTAAAAATGTTCAATGAAGATTGAGTATTGATTTGAAAAGTAGAAATAAGGATACAATACTCTAAACCATCGACACATGCAAGACTTGTGAAATACTCAAGCTCCTCTAAAGTATTATCATCAAAGGATATACAATCTACATCAAGGGGAATGAGATAATTTTCAATAGGTTCCTCTTGGAATGGAGAGATATGAGAGTATCTATGGATCTCCAAAGTTGAGTCGAAGTGTTTGGGGACAGACAATGTTCAATACAACACATGGTGTCATGATCAACACTACAACACTCACTCCTACATCGTGATCACTAAAAATAACCCAAGTTGATCTACATTTTAGTGTTGTTGGTTCATGTTTGAGTCCATATAGATAGGGAAAAAGAATGAGCCACTTGAGATGTGTCAAGTTTTCATTTTGTCAAGGCTCATAATTATCATTTGCTAGAATGACAACAATAGGATGAATAGAAAACCAATGATACCTCCTCAGTTGAAAAAAATAGATACTAATAACCTCAATGCATGTAAATTAGGTCAAATGAAGTCATCTCATGTCAAAAAATCTTTTGCAGGTGCCAAAATGTCCAAGTAATTGATCAAAATATGAAAATAGATAATATTGAATAAGATGTGTACCTAGGAAAGATTTTGGTAAAATTGCAAGAATCGTTAAATTCAAAGATATTGGTGAAACATTGTAAGCTCAAAAGAAAAAAAAATTGATGATATGAATTCGAGTGAGAATAAACTACACCAATAGTAAAATTTGATAATGAGACCTACACCAATAGAAATTGCTTGGAACTAAATTTTCAACGATATCTTATTTTCCCGATTTCAACACTACATACCCAAGCTATGGGCAAAAGCAAAAACTCTTCATTTAGGCCAAAATGGGGCTAGGAGGGGCTTGCTAGGTTGGCTATGCTAACATTATGTTGACATCAGAAGAAGGAGATTTTTTTCCATGCTCATATATACCTCATTGGTCAGTAAAATTTCACAGTACCCAATAAAACTAGTCATTGAAAAATGAGATTTGCTAGAACATACTAAAATATTTAGTGGAGCTTCCAAGGTTATTTGCCAATGTTGAGTTACCAAAATTATCTAATGGTATTCTAAAACACCTTGCACAAACACTATACTATCTGACAATGGTGGCAAAAAGACCTAATGGCTCCAAAATCAATTGATAGTAGTCAATCATCAACAAATTCATCATTAATGGCATTTTCTTCTCCTAGTCTACTATAAATTCCTATCAATGGCAATCAACAAACTAATTGCTAATAAGTTTTTCAATTGGAATATGCTAGGACTAGGTTTGTCAATTGAAAAACTTATTAGCAAAAATTAGTTTCTTGATTGCCACTGATAGGAGCTTACAGTTGACTAGGAGAAAAAAAAAATGACATTAATGATGAATTTGTTTATGATTGACTACTATCAATTGATTTTAGAGCCATTGGGTCTTTTTGCCACCATTGTCAGATAGTATAGTTGTATCTGTATGGTTATATGAATGTCTATGTTGTTTGTTTTGCTCCTAATTTTTTTATATTTTTCAACTTCTTCAATATTGATGATTTGACATGCATTCATTAAGTTTTTGCCAATGTGATGCTCATTTTGCTATAGGAATAGTCAATTTTTCTCTCAAAACTAGATCTCTTTGAATTTGGATAAGAAGTTTTAAATCTGGTATCTTGATGATGTAGGAACATCTGAATTCACAAACAATTCTACATCTCCTAAAAAATAATTCGTTTTAATTTTCTTTTTCTTTTCTTTTTTTATTATTAGAATTTTAGTGAAGTTTACAAGAAATTTCTATTTCTCTTTGTGAATGAACTTGAAAGATGTCAATAATTCAAATTTTGTTAAATTTGGCAAGCGTTTGCAAAGATACAACGTTTCAACAATTTTCAAGTCTCGTACACTAGTAAATTTTTTTAAGTGGTCATGTTACTACTTATCAAGTTGCCATTAGTTTTGTGTTCAAAGTTATTCTATATACTCTAGTCTGTTATCTCTACCGAGATATTTAGTCGGTATGAACAGTCCAGTCGGTTATAGAAGAAAGTAGTCTCAAAGCGTAGTATACACCGAGCTGTCTACCGAGTATCATTCCATGTCTACCGAGCAGCAAAGATGACACACCGAGTTGTTATACACCAAGTGAAATGTGTTACCAGATTCATTGAACCTAGACATACATATGAAAACGTGTTACAAGATCGAGGTACATAGAACCGTTATCACATTGGAAATTGCACTTAAATATTGTGTATGATTTTGAGGTCATCTAACCAATGAAATATTTTGCATGGTTATTCATTCGAGAAATCATGTTTGTAAGATCGAAGCAATGAATGGATCACCGACATAAGAGATCTATTTATACAACATGGATTAAGATTAGAAACATACATGTAGCATGACAGAAAGGAATACATAGAAATATATGAAGCAAGACATGTGAAAGCACTAAGTGTTATGACTGTTACAGAGACATAGAGGTCACTGAGAAGGATTTCAAAGAACAGTCAAAGAACAAAGTAAACAGAAGGGTTTACCGAGTTACTATATGGGTTACTGAGGTATGCTATAAGCAAGGTAATCTTATTCAGAGCACATAGAATCTGCTATAACATTCCAGATGTAAAGTTACAAATATTTGTAATGATTTTATTGTAATATTTTGAAGTTGTAAGAGAAACCTTTAACAGGGTAAAAGACTCTAATCAAATCTATAAATTGTAAAGCCTCTAACCCGGTGCAGCATTTAGTTTAAGTGTTGTAAAATCCTTTAGCAAGGTAGATCTAACAGATCTTGTTACTCCTAACAGGGCAAGCTATCAGAAATAGCTAAACATGTAGCTCTAACCGAGCAACCTTTATTATTGCAGTAGTGAAGTTGTGGGTGCCATCCCCTCTCTAACCAAGAGTTTCTGCGTAACCAAAATATATGTGTTATGGAGTGAATCATGTATGATTTTTATCTATTTGTTTTAGCTTTATATTATGTTATTGCACTATTCGGTTTATGCATAACAATAAAGTTATTGTTGAAGAAAAGTTTTGAAGTACTGATTCACCCCTCCCCTCTCAGTACATTAGCTTTCCATATTGGGCCTACCAATTGTTATCAGAGCTTCAATCTTGGAAAAGGGTTTAACTGCCTAAAGAGAAAGATCTTATCAATGGAAGGCTATAAACAATCTCGGAGAATTGTGTATCTGCAAGAAGAGTTGGATCATGCTAATCAAGTGATTGCAGACATGCAAAGGCAAATGCAAAAATCTTTGAAAGTGAGAAGAAGATTATCTGATGATTTGCAGGACTCTCAAGAGTTAGTGGAACAAATTGAGACATCATCTGAGAACAGTATATCTGAAGAGACTGAAGAATTGATTGGAGTATTGAAAGAAAAGAACAAAGCACTGGCTGATCAACTAAAAGCAATGAAAAGAGAACATGAACATTTCAGCACACAGATGACTGAAAATCTTGATGCATTGAGGACAGCTGAGGATAAAGTAAGAGATCTAGAAAGAGTGAAACAACAACTTGAAGTTTTAGTATCTGATAAGAATGATGAAATCACAAAGATGACTAGAATTCAACAAAACTTGTTAGATCAACTAGGTTATGCACATCATGAAACAAAACTGAAAGATGATGAGAATCAAGCATTGAAACTTGAAGTATCAAGATTGACCAATGAACTTGAAATAGAGAATAAATCCAAAGAAACACTGAAGAAGAGTTATGAAGCGTCAAAGATGTTGGATGAGCAACTGAATACAAGAAGACCCAACAAAGATGCAGGACTCGGCTACAAAGGAAAAGACTCTATCGAGAAGGGAATTCATACTACCGAGAGAGGAGGATCATCAAAGCAAGTTGGAAACAAGAATAACATCAAAAGAAAGAAGCCTATTTGCAACTACTGTGGAAATCAAGGTCACACTGCCAACATATGCCAAATCAAAAAAGGTAAGCAACCGAATGTCACTAAGTCCAATGGTTATTGTTACAATTGCAATAAATATGGTCACACATCTAATCAATGTAGGACAAAATCTGTCAACAATTATCAAAAGGCAAAATTCAAAGGGTTTTGTAAAAACTACAATAGATATGGACATAGTACCGAGAAGTGTTGGTTTAAGCAAAAGAACTATATGTGGTCTGCACACCGAGCAAATGCTAGAGGTTACCGAACTCACACAAATTCTTACTGACAATATTTTGCAGTACCATGGGATTACAATACAAGGATATGGTGTGAATGTTGTGGAAGATATGGACATATAAGTGCCAACTACTTTATAAGGTTTGGGATGAACAACCAAAGATCATGGAGAAATCCTGGTATGGCATGTTTTCATTGTCACAAAGTTGGACACTTAGCTGGAGATTGCAGAGATCAACCTAGAAAAGACACTGAGGAAATAAAAGAAAAATTAAAGATGATTTGGAAAAAGAAGGAAATTGTGTCAAATGAAGAAAGCACCTTACCTACCGAGTTAGGTGCACCTATTCCAAATTAATCGGCAAAGGTATGAAGGGACTGCATTCTCTCAAGGTTAAATCTTAACAGTTCCTATTCTATTATGTACTTAATTCAAAATCTGCATAATTAAGATGTATTAGTAAGTTTGAAATTCTATCAAAGTCTTTTGGAGCACTATATAGGAAACCTATCAAGTCGGTGAATACAGGAAACCTATCTAGTTGGTGAATGAAAGAAGTTTGGTTACTCGGTTAAAGCAGAAAAAGGAAAGAAAATTAAGTGGAACCGAGTGTATTTAATGTTTTTGACCGAACTTGCATGGAGCCCGATAAGGTATATTGTGTACTTAAAGCATATTCGCGCTCATTTTTACTTACCAAGTTTTAGAGAGAGTAGAGCAAAGCGAATCTAAGGCGATCAAACCTCCTACAAAGCAAATTCAAGGTATTTACATTAATCTCAACGCATTGTTAAGCTAGTTTACCGATCTTATCAAGTTGCTATTATCTGCTAAGTATAAAGCGTCTGCCGTTTGAAAATCCTGAAACCCTAAGGATCCTTTGTTAGCTTTTATCTGAAATCTACAATGGCATCTAAGATCCAAGATCCCATCATTGTTAATAATGTTGAGAAGCCCTCTCTAAAATATTCTTTAACTCCCAAAGTTACTTCTGAACTGGATGACAAAACCGCATTTTCACTTATCCCGGATAGAGTCTTGTTAGTCGAGGATGTGAGATTCTTCACCAAATGTCGTGTTGAAGAACTTGGTCATGTTGAAATCAAAGACACCTATGATGAGTTGTGTACCGATGGTAAATTAAATAGCAAGTATGAGCACATTAAGATCAAGGGATTAACTAAAGCCCTAACCTATCCCCGTGTGTTCAAACCCTAGTGGGTCAAGTTTGTTCTGAGCAGAGTTCACGATGATTTCATGTGGCTAGAAGAGCAACCATTTAAGATTACCAAGGAAATCATTCATCTGATTACCGGTTACCCCATTTATGATCATGCCCGAGCCCAAAAGATGATTACACAGAAGGAATTGATCAGTTTAACCGGAGTGGAATTTGATTGCAGAGGACTGAAATTGAACAATGTCACAGATGGAGAACTAAAATTTGCCATTAGAGTAATATGTTACTATTTCTTCCAATCAGCAAGGGAAAACAGTGTAACCTGTGCAGTAGTAGACCTAGCACACAAAATTGTGGAAAAGGGAATGAAAATTGATCTATGTGAGGTGTTGCTGAAGAACCTATTTGAGAATCTGAACACCATAAGGAAGCCGAAGAAGAACAACTCGGCTAATACACTAAATTTTGGATCATTACTTGTATGCATGTTTTTCTATTTTGAAAAATTCTTTCCATCAGTCAGTAAAGTTGTTTGGGAACTACACTGACCAATCACCCATCAGATCAATGACTTCATTAAGAAGTTAGGTGATAATTTTAATGATATTATGGATGATTACTTCAGTAAATTTCAAGAGAAGATGCATAACAGATATCGAATTCCACACCAGCTAGTGGAGAAATACAAAAATGACATATGTTTTGAAGTAGACACTGATTACTGTTATGTGAATGTTGTGGAACCGAGAACTCAATCTTTGTCACCTATGGGTTATGAGATTGATTTTGACATCACACAACAACAAATTGATGCATTTCTCACATTACCAAGGCATGCTACCGAGCTGAGGTATGGAACCTATGAGGAAGTGAAGGAAAAGGTAAAGATGAGCATTTTAGTACCCAAAGCTACAAGAAAGGCTACAAAGATGATAAAGGAATTGTCAGAGAAATTCAGAGAAGACTCTTCCTCCACACCTGTCAAAGACACTATAGCTATTACCGAAGAGGAATCTGAAGCCCAATAGGTAGCTATAACACTGAGCACTGAATTGCCTAAGGGTAAAGTGTTGAAAAGAAAGAAACCGGATTCATCAAAGGCCTCACCGACTCCTCCAGTAAAGCGCCCTAACACCAGAGCATCTACAGCTTCACTGAGTAAGAAAACAAAAAGTGTTATTGTTCCCAAGGTAACAAAAACATACAAGAAATCTACTCGGAGACTCATTTTGGCAAAAGAGTCTAGTGATACCGAATCTGAGGATGCAAGCAAATTTCAGATTGTCAAGAGCAAGAAGGTAGATGTACATAGTGTTGAAAACTTTTGTGCTAATCTGAAAGAATATGGTGGTCTTGGATCATTTAGATATGTTAAGTATGAAACCAGAAATAATGATGAAAAGAGACAAATTGAAGAAGTTGTCATTTGCACACTTCTAAAATTTCGGTTAGCTCCACTGGAACTATCTAAGTCACTTCCAAATGAACTATATTTACATATTGATAATAGGTGGAAGTATGCAATGGACTCGGAGAAACGGATCAGAGAAAGAAGTCTGGTACATCTCTTTCCTGACATGTCAATAGCTGAAATAAAAGAACATCTAACAACCTACAATTCAAAGTTTCTCGTCAAACAAAGAACCTTAAAACTAATTAATGGGTTGTATATTGAAGTGGAAAATGAGACAAAAGAAAAGTGGCAAGAAATCTTTAAAATCAAGGATGTCGGTGAGCAAGCTACAGTTGAAATTGTTGATGTCACCGAGCAAGATCCTGATGTTACCGAGCAAGACCCTGCTGGCACCATTCAAATAGATGAAGATATCATGGATACAGAGGCACTGGAACAAGAAATGATAGAAGGCAATGCATATGCAAAACTTGTATCCAATGAATCAGTCTTGGAACAAGTTCAGCCTTATCCACCGATCAAGCAACCTATCTCAACCGACACCCCTCAGGATACGGATCAAGGCACTGAAGGTCACAAGTCTACAACAGGAGAAGGTACTACTCAAGAACAGATGTCTCAAGCACCTCCTAGCACTGAAAATGTTGCAACTAAGACACCGAGTACCGAGACACCAAAGGACACTACAGAGGCTAAAGAAACCGACCAAAGTGTTGCCTCTACCGAGCAACCTACCGAGGGTCATCAAGCCTCACAAGCCATTGTCTTAGTTTCATCAGTGAAAGGTAAAGAAAAGAAGACGAAAAAGCATAGTTTTAAAGTTGATTTGTCAAAACCAATAGTGTTGCCCAATGTAGATATATCAAAATTAAAGGGGCAAGCACTCATTGATTTCGATGAACTATGCAAAGCTAAGATCGAACAAGAGAAGCAAATGGTGATTCAAAAGAAAAATAAAGTACTTCAGAAGGTGAAAGCACTCTTAATAGATATGCTACCTGAAGCTATAGTGTCAACAGATGCGGCCATTCACATTCAACTGAATGAACTCCTAACAAAGATAGAGACATCTAGCGTAGATGCATCACAATATTTGAGCAAGCTAAAAGACAAGGAGCTCACTGCAAAAATGATAGAAGAAGTATAGAAAGCTATAGCTATTGGCAAAGTTAAACTTGTCAAATTTATTGCTGAGTTGACTCCTCAAATCAAGCACATTCTTTATTTATTTCAGAAACTCTGCACATTTTATTTATTCATTAAAGACATCAAAAATAAAACAGCAGCAATTGAGAAAGAGATCACCGATCTCTCACATAAGTTGACCACAGAGCCAAATTCAATTCAGAATTTTTATACAAAGCTACAACAGCTCATGGCTCAACAATTGGACCTAAGAAATGAAGAACATAAGATCAGGATGGACATAATGACACTTCAGACATTATTCCTTCCTCATCTTTCATCCATCCAAGAACAGATCAACCGAGCCACCTCCTTATCTACTACACAACAGGGAAGCACTCTAGAAGGCTTAATCTCATTATTGGCTGATATTCAAGCACAAAATTCTTTAATGGACAGTGTAAAGGATGCCCTCTCTGTCGCTCTCACCGAAGCACGAACCAAGTACAAATCCATTTTTGACTAGTTGCCTCCACCAAATGGTAACTAAGTCTTGATGTTTGTCAAAAAGGGGGAGTGATACAGTATTAAGGGGGTGATATAGTATTCAAAGTATCAAACAAAAGGAGTATACTATACAAGGGGAGTATACCGAACAGAGTAAGCAGAGTATCCAAGTGCAGTGAACTGAGAAGTGAACAGAACAGTAACAAGTACAACACATAGAACATTGATCACTGAGCATGCAAAATCAGAGTTTTATACAGTATATTGATAAGGGGAGTATATCTGGAATTATTGTTTTATTGACTATTGTATATACTGTCAGTATAGTCAAATTTTGCAAGTATATAGATTATTGAGTTATAACTTTGAAAGTAGTTTTTGTCAAACATCTCAACTAATGTCAAAAGGGGAGATTGTTACTACTTATCAAGTTGCCATTAGTTTTGTGTTCAAAGTTATTCTATATACTCTAGTCGGTTATCTCTACCGAAATATTTAGTCGGTATGAACAGTCCAGTCGGTTATAGAAGAAAGTAGTCTCAGAGCGTAGTATACACCAAGCTATCTACCGAGTATCATTCCATGTCTACCAAGCAGCAAAGATGACACACTGAGTTGTTATACATCGAGTGAAACGTGTTACCAGATTCATTGAACCTAGACATACATATGAAAACGTGCTACAAGATCGAGGTACATAGAACCGTTATCACATTGAAAATTGCACTTAAAGATTGTGTATGATTTTGAGGTCATCTAACCAATGAAATATTTTGCATGGTTATTCATTCAAGAAATCATGTTTGTAAGATCGAAGCAATGAATGGATCACCGACATAAGAGATCTATTTATACAACATGGATTAAGATTAGAAACATACATGTAGCATGACAGAAAGGAATATATAGAAATATATGAAGCAAGACATGTGAAAGCACTAAGTTGTATGACTGTTACAGAGACACAGAGGTCACCGAGAAGGATTTCAGAGAACAGTCAAAGAACAGAGTAAACAGAAGGGTTTACCGAGTTACTATATGGGTTACCGAGGTATGCTATAAGCAAGGTAATCTTATTCTGAGCACATAGAATCTGCTATAACATTCCAGATGTAAAGTTGCAGATATTTGTAATGATTTTATTGTAATATTTTGAAGTTGTAAGAGAAACCTTTAACAGGGTAAAAGACTCTAATCAAATCTATAAATTGTAAAGCCTCTAACCAGGTGCAACATTTAGTTTAAGTGTTCTAAAATCCTTTAGCAAGGTAGATCTAACAGATCTTGTTACTCCTAACAGGGTAAGCTATCAGAAATAGCTAAACATGTAGCTCTAACCGAGCAACCTTTATTATTGCAGTAGTGAAGTTGTGGGTGCCATCCCCATCGTAGTTTTTCTCTCTAACCAAGAGTTTCTGCGTAACCAAAATATATGTGTTATGGAGTGAATCATGTATGATTGTTATCTATTTGTTTTAGCTTTATATTATGTTATTGCACTATTCGGTTTATGCATAATAGTAAAGTTATTGTTGAAGAAAAGTTTTGAAGTATCGATTCACCCCTCCCCTCTCAGTACATTAGCTTTCCATGTTGGGCCTAACAGGTCCATGATCACTAAAACAGTTAGCCAAAATGGTCCATCATTGAAAGGAAAGTTGAGGAAGTTTTGTTTGGCCATTTTCACAGTTTGCAAACTTAAAGGTTCATCGAAATACCAAACTACTGAACTGTAAAGAAGATGAGTTTGTTTCAATGAAATCAACACTTTGTAAACCATTCTATTCGTTGAAAGAACTCACTGATGAAGGCAATTGTTGTGGTTATTTTCAGCCAAAATCTTAGTTTGTAAACTATTCGATTCACCAAAATCTTAAAATGTTGATAGAGAAACTTAATGAGTCTGAAGAAGAAAGAATTGATGAGTTCGGAAGATGGTCAGCTTTAAATTACAAACTAAGCAATATATTAAACTACACACATTAAGCAACATATTAAATCTAGAGAATGTCAGTCAATTTTGAGCGTGTAATACTTTTAAGTCTAGAAATCAAAACTTGGTGTGTGTGATTTAAGTTGTCCAAAAGAAAACAAGTTCAACGATAGTGTTGGTTTTCGAACTTGTACCGATGTCTAAGGGAGTTCATGGGAATTCAATTTCATTGAAATGGCATCAAAGAAGTGTAAATAAATTCTTATGCTTCGTGAATGAAATTTTTTGAGGATGAAATTGATCAATTTTGATATTTATAGTCGTTTTAACTTACCAAACCGACATATAAAAGGAAAATTCAATAATCTCGCAAGGGGAAGAAGGAATTTGAAAAGGTACCATTACAAAGAAATGGCCATAGATGAGTGGTAGATGAGAGTTGCGTGCAAAGGGAGAGAGTGAAGTGGATGAGTGGGAAAGGGAACATGAACAATCAATAGGAGAGCTCTTGTCAAGATTGGTAAAGGTACAATCGAATTGAGGTTTAATTTTTTTTTTGACTTTTAAATCTTAAGGAGTTGATAAATTGGATAGATTTGTTCACAAATTTGTTTTTGCATGTCTTTGCCTAAGAGCCAAGGACTGAGAGGTATCCATTCCGCCAAATTCACCTAGGGCACGATAGCGGTATCATCCCCTCTAGATTAGAAGAAATGTTTGAACAACTATGTATGGAGATGAAGAATGAATTAAGAAATTTAATTAATGGACTTAAGAGAGATCTTGATAATATGAAAGACCATGCAAGTGGCGAAGAGAGTGAAGTGGGCGATTGGGAAAGGGAAAATGAACAACCAATAGATGTTGGAGAAGAACGATTCTTGAGAACTCTTACCAAGATTGGTAAAGGTACAATCGAATGGAGGTCTAATTTCTTTGAAACTTTGAACTCTAAGGAGTTGATAGATTGGATAGGTTTGTCCACAAATTCGTTTTAGATTTCGGAGCCTTGCACTCAACAAGACTTTATCCTTGGTGGGCTCATTAAGAAGCTTTAAACTTCACCAGTAGACCAAGAATCCATTGATATCAGAATGGGGTTGTTAACCATATAAAGAGAAACAATATATTAACATTATTGATAATTTGACAACCATAAAGCTGATTTGAAAAACCAACTCCTAATCAATGTTATATACTAGTTCATTGATAACAATGTTTTGTTTTGTATATATCTGCTGGTCTTTGAGTCCACCAGAGTTCATTGATAACAATATTAAAGAAACAAATACCCATGACTGTGAGAACAAAATGCCAAAATGGCTCTCATGATATCTGCTATTTCTTTTTTTCATTAATGGTGACATGAGAGAAGTGGGTTCGTCATTAACTGCCCTCTTGTTTTCATCTGTTGTTTTTCAAACTGTGGAAATTGAAGCGTGCATCTCTGTTATCTGCTTTTATTTGGAGGGCCATTCAAGGACATCAAGGAGGAAATTATCAGAGCCCACGTCAAGGATAATGAATGATATGATTTCAATAATCATATATTTTATCTGCATATTTATTATTTACTATTTATGTTGTCTTCACAATAGTTTCTTATTATTAATCTATTCCATTTGGTTGTTTGACCTTGATACTGGGAAGAAAAAGGTGAATAGGATTTTCAATGCACATTTTGTTAGTTCAACCTCGTGCACCATAAATTATTTTTGGATCATAAATTAGGTTTGCATTTATTTAATTGTATTTTTTTAATAAGATATCAATTAAGATATTTGAGATATACTTATTAAGAACAGTTGTTTTGGATACTTTTGTAAAGTTTGTTGTCATGGTGATGTCTTGTAATGTGCATTATTAGGTCATTGTAATTAGTGCTAGTTTGAGATGTGTGTGTTGTTTGAGTCATTTTATCTTCTTTTAGTTACAACAATTTGAAATTTGGTTTTGATTTAATTAAAAAAAATTAAGATATTTGAGATATACTTTTTTTTTTTAAATGAGAATTATCATTTTTAAGTATTTAATTCTAAATTTGATGCATTATAGTAATAGGTGTATAATGGTATCTCTTGAAGTTTTTCGAATAGATATATCTAAATCATCTAGGCTAAATTCTATTATCATTTTGTAAAGAAATAAATCACCCTCTACAATAAATTATCTAAGATAATGAATTAACTAAAGTAATTCATATAACAATTAGCCTAGATAAAGGAGTTGATTCTAGACAAGTACTTAAAAATTATTAAAATTGACAAGGAGGGGAAATGGTCTTAGTTGTGTGTAATGAAGTACATTTTGTTGTAATGTGCATTTTGAGTTGATTTTGAAATATTCCATCAAATTCAAGCATAATAAAGCTTTGCCAATCTGTAACATGAATTGTACTAAGCTTGGGGTTAGAACCTTTATAATGCATGTCAAAGTAAAATAAGCAACCGACATGAAGGTAAATTATAACCATGTTCA
This sequence comes from Cryptomeria japonica, assembly GCF_030272615.1. Classification (NCBI taxonomy): domain Eukaryota; kingdom Viridiplantae; phylum Streptophyta; class Pinopsida; order Cupressales; family Cupressaceae; genus Cryptomeria; species Cryptomeria japonica. The sequence continues at coordinate 651,145,264 of NC_081410.1, forward strand.
TAAAAGACATATATATGGACGATGTTTTGTTTTCTTTCCAAGTGATAAAAATTCTATCCTTAGAACTACATGCACCAAATTTCATTAGAAGCATCTAATATACATAGTGAAATGAGCATAAACAACTACACAATAATGCCAACAATCAATATTTAAATGGCAAAGATGTAGGACTATGAAGAGCTATTATAACCCAAAGAAAAATAATGTGAAGTAGGTTTCAATTTCATGAATGACTACTATAATTAGTAAGGAGATATTATAGGATCCCTAAAGGAGGTGTTGTAGGATACCTAGAATCATAATCATATTACTATTTAGTTTTAGGTTGTACTTTATGGTTTTCTATGTTATACTAGATAGACATGTCTTCCTATCTAATCATCAGAACCTACTCTCCTACCAAATTCTCTAGATAAATATATCATACACCTTTGATGAAAGAAGGAAACATTATCGTTCATACTTTTGGCACGTCTTTGTTAAAGTAATCGAGACATTATCTAAATATTTAGTTAATTAAGTTCTTTAATTGCTTTTGTCACTTGATCTAAACTTAGGTGATTTTTTCTTTTATTAAATTAGGCTAATAATAGCTTAAATTGTCTCATTCATTATGATTGTGACACTTGAGATTAGCTAATTTAATCTAGCTTTAAGGTTTGCATCTAGGGTTTCATTCATCCTTTTGATGAGGATTCATTCATTCATTTGTAAAATAATTTTTATGTACAATCAATACAAATTTCTCAGGTTGTTGAGCATATCATTCTTGCTTGATCTCTATTTTGTGGCAAGTGGTGTGCTTGGATATGATTTTTGGCTTGTGAGGTTGAATCATCAACTTCTATAAGGTATTAGAGCATATTTTTTAAGTTCCTATCCATATTATTGAGAGATATGTGCATTTTGAGCTCAAATGAAGGTTGTCATCACATTCACAACATCTCAAAACCTATAGATCAATTGTTATTTCACCAAAATTTGAACAAATGAAGTTTTGGGTTATTTTTGCTAAGGGAATGAACATTGAGGCATGATTTGAAAACCATCAAAATATCTAGAAACTTTGAAGAAAAATTGACCTCACCATCGTGCTTAGAGTGGCCAAAAATCTTAAGATCGCTTGTCAAATCGTCGAAATCTGTGACAAGCAAATTCTCTACCAAATTATTTTGCGTACGGCTTCGTACAAACATACAATTATCTATGATATTGTACCATACCTACAACAAAACACACGGAAATATTTCATAAGTTCAAAAAATTTGTGCAGAAAATTTTTAATTTTTGTCAAAAGAAATTATCAAAAAAATTTGGGAGGCAAAAAAATTGTCACCCCTACAAGTCCATATGCACTTGTGCATGCAAACCCAACATGGCAACGTTATCGTACAACGATGACAAGGTTGACAGTTGATGATAACTCCAAAGATTCTAGCGAATATTGAAAAAATTCAGCGTGTTTGAATTTTTCAACTGCCAAAAATAAATTTTGACACATTTTCATTTTTCTGTCGACCAAATTTTTTTCCAGTAGGGGACATTTTTTTAGTTAGCAGGGAATATTCCTAGAATATTTGTTGACATCGACATGGCATCGGACACATGGTTATCCTAAAGAGAAACTAACCATCTTACAACTCATTGAACTCTCTTGCATCATGATGATGGATCATAGAGTGTGATTTGAAACATTGATGGTTCAAATATTCTCACACAATCGAATCCAAAAATTGCATATGGTATATAGGTTTTTATATTTTCAAATGATCTGGAATAACGTTAGCAAGGTATTGTAACACTTATTTCTCCATGCTAAAAAAAAGTATACATGACATAGGATACAAGACCACTTCACAATTACATTCTTAATCTACTTATTCTATTATGTTAAGACCTTGGTTTGATCTTTGAACATGAATTAAAGTCATTTTTGTTTGAAGGTGCAAAATATATAAAAAAAATTAAACAAAGATAATTTCCAATTTTTTTTTTAAAATGACCTTTGGTTTCCATATAAATGAATAGATATCTCTTTTTTCCATTTTTGAAAATTACCTTCATTCAAAGGTTTCTATATATTTATTTTCATAAAAAAAGGCATACCTTCAAATAAAGGTCCTTAAATACCTTGGAACAAAGGCCCTAAAAGTGACCTTTCCATCTTAGTCCTCATTTTTTTCTTTTTCTTTTTCCTTTTTGTTTCTAATCGTATATTGGATGAGTAGTGGAATGGATATTGCAAGATAATTTGGAAGATTGTAGCACTTGAAATAAGCTTTCCAATGGGTAGAATTTTGATTTATATATTTAGTTTGATTCTAATTCTTATTTTGTATTTTTTAGTGAGCATGGTTTTTCAAAATCATTTTCTTTGTTGCACACTAAAAAACAATAAAATAGATAAATAAAAATAAAAAAATCTATGCACCAAGTATTGATATTCATATTTCAAACTTTTTTTAAAGAAGAAATTGATTTGAATGCATAAAAAAAGGTATGCATTAAAGAATTAACATGTGTCTAAATTATAATGAATCTCACTCCAAAGAGTTACAAAAAAAGAAATTATCTAACAAAAAATTACTAAAAAAAATTGTGTATTTGATATTGGTGTGTTAAGAATCTATGTTTAAAAATTTATTATTTTATCCTTTCTACAATTAAAGTTATATTTTATGAATATAACATCATTTTTAAAAAATATTGTTAACCATAAAAATAAGTTATTAGAAGATACTTACAAAACTCACAAATTATTTCTCAAGTTATTTTAAAATACATTTATAATCTATAAACAAACTCTCAAAAAACATTAGTCCACATAATTTTCAAATTCTTAACAATTTAGTTTTCATAGGTGTAAAAAATGAAATTTTGGTTCAAAATGTTGATTTTGAAGTCCTTCTTTGACTCGAAAATGATACATAATATTGTGGGATCACCCTCTTCATAATTTAAGGTTCAACATTCAAACATAAACTTTATTGGACTATTTTACTAGCCGTTGTATATTTACCAAACAAATGTTTCTTACAATAAAGATATTCATTGTATCCGAAAAGAAAATAATTAGAACACACCTCAATTTTAAAAAACAATCAAATCTACATCATTATCACATAAATCACTATTAAATTTATCATTATAATATGGATATTATCTTTGATCTTTCTTATTGGCACTAAATCAGTCCCCCAAAAAGATTTTTTTAAAGAACTCGGTCCCTATAAAGTCGTAATAAGCCAATATATTTTTGTCGTTTTCTCTGCCCCTCCAACTTTTGACTGTTGCAATTTTATTTTGTTGAAAATAATTTTGTTTTCATGTTCAAATTATTTTCACTGTATATAGGGGAGAGGAGCCAGAACATGCGCACCCTAACTTCAGGGATCCACGTGGCACCAACTTTGACCGCTGGCCATGTGGACCGCTGAGTTAGCTACCCCAAATCAAAATCGTACGCGTTGACTCAACATAATGCCACGTGTGCTATACCCATTCATCGGAGTGGTCGATATTATGCCATTTCGGTCCATCGACTGGAACGTGGTTGGGCCCACACCATTAACCGTTCAATATTTTTGTCAGTTCTGAACGGGGTTGCCACGTGGCATTCTCATACATTCCCACCCAATCTACCAACTCCTCCATCCAAAGTTCTTGCTGCCACCCTCAAAGTTTCCTTACAGTGGAATTAACTACACATCACCTCACCTTTCATGCACCTGGCTTGTCTCGTGTTTCAACCACAACAACATTTCAATTTGACTGCCTCCTCACATTTCGAGCGACCCAAAGTTGGTATAGTTCCTACGCTCTCTCCAGTCCTCACCCTGGTTCACTCCACATCTTGCTCACAATGGCATTTAACATAGTCGGAATGGGATCAAAACGTGCACACCTGCATTTAGGTACATGGAAAACTTTCTCACCGCATTGCCTAGTTTTTTCGTTTTTGGGGGGTTCTATTTTTTGGTTGTTGGTTGTCTACTTTCATTTTTTTTGGCATTTGCAGGTACGACATGTGACAAAACGAGATGCCATTGACATGGGACTGCAAGCCATCATCCCCATTCAACCCAAGTGAGGTTTTTTCCTCACTAAAGCCTACCCATTCCATTTTATTTGTTTCTTTTTGTTTTCCTTTTGTCTTTTGCCATTTTTTGACACCATTTTTTATGTCCTCCATTCTTTCATTTGTGTGTCCAGTGACGTCTTGTTGTCCCCCTTTTTAATTTTGGAGCCGCCATCTAAATTTTTTAAGTGTTTCCTTATCGCTCCATGTTTCAAGCTTCCTATCGTGGATTTTATGAGTTTTCAAAGTCTTGTTGCGTGATGTGTCTCTTTTCCAAGCTTGTTGCAGGATTGGGAAGTTCTAAAAGTATTCGTTCACCCGATCTCCCATTGACTTGTGCTTTGGTTGCTATAGCGGGAGTTGTGGAAATTTTACAAGTTCAAACCGTAGGTTCGTAAGTTCATATTTTCCCCAGCTGAGTGTCTTGTCAGTCTCACCTAGGTCTTGGGGAACTGCCTTTGTGTCAAGTTGTTGTATGGACTAACATCGTTTCCCTTGTCAGCGGGAACAAGCTGAAGTAAAGGACCATTTTGAAAGGCAAAGTAAATGCAGCATTTAAGGCATGTCACATCACTTGAGGACATAGACGAGGTGGCGGATGATTTTTGAACTAGCTCTCATTTTTGAATTTTTCACAAAGTGCACTATCTAGCTTGTGTCCATGAAGAGTGTGATACAAAACCACTAGGCATGTGTGCATGATACAGAAGTAGAACAATTGAACCTAGAGACTTTCTTACAAGAGCTTGAAGGAGGTGAGAGAGCTCTGTTGCAGGAAAGAATTTTTCAGTGTGGCTTGGCTTTTGCAGCTAGTTTTCCAACTGTCATGCCTTGTACAAATTTAATTATTGCATGCTCTGAAAGATACAACCCAGAGACACAAGAAATTCGAGCAGGTGGAGGTAGGGTTGTAGCACGGATTAATGTTGAAAGCATCTTACGCACTTTGTGCCTTCTTGAGAGGAAATCTTCTGAAGACATGTCCATTCTAGTTGGTGAAGAGTATTTCAGAATGCATGGAGAATGGTGTATGAACTACATTGCCAGAAATTGGTTAAAGTTTGAAAAAGGAGGTAAGTCTCAATTTCCCGCCAAATTGAAAAGAATACACTTTAAGGATCAAGTTGTTGAGATTAAAGTCCTTTTGCATCATTTTGTAGGGAAGGCTTGCACTAATTCTTTTGAATTCTCGATGTGTCATTTAATCCTGGTAATTTGTGCTCCTGGAAATTTATTGATTGGGCTTCTATCATTAGTTTAAAGCGGAAAAATCAAACCCTAGTTGTTCTCCCCTCCCCAACTCCAAGGAGAGAGAAGGGAGAGTCACTAGGGTTGATGGTTTTCACTTAGGGAAGACTTTACATTCAAAAGAGGGGTTGAAACCCATAAGATCCAATCCCACGCAATGCAAGATTGGATTCGAAATGAGTTTCAAGGGTTAAGACATCAAGGATGCCCTCTTTTGTAAAGAATGTAGATAGAATGATTGAACTAGGAATGCATGTAAAGTAGGAAAGATTCACTTATAAACAGAGATAGGGATACGGGATGAAGCTACGGACCTAGAATTAGCAGTAAAATGTCGAGACGGTGCTGTCCTGCAAATTTGAGCGAAAGTTGACGGGACGATGGCGCCCAACATGCACACGGTCCTCCGAAAAATCCACGAAACGAAGGGGGATCTGTTCGTCTCTGCACAAGGATTCTAGATCTTCAATTACAGTCGCGTACCTGCAACCTACACATAGAAAAGAGAGGACGATTGGGGGGTTAGGGATTAGGGGTTTGCCTTTAGGTCAAACCCCGGTTTTGGAATTAACCAAGAAATGAGAATGTTGTAAATGTAAATGTTTGTAATGTAAACAAGTACTGATACCTTGTTGTAAGAATGTTTGTATTCTTACATGCGAAGGTGTAATGTATGTAGTATGTTGTATGTTGTATGTGATCTCCTCTTTAATGGTTGAATCCTTGTCTTGAATGCAACACCTAGCCTTGAATGGAGACTTAGAATGCTCAATTGTTTGAAGGAATGCTTGAATGCTTGAATGTTTGAATGTTTGAATATTGCTTCCGCCTTTTGCTCACATATGTCTTCCTCCTTTTTTTGGAAGAGGAAATGTAGTTTATATACTTGTCAATTAGGGCTGATAGACTTATTTTTCCAACCTTAGGCCGACCAGGAAACATTATTTCCCAAATTGCAAACTTAAAGACCTGATGCCCAAAAGAGACCGGGCCCAAAATAGGGCCAAGGACCAGGGTGCTGGGCGCCATGGTCCAGAAGGACCAGGGCGCTGGGCGCCATGGTCCCACCTCCCGGGGTAGCAGGGTGCAAGAAGGGATCAGGCCAGGGTGCAGAAAAATGTAGTTTTTGGTGTTACAAGCAGGTTTTGAGGTCTCCATTCAAGTTCAATGTTGCGCCGCCATCGTGAAGACCCAAATGCAGTCGAAATTGCAAGTGTCACAATTTTAGGACGCTACAATTAGCTATCATTTGCATGAACAATTGCGGAATTTTCATGTCCCTTGCCTTTCATATGTGTTCATATCTGATTTTCATACTAGCTAGTCAAGAGTATGTTTGGCCAAGGTTGGAACTACATCATCCTCTCCTTGCATTTGCACCCATCTACCATAAATTTTCCCCTCACCATGCGTAAGGGTATGCAGGCTTTTTTCCATGTCAATGATGCATTCTTGATGGGTATGGTTAGAAAATTAGAAGGAAACCCTGGTCTAAGGATTTCATGTGACTCTGCTACCTTTGTGATGAAATTTGGAAGTTTCTACACACAATTTGACAGGTTCACATACCTTAGAATTGAGGGTTTTGAGGAGGCCCCGCTGAAATTGCCTCGGTTCCCATCTGATTATATTGTTTTCCTAGAAGTTTGCCGCCAAATGGTTGTAGTAAATGTTAAATATCTAAACATGGGAAAGAAAGGATACGCCATCTCATTGTCCACACCTCATTTCTCTTGCAAAACAAATGGTACCGCTAAGGCCATGGAAATAATTCTAGAGAAGTTGCATTTCAATCTTTGTCATCTAGAAATAGTTTTGACAACAAGCGATATGTGAAGCACAATTTGTATGGAGCAAAAGGTTATATGCATTGGCCTACGCTTGAGGATTTCTGGGAGGATTGTTTAGATGATGTTGAAGTGTTTAAAAGAAGTTTCATGAGACTCTCTTTGCAGAATATTCCCACTCTTGGTGTTTCTTTTAATGTTCTTGATGATGTGATTGAAGATGAGGTCATTTTGGACCCAGAATATCATTCTCTTGCCAATGTTTCCCCCACAAAAGTTGATTGGTCTAAAGAGGAGGTCTTGGTCCTAATAGTTCGAACTGCTCTAGTGCTAAGAAGAACATCCGACTGGTTAAATGGCAAATGGAAACAACATGTCAGCTCCTCACAAAGCCAAAGGTCATCATCCCATAGGGAGAAAGGAGAAGTTTCTTCTTCCCCTATTCCAACATTAACGGCTAAGTCTACAGATAGGTTACCAACTTGAGGTTCTCAGTTAGATGGCGATGGGGAGAAACCTAAAGAAATTGTTGCTAGACTAAAATCAACCAGTGAGCAGGACAATAGAATTGGGCCACCTAGGGGGAAATCTCCCCTTGTTGATTTTGAAGATATTTATCAACAGATAATTGATGATCATTCTTTCTATGATTTCCTTGAAATTCCCTCCTCTCTTGTGCAAAATGACCCCAACACTATTGATAAAGAAGCAAGGCTTGAAACAACCTCTCCAACATGGTTGAAGACAGAGGTAGAAAAGAAAAGAAAAGTGTCCACCCTTGTTTCAAGTGAAATTGGTATAGTTGCACTGCTGCTTAAAACTTCTCGCAAGCCTAAAAAGGCTAAGCGAATGTCTCGAATCATTTAGGGTCTTGTATCTCATCACCAGCTCCTAGAGATCGTTGATCCTATTAAAGATGTGAATGCAAGTGACATAATAGAAAAATATTATAAGATCATTCATGTGGATATGGGACCTTCTACTTTAGAAGGGGATGTCTACCATGCTGACTTTTCAGTCCATGCGTTGATTAAGAGGGCTCAAGAACAGAAGAAAAAGAATCGGGAGCTTCAGTCCCAAGTGCAGTCATTGAAGGATTTCATTTCATCTATTATAAATCTTGCAACTCGGGAAGCTTCAAGTTCACATATGCAGGGACTTGATCCGGATACTGTGAAAAAGATCAAAGGTAATTTAGGATATGCTAAAGCTGTCATTGAATGGATAGATGAAATGTATAGAATTAGTGTCAGTTTTATTAGTAAGTTTAGGGTGTTGTATGTGAATGTTTGGAATAAAAGAAAGGAATTGTTAGCTGATCTACAACAGGTCAAGAAAGAACATGGGAGCGTATTTGTGCTTTCGAAGGAAGTTACAGAGCTCACAACATTGGGTCCTGCCATTCTGATGACCAAAAAATTGGTAGCACATCCTAAGGAAATTGATCTTACCTAGCGAGAACCCTTGGAATGGAAAGAAAGGATCTACCGTGATTATATCAGTGACATTGATGATGCCCTAAAATGCTATTTGAATGATATGCTGAAAATAAAGAATAATCTTGGTGCTCTAGACGTTGACCTTATGGATAGCTTTGAGGAGAATGTACAGGAACTTGGTGAAATGATGGGTTGGTTCAAGGAGAATTATCAAAATAATATCAGAGAGATTCAAAATATTTATTTGGAATCCTTTAAGGGATTGTGTCACTTACAGATGCACACTACTGCCTTTGAAACCGAGATGGATGAAATGCACAAAAACATTGCCACTACTGATGGTTTGAATTCAAAATGGAGAACAAGACTGTGCATCACAACAATACCAGAGGACCCGGGCATGAAACCAATCATAAACATGTATCATGAGTACATACAAATGCTTAAGGCCCAAGAGGTATCACGTGATGATCAAGAGGTGGAGATCGTTGGCGATAATGAACCAGAAGCTGAATAGGTGGTGGCAGTTTCATAATTTTACTGTTTTATTACTTTTCTTGATTATTGGCTTGGAAGCCAAAAAGACTTATTTTAAAATAACGGTTGTCTTCAAGAAACCGTCTCTCTAAATGTTTTAAATAGCTGGACATATTTTCATTTTAGAATCTTTTTGGACAAACTTTGATTTACTTTTAAGACCAAAAACTTCTTTAAGCATGTTTTTGTTTACTCTTTTGAATGTAGAAAATTTGCTAGTGGCTTCAGATATTCATAATCTTTGAATTGAGGTGTGTGAATGCTTTATGTTCTTTTGAATGGTTATCAGTGGATGCATCTATATTTGAGATGGTGAATGCTTTCAGTTTTCTATTGCTGCAATACTATTATCTTTGAATGGTATTTTTTAGTGATCTAGTTGATTTGAAATCTTGAAAAATCTAAAAAAGTGTTTGTATTTTATGCATGCCTTTTCAAAGCTTTCTGGTTAAAATCTCTTTCCTTATTTTCTTTCTAGTTAAAAGCATTTTAGTTAATTTCTATTCATTGAAAATCACCCAAAGGTAGCTTCCACCTTGTAAAATAAGCAAAGAATCAGTTAGTAAATAGTTTGTTCAGACTGGTTCAACTGTGGTTACATTTGTCACCTTTGTGGGTGTGAGAATGTAGAGTTAGGTGATATATTTGTTAACCAACAAACTCTATTGGGAAAATAGATCTATAGAAACCAATATTATGAAGTATTTCTGGAGTAGTCAGTCATGGGTTTATCAAGACAGGTTGCCCCTGTGTTGTAACCTAATGTAGATCGGCTGGTCTATAATTAAGAAGACATAGTTGTAACTCTTTGATGTTTTGCTTGGGAAAAGAGGAGGATTGATCATCAATATCATAGAGTTAATGTTATTTTGGAAAAGGAAGAGGATTTTGGAGATAATGTGGTGCGTATGGATGTTGCTCAAGAAGGATTAGTTATTCTAGTTGAAGAGGTCAATGCTTTACCAGTCCTTAGAAATAATTAAATCTTCCACCTAAGTAGAAGTTGGCAACTCTAAGCCTTGTTCTTTAGTTAAATTCTGGCTTCCAAAAGATACACTAGGGCTGATAAGAAAAAGGGTATTCTTGATAAAAAAAAATTAAATTTTTAGAATCCATCAACTTTTCGGCTTTTCCACCTGTATGGAGAACTAAAACTGTTAGTAGGCCTCCTTCTCCTCCTAAATATAATAGACCTGCACCTACCAACTCACATACTCTCAGCCAAATTCTTATGTTGCAAGGTACCACATTGCCCCTTCAAGTCCGTTTTCCAATCCCTACTATCCAAGTCATGGCTCAACCTGTCCCATGGGGTTTAGCAATAGATCCTATCACATTTGCAGCTGGGGCCGAACTCTATGATTTTCCCAAAGGTTCTGGGAAAATTGTCCCTAAGTTCAATGGAGATGGGAAAATTTCTCCCGCAGAACATTTAAAGGCTTTCTTTGTTGCATCCTTTATCTTGGCAGTGCAACACAGAGATGTTACAATGAGGTTGTTTGTAGAATCTTTGACTGGTCCTGCTACCGAATGGTTCTATTCTCTTCCTGATGGTTGTAAAAATGATTGGAATACATTGACAACTAAGTTTGAAAGTAGATTTAAAACAACTGAAGATTATTCAGTTTTGGTTGCTCAATTGGGTTCTATCAAGAAGGAATTACATGAAACCATGAGAGACTTTGTGGCAAAGTTCAATAAATTGTTTAATAGAATCACCACCAATATAAGGCTCGACAAGAATTTAATCAAGGAAAAGTTTATCAACACTTTACCGCCTAATATAAGTTTTACCATTAAAAGAGAGGGTGTTGCTAATATAGAGGCTACTCATAATTTGGCTATATCAATTGAAGATGATCCGATCACTGTCGGGAAGTGGAAGAAAGAGTTGCAAACTGGAAAGCCCTTACCAGTAAATTTCATTGACTCGGTGATTCATAGATTAGCCAGTGATATTATTACCTTGAAGAGGTAGATGCCTAAAGGTTCATCAACTTCTTACCAAGATATTCTTAGAAGGGATTATAATTATTAGGGAGCTCAAAATAAGACACTCTTTATAGCTGGTGTAGGTCAGAGGTTGGCGATTGAAGGTCCTTATTCTTCTTCATCTTCAAATGTGACTAATCACTATGTTTTCCATTTGACATCTGATCATGATGGAGGTACTTTCTCAAAAATGATAAGATACACGTTGTTGCTTTCCACAGGTGAACATGCCACAAAGCCTTATGTAGAGGAACCTAGTTCATCCAAGGATGTTGGCGTAAATTTATTTGAGTATTTGTCTAGTAATGCTGATGAGGAAGATGTAGTGGTAGAGGTGAATGATCCTAATTGTCTCGTGTTCACTAGGTCGCAGCATACAAAGGGAGAACAAAGCAATCCCTCCTCCACCCAAAAGTTTCTCTTGACTAAACAGAAGAAAGTAGACCAAGGGATTCCCAAGGAATCTTAGGCTGAGGTAATTCCTTCTATTCATGTCCCTATTGTATTAAATTCTAGTCCCTTTGATATTATTGAGTCTTGTAAAAATACTAAAATCCAAATCTCCCAAGTTGAATATCTAAAGCTTAACCCTAAGGAATTGGACAGGTTAGTCAAATATGTCAAAGAGGAAATCTTGTCACCTCAATGCAATGCCTAGCTGTCTCATGATAATGAAGTCAGTGTGGAAGAACAAGTTTATTCCAATTCTAAAGATGACTCTTCTTGTTCTCAAGATCCCTCTACTAGGCCAAAGCCTTTCTACGTCTCTTTGTTTATTGTTGGCTTTAGGTTAAGCAATTGTATTATCGACTCCGATGCTTCCAAAAATTTAATGTCTTCTCAGGTAACTCAAGTTTTAGGCTTGTCCATTACCTCTTCCCAAGGGAAATGTTACTCTATGGATGGCTTTGCAGTCCCAATCATAGGCCAGATTAAAGACGCTCAAGTAGCCATTGCAGTTTTTCCCAAAAAGAGACTAAAATTGACAATATTAGTGGTTGATATACTTGCCAGCTATGGGATACTTCTAAGTAGGAGTTTTTGTAAATATTTGGGAGGAGAAATTAAAATGGATTGGTCCCATGCTTTAATTCCACTTGAAGGGAAGAAAATGTGTCTTAACCCTGAGCCTAAAGCCAAGTTTACTGTATTGAAATCTGGAGACCCTAGAGTTGACATTTTATTTGTGGAAAGTGGGTCGGGCACCTATATGTGTTCATCAAATTAGGTCACCCCTAATAAAAAATATGAGTTGTGGACACTTGAGTTTGATGGAAGTTGTGCCCATGCCAGATCAGGAGCAGGGGTAGTCTTGGTCTTGCCAGATGGTTACAAGTTTCCTCACGCCTTTGAACTAGAATTTGCTAATACTAATAATATTGTAGAATATGAAGCTTTGTTGCTTGGTTTAGGACTAGCTAAAGAAAAGGGAATAAAATAGTTGAAGGTTGTTGGTGATGTTGAGTTGATTGTCAAGCAAGTCAGAAAGGTTTATACTGTGAAGAATAGTCATCTGAAGCATTACAAAAATAGGGTTTGGGACTGCATTGAAACCTTTAATGCCTTCTCAATTGAATCTGTTTTGAGAAGCCAAAACATAAGAGCTGATTCGTTAGTTGTTTTGACCTCTTTACTATTGCCTCATCCTGACTTTATAGACAAGAATTTTCAAGTCGAGGTGATGTACAAACCAAGTATCCCCGACAATGTTGATCATTGGTAGGTGCTCAATCATAATAGACATATAATTGAATTCCTTGAGAATTCTAAGTCTTTTTCCCAGTGTTATTTTGAAGGAGGTACTGGTGAGAGTAACAAAGTGTTGGAACGTGAGGTTATTGATTCTAAGGGGAAAGAAGTAGAGGTAGTGCAGTTGAAAGGAAATAAGATACTTAAAGGATTTGTCTCTCTTAAGAACCTTTTCAATAAGCATGATCAATATCTAAATCAGAAGAACAAGTAAGTTTCCACCTCTGCTAAATATGATTGGGTTAACATTGGGACTAAGGAGAATCTGAAGCTTGTCTATATTGGTAAATGTTGCTCTCCTAAAGAAAGGTAGAAGCTTATTACTTTGTTTCTTTGTGTAAAGCGGAAAATCGCGGTTGATCCCTAGTTGGTCTCCCCTCTTCTAACTCCAAGGAGAGAGAAGGGAGGTTCGCTAGGATTCGATGGGTTTTCACTTAGGGGGAAGACTTTACATTCAAAAGAGGGGTTGAAACTCATAAGATTCAATCCCACACGATGTAAGATTGGATGCTAAATGAATTTCAAGGGTTAGGAAAGCAAGGCTACCCTCTTTTGTAAAGAATGTTGATTAAGGAAATTAAGCTAAGGATGCATAGAAAGTCATAAAGATTCGCTTATAAACTGAGTTTAGGTTATAGGATGAAGCTGCGGACCTGGAATTAGCAGTAAAATGTCGATACGGCGCTGTCCTGCAAATTTGGGCAAAAGTTGTCGGGACGATGGCGCCCGGCGCCACGGTCCTCCGAAAAATCCACGAAACGAAGGGGGATCTGTTCGTCTCTGCACAAGGATTCCAGATCTTCAATTTCAGCCGCGTACCTGCAACCTACACACAGAAAAGCGAAGACGATTGGGGGGTTAGGGATTAGGGGTTTGCCTTTAGGTCAAACCCCGGTTTTGGAATTAACCAAGAAATGAGCAAGAGTTGTAAATGTAAATGACTGTAAAACAAGTACTAATACCTTGTTCTAAGGATGTTTGTATCCTTATGTGTGAAGGTTTAGATGTTGTATGTTGTATGTTGTAGCATGTAGTATGTGATCTCCTCTTCAATGGTTGAATCCTTGTCTTGAATGCAACACTTAGCCTTGAATGGAGACTTGGAATGATCAATTGCTTGAATGCTTGAATGCTTGAATGCCTGAGTATAATTTCCATGCTTTGTACACATATCCTCCTCATCCCCTAAATGAGAGAGAAAAATGTAGTTTATATACTTGTCATTTAGGGCTGATAGACTGATTTTCCCGACCTTAGGCCGACCAGGGAAGTATATTTCCAAATTGCAATAAAAAAGACCCGATATCACTTAGGAAACCGGGCCCCAAATAGGACCCAGGGACCAGGGCGCTGGGCGCTCTGGTCCCACCTCCTGGGACATCAGGGTGCAAGGAGGTTCAGGCCAGGGTGCTTGAAAAATGCAGTTTTCAGTGTCGTGAGCAAGTTTTGGGGTCTCCATTCAGGTTACGTGTTGCGTCGCCATCATGAAGACCGAAATGCAGTCGAAATTGCAAGTGTCACAATTTTAGGACGCTACATTTAGCCCCCACTTTAGCGGGAGTATGTATGCTCATACTTCCGGTAAAGTACAAGGAAACAACGTTGAAAGACTTTCACCACGTCAAGGAGGCAAGATACACCAAGCCCCCAGTGGACTAAGGATCTTACAACTTCGATTGACAAAGTAAAAGGGAAGATCACGAGGAAGAACCATGACTGTCAGTAGTAAGGTTCCCTCGCTATGAGTCATGTAAAAGAAATACCAAAAATCTTCAAGACAAAGCTAAGTTTGCCAAGAAATTTTCAAGTATCTTTGAAAGGATAGACAGGGTGTATGCCCCCCTACGTTAAAGCGATCGCACACGCCTCAACGGGGGTGATTGTTTTAACGTAGTGAGACACATAAGAAATGAGAAAGGAAAAAGGAGCACGTTATCGCAAGGATTTAGCCCCCAAGTGTGAGATAAGCCCAAGGATAATAGACATAAAACACAAAGCACGAGGTGACTTCGCTTTCCTTGGGGTCAGTATGCTGTATGATAAGTCATGTATATATATCATATGTATGTATGCATAATTGTTCTTCATTCCCCAATCAAGGAAGGTCACCTAGAAGAAGGGAACACATGTGTCTTTTGAGTTAACATGAGAGAGACCGAGAGATCTCAATGCTTTGCATCGTCCTCAAGTAGACAACACTAAGGACGACAAATAGAAGAATGAAAATAACATATAGAAGAAGTAACACAAGAGAGGGGGAGAGAGTCTGCTATGCTAATGTAACTAGTTTAGCATGTCATCTACCCCCCGATCTTGCTGATCAATGTTTCAGGAAGGCAGGGAACACGCTAGAGGAGGAACATCCAACACAGCAGATGGAGCTATCACAAGATCCAAACAAGGGCTATGTTCATGTTCCAAGCCACATTGTTCTTGTCTAGGAGCTAGGATAAGTGCTTTAGAAAATTCATTAGATAAATGGTTATCAACATCAACAAGTTCATATTCACTATCAGAACCAAGAGGAGTAATATTTTCATCTATATCATCATCAAGATTTATAAAAATAGGATCTTTAACTCGCACAGGATCAAGACCATCATGCATCTTATGTTTAGGAGATTTAGGCTCAATATCCGGCTGAGGAGAAAATGGAATAATGCTTGTTGAAGGTGTTTTTGGAGATTGCAAAGTTTGAGAAGCAGCTGCTTGAGCCCTAAGACGACGCTTTCGTCGATGTTCCCGTGCAGAACAATTACGTCTAGTCTTAGTAGGAAGTGTAGAAGATAGAGGAGGAGGAATGTTCTTATCCCTATCACTTGGGTGTTTAGGTTGTGGTCTCTTAGGCTGGATAATGGGAGAAGAAGAAGGTCTCTTCTCTCTATAGAAGGCAGGAGGAGGAACTGCTCCATATAAAGGAGGAGTTTTTGGTTTAGGAAGAAGACCAAGTCCATCATGACGAGGAGGTATAGGTCTACTTTTAGAAGATTTATTAGGCATAGACATAGTCGCATCCATAGGGACGGGTTGGGAATCTTCTTGGGGAAAGACATTAGTTTTGTCTTTCAAAGGAAGAATTTCCTTCTCAAGAATGATAGGAATGTCAAGTTTAGGTGCTCTAGGTTCACTTAGAGATAGGATCATATCTGTTTTCCACTTTTGATAAGATTTAAAAAGATGATCACTTCGCGGAGGAAGAGATTGGAATTGTTTGGGCCAAAAGTAATCAATAGGAACACTAGAGGTTCTTTCAGCTGGTTTAAAGAGACTATGATTGACAGTAACAACTTCACCATTATGGGGAAATTTCAAACACTTATGAATAGGAGAAGCAATAGCTTTCATGGAAGATAGCCAAGGATAGCCAAGCTTCACCCGAAATTGTTCGGAAGATGGAATAATAGCAAAGTTCACATCAAGAGATTTGTTATGGACCTCAATAGGCAATGTAATAGAACCAATTGCAGGAGAAGAAAATGCATCAAATAATTTCACAATCACATCTGTTTTGTCATAGATCACTTGATTCAATTGCAAAGTAAAAAGAAATTCTTCAGTAATAACATTAACCATGCACGAAGGATCAATAAGCACTCCACGGCAAGGCATATTCTTGACTTTTGCAACTATGTATAAAGGACCATCAGGTGCCCTAATGGTTTCGCTAGAATCAAATGTGATGGAAGGTTCTTTAGGGTTTTCTTGCTGCTCTACAAAGTTAATCACATTCGGAGTCATAGACACAAGACCATCAGATGAGAAAGAGGAATCATTAGCCTCAATCACATTAGAAGTATGAGAAGTATGAGAAGGTAATGGATCAGTAAAAATCTGAAGATTTTGGTTAGGAGGAGCTACAGATGTGTTGCCTTTATCATTCACTCCAGAAACAGAAATAGTATTATTATCAATCAAATCTTGAATTTTACCCTTTAGAGAAAAACATTTTTCAGTATCATGCCCAGGCTGACGATGAAAGTGACAAAAAGCTTTGTGATCAAAATAAGGTGAAGTAATCTTTGCAGGATCAATTTGTCTTATAGGAGGAAGGGTAAGCACATTTTGTCCCAATAACTTATTCATAATATCATGCAATGATTCATTCAAAGGAGTATACTTTCTTTCTTTCTTGAAAAATTTAGAAATAGGAGGCACACCTGATGCTGCATTCACATTGTTGTTGATGATGTTTTCATTGAATTTGATGGAATCTCTATTCGGTTTAAACTTCCCAAATGGTTGTTGACTGCTATCACCCTTATCACTCGGAGCCATAGGATGTGATTGTTCCATTTGACTCACAGTCAGTTGATAATTGTGAAGAGTGGCGCACAACTGTTGGAAAGAAGTAAACTCAGAAAACAGAAGTTTGTCTCGAATATCTTTTTGCAAATTAGAAATAAAGATTCTTTGAATATCATTGTCAGGCACTGGAAAAGAAATTTGAGCATACAAATGCTTATATCTACCAATGAAATCAGTCACTTTTTCTTTAACACCTTGTTTACAATGCATTAAATCAATCAAAGTAACTTTAGGACTTATATTGTTTTGAAATTGTTGAATGAAAGCATTTGCAAGTTGTTCGAAAGAAGTAATAGAATAAGAAGGCAACGAGCAATACCATTGTAGGGCTTTGTCTCTTAATGTTCTAGTAAATAGTTTTGCAAGCAACCTTTGGTCATAAGCAAAATCAGTACATATTGTTTGAAAAGTCTTAACATGTGTTAGAGGATCTCCTTTACCATTATAAAGTTCCAAATGCGGGATTTCAACATGCTTAGGAGGAATAGCTCGAACAATGTCAAGAGAAAGTGGGCTCGCAACATCAAATGTGGGCACACTAAACTTAGATTGATTCATAGAGGCAATTTGTTGCTGTAAAGAAGAGACAGTTTGTGCAAGATTATTAATGGTAGCTTCAGTCGAAGAGTTCATATTAGGTGTGTTAGATTGAGATGGAGGTGTGATGTTATTGAAAGAAGGTAAAGAGTAAGGTGGTGGGACCCTATGATAGTCAACCATAGGGGATGATTGGATAGGAGGAACACTACAAGGAGGAATGGAATGATTAAATGAATTGCCCCCTTGCATCATGTTCATTTGTGAAGATGTAATGGGAACACTCATTGAAGGAATGAATGAAGAAGTCGGATTGACTGAAGGAAGAGGGTTAATTGAAGAAGAAGGATTGCCCCCATGACTGGTGATCACAGGAGGAATGTCTTGTGTAGAAGTAGCCATTATGTTTGATGTAAAGGTAGGTATACTAGCAATAGAAGTGGTCAAAGGAATAGAATGATTGACTTGTGTAGGAGGTTGTGTATAACCTAAAGATTCAGCACAACTCTTCATAGGCA
Organism: Cryptomeria japonica; assembly: GCF_030272615.1. NCBI lineage: Eukaryota > Viridiplantae > Streptophyta > Pinopsida > Cupressales > Cupressaceae > Cryptomeria > Cryptomeria japonica. Next base: position 651,163,457 of record NC_081410.1, read on the forward strand.
TCACATTCGAATCCACAATGTGTGCGATACCACGTAAAACATCAATTCCATTCTTATCACTTTGAAGCATACGTTCTAGACCCTCAATTAAAGGAAGAGCTTGACTATCGGGATACTCATGAGACATCCATTGGTGAAAATCGTCAAATTGGTTATCCAATTTGGAAAGTTGTTCAACAGAAACTTCATGGGGAGCTTCTTCATCATTAGGAGGATTAGAGGAATTACCCATGTCCTCGTTAAAAAGACTACTCAAATTAGGTTCCATCTCCTCAGTAGTTAAACCTCGGAAAGACTTAATTCTACGGCTTCGTCTAACGGGAATAGTGTAAGTAGGGCTTATTGTTGTAAAACTCATGCACTAGAGAGAGAGAGAAGATTTTGATTTTAGAGGTAGCAATTTTCAGTAAAACCAGCCAATCTTCCAGATTTAAGCTGTTAAATGCAATCACAACAGTCTCCCGAAATTTCAGAAAAAATGTTCGGGACCGTGGCGCTCGGAGTGCAACACGGTCCTTGCAACTTTTTTCAAAATTTGCAGGGATGAAAGGTATGATGATTTTAGAGCTAATCTGAAAAAATTGAGGGATTTTACGATCTGTAGATAGGCCAAATTAAAGTTGCAAATTCAAAATTGAACCCTATCAAGATTGTCGAAAAATGCAAAATTTGAATTTTGAAAAAGAGAGGGAGACTGAAATTTTGAATTTTATGATTTTAGAGGGAATGTCAAGAGCAATGCAAATTTTGAAATTTGAAAATTGACTCAATTTCACGCAAAATTCAATTTTGAAAGCGGAAATCAAAGTTGCTGTAATTAGGCACTTAATTTCAAAAGTCACAAAATGCAAATATTTGAATAAAGCACTGAAATTTCGAATGAATGCAAATACAATTTTCAGATCTAAGATAGTAAGAACACAATTTTGACACAAAATTTCAGTTTCGATAATTTTTGAATGATTAGGAGCCTTAGACCAAGCAATCACAAGACCAACTTTGACTGTAATTTTGAAAGTGTTATAATTGACAAAATCAGCCAAAATTCTGGATTTTAGCAGGAAAATACAGCAAGATCTCGCTCCCGAAATTTTGGAAAAAATGTCGGGGACGATGGCGCTCGGAGTGCAACACGGTCCTCGCAACTTTTTTCCAAATTTTCAGGGATGAAAGATATTGTGATTTTATTGCGGAATCCAAAGTTACAGCTGATTTGGAGATGTTTTGATCGGTCAAATTGTCGGACAAAGGTTGAATCAAGAGGGTTTCAAAAATTAGGGTTTTGACTTTTAACCACTTAATTTTCAGAATTAAAGCACAAATATGAATTGATAATTTGTAATAGAAGGACAGATCTGAAACAAGCATTAACATTTAGACATTTCGCAAGTTTAATTACTAAAAAGAAATTTTAGGGTTTTAATGCAATCACCTCTAAAACTTTGCAAAAGATCAAACATGGAAATGTAATCAATTTTTTCAGATCTAAGCATGAAAAATCAGAAAGGATGTTCACGTCGGGTTCACCAAAATGTAAAGCGGAAAATCGCGGTCGAACCCTAGTTGGTCTCCCCTCTTCTAACTCCAAGGAGAGAGAAGGGAGGTTCGCTAGGATTCGATGGGTTTTCACTTAGGGGGAAGACTTTACATTCAAAAGAGGGGTTGAAACTCATAAGATTCAATCCCACATGATGTAAGATTGGATGCTAAATGAATTTCAAGGGTTAGGAAAGCAAGGCTACCCTCTTTTGTAAGGAATGTTGATTAAGGAAATTAAGCTAAGGATGCATAGAATGTCATAAAGATTCGCTTATAAACTGAGTTTAGGTTATAGGATGAAGCTGCGGACCTGGAATTAGCAGTAAAATGTCGATACGGCGTTGTCCTGCAAATTTGGGCAAAAGTTGTCGGGACGATGGCTCCCGGCGCCACGGTCATCTGAAAAATCCACGAAACGAAGGGGGATCTGTTCGTCTCTGCACAAGGATTCCAGATCTTCAATTTCAGCTACGTACCTGCAACCTACACACAGAAAAGCGAAGACGATTGGGGGGTACTTTTGCATAGTGGTTTTAGCACGTTTGTCAGTTTAGCGCTTTGGTATCTGTAAAGCGGAAAATCGCGGTCGAACCCTAGTTGGTCTCCCCTCTTCTAACTCCAAGGAGAGAGAAGGGAGGTTCGCTAGGATTCGATGGGTTTTCACTTAGGGGGAAGAATTTACATTCAAAAGAGGGGTTGAAACTCATAAGATTCAATCCCACACGATGTAAGATTGGATACTAAACGAATTTCAAGGGTTAGGAAAGCAAGGCTACCCTCTTTTGTAAAGAATGTTGATTAAGGAAATTAAGCTAAGGATGCATAGAAAGTCATCAAGATTCGCTTATAAACTGAGTTCGGGTTATAGGATGAAGCTGCGGACCTGGAATTAGCAGTAAAATGTCGATACGGCGCTATCCTGCAAATTTGGGCAAAAGTTGTCAGGATGATGGTGCCCGGCGCCACGGTCCTCCGAAAAATCCGTGAAACGAAGGGGGATCTGTTCGTCTCTGCACAAGGATTCCAGATCTTCAATTTCAGCCGCGTACCTGCAACCTACACACAGAAAAGCGAAGACGATTGGGGGGTTAGGGATTAGGGGTTTGCCTTTAGGTCAAACCCCGGTTTTGGAATTAACCAAGAAATGAGCAAGAGCTGTAAATGTAAATGACTGTAAAACAAGTACTAATACCTTGTTCTAAGGATGTTTGTATCCTTATGTGCGAAGGTTTAGATGTTGTATGTTGTATGTTGTAGCATGTAGTATGTGATCTCCTCTTCAATGGTTGAATCCTTGTCTTGAATGCAACACTTAGCCTTGAATGGAGACTTGGAATGATCAATTGCTTGAATGCTTGAATTCTTGAATGCTTGAGTATAATTTCCACGCTTTGTACACATATCCTCCTCCTCTCCTAAATGAGAGAGAAAAATGTAGTTTATATACTTGTCATTTAGGGCTGATAGACTAATTTTCCCGACCTTAGGCCGACCAGGGAAGTATATTTCCAAATTGCAATCAAAAAGACCCGATATCACTTAGGAAACCGGGCCCCAAATAGGACCCAGGGACCAGGGCGCTGGGCGCCCTGGTCCTGAGGGACCAGGGCGCTGGGCGCTCTGGTCCCACCTCCCGGGACATCAGGGTGCAAGGAGGTTCAGGCCAAGGTGCTTGAAAAATGCAGTTTTCAGTGTCGTGAGCAAGTTTTGGGGTCTCCATTCAGGTTGCATGTTGCGTCGCCATCGTGAAGACCGAAATGCAGTCGAAATTGCAAGTGTCGCAATTTTAGGACGCTACACTTTGTTATCAAGATTTCTTTGCCTAGAGTTACGTTGACCTAAAGAAATTCAAAAATGACAATTTTCAACATAAAATTCCTTTGAAACTTGATGCCACACCTTTCAGGCAAAAACAACGTACTTACAATCCCAAGATTGTAGATACCATCTTTTACTGAAATTGAGAAGATGCGGAATGCAAAGATCATCTACCCTATTCATCATTCCACATGGGTTGCCAATACTGTTCCTGTCAGAAAAAAATGGGGAAATAAGAATATGTGTTGATTTCATAAATCTGAAATAGGCTTCCTTAAAAGATAATTATCTCTTGCCTGTCATGGACCATATTTTTCAAACAGTTGCAGGTTCTAAGATGATGTATATTCTTGATGGCTTCTCAGGTTATAACCATGTTGAAGTAGCCCATGAAGATCAACATAAGACCGCTTTCACTACTCCTATTGAAGTATTTGCTTATCATAGAATGTCATTCGGTCTTATCAATATTAGTGCCACCTTCCAAAGGGCTATGGATTTGTCATTTGGAGTTTTAAAAAATAATCATTGTAATCTATTTGGATGACCTGATAGTCTTCTCTAAAAAGAGAGCTAATCATTTTCATAATTTGGAAATAGTTCTACAGCGGTGCAGAGAGGAAGGTATCTCTTTGAATCTCAAGAAATATGTTTTTTCTATGACCGAAAGAAAATTTTTAGGTCATATTGTCTCAAAAGAAGGAATTAAGATTGACCCTAAAAGAGTGAAGGAAATTATCCAATTGAGCTTACTAGCAAAAAAAGATGGTGTTAGGTCTTTCTTTGGTCAAGTAAATTTCGTAAGAAGGTTTGTTCCTGATTTTGCTAAGTTGACTTAACCTATTGCAGAGATGATGAAAAACTACCCTTCCTTTAAATGGAACCCTGAGGGAAAACAATCTTTTGAATATATAAAGGTGGCGATTGCAAATGCACCCACCCTGGTATATCTTGATTTCACTAAGGGTCTCATTATATACTCTTATGCCTCGGAACATATCTTGTCTGCTATATTGTTATAAAAGAATGAACAAGGTCTTGAAGCTCCAATATCTTTTATGAGTATCCCTCTGAAGAAGTATGAATTGAATTATTCTCCTCTTGAGAAGCATGCTTATGTTGTAGTCAAAGCTCTTAAGAGCTTCAAGTATTATATTTTACACTCTCATGTTGTTGTTTTTGTACCAGAGGTAGCTCTGAAAAGTATCCTTACTCAATAGGAGATTGGGTGCAATAAGAGGGGCTCCTGGATAGCCAAAGTGCAGGAATACGATGTAGATATTAAACCCACTAATTTGGTTAGGTGGAAAGGCTTGGCTAAGTTAATTGCAGAAAGAAAGTCCTCTAAGGAAGAAAGCCTCCTAATGGTGTTATTTACTAGCACAACAGATGCATGGTTCTTGGATGTATCATACTTCTTAACATATGGAGATTGTCTTCCTCACCTATCCCCAAAGGAGAAAATGATTTTGAAACTCAAGGCTAGAAGGTACGTTCTTTGGGAAGGAAATCTATATAAAAGAGGAGTTGATGGTACTTTCTTGAGATGTGTGGACAAGGAAAAACAGAAGAAGTTGGAATTCTTTCACAATGAGGCATGTGGCGGTCATTTTTCTGCATCTGTAACAACCTTTAAAATTCTTCGTCAAAAGTTCTATTGGCCAGGTATGTTCAAAGATACATATGAATGGGTAGCCAAGTATGAAAAGTGTGTCATCTTTATTGGTAGATCTCATTTAGCTGCATTACCCCTGAGACCTGTTGTGATTGATGAGCCTTTCCAGCAGTGGGGCATCAATTTTATAGGCCCAATCAATCCATATTCTTCTACCAGACATACTCATATTTTAACAACAATTGATTATTTTACCAAATGGGTAGAAGTCATCCCCGTGAAACATACTACTTCTGAAGTGGTGTGCAATTTTCTAAAAGAAAACATCTTGGTGAGATTTGGAGTACCTAAAAAACTGGTTGCTGACAATGCCAGTTATTTTTCATCAGTTGAATTTACCTTATTTTTCTATGAGAACCACATAAGCCTGGCACACTCCTCATATTATTACCCTAAAGGGAATGGAAATTTCAAGTCTACCAAAAAGAATCTTTCCTCCATCATCAAGAAATTATTAGATGAGAATCAAAGGGAATGGCATAAAAAACTATATGATGCTCTGTGGGTTGATAGAGTAACATATAAAAGAGATATAGGCATGTCTCCTTTTCAGCTTGTTTATGGGGTAGAAAGTGATTTACCCTTGCCATTAGAACTCTTTGCACTCAATTTGCAAAAGGCTATTGAGGATGATCAATTTCAATCTGCGGTGGAGAAAAGGATCATGTACTTGAATAAGTTGGAAGAACAAAGGGACGTGGTGATAGATAAAATTTCTCACCACCAACACATGGTCAAGAAGATATTTGATAAGAGAGCCAGACAGAGGAATTTTATAGTCAAAGACATGGTACTTCTTTGGGACAAGAGGAGAGAACCGAAAGGTTCACATAAGAAGTTTGATTCATTATGGAAAGGACCTTTTAGATCAGACGGGTCCTTGCAAATAATGCTTTTCTAGCTGGCCTATCTTGATGGTACCCCATTGCCTCTTGCCTATAATGGGCAAGATTTGAAATTTTTTAAATGAAACAGTCTTGTCCTCTTTGTAAATAGTTTTGTTTTCCTAGTTGGTTTGTTGTGTCTTGTTTTCTTTTGTCTATGTTGCCCAATGAATAAGGCTTATGCCACATTTTTCTAGATCCTCTGCGTCCTTAAAAGTCCTTGTCCCCATTTAAAGCCAGTATTTTGCCCCCCTTTTTAATTTTGGAGCCACCATCTAATTTTTTTCTAAATGTTTTCTTATCGCTCTATGTTTCAAGCTTCCTGTCGTGGATTTTATGAGTTTTCAAAGTCTTGTCACGTGATGTGTCTCTTTTCCAATCTTTTTACGGGGTTAGGAATTTATTAAAGTATCTGATTGCCCAATCTCCCATTGTCTTATGTTTTGGTCACTCTAGCAGGAGTTGTGGAAAATTTGCAAGTCCCAACCATAGGTTTGTAAGTTCATATTTTCCTCGACTAAGCAACTTGTCAGTCTCACCTAGGTCTTGGGGAGTCGCCTTTGTTTTGAGTTGTTGTATGGACTAACGTTGTTTTCCTTATCAACAAGAACAAGCCGAATTAAAGGACCATTTTGAAAGGCGAAGTAAATGCAGCATGTAAGCCATGTCACATCACTCGAGGACACAGATGGGGTGGTGGATGATTTTTGAACCAGCTCTCATTTTTTAAGTTTTCACAAAGTGTATTATCTATCTTGTGTCCATGAAGAGTGTGATACAAAACCACTGGGCGGGTGTGCGAGACACATAAGTAGAACAATTGAACCTAGAGACTTTCTTACAAGAGCTTGAAGGAGGTGAGAGAGCTCCTTTGTGAGAAATAATTTTTCAGTGTGGCTTGGATTTCGCAGGTAGTTTTCTGACTATCATGCCTTATGCAGATTTAATTATTGCATGCTCTCAAAGATACAACCCAGAGACACAATAAATTTGAGCAGACGGATGTAGGGTTGTAGCACAGATTAATGTTGAAAGTGTCTCTTGCACTTTGTGCCTTCCTGAGAGGAAAGCTTCTGAAGACATGTCCATTCTAGCTGGTGAAAATTATTTCAGAACGCATCTGAGACTGGTGTATGAACTGCATTGCTAGAAATTGGTTAAAGTCTGAAAAAGAAGGTAAGTCTCAATTGCCTGCCAAATTGAAAATAATGCACTTTAAGGATGAAGTTACAGAGATTACATTCCTCCTGCATCTTGTTGTAGGGAATGCTTGCACTAATTCTTTTGAATTCTGGATGTGTCATTTTATCCTAGTAATTTGTGCTCTTGGGAGTTTTATTGACTAGGCTTCTATCATTAGCTATCATTTGCATGAACAATTGTGAAATTTTTGTCAATCCCTTGCCTTTCATATGTCTTCATATCTGATTTTCATACTAGCTAGTCAAGTGTCTGCTTGGCCAGGGTTGGAACTGCATCATCCTATCCCTGCATTTGCACCCGTCTATCAGAAATTTCTCCATCTCACCATGCGCAAGGGTATGTAGTCTTTTTCCTATGTCAATGATGCATTCTTGATGGGTAGAGTTAAAACATTAGAAGGAAACCATGGTATATGAATTTCCCACGTTCTGGTAAAATTTGGAAGTTTCTACACCCAATTTGATAGGTTCACATACCTTAGAATTGGGGGTTTTGAGAAGGCCCCACTGAAATTGTCTTGGTTCCGATCTGATTATATTGTTTTCGTGGAAGTATGCCGCCAGATGGTTGTAGTAAATGTTAAATATTTGAACATGGGAAAGAAATGATACTCCTTCCCATTGTCCACACCTCATTTCTCTTGCAAAACAAATGGTGACACTAAGGCCGTAGAAACAATTCTAGAGAAATTTCATGTTATCTCTATCGTCTAGAAATAGTTTTGACAACAAGGGATATGTGAAGCACAATTTGTATGGAGCAAAAGAATATATGTATCGGCCTAAGCTCGATGATTTATGGGAGGATTGTTTAGATGATATTGAAGTGTTTAAAAGAAGTTTCATGAGACTCTCTTTGCAACAAATTCATACTCTTGGTGTTTCTTTTAATGTTCTTGATGATGTGATTGAATATGAGGTCATTTTGGACCCAAAATATCATTCTCTTGCCAATGTGGCCCCCACAAAAGTTGATTGGTCCAAAGAGGAGGTCTCAGACCTAATGGTTCGCACTACTCCAGTGCTGAGAAGAACATCTTACTGGTTAAATGGCAACTGGAAACAACATATCAACTCCTCACAAAGCCAAAGGTCATCATCCCATAGGGAGCAAGGAGCAGTTTCCTCTTCCCATGTTCTAGCATTAACAACTAAGTCTACATATAGGTTACCAACCCAAGGTTCTCAATCAAGTGGCAATGGGGAGAAACCTAAAGAATTGTTGCTAGACTAAAATCAACCTATGAGGAAGATGATAGAATTGTGCCACCCAGTGGGAAATCTCCCCTTGTTTATTCTGAAGGTATTTATCAACAAATAATTGATGATCACTTTCTCTAATTTTCTTGAAATTCCCTCCTCTCTTGTGCAAAATACCCCCAACACTATTAATAAAGAATCAAGGCTTGAAACAACCTCTCGAGCATGGTTGAAGATAGAGGTAGAAAAGAAAAGAAAATTTTCCACCCCTATTTCAAGTGATATTGATATAGTTGCACTGTTGCTTCAAAGTTATCACAAGCCTAAAATGGCTAAGCGAATGTCTCGAATCATTTATGATCTTGTATTTGGTCACCAACTCCTAGAGATTGTTGATCCTATTAAATATGTGAACGCAAGTGACATAACAAAAAGATTATAAGATCGGTCATGTGGATATGGGACCTTCTAGTTTAGAATGGGACATCTACCATGTTGACTTTTCAGTCCATGCATTGATTAAGAGGGCTCAAGAATAGAAGAAAAAGAATCTAGAGCTACAGTCTCAAGTGTAGTCATTGAAGGATTTCATTTTAACTATTATAAATCCTGCAACTCGGGAGGCTTCAAGTTAACATGTGCAGGGACTTGATCCAGATACTGTGAAAAATATCAAAGATAATTTAGGATATGCTAAATTTGTCATTGAATGGATAGATGAAATGTATAAAATTGGTGTCAGTTATATTATTAAGTTGAGGGTGTTGTATGTGAATATTTTGAATAAAAGAAAGGAATTGTTAGCTGAGCTATAGCAGGTCGGGAAAGAACATGGGAGCATATTTTTGCTTTCGAAGGAGGTTATAGAGCTCACAAAATTGAATCCTTCTATTCTGATGATCGAAAAATTGGTACCACATACTAAGGAAATTGATCTTACCTGGCGAGAAGCCTTGGAATGGAAAGAAAGGATCTACTGTGATTATATCAGTGACATTGATGATGCCTTAAAATGTTGTCTGAATGATATATTGAAAATAAAGAATAATCTCGGAGCTCTGGATATTTACCTTATGGATAGCTTTGAGGAGAATGTATAGGAACTTGGTGAAATGGGGTCAGTTCAAGGAGAATTATTAGAAGAATATCAGAAACCCTCAAAATATTTCTTTGGAATCCTTTAAGGGATTATGTCACTTGTAGATGCACACTATCGCCTTTGAAACTGAGATGGATGAGATGCACAAAAACATTACCACTACTGACGATTTGACTTCAAAATGGAGAACAAGACTGCGCATCACAACAGTACCAGAGGACCCGGACATGGAACCAATCATAAATAGGTATCGTGAGTACAGACAAAGGCTTAAGGCCCAGGAGGTAGCACGTGTTGATCAGGAGGTGGAGATCATTGGCGATAATGAACTGGAAGCCGAATAGGTGGGGATAGTTTTATAATTTTACTATTTTATTGCTTTTCCTGATTATTGGCTTGGAAGCCAAAAAGACTTATTTTAAAATAAAAGTTGTCTTCTAGAAACTGTTTCTCTGAATGTTTTAAATAGATGGACTTATTTTCATTTTATGATCTTTTTGGGCAAACTTTTATTTACTCTTAAGAGCAAAAACTTCTTTAAGCATATTTGTGTAAACTGTTTTGAATATAGAAAATTTGCTGGTGGCTTTAGATATCCGTAATCTTTAAATTATGTTTTGTGAATGCTTTTTGTTCTTTTGAATGGTTATCAATGGATGCATCTATACTTGAGATGGTGAATGCTTTATGTTTTCTATTGCTGCAAAACTATTATCTTTGAATGGTATTTCGTAGTAATCTAGTTGATTCAAAATCTTGAAAAATCTAAAAAATTGTTTGTATTTTATGCATGTATTTTCAAAGCTTTCTGGTTAAAAGCATTTCACTTAATTTATATTCATCGAATATCATCCAAAGGTAGTTGTCGCTTTGTAAAATAAGCAGAGAATCAGTTAGTAAATAGTTTGTTCAGACTGGTTCAACTATGGTTACATTTATCACCTTTGTGGGCGTGAGAATATAGAGTTAGGTGATAAATTTGTTAACCAACATGTCTGTGCAAGTCTTTGTGTTTCTCAACACGAGATAATGTGTTTATGAAAACAAATACATGTACAAAGAGAATCATAGCCCTTTGTTCAAGCTCTACTATAATTTTAAAGGTGACTTCTCAATACAAATGGTTTTCATTTTGTGCATCATTGTTAATATTGGTGGCATGTTTTTTATTTCGAGCATCACATTGCTAAAAAATGGTTATAAATTTTGATTTCGAGTAGCACTGTTAATGGGTTTTAAATTTCACCGTTAATGTTTTGAGGGGTTGAAAGGTTTGAATGGATTTAATGATTGATTGGTTTCAATTGTTTCAATGTCTGAATGGTTTGAAGGGTTCAATGGTTCAAGGTTTCAGATTCACTCTGCGTATGGTTTATTTTTTACTATCAATGTGTATGGGTTACATATTTTGCTTTCTTGTTTTACTTGTCGACCATCATATTGCTTTACTAGTTTAAGGATATTCAATTTTACATGCATTGTTTAAGGATTTAAAGGGTTCAATGGTTTCAAACCTTTTCAATGTAATTGGTTGACGATTTATTTTTCACTCTACAAATATTTTTTTTACATTGTTGATCTTTAATGGTTTCCACATCCACAATACATCTGCACACATCGTTTAAATTGGACTGTTCATTTAGGGTTTTTTAGTTCCCATCCATGCATTTAAACATAAAACCCACAACTACTTTTGAGGTTTCAAATTCAATGTATTCTTGTTCTCATACTAATTTCTAGGTTTCAAATTTAATGTGTAGATACATAAATTTGTGCACTTAATTAAATGAATATTTAATATTTATTTTATTAATTAAAAATCAATAATCAGTTAATTAAATTGATATTTAATTAATTCATCTTAAACCTCTTCTTCTATTAACTAAATAAATTATTCAATTTATTTAAATTAATTCATTAAACCACACTCTAGCAATTAATTAAATGAATAAAGCAAATTTGTTTAATTAAAACCCCTTTCCTCATTTAAATAAATAAATATTTATTTAAATCCCTAAACTCCCCCACTTGCATTCTCCTACAAATGCAAGTTGCACAATTTTAGTTGAAATAAATGAATTTTATTTTAATTAAAATCCTATTTTCTCTCACCCACCAAACCCACGTGCATTTTAAACCCATTCTAGATTCTTCTAATCCATTCCAAATTAGCCTAATCTTATCCCCTAATTATTGTCAAATTCCTAAGCAAAGAGAAGTCACTTCTCAAAGCCTCCAAAGTCTTTGAAAAGCATTAAAGGCTTTCATTCTCCAACAAGTTAACCCCTAAAGTCTTCCAAACCATTTATGGTTCTTCCATAACCATTTATGGCTCTTACATAACCATTAATGATTAGTTCAACTTGCCCACATGATTACAGGCTTTCCCTCTAACTCAACCCCCATTTAACTCATGGGTCTCTGATGGTGTAATGGACACCCTAGAATGCCCAAAAACTAAACTAGTTGCTGATAGGAATTTAGTCAAACAGTTTGCATCCAACTCTTTATTTCTCCGTTTAATGTTTAAACCTCTTATGGCTTCGGAAATGAAATGTTTGTTTGTTTTTAAGTCTTTGCATAAGTTTAAAATCACATAACATGAACTAGAAGGAAACTACAATAATATACAACATGAAGATTGAACTACTGCTGATATGATATTATTTCCAGAATTAATAAAGTCAAATACATAGCAGATTTTTCAACTCACTAAATACTCCAGCATTTTTGACATAATGTTCCAACAATGACTTCCCATCTTGCTGCTACAGTAACATGAATGGTGTCGTGCTACAGTAACGTGAATAGTGTCGTGCTACAGTAACGTGAATAGTGTCGCGCTACAGTAGCGTGCATAGTGTCATGCTATAGTAACGTAAATAGTGTTGCGCTACAGAGCTGATAAAGTATTAATTAGTCCAATATCTTCATAAAATCATCCCTTCAGAATGGCATAAGCATTGGTCAAGAAGTGAAGAAGGTATGAGCAAAACACCAAATCTGCCTATAGTTGGAGATGCACCCAATCTGCCTATTAATGAAGCTGATAGCAATGGATTCCAAAGGCCAAACCCCAAGGGAATGATGTCTAGAATGTCACAAGAGAGGATAGATGTCCTCTAATGCCAAGAACGGATCTGCAACTCACACATCAATTTCTTCTCATATTCAATATGCTGAATGAAGCCACAAAAGCTTCTTTTTATTCTTTCTCCAAGGGTTGACCCAACTCACTTGAGCAATGTGGGATAAAAGATGTGCAATATAAAACATATTAAAATATTTACTTATGTCTCCCTTGGGTGCCCCTTTGATTTGCACACATCCCCATAAAATAAATATTAAATTAACACTTTAATATTTTACAATTAAATTAAATGTTACTTTAATAACACTTCAGGCATTAAAATATATTAGCAATCAGGCTCCGAATAGCGCGAGTGAGAGCTCATCGGAAATCTCTCGTCGAGGAGTATCGAATCCAATCACCAAACCTAGCCTCAATTATGTCATGCTAGCTTACTAAAAATAGTAAGTATGCCTGAAACTAAGTAAATCAACTCCGTTTTAGCCCAAACTGGAAATGACTAGGCCAAAACACTCCAAGGTTCCCTTTAACCCTTCGTTAGCCCTTGAGACCATGTAGAGCTAGGCTAATGCACATACACTTGGTCAACTGCTAAAGAGGGGACATTACAGTCTGCCCCCCTTGAAATTGCTTGTCCTCAAGCAATCTCAGTCCAGCCTGCTGTATCACCTGCTCATTCTCCCATGTAGCATCTTCCTCCGGTAGGTCTCTCCATTTGACCAAATACTCCTTCACTATCATGTTTCTGAGTTTCCTCTCTCTGGTGTCTAGAATAGCCTCAGGTACTAACACAAGCTTCCTCTCCTCATCCAAAGGGGGTAAAACTGCAGAAGGTACTACACTCTAACCAATGGCTTTCTTAAGCCTAGACACATGAAATACATTGTGTACCCGACTATCCTCTGGAAGCTCAAGCTCATAGGTGACTTCGCTCACTCTGCAAATCACCCTGTATAGACCATAAAATCTAGGATTTAGCTTCTCTGTTCTGCTCCTCTTGAGCGATGACTACTTATATGGTTGTAGCCTCAAATACACCATGTCCCCCACCTCAAAACTGCACTCTACCCTATGTTGGTCAGCATGCAACTTCTACTGATTTTGAGCCTGCTGTATATTCTCCTTGAGTGCTCTCAGGATATCCTGACTATCCTGCAACAGATCCTTGGCTTTGGGCACTCTGTTGTCCCCCAAAGCCAAATCCATGAAGCTTGGTGCTTCATACCCATACAATACCATAAATGGAGTCATCCTAATGGTCATGTGATATGTGGTATTGTAACAATACTCCCCCATGTGTAACCACCTGACCTAAGCTCCCTATTGCGTAGTCACATAGTTCCGTAAATAACCTTCCACCCATTTATTTACTATCTCCATCTGCCCATATGTCTGAGGATGGTAGCTCATACTAGGTGTAAGATTTGTACCGCACAGCCTGAACAACTCCTGCCAAACACTGCTCATGAACTTGCTATCCCTGTCACTAACAATAAATCTCGATAGCCCATGCAACCTAAAAATCTCTCTGAAGAACAAATCCACCATCTGAGCTATTGTGTAAGTAGAAGGAATAGAAAAGAAGTGGGCAAAACTTCATCAATCTGTCTACCACCACCTAAATGCAATCTCTTCCCTGCACTCGTGGTAAACCAGTGATGAAGTCCATAGAAATGCTTTCCCATTTCCTATCTGGAATGGGCAAGGGCTGTAGTAAACCTGCAGGAAACGTATGCTCTCCCTTATTCCGCTAACAAACTGCACACTCCCTAACATACCTCTGAACATCATCCTTGAGCCCTCTCCATGAGAACTGCTCTTGGATCTGCCTGTAGGTCTTGAAGACCCCTGGATGCCCAGCTATAGGCGCATCATGAAATGCCCTCAGTATCGCCTCTCTCAACTGTGATGACAGAATCAAATAAACCTTGTCCTAAAGTCTGATCAATCCATCTATCACCTCATATCGATCATCCTGTACAGTACCTGAAATAAAACCAGAAACCCTAGTATCTCTGAAATATTTTGTTATAATCTTATCCCTCCAATCTCCTGTAATCTCTGCAAGAGCACAAATGTGAGGTCTCCTAGATAAGGCATCAGCTACTACATTCTTCTTACCTTTGACAAACTCAATGTCAAAGTCATAAGCCTACAATTTAGTGACCCACTTCTGTTGCCTGTCATTCAAGTCCTGCTGGCTCATGAAATACTTTATGCTGTTGTGGTCCGTCTTGATCACAAACTTCCCTCCAACCAAGTAGGATCGGAATTTGGCCAAGGCATGCATGATGGCCAACATCTCATGATCATAAATAGAATAGCTCTTCTCCACACCTTAGAGCTTCCTACTCTCAAAAGCGATGGGGTGCTTCTCCTGCATCAATACTGCTCCAACCCCATCACCCGATGCATCACAATGAAGCTCAAAAGGCTTCGTGAAGTCTGGTAGAGATAGAACTGGACATGAAGACATCACCTGCTTGAAATGCTCAAAATACCTCTGTGTTGCCCCTGTCCACATGAAGGCCCCCTTCTTAGTAAGATCTTTCAAGGGAGCAGTTGTTTGAGAAAACCCCTTAAAAAACCTCCTATAAAAACCACATAAGCCAAAGAACCCCTTAAGCTGAGTAAGGTTCGTAGGCATGGGCCAATCAACAATAGCTCTAATCTTTTCAAAATCCACTTGAACTCCCTTTGCACTGATAATATGACCAAGGTACAAAAGCTTTGTCATCCCAAACTCACACTTAGACTCCTTGGCATATAGTGACTCTCTCTCCAAAATAGATAGCACCTCCTCAAGATGCTGCAAATGCTCTTCCCATGTCTTGCTAAAGACCAAAATATCGTCAAAGAAAATCAAAATGAATCTCCTCAATTGCCCCCTGAACACCTGGTTCATGCAACTCTGAAAAGTACTAGGACCATTGGTTAGCCCAAATGGCATAACCAGAAACTCAAAATGACCATAGTGACACCGAAAAGTTGTCTTCTCAATGTCCTCTTCCCTCATACTGATCTAATGATACCCTAATCTCAAATATATCTTTGTGAAGAAGCATGCCCCATGTAGCTCATCTATCAGCTCATCTATCCTCAGAATGGGGTACCTATTCTTAATGGTTTTTATGTTCAAGGCCTTGTAGTCAATGCACATGTGCATTGTTCCATCCTTCTTCTTAACCAAAACAACTATTGAAGCAAAAGGGCTTTTGCTTGGCCTAATGTGCCCCATCTCCAACAACTCCTTGATGGCTTTCTCTATCTCATCCTTGTGTTTTTTTGGATGACGATAGGGCGTGATCATAATGGGCTTAGCCCCCTCTTCTAACTCAATGACGTGCTCTATCCCCCTATCTGGAGGAACGCCATGTGGAATACTGCCAAATACCTTGGCATGTCTATCAAGGATGTCCTACATATCAGGCGGATGACTCTTAACCTGTGGCTCTGGTGATGCTGGCATAATCAAGCACTTTGTTGCCCACTCAACATCATCATGTCTAAACAACCTCTCCTTTCTCCTCAAAGAAACTACCCTACAACTGCCATTTGATAATCCTCTGAGTACCACAGTCCTACCCTCATGTTGGAACCTCATCTCTACTCTCTCCATGTTGAGAGTAAACTCTCTCAACGATGTCATCCAAGTCATCCCTAAGATAACATCATAATCACCCATGTCCACAACATAGAACTCATCCTGGAGCTCATAACCATCTCCCAATCTGATGCGAAGATTTGTAATCTTCTGTGTGCATAGCAACTTTTGGCCACTAGCTACCATGACTCAAAATCCTGAATGTTCTTCAGTTTTCCACCCTCTCCTAGCCACTAACTGTGAATCTATGAAATTATGTGTGGCCCCAGTGTCCAAAAAAGCAACCACCTTCTGTCCCTGTATGGTGCCACGCAACTTAAAAGTAATTGCCTTTTGAGCACCTGTCAATCTAGCTAGGGACTTCTCATTCCCTGAACCCTCCTCAATGCCATTGCTCTCACCATCAGACTCTGACTGCTACTCTTCATCCTCTTACTGTGACTCCTTAGTAGAGAATTAATCCATTTGGTTTGCCTTAGCCTTCAAAGGACACTTGTGAGATAAATCCCATGGTTCCCTACACTGAAAACATAGTATTTTCCACCTCAACTCGTTCAGTGTCTCATTGTCTGACCTCTTTGATTCTTTTTTCTGAGGCTGAGAATCCTTATGTAGAGGTTTCTTATCCTTATCCTTCTTGAAGTCTGGATCCTTAGGAGTGAACTTACTCCTAGAAGCGGAAGGTGCAAGATCTCTCGCCTTCCGAATGGCATCCTGCAATGTGGGGGGATCATGTCCCTTCACCCAACCATGAAGAGGCTCTGACAATCCATCCACAAACAGTACAATCAACCTCCTCTCTGAAATGTGTGTAACCAACACTGATAGACTCTGGAAATCTGAGATGTAATTGTCGATAGGACCCCACTGTCTCAACTGGGCTAACTCCTTGAAATGGAGTTCTAGATCCTTCATATCAAACCTGTCAATCAACCTCTCAGTGAACTCAGCATATGTGTCTATCTGGTTATGGCCAATGTGACCATACCATGGTGCCACCACTCGTGTGCACTCCCATCCAAGTGCAATGCAGCATACTTAATCACATCCTCCTCAAGCATGGGATTAAGCTGGAAATAAGTATCTAATTTCTGGACCCATGTCTGTGTTGAAGCCTTCCCTGTACCATCATAGTATGGAATAGACAACTTTCCCAACTTCTTCCTCATCTCATAATTCTGTTGTCGGTTTCCTCTCATGGGCATATTCTTGAGTCTAACATCCATATATTCTCTGAATGTCATCTCAGCCTGTAACTCAGTGCTAGAGTCCCTCCAATCATCCATAATCATATCTTGAATCTCTTGATGTGTAGGACCGACATTATTCTGGGCATTCTATCTCAGAGGAAACTGTGGCATGAGTGGTCTCATAGTAGAAGAACCTTCTCTAGCATATGTCCTAGTTCCCCTATTAACCGATGCATCTCCATTGCCTCCATTATCCTGTCCACCTCCCTGGTTAGCATTATTACCCTGATTGGTATTATTACCTTGGTTGCCATTATTTCCTTGGTTGCCATTATTGCCTTGATCTGCTCTCATCAAATGTTGTGTAATGGCTATAGCCGTCTGCTGCAATGTAGCCTGGAGCTCCCTCTGACCCCTAGCAAGATCACTGAGCATCTCCTTAGTGCTAGGTTCTCCCCTTTCCCCATCTCTGTCACCCATGGCTGGTGCTGAAAAAGGGTCACCCTCCTCTTCAATCTATGGTGAATTCTGTAAGTTTAGGATTGATCTGTTTCTCCTCAAGTAATACTGATGTGCTGGATGCATGAAACCCTCACAGGATGGCAGGAAAAACAAGCTCTAATACCACTGTAATGGACAACCTAGAATGCCCAAAAACTAAACCAACTACTGATAGGAATTTAGTCAAATAGTTTGCATCCAACTCCTTATTTCTTTGTTTAATGTTTAAACCTCTTATGGCTTCAGAAATGAAATGTTTGTTTGTTTTTAAGTCTTTGCATAGGTTTAAAATCACATCACATAAAGTAGAAGGAAATTACAATAATATGCAACATGAAGATTGAACTATTGCTGATATGATATTATTTCCAGAATTAATAAAGTCAAATACATAGCAGATTTTTCAACTCACTAAATACTCTAGCATTTTTGACATAACGTTCCAACAATGACTTCCCATCTTGTTGCTACAGTAACATGAATAGTGTCGTGCTACAGTAACATGAATAGTGTCGCGCTACAGTAGCGTGAATAGTGTCATGCTATAGTAACGTGAATACTGTTGCACTACAGTGCTGCTACAGTATTAATTAGTCTTCAATCAGTCCAATATCTTCATAAAATCATCCCTTCATAATGGCATAAGCATTGGTCAAGAAGTGAAGAAGGTATGAGCAAAACACCAAATCTGCCTGTAGTTGGAGATGCACCCAATCTGCCTGTTAATGAAGCTGATAGCAATGGATTCCAAAGGCCAAACCCCAAGGGAATGATGTCTAGAATGTCACAAGAGAGGATAGATGTCCTCTAATGCCAAGAACGGATCTGTAGCTCACACATCAATTTCTTCTCATATTCAACATGTTGAATAAAGCCACAAAAGCTTCCTTTTATTCTTTCTCCAAGGGTCGACCCAACTCGCTTGAGCAATGTGGGATAAAATATGTGCAATATAAAACATATTAAAATATTCACTTATGTCTCCCTTGGGTGCCCCTTTGATTTGCACACATCCCCATAAAATAAATATTAAAGTAACACTTTAATATTTTACAATTAAATTAAATATTACTTTAATAATACTTCAGGCATTAAAATATATTAGCAATCAGGCTCTGAATAGCACGAGTGAGAGCTCGTCAAAAAGCTCTCATCGAGGAGTATCGAATCCAATCACCAAAGCTAGCCTCCGTTGTGTCCTGTTGACTTACTAAAAATAGTAAGTATGCCTGAAACTAAGTAAATCAACTCCGTTTTAGCCCAAACTGGAAATGACTAGGCCAAAACACTCCAGGATCCCCTTAAACCCTTTGTTAGCCCTCGGGACCATGTAGATCTAGGATAACACACATACACTTGGTCAATTGCTAAAGTGGGGATATTACATATGGTATGATGAAAGAATAAGTATCTGGTAGATTACTGAGAGGGGGGGGTGAATCAGTAAATAGCAAAATTGTACAAACTTTCCCAATCTCAATCTCAATCACACAAAGTAAACATATCAAATGAAATACCACTGTAAATACTCATAATAAAATCGGTTGACTGTTACAGCAACTTAACAGTAAACAACATTAAACTTGTAAACATCCAAATGCTTTATCATATGTCAACATACTCCATTTCTCAATGCTTCTGGTTATCATGCCTTATCAAAATAGCTAAGTAGTTAATCAAATCAACCATAAGATCATAACCACAAAAAATATTCACCACATGACACAAGTATTTTTGACGTGGAAACCCAAATAGGTAAAAACAATGGTGAGATGGGACTCACAAGATAATATCTGAACTCTTCTGAAGTTCGCCTTGTTAGGAACCAAGCCTGTTAAAGCTTTTACAAAAGTCCTGTTCAGAACTGATCCTGTTAGGAATCATCCAGTTATGGGATTGACTACAAATGCCTTGTTAGAAGCAAGTACCCCATTAGGAGTAACCTCGGTAGAGGATTTAAAAATCCAATCTAATGGATCACCTTGTTAGAGGATTTAATAAGTAACCAAGCTTGTTAGAGCTTACCCAGTTAGGGGATTTCAATTATGTTGTAATTCTTAGAAAACAACAGGAGTTTGCTTGATCTGTCTTAATAACACTGCACTTGCTTGATCAAATCCATTTCATGCTCCTATCTGCCTTTACTCAAACTACAGACTCATTATTCGATTCGACAACCACACACTCAACTGATTTCTGCCAAATCTTGCCAACTCTAAACAAAATAATTTCATCGACCTTAAATACAAATCATTTAGGTTGGTAACACAACAAAAACCTCATTCTCTCATTGAGATTAAAAACAAGTATGATTGTTGGATTACATAACAATCTCTATGCATCAATTAAGAAAACCTCAACTACTCCTTGATTACCACTTCATCGAGCTTAGTATCTCATCACACGCTTTGCATTAGATGCAATACACTTTTCTCATTCCTTAGACAAACAAGCGCGCCAAAATATTTTGAGCTTCTCTTCATACAATGAGCATATGTGTCACCATCATTACCGCTCAACATCAGATCATAAACCAACATAACTAATTCAACAACCTTAATCAGTTAGGGTTTAACAAAAACAAATGGTATGGTTTACCAGTACATTACATAGACTGGGTTTAACCTTGTACACCGGTTACTGGTTCAACTCACAAACTTACATACCGGTTTACAATGTCCTTCACAAAGCTCTTCCTACCGGTTACAAGACAATATCAACAATAACAATAATATCATTACCAGATAATTGACATTAATGACAACATAACATATCATTAATGCAATCTTCATGCAAATGCCAACAATCTCCCCCTTTGGCATTGATGGCAATACAAATATCAACACCATTGATTGCTGATGTGATTGTGAATAGGAATCCTGGTTTACATTACCAAGTATTCACATGCTCTCTCTGTCTTCAGCCTGTCACTAGTTTTCCTTCCCAATAATCACATAATTCTTCCCCCCCTTTGATAGCAATGCCAAATTGAAAGTAAAACATGTAATGTCAAATTTCACTGTTCATCAACAACATACTGCAACTTGATGCTCCCCCTGTGTAATACATCCACTACTACACCAATCCTTGTAAAATTAAGCAAGCGATTCAGGGACTGATGCAATCAACATCATGCTCAACTAACCTCATGAAGGGGTACAACCCCTAGTTGACTTCTAAGATACTCAAATGTGGTCTTAGGTAGAGGTTTGGTAAAAATATCTGCAAGCTGCTCCTTGGTAGAAACATGCTTTAGGATAACATCTTTGCTCTAAACATTTTCCCTCAAGAAATGATACTTCAATTCAATGTTCTTGGTTCATGCATGCAAAACAGGATTCTTGGAAATATTTATGGCACTCATATTATCACATAAAATCTTTATAGGTTCTGAAATCTTCATCTTAAGACCTTCCAAAATGTGCCTCATCCAAATAGCATGTGTGCAATTCATATAAGCTACAACATACTCAGCTTCAGCAGTAGATTGTGAAGTACAACTCTTCTTTTTACTACTCCATGAAACAAGCCTTCCTCCAAGAAAAAATGCTCCACTGGTTGATCTTTTCCGGTCATCAACATTTCATGCCCAATCAACATCTGTGTATACCTTCAAATCAAAGTTTCCTCCATATGGATACCATAATCTATAGTCAACAGTACCTTTTAGGTATCTAAAAATTCTCTTCGTTGCTATCAGATGTGTTTCTTTAGGATTCTTCTGGAATCTAGCAACTATGTCAACCGCATGGGCTATGTCTGGTCTGGTGTGAACAACATAGTGCAATTTTCCAATCATTGACCTGTAGTCCTTCTCATCAATAGACTTATATTCATCTTCCTTATACAACTTACAACCTATAACCATTGGCATCCCAACTGGTTTACACTCACTCATGCCAAATGTCTTCATAACTTCTTTCACATACTTAGACTGTGTAATAAAAATACCATTCTTCATTTGTTGTATTTGCAAGCCTATGAAAAAATTTATCTCCCTACTAAAGACATTTCAAACTCATTTTTCATTTCATCTGAAAAACTGTTGCTCATGACATCATTACCTCCAAATATGATACCATCAACAAATACTTCACTGACCATTATTCATCTCCTTTAGACTTGAGATATATGTTACTATCATCACTGGTTCTCAGAAAGCCTATCTTCATCAGATGTGTATGAAGCCTTTCATACCATGCTATGGGTGCCTTCTTTAATCAATATAAAGCCTTATGCAATCTGCATACCATGTCTTTCTCATCAGTCAAAGCATAACCATCTAGCTGCTCTATGTGTACCTCTTCTTCCAATATCCCATTAACAAATGTAGACTTAACATCCATCTGATATACCTTGAAGTTCTTATGGGCTGCAAATGCCAGTAAAGTTCTGACACCTTCCAGTCTTGCTACTGGTGCAAAAGTTTTGTCATAGTCTTCTCCTTCTTCTTGTGCATAACCCTTGCAAACCAATCTTGCCTTGTTGCGAACTACAATACAATCTTCATTCAACTTTTTCATGTATACCCATTTAGTACCTATATCATTCTTATTTACCGGTCGAGGTACTAGGGTCCAAGTGTTGTTCTTCTCAATTTTATCCAATTCCTCCTCCATAGCTTTAACCCAATGATCATCACCAAATGCTTCCTTACCAGTTCTTGGTTCAATGGTGGAGATATGCAAGAATTTTCTGTGATTCTTCTTCTGGTTAGTACTCCAGCATCCTTATCTCCAATAATCTACTCGTGATTGTGATTCAATCTCACATATCTAGGAATAACATGAGCATTATCTCCAGGTTTAGCTTCTTCGTTATCATCATCTTCTTCTGAATTTATCTATTCTAGTTGAACAAGTGCATTAGAATTTGCTTTGCTGGTTTCAGATTTCACATTTTTTGGTTCCAAAATTAAAATGCAAGGATCTTCATCCTTTTTCTCTGAACTGGTTCCTTCAGAGACTTCAAGAAATTCATCCACTTGAACATCAGCACTCTCAACAATTCTCTGTGTCCGGTTGTTAAAACATTTATAGGCCTTACTCTTGGTGGAATAGCCAAGAAATATACCTTCATCACTCTTAGCCTCAAATTTGCTAATGTAATCACCTCTCTTAATAAAACATTTGCTTCCAAATAGCTAACATCGGGTGATCTTCCATACCAATATTCATAAGGAGTCTTTTCCTTCCCTCTCTTTACCAGAATCTGGTTCATTATGTAGACAGTTGTGCTAACAACTTCTCTCCAAAAGTTTTTCGCTACACCTCCTTGTATCAATATTATCCTAGCAGCTTCAACAATTGACCGGTTGTTTCTCTCTGCGATACCATTTTGTTTTGGTGTCCTTGGTGCAGAAAGTTGTCGTTTGATACCATTCTCTTCACAATACCTAGTGAATTCCTCATAAGTAAATTCACCGCCTTGATCTGTCCTCAGACAATTTATCTTCTTACCACTCTCTTTCTCAGGTAAGGCCTTGAATGCCTTGAACTTACCAAAAGCTTCAATCTTATCTTTCAATAATGTGACCCACATCATCCTTGAGCAATCATCAGTGAGAATTGTGAAATATTTGTCACCTTGAATGATTTTCATTCTTATTGGTCCACAAAGATCTGTATGAACCAAATCTAACAAGTGCTCCACTAAAAAAGATTTGCTCTTGAAAGTTGAAGAAGTCATCTTCCCTAACTGACATTCTTTGCAAAGAGCATTAACCGGTTTGTCTAACTGAGGCAAACCTCTCACTGTCTTGGACTTACTCACTTTAACAATGTTACCAAATTTTATATGATAAAATCTCTTATGCCAAAGCTAGCTATCATCTATTTTTGCAATAAAACAGTTGCTAACTTTAGAATTAAGATGAAACAGGTTACCTTTAGTTTGTTTCCCAATTGCAATCAATTCACCTTTGTTGTCAAAGATTTTGCACATATCATTTTTAAACTCCAATGGGTATCCTTTGTCATTGAGTTGTGCCACACTCAAAAGATTATGCTTTAGACCTTCAACCCAGTAGACATCATCTGCACTTCTCTTCCCATTAAGACAAATAACTACCTTATCTTTAACCATGCAAGTTGATTCATTGCCAAATCTAACAACACCGCCATCAAATTCTTTCAAGGAAAGAAATTTGCTCCGATCACTGGTCATATGATGTGAACAACCACTATCAATGATCCAATCATCAGGGTTATCCATCCTGGATACTAATGCCTTCTGGTCTAATATCTCTTCCTTAATAGCTACAAACACAATATCTTCACTAGCATCACCATCAGATTCTTCATCAGTGATACCACTATCAATAGAAATAAGACAATCTCTCTTGCCTTTACCCTTATACTTCTTGAATTTATCTCTCTTGTGTTTATTATCACCATTAGGACAATTAGCAACTATGTGGCCAATGTTGTTGCATGCAAAACATTTTAAAGGTAATTTACCTCCATATTTACCAATGCCTCTAGGCAACCATTTTTCCAACAATGCTTCAAGCTCCGCTAAACTATCTTCATCATCAAAATCTCTGTTGGATCTGGATTCATAACCATGACTAGTATCTCTACTTTTTCTCACAAATGGGTTAGAAACATAATCTCTAAATGCAGATTCAGATTTTTGTACACTACCATCATAACCGTTTAATTCAAAAGTAGTAAGCTTGCCAATGATGGAGTCAAGAGTTACCTTAGTTTTTTCAATAGACTTCAGCTCCTGAATAGTTGTAGCTCAAATAGCATAGACCGGTAGCAAGGTTCTCAGTACCTTACTAATCATTGTGGAATCTTCCACTTTCCCTCCTGCACTCTTAATTTCACTGACTATCTCTTTTATCCTTTGACCATACTGCTGGATATTCTCACCTTCAGTCATCCTCATATCAAAATTTCCTCTTAGACTCTCCTCTTTAGCAATCTTAACATGTTCATCACTGCTATAAATCTCTTCAAGTTTTTTCCATACCTCATATGCAATCTCAAGACCATGAACATCTACATATTCAGCATCAGACAAGGAACTGATAATAGCCTCTAATGCTTGATAATTTTCTTGTTTCTCTTTCTTCTGATCATCAATTAGAATCACACTAGATGCAATATACTTAGTATCTACATGATCCCAATACTGACTTTACAAACTCTTGATACAAATTTTCATTTTGTCGCTCCATATCCTATAGTTTTCTCTGTTAAACTTGAGACCTTCCTTCTTCATCATGATCTAGCAAATCTTTACCTGAAGTTGTTAGGCTTAGACCTTAGAGGACCTGAGATGCTCTAATACCAATTGATGGTATGTTGAAATAATATCTAGTATATTACTAAGAGGGGGGGTTGAATCAATAAATAGAAAAACTGATACAAACTTTCCCAATCTCAATCTCAGTCACACAAAGTAAACTTATCAAATGAAATACCACTGTAAATACTCATAATAAAACCGAATGACTGTTACAGCAACTTGTAGTAAACAACATTAAACTTGTAAACATCCAAATGCTTTATCATATGTCAACATACTCCATTTCTCAATGCTTTCGGTTATCATGCCTTATCAGAATAGATAAATAGTATCAAATCAACCATAAGATCATAACCACAAAAAACATTCACCACATGACACAAGTATTTTTGATGTGGAAACCCAAATAGGTAAAAACCACGGTGACATGGGACTCACAAGATAATAGCTGAACTCTTTTGAAGTTTGCCCTGTTAGGAGCCAAGTCTGTTAAAGCTTTTACAAAAGTCCTGTTAAGAACTGATCTTGTTAGGAATCACCCAGTTAAGGGATTGACTACAAATACCTTGTTAGAAGCAAGTACCCTGTTAGGAGTAACCTCAATAGAGGATTTGAAAATGCAATCTAATGGATCGCCTTGTTAGAGGACTTAATAAGTAATCAAGCTTGTTAGAGCTTACCCGGTTAGGGGACTTCAATTCTGTTGTAATTGTTAGAAAACAACATGAGTTTTCTTGATCTGTCTGAATAGCACTACACTTTCTTGATCAGATCCATTTCATGCTCCTATATGCCATTACTCAAACTACAGACTCATTATCTAGTTCGGCAACCACACACTCAATCGATTTCTACCAACTCTTGCCAACTCTAAACAAAAAAACTTCATCGACCTTAAATACAAATCAATTAGGTTGGTAACACAACAAAAACCTAATTCTCTCATCGAGATTACAAACAATTCAGTACAAGTATGACCGTTGGATTACATAGCAATCTCTACACATCAATTAATAAAACCTTAACCGCTCCTTGATTACCGCTTCATCGAGCGCAGTAACTCATCACGCGCTTTGCATTAGATGCAATACACTTTGCTCATTCCCTAGACAAACAAATGCGCCAAAACATTTTGAACTTGTCTTCATACAATGAACATACGTGTCACCATCATTACCACTCAACATCAGATCATAAACCAACATAACCAATTCAACAACCTTAATCGATTAGGGTTTAACAAAAATAAATGGTAGGGTTTATCGATTACATTACATAGATAGGGTTTAAACTTTTACACCGGTTACCGGTTCAACTCACAAACTTACATATCGGTTTACAATGTCCTTCACAAAGCTCTTCCTACTGGTTACAAGACAATATCAACAATAACAACAATATCAGCAATATCATTGCCAGATAATTGACATCAATGACAACATAACATATCATTAATGCAATCTTCATGCAAATGCCAACAGTCTCTTCAAGCATTTATTGCTTTGACCATGGTTATCCCCACTAACACTTGCACAAGAGTTTGTCCATTGGATAAAAGCTCTATTCATTGGATAAAATCTTTATTCACTAACTCAATCCTAGCCAAACCCTCCCAAGGTAACCTTCATGTCATCTCAAACATTTAATGCTTCTTCCCTCTCCTCTCAAGCCATCTCATGTTGACATTTGTCATCCTGCGATTGGGTTGAAATCCCTCACATGGATCACAAACCCATCAATCCTTACCCTTGTTGAGATTACTCAATCTCAACCATCCATTTCTCCATTTTTCCTATAAATAGAGCCCATTCCTTCTTCAAAAGGATCCATAAATCTTTATGCATCAAACATAGTTATTTTAAGAGAGCATTTAGGAGCATTTGCTTTGTTATTTTGCTAAAATTAACATAGACTAATTAGGTTCTTTCTCATAATAGATTATTTACACTTGCACAGTCATTTGTTCTCATTTTCATAATAATCTTGAATCTTCATAAGACATCCATAGATAGTGCAAAAAGTTGAGGGCTACACTCATGTGGAACTTGGAGAGGAGAGGAACAAGGGAGGAGCAACTATGATACTTCTTATTATTTGTTTTATATCTCTCTTGATATGCATGTTTAGGTTCATAAGTTCATTTGCGTTTCATTTTTGTTGTCACTAACATACTAACAATTTGAATTGTGTTTATGTGGCCTTCCTTTTTAGCGTGCATCATTTTATTAACACGACATGAATCGAACATGCAACCTTCTCATTTTCCAAATCTAACTTTTTGTGATTTTCCTATAATTTCCACACACAGGTTGCGCTTTAGTGCTTTTGTCTCGCGTTTTGGTGCTATCGGCAGAAGAGTTTTAGTGCTTTCATCCGAGTTTTAGTGCTTTTGTTGAAGGTTTAACGTATTATTCATATTTTTAGCGTGTTTGTTCATTTATTAGCACCATTGTAATAATCTAGCGCTTTTGCTCTCTCTGTTTGTCAGCCTATTATGCTTATGTTCATATTTTAGTGCTTTTGTTAGTTTTTTTTGTGCTTGTGCAAATACTTCAACATTGTTGTCCGACGTAGTGCTTCTGTGTTTTCACAGAGTAGCGCTTTTGTAACAGAGCCAAAAAAAAAATTGTAACCGAAAAATTAAAAACTTAGGCTTGTAGAAGCCCACCAAAAAGATTTTTATTTTACCAATTTTTCTTTTTTGTAGGTTACTAAAAAAATTCTTGCAGGATTCGAAGAGTTAGAATTAGGAAATTTAAATTTCTTTCTATCTTTTTAAGTTGGATAAAAATAATTCACTTTCCTTTGTTTTAAAAAGAACCTCATCTTTCATTTTGGGCTAAAATCAACAAACATCTTCATTTGGGTTAAAAAATAATTTCATTTGCAAGTTAAAAAGAACAAACAAATCAAACAACTTTGCTTTCTTGCAAGTTAGGGATAAACATTTCAATTTGGGCTTAAACAAACCAACAATCTTTCATTTCTTGCGAGGATAAAATTCACAATCAATCTTTTATTTGCAAGTTAAAAAGAACAATCAAACTTGTCCAGTTTTGCTTACAAAGCGATTTTACTTTAAGCAGATGTGCTTTCAATTTTTGTTGACCAAGATTTTCACTTTCCTAGTTAGAAAACAAATTTCTTTGTGGAATTAAAAAGAACATCATGTTTGTTGGAGCAACATCTCCAAATAGCAAATAGATCATATTGCAATAAAAGGCTAAAAAGAACATGTGTTTTTTGTGATTGGCACGCTTGTGCAAAACTATAGAGTGGTCCCATTTCTAACACACACTATCCTCTCCCTTGGCTCTCGTGGTCCTAGGTGCAAGAGAAAAGTGCTAGTAACGCTCTAAATTTTCTATTTTTAAGAGAGGCCTGCCAAGAGACATATCACTCTTAGGAACGACCTTGTGTGGTAAATCCTTCGAGCTGCTATAGAAATCAAGTGAGAGCAAAAGCTATAGCCTTGGGTGTAGTTGTTCCTACAATGTAACTTGCTGAAAGGACATATGGGCCCCACCACAAGTTACAAGGCTCTTAAGTGAGTCATTGTAGAATGAACTTACTTCCAAAGACATCGAACATTACTAGACACCTCTTATTCTAGAAGCCCACCCATTCTATATTGATTGAGGATATTTGTGAAAAGTTCAGTGCAAGAGCATAGATGGTTTTGCTCCCAAGATACTCACCATACATATTTCCTTGAGTAGAAACATGGCTTTTTGAAAAGCTACTTGTAGCTTGATGAAAGTGGTGACTCCCCCATCATAAGGATCATCTATTTGTTATGCTCGCGCAAGACTTAGTATATCACATCCTTACCTGCCACAGTGGGATTCATAAGGTATTTAGTACCAAAGTCGAAGAAATATCAAGATGTGGGCCGAAAATATTGCAACTGGCCTTGACCTTAGGGATAAAAAGTGTTTGAGTTGTCTTCCTCTTGTTTCATACCAGTAACAATTTGGGCTGACTTCAGGCTTTGGGAACCTAAAATAGATTTGTAGAAGGGTTAAAAAGTTCATGATTGGGTTGATTTAGACCCACAGTCATTGTGCCTTTTATTGAAAAGGGGCAAGATTATTGTGCTTGTGTGCTTGCTATGTTTTCTTGTCAAAGATATTCAAAACAATTGAAACCAAGTATCCATCAAACAAATCTACATCAAACATTGATAAACAAAACAACATCAACAAAAGTGAAAACAAAGTATCATTTTTTATGACCATCGCTCATATCTTGAGAAAAAGGAGTCTTCATCAAAAAACCAAATTGAAGAAGAGACAACTTGGTTCAAAAGCTTTTGTTAAGAAAAGGAAATTTTTCTATATCAATAGACAACTAGGTCTCTCACATAGGGTATTCTTACGTCATATGCACTTGTACCTTCAAGGCAAATCCAATGAATTTGACATAGAACCTTTGAGGAATAGAGATTTCACTCAGTATAGAGCTTTTGATTATCACAAAAACAAAGGGGGCAAGATCAATCTTGCTTTCTTTCCTCAAATCTGTATCACATACAACGAAGCTCGAGGGGAACCACCAACCCCTATAAGAGAGGAAGAGGTAGAAACCCCCTTCATAATGGAAGAATTTTATTTAAACACATATCCTACCCACTTTCACATTCAAAAATCATAAATCCATTCAAACTCTCAAACATAAAGAGGTCTTGTCCTTAGTTCTTTCAAATATTGCTTAATCAAACCAATAAATCTATTTTAGGGTGTCTCTACATCTAGGATCAATCATCCTAAGAGGCATTTCTACACAGGATAAAACTAGTTTATGAGTGCATCCTCTCATTGCTAGGTAGGTTGGATTGTAACACATCTCAAACCTTGTTATACCTCATCGCATCAAAATTGTTGAAAAACACAAGCAATTCACAAAGAACTCTGTTGACATCCAACCTTTAGTGTTAGATATATATCTTCCAACAAACATTTCACAAAAATTGTCTTCCATCAAATACTTCATCACCACCTCATAATCACTTTCACAAACATCAACTTTCAAAAACATGGCTCAAACAAGATCGATGAGAAACCGACAACCAAAAATTGAAGAGGAGGAAGAAAACCTTGATGACTATCATGAGGCCTTTGGGGGAGGTACTAATGATGAAGATCCTAGCACTCCAACTCTAAAAGATATAGAAAGAGCACAACATAATCCCAAATTTAACAGACTCTTTGATGAAATCCTTAGAAACAATGCCAACGCTCATTTCTTAAGACTTTCTCAAGAGGGTGCCAAACTATCCTCCAACTTTGATACAACACAAATACGACAAACCTCCGAGCAACATGGTTGTCACGATGGTGGAGGAAGTAGAGATTACTTCTGCTATGACCCTAGTCATCAAGGGAATCCTCCACCTCCTCCTCCTCCTTCAGAAATAGACATGTTGAGGCAACAAGTAGAAAATCTCACTCAACAACTGAATAGTGGTGTGAAGACTACTCGGTTCTCACTTACCAAAATTTGTCCCTATCCTTTTGATAGGAACATTCTTATGCCACCTTTTCCACAAGGGTTTGAAACACCCAAATTTTAAAAGTATAGAGGCAAAGGAGATCCTAGGGATCATGTGCGATAATTTCACTCAGCTTGTTTAGAGGTGTCCTATGATGACACATATCTAATGCGCCTCTTTCCTCAAAGTTTGGGCGGCACAACCACGCAATGGTTTTCATGACTGGCAAGTGGAATTAGAATATTTGAAGAACTGGTCCAAAAATTCATTACTCATTATGCACACAACATAGAACGTGATGTCACCATGGTAGATTTGTGCAACACCAAACAAAAACTAGGGGAGTTGTTCTCAACTTTCCTACAACGGTGGAGGCAACTATCTAGCAGATGCTCCCTTCATCTACCTAAGCAAGAACTAGTGGAAATTTTCATTTCTAACTTAAATGATGAAATTAAATTACATTTAGACATGAAGGGTACATAATCCTTTGAAGAAATGATCACTCAAGGACTCAACTGTGATAGAGCCCTCATCAAAATGGGACTTATCAAAATTTACAATGAACCTAAAGATGGTCCTCATCCACATTATAATAGTGATAAACCAAAATTTTGGAACAAAAACAAGAACGTTGGCAATGATAGGATAGTGGACACAAGAACAGTAAAAATTGCACAACCTGTGGTCAGGTTTGTAGGATAAAATCCCCCTCCTAATAACACCACCATCAATAACCCACAAAATCAAGGTCACAATACACAACAAGAGGAACCAAAACAAAAGCAATAAAACTACAAGCCAAAATGCACATATACACCCTTAGGGGAACCTATTGAAACGATCTTACATCAATTGGTATCCTCCAATCTTGTGACCTTACTAAAAAATCCAATTATGAGCCTCAGGTCAAGCCTCCATGGTGGCGAGATCATGAACATTGTAAATTTCACCAAGGAAGAGGACATAAAACAAGCAATTGCCATCAACTGAAAGATCTTGTTCAGGATCTTATTGATAGAGGAGAAATTGAAATTGAGGGACATGACCCAAAAAACCCCAATGATGATCACTTAATGTTCAAGAATCCACTTCCATCACATGATCAAAGGGGTCCTTCCACCTCAGGGAGAAACATAGATACCACAACCAATTATACACAAGTTGCATAGAATTATACTGTGAATCACCTTTATGATGTGGATGAATAAGTTGTAACTCTTACCATTAAAGATCCAAATCCTACATGCAATTTTGTTACGTGTCGTAGCAATATTACTATTCGAGCGGCACCACAAGGAATGACACCCCTCCCTAAACAATATAATATTGTAGAGCAATTAGATAAGATGCCAACCCTCATCTCCGTATTACAGTTTTTGCGCTTATCCCCCTCACATAAAACAATCTTGGATCAAGCTCTCCAAGAAGCGTTTGTCCCCGCCAACCTCAACATAGATCAATTTCAAGCCATGGTTGGTAGTCTAAAGTCATCACCATGTCTCACTTTTATCGAAAGTGATAACACATCCTTCCAACAACCCCATAATGCATCCCTTCATATTGAAGGATTCGTAAACCAACATAGAATCAAGCGAGTCTTGATTGACAATGGAGTTGGCTTAAACATATGCACCTTGCAGTTAGTCATAGCATTGGGTTATGCAATAGAATCGGTGGATGCCAGCAAAAAGATAACCATCAAGGCATATGATGATGCAGAATGTTCTTCCATAGGAGTTGTTATATTACCTATCAGAGTTGGGCTAGTGGTGAAGCATATAGTCTGCCAAGTTCTAGATCTTACTTTGCCATATAATCTCTTGTTAGGAAGACCTTGGATACATGCCATGCAAGCCATTCCATCTACCTATCACCAATGTATCAAGCCATTCCATCTACCTATCACCAATGTATCAAGTTTCCACATAATAAGGTAGAAATTACAATCCTTGGTGATGAAAATCCCTTTGCATATTGTAATAATATTCACCATCAACCAAATATCACTATACCTAACAACATAGAAGATGTCCCTTCCTCATCACTTGTTAATCCAACCTCTCTTTCCAGCTTAACAACCCCTACACCAAAGTAGGAGAAATTGAAAATGGAAATGGCTGAGGAAGGTCCAGGGGAATATAATCTTAGCCAACTCTTTTGTGTTTGGCAGTTACTCACATCCCCTAGAACTCATGGAAAACCCCAAGGTTTACTTCAAACACCACTGGCCAAAAGATTTTGCACTTTGGCACAATTCACCCCTGGCAGACGTCAAGAGGAGGAAACCATGGATGAAGACCTGGCAGAATGGATCTACATGGATACTATCGACAAAGAAAGCCCGAAGGCTAAGCTCCCCACTGACAAATATGAAAAAGGCTTCACTATAATGCAAAGAATAGGATATGATGGCCATAGTGCTTTGGGACATTGCAAACAAGGACGACATGAGCCCTTACAACCTGAGTTGAAACCAAAAGATAAAACTGTAGTAGGTTTTCAAAAATAATCTCTTCCTAAGCTTCGATTCAAAGGAAAACCCAACAAACCCATATATCAGCCAATTACTCCAAGGATGCAATCCTTGACTATATTTGCAGCACCAACAACCCCATCAGCAGCACCAGCAACACCAATAGCACCAACAAACCCATCAGCAACACCAGTAGCATCAACATCACCAATAACCCCATCAACAACATCAACAGAACCGATAACCCCATCAACAACACCAACAATCCCACCTCCAAAAGTACATAAGCCAGTCACTAATACACTATTCAATTCAAAAGACATCCTAGCTTGGTACGGTAATCGGATGCTAGAGAGTGATTCAGAGACAAACTTACATGAGTTGGAATGGGATTCAGTGCACTTGAATACTTCAGACGAGGAAGAAACATCACCCCCTCCACCTCGTAAGGATATCCCAGTTTGTGGAGAAGCATGGATTAACACTTTTGGGTTCCCAAGCTAGAAGCAACTTCCACATGCCCTATGTCAAATCCTACCCTAGAATCTGACAAGGAGAGTATCATAGATGAACTCCACACCTTCATATTAACCCTTAAAGATGCCTCCCACGAACTCAACTTAATCGATGAAGTAATGCCAATCATTCATCTTGAACTCATTGAATGGAACTAGCCAAATCCCCCATGCCTTAACCATTTCCAAAACAATGAGGTACTCATAGACTTCTTAGAATTATGAGATAACATACCAAGCGGGGATCATAAAGTTGGGTTTGCCATCAAACTTAACAGCGCAACATACTTTGGGGCAGATGAAAAACCTTTCAGCTACAAAAATATCACAATAAAACATGGATCTTCTAGTGAAAACCACACAGTGGCACTTTTTGATCCCAAAAAAAGTAAAAACAAAGAGCATATCCAAAGGTGAAAACCTCTCCGAGGTGCCTGAGGATGAAAGGTTTTGATGAATAATGATGAACAGTAAATACCTAATAGGTACTGAGAGGGGGGGGTGAATCAGTATAGACAAAAATTTCTCTGACAACTTAAACTGCAAAGACTGCACTAACTAGCGGACAACATCATCAACCTAAGTCAAGACAATATCGGTAAAACACAGTAAGACTATACACAACATAAACCGGTAACACTTAGAACTCAACAAAACCTAATATCTCAACTCAACTTCACCCATATGCTTAAGCAGGTAATACATCATAAATACAATGACCATTAGATCAGCATGCTTTACCGCTTAACAAAAAACACTAAATAATCACATGAAAAAGCACCACACATAACACACTGATTTTTCACATGGAAACCCAACTGGGAAAAACCACAGTGGGGATGAATACCCACAAGTTTCTCTTGAACTCTTTTCAAGTCCGCCCTGTTAGGAGCCTAGTTCGGTTAAAGACTGTATGACATGTTCTACTAGGAACCGATCCTGCTAGGGATCACCTAGTTAAGGGATGGCTAAATACCCAGTTAGAGGTTAAAACCCTGTTAAAGGTTACCTCGCAAGACAATTTGAAGAACTCAATGATTTTGAGTCACCCTATTAAAGGATTTACAAAGAGCCTATTAAAGCTACCCGGAAAAGGGATTTTCCAACTGCTGAAATGGTTAGAAGTCAATAGGTAATACACTGATCTGATAACAACACTCAACGCCAAGGCAAATCCACTTTAGTTCTTTTACATCTGCAATCACACTCTACAGATCTCTACTCACTTCTCCGGTCTGGCAAGAATCACTTCACATACATTCATTTGCCAACAACTTCAA
Organism: Cryptomeria japonica; assembly: GCF_030272615.1. Lineage (NCBI taxonomy): Eukaryota > Viridiplantae > Streptophyta > Pinopsida > Cupressales > Cupressaceae > Cryptomeria > Cryptomeria japonica. Next base: position 651,198,279 of record NC_081410.1, read on the forward strand.
ATGAAAATCATCATCGACCTTATAGACAATAATTAGGTTGGTGGCAAAAACCTAAAAACCTTAAGCATCTAGGTTAACAATACAGTCGTTCCAATCCTGGCCGTTTAAACACATTACATAGGGTAAAAAATCTTGAAGAAATCTCAAGATGTTCTGCATCATCCGTTCTTTACTGCTTCTGGAAGCTTATAACCCATCACGCATTCTCCACCGTTTACTAAGACTTTTCACATTCCCAAGTAGATAGAATCAATCTTCTTATGCAAGATCTTCAAGGAAATTCTTCACACGCACAAGGCTGACATGGCAACATGATCTAATCTTCATTTCAATGCTAACTCATCACAGGATGTCGTCGATCAAATCGCACAAACTTGGAATGCATCAGTCGGAAACCCTGAAGCTGAGATTACCAATCGGTAGTCTTATCAAGAGAAACTCTGATACAAGCTTCGCATATACTGGTTCACTTGCCAGTTTACCAACATACCAATTCACACTGCCCAATGCATGTGCAATGTTTGGTCTACTATGTACTACATAGTGCAACTTACCAATCATTGACCGATATTCCTTCTCATTCACCAATGCTGAATCATCTTTTTTTAACAATTTACAACCGGTCATCATCGGTGTACCAATCGGTTTGTTGTCTTCCATGCCAAAGGTTTTCAATACCTCTTTGACATACTTGGATTGAGTGATAAAGATACCATCTTTCATTTGTTGAATCTGTAGTCCAATGGAGAACTTAATCTCTCCAATTAGTGACATCTCGAATTCCTTCTTCATTTCATTTACAAATGCATGGCTCATCTTGTCATCTCCACCAAAAATTATGTCATCAACAAACACTTCACGGATCAGAATCTGATCTCCTTCTAACTTTAGATAGATATTTATATCTTCACTTGTTCTTTCAAATCCAATCTTCACAAGATGAGAGTGTAAATGTTCATACCATGCTCTAGGTACTTGCTTCAATCCATACAAGGCTTTATGTAGCCTACACACCATATCACTATCTTCTGATAGGACAAACCCATCCGGTTGCTCTATGTACACTTCTTATTCAAGTGTTTCATTCAGGAATGCAGATTTTACATTCATCTGATACACTTTGAATCCCTTGAAGGCTACATATGCAAGTAGAATTTGAACTCCTTCCAATCTAGCTACTGGAGCAAAGGTTTCTCCATAGTCTTCTCCTTCTTCTTGAGCATATCCCTTACATACCAATCTTTCTTTGTTTCTTTCCACTGTGCCATCTTCATTCAACTTGTTTCTAAAAACCCATTTGGTGCCAGTAATAGTTTTGTGCTCAAGTCTGGGTACCAAATACCATGTACCATTCTTTTTTATCTGGTCAAGTTCTTCTTCCATAGCTTTAATCTAGTCTTCATCTTTGTGTGCCTCTTTAAATGTTTTGGGCTCAAATTCAGAAATCATGCAAGAATTCTCTCTGACTTTTCTTCTTGTAAGTATTCCTGCATCCTTATCCCCTATGATTTTCTTTGGATCATGATGCAACTTTACATACCTAGGAATGATCTTTGTTGATTCCTCTTGCTTTTCCTCTCCATCCTCATCTTCATCTACATCTACCGCAACATCTACTGGTGTAGGAGCATTGTTACTTGTACTTGGTTGTTTTGCAACCGGTTCCCAAAAGGTTACACCGGTTCATTTACCGCTTGCTCATTGCTAGTTTCTTCAGGTTTCTCATAGGTTTCATCAAGTCTAACATTGATACTTTCAACAATTTTATGAGTCCTATTGTTAAAACACTTGAGAGCTTTGCTCTTGGTGGAATACCCTAGGAATATTCCCTCATCACATTTTTCATCAAACTTGCTCCGGTGTTCACTTCTCTTGATATAACACTTGCTTCCATATACTCTAAAGTAGCTTACTACTAGAGTCTTACTAGTCCAATACTCATAAGGAGTTGTATCCTTACCTTTCTTGATGAGTACCCAGTTCATAGTGTAGACTGCAATGCTCACCGCTTATCTCCAAAAAGTGTGAGCAACCTTCCCTTGAATCAACATCATTTTGGCTGCTTCAACTACAGTCTGGTTGTTCCTTTCTGCTAGGCCATTTTGTTGTGGAGTCTAGGGGCTTGACAGTTGCCTCTTGATGCCATTATCTTCACAGTACTTATTGAATTCACTAGAAGTGAACTCACCTCCTTGGTCGGTTCTAAGGCATTTGATCCTCTTACTGCTTTCCTTTTCAACTAGTGCTCTGAAGGCTTTAAACTTTCCAAAAGCTTCAGACTTGTCTTTCAAGAATATAACCCACATCATTCTTGAGAAGTCACCAGTGAGAATCATAAAGTACCTATCTCCCTGAACACTCTTAGTTTTCATAGGACCACACAAATCAGTATGCACAAGATCAAGTAAATTATCTGTTGTGAAAGATTTGCCTTTGAAGGTTGAGGAAGACATTTTCCCTAGTTTATATTCTCTGCACAAAGGATTCTCCGGTTTGTTCAACATAGGCAATCCTCTAACTGCCTTGATCTTACTAGCCTTCACAATATTATCAAAATTTACATGGCAGAGTCTTCTATGCCATATCCAATTGTCATCAAACTTAGCCATTAGACATTGACTGATATTTGTATTTAACTGAAATAAGTTACCTCTCGTCTGCATATCGATGGCCATCAGTTCACCACTCTTTCCTTTTATTTTGCACACTCCACCTTTGAATTCCAAAGTGATTCCTTTATCATTCAGCTAGGAAAAACTCAAAAGGTTATGTCTGAGACCTTCTACCCAATACACATTATCAGCACTGCTTTTTCCATTTAGAAAGATGGACCCTTTTCCTTTTACCAAACATGGTGCATCATTACCAAATTGGACTACAACTCCATCGTACTCTTCCAATGACAAAAACTTTTTCTGGTCACCAATCATGTGGTGATAACATCCACTATCAATAATCCACTCATTAGAATTATCAAAGCGGGAGACAAGAGCCTTCTTGTTTGACACATCTTCCTTAACGGCTACAAACACTATGTCTTCACTTTCTTCATCATTTGATTCATCATTAGTGACACCTTCATCGACTGCAACAAGACAGTTTCGCCTATTTCCTCCTTTGAATTTTTTAAACTTCTCCGGTTTGTCCTCATTATCACTATTAGGACAGTTGACAGCAATGTGTCCTATCCTATTGCAAGAAAAACATTTCAAAGGGATCTTACCCCTATATTTTCCAGTTCCCTTAGGAAGTCTCTTGGCAAGAAGAGCTTCAAATTCCATCAGGATCTCCTCATCATCCATATCTCTGCTTTGTCTAGGTTCATAGCTGGTACCAACTTTTTTTCCATTTCTAGATGGTGTAGCAGATGCTCTAAAGGCTGATTCAATCTTCCGAACACTGTCATCATAACTATTTAGCTCATATGCGGACAACTTAGCAATGATGGAGTCTAGGGATATGTTTGTTTTGTCAATAAATCTCAACTCCTGAATAGCTGCAACCCTTATTGCATAGACCGGTAACAAGGATCTCAAAACTTTGCTAACAATAGTGGAATCATCCATTGTACCCCCTACGCTCTTGATGTCTCCAACAACAGTTTTAATGCTTATCCCATATTGTTGAATGGTCTCTCCTTCAACCATCCACATGTCTTCAAATTTTCCTCTAAGGCTTTCTTCCTTAGCTTGCTTCACATGCTCATCACCACCATAGATAGTATCCAAAGTATCCCATACATCTTTGGGATTGTCTTTATCTTGAACATCTATAAACTCAATATCAGATAGACTGCTGATAAGAGCTTCCATGACTTGCCCATTCTCCTAAATTTCTCTTCTTTGATCATTGGTGAGAGTACCAATTGGGATAACATAAGTATTCTCATCATAGTTCTAGTGTTGAGCACCCATGCTTTTAAAGTAGATCTTCATTCTATCCTTCCATATCTTAAAGTTATCTTTATTGAACTTAGAACCTTCCCTCTTCATCATTAGAATAGGATCTTTTCCTCAAGCGGTTAATCTTATAGCACCGAGGACCTGGAGGAAGCTCTGATACCAATTGATGAATAATGATGAACTGTAAATACCTAACAGGTACTGAGAGGGGGGGGTGAATCAATACAGAGAAAAATTTCTCCGACAACTTAAACTGCAAAGACTGCACTAACTAGCAGACATCATCATCAACCTAAGTCAATACAATACCGATAAAACACAGTAAAACTGAAAACAACATAAACCAGTAACACTTAGAACTCAACAAAACCTAATATCTCATCTCAACTTCACTCATATGCTTAAGCAGGTAATACATCAGAAATACAATGACCATTAGATCAACATGCTTTACTGCTTAACAGAAAACACTAAATCATCACATGAAAAAGCATCACACATAACACTGATTTTTCATGTGGAAACCCAACTGGGGAAAACCACGGTGGGGATGAATACCCACAAGTTGTTCTTGAACTCTTTTAAAGTCCGCTCTGTTAGGACCCTAGTCCGGTTAAAGACTTTACAACATGTTCTGCTAGGAACCGATCCTGCTAGGGATCACCCGATTAAGGGATGGCTAAATATCGAGTTAGAGGTTAAAACCCTGTTAAAGGTTACCTCGCAAAAGGATTTGAAGAACTCAATGATTTTGAGTCACCCTATTAAAGGATTTACAAAAAGCCTGTTAAAGCTACCCGGAAAAGGGATTTTCCAACTGCTGAAATGGCTAGAAGTCAACAGGTAATACACTGATCCGATAACAGCACTCAATGCCAAGGCAGATCCACTTCAATTCCTTTACATCTGCAATCACACTCTACAGATCTCTACTCACTTCTCTGGTCTGGCAAGAATCACTTCACATACATTTAGTTGCCAACAACTTCAAATGAAAACCATCATCAACCTTATAGACAACAATTAGATCGGTGGCAAAAACCTAAAAACCCTAAGCATCTAGGTTAACAATACAGTCATTCCAATCCTGACCGTTTAAATACATTACATAGGGTAAAACAATCTTGAACAAATCTCAAGACATTCTGCATCGTTTGTTCTTCACTGCTTCTGGAAGCTGATAACCCATCATGTGCCCTCCATCGTTTACTAAGACTTTGCACATTCCCAAGGTAGATAGAATCAATCTTCTTATGCAAGATCCTCAAGGAAATTCTTCACGCACACAAGGTTGACATGGCAACACGATCTAATCTTCATTTCAATGCTAACTCATCATAGGATGTTGTCAATCGAATCGCACAGACTTGGAATGCATCAGCCGGAAACCCTAAAGCTGAGATTACCAACCGGTAGTCTTATCAAGTGAAACCTCGATACAAGCTTTGCATATATTGGTTCACTTGCCGGTTTACCAACATATCAGTTCACACTTCATCATACCAGTTCACTTGCCAGTTTAGTTACTTCAACATACCGGTTCACACTTCAATATATTGACATCAATGACAACATACATTATTATCATGTCATCAAACTATGCACATATGCCAATAGGTTTGACATCCTCCCCTTTAGTATGAATCAGAAGAGATCAACCATCCTAATAGAGGAAACAAAAGAATTCAATGTGGGGACCTCTGAGACTCCTCACCAAATAAATTGGGCATCTCTATCAACTCCTGAAGAACAACCTAAATTTGTGGAATTCATACAAAAATGCCAAATCAACTTTGCATGGTCTTATGCAGACATGCCCAAGTTAGATCCAGATTTGTTCATGCATCACCTAACTGTAGTAGAAGGAGCTAAACCTGTCAAACAAAAGCTTAGAAAGATGCACCCACAGATTGTCGTTCTTGTAAAGGCTGAACTTAAAAGGCTCTTGGATGTTGGTTTCATCAGACCAATTGATTATGTAGAGTGGATCTCCAATATTGTACATATTAGCAAACCTAATTAGGGCATCTGTATTTGTACGGACTTCAGAGATTTGAACAAAGAATGTCCTAAAGATGACTTCCCCTTACCAAACATCGACATGATTTTTGATCTAACAGCAGGTCATGCAATGATTTCTCTTATGGATGGCTTTTCAGGATACAACCAGATTAAAATTGCTCTAGAGGATCAACACAAAATTGCTTTCACATGTCCATGGGGAACATACTATTGGAATGTGATGCCATTTGGTCTAAAGAATGCAGGGTCAACATATCAAAGAGCTATGACTATTATCTTCCACGATATGATGCACACAATAATGGAAGATTATGTGGATGATTTAATAGAAAAATCATTAACAAGAGAAGGTCATCTTGCAATACTGGGTAAAATCTTTGACAGATTAGAACAATATCATGTCCGTCTCAATCCAAATAAATATGTCTTTGGAGTAACTTCAGGGAAGCTCTTAGGATACATTGTCTCAAGTAAAGGCCTTGACGTAGATCCGGCAAAAGTCAAGGCAATCATGGACATGCCACCTCCACAGAATATCAGTCAGTTGAGGACATAACAAGGGCAGCTACAATCAATTTGGCGGTTCATTGTACAATTGGTTGATAAATGTCATCCCTTCACCCATCTGTTACACAAGAATATCCGCTTTCAATGGGATATAAAATGCCAGCAGTCATTCCAAATGCTTAAATACTACCTAATGCATACACCATTGTTGATTCCACCAGATCCAAGAAGACCTCCATTGCTATACATTTTAGCTACAACCACAGCGTTGGGAGTACTGCTGGCACAACATAATGCAGAAGGAAAAGAATGTGTTATCTACTACATCTCTCGAACATTGTTAGGCTATGAACTCAATTACACACCTATTGAGCGAGCTTTCCTAGCAGTTATCTTGGCAGCAACCAAATTAAGGCACTACATGTTAACACACAAGGTACAACTCATTGCCAAAATAGATCCACTCAAGTACCTACTCAACAAGGCAACATTGACAAGCCGCTTGGCCAAATGGGTTATGATCTTGAGTGAATTTGATATAGAGTATGTGGACCGCAAAGCTATCAAGGGATAGGTTATTGCAGATCAGTTAGTTGATGAACCACTCAAAGGCAATCATCATCTTATTCCAACTTTTCAGATGAAGAAATCTTCATGATCATAGCTACACAACCCTGGAAGCTATATTTTGATAGCTCATACACTAGACATGGCTCAGGGGCAGGTATTATTTTTTATCACACCTCAAGATGACAACATCCTGAAGTCCTATAGGCTCACCTTCCATGCACAAATAATATAGTTGAATATGAGGCCTTGATCACATAACTCAGATTGGTCATACAATGGAATTTGAAAGAGCTACAGGTATATGGAGATTCCCAACTGGTCATCCGACAAGTCACCGATGAATACCAAACCAAGGATGATAAACTCATGCCGTACAAAAGGATGGTGGATAGTTTCAAAGAATCATTTACAACTATCACATTTGAGCAAGTACCAAGAGATCAGAATCGAGTTGTCGACACAATGGCTACAATTGCATCTCTCCTGGATCTTCCACAAAATTTGACACACTATGAGTTCTTGGTAGAGCAGCTTTGGATCCCCATTTATGATATCCCTGAAACTAAAATGATATCTCCCCTCGTTGATTCTCACTCCCCATGGTAAAATGAGTTTTTCACTTACCTCCATGACTACACACTTCCCCCTAACCAATCAAATAACCAATGAAAAACCTTTATCCGCCAAACCACTCGATACACCGTCATTGCTGAAACCCTATATAGACAAAGTCTTGATGGTACTTTCCTTCGATGTTTGGAACAAGATGAGACAACGACAGCCTTGGAAGAGGCACATGAAGGAATTTGTGGGACTCACTCAAGCAGTCCTTCACTAGCAAAGAAAATCATGCGAGCAGGATACTATTGGCCCTCCATGGAAAAAGACTCCTACTATTTTGTCAGAAAGTGCAAGTGTCAAGTTCACAGAGACCTAATACATGCCCCAGCACAAGAATTACAACCAATCACAACACCATGGCCCTTTTGTCAATGGGGACTTGACCTTGTGGGTATAATCCATCCATCTTCATCCAATGGACATAAATTTATCATTACCACCACCAAATACTTCACAAAGCGGATCAAAGCCATTCCAGTCGCCCAAGTCACCGGCAAGCATATTGCCTCATTCATCCTCAATTACATCATCTGTCAGTATGGTGTACCCATGTCCATCATCATAGATAATGAACTTCCTTTCAAAAATCAGGATGTCCATGAGCTCTATGAAAAGTTTCATAGCCAACACCACTTTTCCACCCCATATTACCCACAAGGAAATGGTCAAGCTAAAGCATCCAACAAGAACATATTGAGAATCCTCAAAAAGACAGTCAATGATGCTGGTCATGATTGACACATTCAATTGAATCTAGCACTATGGGCATATCGAACTAGCATTCGAACCCCTACAGGCGCAACTCCCTATTCACTGGTTTATGGAGCAGAAGCCATCATGCCTATTGAGGTTGAAATACCATCTCTACAGGTCTCCTTGCATAATCTGATAGATGATGAATCATACCGAGTCTCCCATCTTCAGGACTTGGAACTCATTGATGAAAAGCAACAAGTTGCCTACAACCACCTAAAATCCTATCAACAGCGTATGAGTAGAAGCTACAATCATCGGGTCAAACCTCACACATTTGAGGTAGGAGATCTTGTTCTTAGGGAGAATCCTCGCAACCAACCAAACAGAGAACATCAGGGCAAGTTTGAATCTAATTGGTTGGGTCCATATGTTATCACTGTCGTCTTCAGGTTTGGGGCATATCAGTTAGCGAATTCAAAAGGAGAACCACTGGCATATCCGCTCAACAACATGCACCTCATAAGGTTTCATACATTAAGTTGTGCAAAGCATCAGGCTCATCCAATATCATAAAATACCAAAAACATTCAGAAAACAGTCCTGAACAAAATACAAAAAAATCAAGAAAATAGTAAAGAAAAATCATTCATCCAAATGGTGAAAACCACTTCGGTGGCGCCTTGGGTAAGTATGATGGTGAAAACCTGGCAAACAGACGCCATTCATAAAGGCTATGGCTCCATTATCTTTCAGACTTGTTGCGATCACATCCATTGCATTCATGCATCCATCATTTATCCCATGGCTTGTTATTGATCTACAAACATGGTTATTACCTCATGTGTCCCACGTCATGCTTTCATAGCGACATCTAATTGGGGGCAAATGTTCTTAAACCTATTGATGGAAGTGGATTCTCCATTACTTGTCATTCATTGAATTCCTCATTCAAAAATATCTTGAAACATACCAAAAACATTCATAAAAAATCATAAAATCCCAAAAATATTTGCAAAATGTCCTAAAGATAAATACCAAAAATATTTACAACATTCAAAAAATCCAAAAAGATGACAAAAACATCAAAATCAATAAAAACCATTGCAGCACATTATTCCTTGTACATACACATCACAAATAGACACAACACAACATTTTGAGATACTCAAACGATGACCACTTATCAAACCAACCAATCAATCAAAACATCTGCACAACTGTCTTCACAAGGATGCATCCTTCCTCACAAACAAGACATTGGTAACATTTTCTTTGACAAGAAAAATCGGTTGGCTGATAAGTACTTGGTCAATTTGTTATTTGTTTATTTATATCAGGTTCCTACACTACTCCAGGATATCCACAAGTGATTAGAGTAGTTGGGATGGTTCCTGATATCCTTTTTTTCTTTGTTTGTTGTCTGTGGATTGTTCCAATGAAGTTTTGGGGCATATACTAATGGTGTCTACGTGGGAAGTTCACTAAGCTACGCAATCTTATGCAAAAATATAGTCATGGATCACTATGGCTTGTTGACTACAGCGTATACCTTGACCATTTGTACATGAACCAAAATGGAGGGGAACTTTCCTTGTCTACGATGCTTGGTTACAGGTGACATGCTCAAACTTGGTTACTACTACCTCAGCCAAGGTCGATACTACCATGCTCGATGATGAAAATTAAGCACTATGAATAATCTATGGATCATCATTTCATCTCATCTGTTTATATTGCATTCCACTGCATATCACCCATCCATTTGCTCATTCATTATTCATATATGTTGTTTGTATGCAAGAAATTTAGGTTTTTATGAGAAAGCACCTAATATAAATTTGTCTTGGGTACAATCATGACGGAGTTCTCTGATACCTCATCTCACATCTCCATTCCACATCTGCAAATTCTCACCAACTTGCATTCATATATCATAAAGGCATGGCATTATCATTTAGTTCATTATCATTTACTTGCATTTAGATTCATTAAATCCATTCATATATTCATTTAAGTGCATTTGTTTATTCATCAATTTAGTGCATTCATTTAAACATTAAAGTGCATTTATTATCATTTACTTGCATTTCATCATATTCATTTAGATGCATTTTAAATCATTTCATTCATTTACTTCCATTTTATTTATATGTTAGTCATTGACGTACATTCACTTAGTCATTAAGGTGCATTCATTCATTATCATTTAGTTGCATTTCACATCATTTCATTCATTTAGATTCATTTTGTTGCCTTCCAAATTATTCCATCATTTAGTTGCATTAAGTGCATACATTTATCATTTAAAATACATTAAGTACATTCAACCATTCATTTAAGTACATTCATCTAGAAGTATACATAACATTTGTATAAACATCTCATTCATTTAGATTCATCTTAAGAGCATTCATCATTTACTCATATCATCATCTTATCATACTCAACATGTACAGTATTACCTATCACAATATCATTTTTCATTATCTCATCTTATCATTTAGCATAAAATATCACCATTTGTATCACATTAATATCATTACAAAATCATCATCCATTTATTAACCTGCATCCACATGTTAGCAAAACATCCATATCATCCATATAGAAGTCATGTCATCAACATGTACATCTAGAAAGTAAAACATATCCATATCACGTATCTAAGCAAAACTCATATCATCATCCTGCATAAAATCATAGATGTCATCACATGGATCCATATCATATCACCATCACAAGAATGAGATCTCATCATATATTGCATCAAAAAGAATACATGTATCAGAGTATAATGATGTCTACAAATATCGGCTACCAAGATCCATCCAAGTATCAGTCTAATAAAAATACAAAAATGTACCGAAATATCTCAAATGGCACTCTGACCAGATGCTACTCCCCCACCACCTTAACCATCTCGCCGAGGAGGACCCATAACACCACCGCTACTCTGAACCCTCTGAGACTGCTCTGATCTCGCCTGTCGTATCTAAGAGTAGGTCATCATTCGCTAACTAACCAACATAGCCTGCTCATATAATCCCTGGCAATAGTCAATCTCTGCCCCTACCCGCCGCATATCCCTCAACACCTCCCCAGTCGGACCCTGTCCATGTGCTCCCTCCAAAACCCGAAATCTATCCTGTAGATCCCTCACCCTATCCACCAAATCATCTCTCTCCTGCATAACTACAGTCAACTCAGCCTCCCATGCAAACAACTAGACATCCCTGGCTACAATCTTTGCCTCTCTATCCTCTAACCGTGCCTCGGCTGCTATCAACCGAGTCTGCAACTGTAATATCATAAACTCCCGTAGGTCTCCCTCTCCTCCACCTATGGCTCCCTGTCCCATCTCCATAGGATCCTCTCCACAACTTGTGGCTCCCTCTCCCATCTCCTTAGGCTCCTCTCCCCCACCAACATCTCTCCCTCCTGCTCTTGCTACTCCCTGTATCAACAAACCTTGTGATAGTCGTAACGTCTGCCCACCTCTGCCTCTCCTCAGTAACCATCCTCCTCCTCCACCTCCAAATCCACCTCCACCCCCAAATCCACCTCCCCCACCACCTCCACCTCTACCTCCTCCTCCTCCTCCTCCTCCTCCTCCAAAACCTCTGCCACCTCTACCTACTCTCCTCCTCTGTCGTTGTCCTTTGTCATCCTCAAACAGTGGTATAGGCTCTGCAAGATCTATAATCCACGAAATCGGATGAGCTGCACGATACTGTGTATACTCCTCTGTCACCCCTTCATCTATAATCTCTGGCCTCATCTGCCATGGTCTCGCATGTAATATACAGAACTCTACAAGGGCCTGATCATAGGGTAAAACTGACCCCCACTGCCATCTCTCCCGCACCACCCATGCATACTCCCCCGAACCCCTCGGCATACTCTACCTCCATCCAAACTGTCTCATCACTCTCCCTTGCAACTATCTCTCCACAACATAGGATGTGCGACCAATAAAAAAATGAGTCATATACACATACGATAAGGCCTCTCCATCATCCTCCCAGACCTCACAATCAGTGTACGACCTCCATATGACCATATCTAAGTCATCCAATGCTCACCGCCAAAACTCCAACTTCCCCAAATGGGGTTGGGTCATCATGCCTCCATACATAAACACATAGGGCTGATCTATCGCCCTAAACCTCAAACATATTGGTCATGTGACTGGCAAGTGCTCCCAAGCCTAGATATGTAGCAAAGTGATCCCTACCCCTAGTGATCTAGTCTCTTGGTACACTGCCTCGTGTAAATCCCTATAAAGGTGCGCTAACACACATGGCGCCCATGCATAGCAGGTCCCATTTTTCATCATCTACTTTATCACTTGGCCCCAACCAATGGCCAATCCATGTGAACATCGATCGGGGCACAACAAACCCCCAACGATACTAGCTAGTATTGATGGTAGGGGCTCATAAAGCGTTGCTATATCCTCCTATGCCACGGAACCATCCTCAATGTATACATCCTCGATGAATATCCTTTGCACGACTACCCTCCCCAGGTGTCGATCATATGTCACGAGCTCTCCTCTAATCAGGATATGAAGTATCCTCCACACATCCTCTAGAGTCACAATCATCTCTCCCATCATGAAATGAAAGGAGCATGTGATGTGCCATCGTTGTCAATAGTCTGTGATTCGTCCGAATCACAGGTAGGTACATCATATCATACAAACCAGTCACACAGATACAATCTATCTCTGCCTCCGTCAACTGCTCACACAGTTACTGTGTGGCGAGATGCCACTCCCACATCTGTAAGATGGGAAGATCCTTCGACACACATCAACAAACATCAGTTATTTTGCTACAAACTTTCTTAAGTTTCAACCTAGACTATCAATAGATACTTTGATCAAGTATCTTTGGGTCTCAACAGGTAATCGATCATGGCAATCCTAGACTACAACAAACATTTATCACAATGACCTAGTCTCAACGGGGCTGTTATGATTCACCAAAACAACCAATCAATGAATCAACATAGGCATCAACAGATATTTTATCTAACATTGAGGCATTTTACCACAATTGCGCTACTTTGCTGACAATAGTGCTATTACTATGATACCAAAGCGCTAAAACAACAATAGCACTACAACAGTTATATCATCCCGCTATTTTATCACAAAAGTGCCACAACACCTACGCAAAAGTGCTAAAGTACCAAAGCGCTATTACTATGACACAAACGTGCTAAACGAACAAAAGCGCTAACACAACTATGCAATAGCGCCATTGCGGAACAATAACGCTACTTTATGCGACAAAAGCGCTAAAACACAAGTTTAGCGCTATTGTCTTACTTGGACTTTGACGCTTGAAAAAACATGACCAAAATGCATAAAAAACAAAAGCCAAGATTTGCGTACCGCTGGTCAGTAGTCCTCTAACTGCTGATATCGATGAATCCGCTCTAGTCGATGATCTCATATAGGCACGACCATGATGACTGGTGCTCACTCCTTCGCAAAAGGTCACTGTCAGAGCTCCAAACTGCCAGAGAGATAGGTGCAAATGAGATCATTTTACCCCTTACCTTCCAAATATAGCCCCCTAGCCCTAACTCTAATTTACCCCGCTCACCGTTGTGATCCCTATGAACTTTTGAAGCCTCTCATTTCTCTATTTTCTCCCATTCTTTCACCATTCTTTCTCAAATCTTCTATTCTACCTCCCCCCAACTTCTTTCTCTTTTTTGAGAGATCGCTCGATTTTTTGACTTTTTTCAGCCCATCTCTCGAGGGAGCATACCACCCACTAAATTAACATTTATGGGGCATATTTCTAATACTTATCTTTCTTTCTTTGAAATGACGCAATAAACCGCACTGTCTCAAAGAGGGGCAAATGTAGACACATAAATTTGTCCACTTAATTAAATGGATATTTAATATTTATTTGATTAATTCGCCATCAATAATCAGTTAATTAAATTGATATTTAATTAATTAATCTTAAACCTCTTCTTCTATTAGCTAAATAAATTATTCAATTTATTTAAATTAATTCATTAAGCCACACTCTAGCAATTAATTAAATGAATAAAGCAAATTTATTTAATTAAAACCCCTTTCCTCATTTAAATAAATAAATATTTATTCAAATCCCTAAACTCCCCCCCACTTGCACTCTCCTACAAATGCAAGTTGCACAATTTTAGTTGAAATAAATGGTATTTATTTTAATTAAAATCATATTTTCTCTCACCCACCAAACCCACTTGCATCCTAAACCCATTCTAGATTCTTCTAATCCATTCCAAATTAGCCTAATTTCCTATCCCCTGATTATTGTCACATTCCTAAGCAAAAAGAAGTCACTTCTCAAAGCCTCCAAAGTCTTTGAAAAGAATTAAAGACTTTTATTCTCGAACAAGTTAACCCCTAAAGTCTTCCAAATCATTTATGGTTCTTACATAACCATTTATGGCTCTTAGATAACCATTAATGGTTAGTTCAACTTGCCCACATGGTTAGAGGCTTTCCCTCTAACTCAACTCCCATTTAACTCATGGGTCTCTTCAAGCATTTATTTCTTTGACCATGGTTATCCCCACTAACTCTTGCACAAGAGTTTGTCCATTGGATAAAGGCATTATTCATTGAATAAAATCTTTATTCACTAACTCAAGCCTAACCAAACCATCCCAATATAACCTTCATGTCATCTCAAGCATTTAATGCTTCTTCCCTCTCCTCTCAAGCCATCTCATGTTGACATTTGTCATCCTGCGATTGGGTTGAAAGCCCTCACATGGATCACAAACCCATCAATCTTGGCCCTTGTTGAGATTACTCAATCTCAACCATCCATTTCTCCATTTTTCCTATAAATAGAGCCCATTCCTTCTTTAAAAGGATCCATAAATCTTTATGCATCACTTATAGTTATTTTAAGAGAGCATTTAGGATCATTTTCTTTGTTATTTTGCTAAAATTAACATAGACTAATTAGGTGCTTTCTCATAATAGCTTATTTACACTTGCATAGTCATTTGTTCTCATTTTCATAATAATCTTGAATCTTCATAAGACATCCATAGATAATGCAAAAAGTTGAGGGCTACACTCATGTGGAACTTGGAGAGTAGAGGAACAAGGGAGGAGCAACTATGAGCATTGTGAGGAGCATCTTGGGGAGTTTTCTTTCATTTTTTCATTTTTGTGTGCTTCTTATTGTTTGTTTTATATTTCGCTTGATATGCATGTTTAGGTTAATAAGTTCATTTGTGTTTCATTTTTGTTGTCACTAACATACTAACGATTTGAATTGTGTCTATGTGGCCTTCCTTTTTTAGTGTACATCAAAATGTATTTTGTAAATGTATAACGGTTCACAACTTTTGCCTCATATTTTGGTTTCTTGGTTTCCATTTTGACCACCACATTGCTTTAATTGTTTAAGGGTATTCAATTCCACCTGCATTTTTTGAGGGTTTAAAGGGTTCAATGGTTTCAAACCCTTTCAATGTAACTCGTTGAAGGTTTCTTTTTCACTCTTCCTATAGTTTTTTTACACCGTTCATGTTTAACGGTTTCCACATCCACAATATATCTATACCCATTGTTTAAAATGGATTGTTCATTTAGGGTTTTCTTGTTCCCTTCCTTGCATTTCAACATAAACCCCACCATGTAGACGGATTTGGAGGTTTCAAATGCAAAGTATTTTGTAAATGTATAATGGTTCACAATTTCACCCTCGTATTCATACATTATTTGTTTTCATTTAGAGCATCACATTGCATTTGTAAATGTATAATGGTTTTCAATTTCGCCTGCATTGTTTGAGGGTTTAAAGGGTTCAATGGTTTCAAACCCTTTCAATGTAACTTATTTAGATTCATTGATTGTACTTGTTTGTTTCTTTGCTAAATAGTTGCCATGTTCCTTTATGTATTGTTAAGTCAATGAACAACCAATTTCCTTTAGTGCCTTGAAAAATGGTATATATAATACTTGGTTTCATTGTTGAACTTGTTCCTTTCTTAGTTTTATAAATAGTTGTCATGTTTCTTTAATACTTGAGAAATTCCATAGTTGCCACCTTTATTTATAAATAGTTGTCATGTTCCTTTTTAAATAGTTCCCATGTTTCTTAATACTTGTGAACTTCCCTACTTAAATAGTTGCCATGTTTCTTTGTAAATAGTTGCCAGGTTTTTTATATAAATAGATGTCATGTTTCTTTCTTAGTTTTTTAAATAGTTTCCATATTTCTTTAAATAGTTGCCATCTATTGTGAAGGGTCCAATTCATATTTATTTTTTGTTGTTGTACTTGTTGACAATGTTGCAGTTGGGATGCCCCATTTCTTTGATGCACCTCATATGGACATGTCATTGTCCTCAACATCATGGAGAGCACCTTTCATGTTTGTTGCTTATGTTGCATAGTAACTTTTATTGAAGTTGACGGTGGAGTACGATCCTCCACCATGGGCGGGAGAGGTTGTTCATTGGAATCCTCTGTTGATGGGGGTATAGGGTCTGCATTGTTCTTAACAGGAGGCAGGGCTTCTACTTCTACAGGGAACATGACTCCTCTTTTATGTGAACACAACCTCGTGCATGTTGATCTCTTTGAACCATGAGGAGCCATCTTGTCTGCCTTCCACGTCTACACACAACAAGAAGAACATGTATGTTAGTTGTCTAATCATTTAAATTATACAAATTAATAACAACTATAGACTAATATGATTGATATGTTTAACTTTATGTCACAAGACAACTGGTATACTATTTGGAATTTGGTAGTGTGAGATGGAACCAACTAACCATGTCATGTTGTACACCGATGCATGATGATCAAAGATAACAGTGATGCTTGACATGAAATGGAGGTGCATTTTTAGATTCAATGACAACACGGTGCAAGATGTCAGTGATGCTTGAACAGTAGAACTATGGTTGCCTTTGATGAAACGTAATATGTTGTCTATAGTTAGTCTTGCAATTATTTATTGGTTTAGTGTATTGGACACTTGTACAATAGGGGTTTAAAACGGTTACTGTTATAAACCCATAACACCTATTCTGGTACAGATTCTTGGTTGAAACCTTTGGGGTCAAGTAGATGGGGTGGTGTAGCTGGAATGGGTTCTTTCCAAATAAATACTTGACTGTATCAATTAGGTTGAATGTATACTTTGGTAAAAAATCCACAAGGGGATTTGTTCATTCACTACTGTACGAAGCAATCGTTGCCATGACAGGTTTTCAGAGCATTGTCGAACTTGAGGACCACAGTTTTCTAAGAAAAATCTATTGATATAGTTGGTTTACCATGATTCAAGCCTGACCTTGAATTATTTTGAAAAGAAACAAGATCTTGTGGGGAAGACAAGATCATCACAGGGTATGGACAGACAAAGAATTGGTGAATATGATGAGCATGCCTCACAATCCCCTCTTGTTGTGCTCGGATGTGTAGAAATGGGATGTGAACAGGCCATTCGATGGGTGGAATATCGGAATGGGACGTGGGGAAAGATTCACAGAGATATTTCAAGATTTCATAATCTGCATCATTTGGAGGCAGGGTTGAAATAAGACCTTGACTTGTTAGTGTTTGATGAACCTTCAAATAGTTTTGCCTATCGTTTTCATATTTTTTTACAATTTGATAGTGATGATCCGTGTTTGACATTTCCACGCTCTGTTGTGTCCTTGTGTGTTGCTTGGAATGTATCATGTTGAATTGTACACAATCATCTGCATCATGATATAGATTACAAATATATCATGTGACCTCAAAACATTACTTTGCAGTACAACAATGAGTGATCATTTACAAACATGGACATGATAGCAAGCATGAGGGTGACGATGAAAGGATAAAGATGATTAAATATTTTAAGTAATTCAAACAAAAATGCACATCTATATATACATATATAAATAGAAACAAAAGGAAATATATCGTTTGAAATTGTGTATTTACATGTATATATGTATATACAAATATGTTCATCTATATATACATACATGTATATGATTTGATATGCAATTGTATTTCATCATTTCAAACATTGCAAACCACTTTAAGGGACTCAATTGAAGAGTTTCAGTGTACATCCATGTAGGTGTGTTTTGAATCACGATTTTATGCACAATTTGTATATCATTGTTACAAATGTTGGGGTTAATGGTTTGAAATTCCTTGGTTGAGGGTTGCATTGTCACTGTTTGTAGGAGTCAATTAAAGAGGTTGAAAGTTTGAATTAAAAGATTGAATCGATGTTTCATTAAATATTTCGATGTACACATGTTCATATATGTATATTCATACATGTGACTATATATCTATATATACACATAGGTAGACACAACTAGACATATATATACATACACACACACATATACATGCATATATGTGTGTGTGTATTAATTGTATACACATGGGAATCACAAAGGGACACTATTGATTGGTTAATAAATGACAAGATCGAGTGAGAGAATAAAAATCCAATAAATGATAAAATCTTACAAAGTAGTTTACAATGTGTATGACAATTAATGCCATGCTCTAGTGGGATGAGGTAGCGTTATCCTCTTACATTATGGGAAGTGTGCATTGAGTTGGGAGAGAGAGGATATATTTAGGACACCGCCATATAAGCGAAAGCAGTTAAGTTGCCATTTAATATATCTGTCGGTAAGAGTTTAAAGGAGTTAAAAAAAATCCATTCGTGGATAGTTTTGGCAGGTTTCTTCATCTGTGTATTGGACGGGTGGGTGTTGGGTAGTTGTAGATAAAATGTAAGCCACATTCACTGTTTACACAGTGAAGCAACAACTAGCTTTTTTTGGCAAGATATTTGAGAAAAGGTTGAAATCCATTTTCAAGTATAGTGATGAAAAATTTCTAAGACATTTGAAGTTGTTTCTTGGGGATTGCTTCATGCAAACACGTCACCAGTATCACACGAATGTGGATATCGTTAGCATGGTAGTTGCATAAGGGTTGGAGATTGGGAAGAGCTCAGACAAGGTAAAGTGGTTGATGAAGGCATGTGTGGGGGAGGAATGGCTTGATGGCCTCGATGGTTTGCTCCTCATGATAATTCCAGGTATTGGGTTTGATCTTCAGAAGGGGGGAAATGAAGGTGGACTTAGTACCATCTTCCCCTTTATTAGATGGAAAGTTGGGGAGGACCGGCAAGAAAGGAGGATAAAAGTGGCCCTGGGGTGGACAATGTTGGAGCTATTTCTGCGTCAGCAAGAGTCAGGCCTTGATGGCCATGGAAAAGGTGCAGAGGGAGGTGCAAGTGCAAAGGGAGGTGCAGGTGCAGAGGGAGGTGAAGGTGAAGGTGCAGAGTGAGGTGGAAGTTCGAAGGGAGATGGAGGTTTGGAAGATGATGAAGATTTGAAATATGATGAAGATTATACCCCACCCCAGTCAACTAATCGTATGCGAGAGTCGTGGGTAAAGAAGAATTGAAGGTTTTCTGGAGGAATTTTTGGTAAGCTTTGTAATTGTTATTGTTTTTGTAGACACCCAAAATTGTCATGTCTAATTAAATAAATATTTTATTTATTTAATTATCTAAGCCTAATTCTTCTATTAATTAAATAAATCTTTATTTATTTAATTAATTCATTTATCCTCTTCTAGCCTTATTTCTCATTTAAATAAATACATTTATTTATTTAAATTATCCCTTTCCTAAATTAAATAAATATTTTATTTATTTAATTGTCCTACTTCTTCTATTAATTAAATAAATCTTTATTTATTTAATTAATTCATTAACCTTTTCTACACATGACACATGTCATTCATCTCTTATTTCCTACACTACCTACCTCTTTCATTATTTTGGTATTTCTTATACCTACCCTCTAATCCTAGCCGACCTCCTTTTTACACCTCTCAATCTTAACCCTCCATTTCTTATTGTGTCTTCTATTTAAGGAGATGCTTTCTTCATTGACAAACCCTAATGACTAATTTTGGAGGACTTAGCTACACTACAATTCTACTTGCAACCACATTCTGTTCTTTATTGAGCTCTTGTGCACATAAAAAATCTGAGAGCAAGCATATCAAACAAGATCAATGGAGATAGGAAGAATGGAGATCAAAACCCTAGTGGACATGTGATGGTATAATCTTTGTGATTTTTGAGTTATTTTGCATTGTCTTAGGTTATCTTCATATGTTATGGTGGATCTTTGTTCATTGTTAGGCTAGGGTTTGGTGGTTGAATCCATTTTAGTCTTTCAATATTGTTGTTTATTGCTATCCATTTTCACCATATACATTTTGGCACGCCCGGTGGGACTCTTGTCCCTTTGCATTTAACATTTTTGTTGCAGATTTTGCATTTTTGAAGTTGCAGATCGGACGATTTCGACGACATTTTAGGTTTTTTTCCGCGTCTGCGAGAGTTCGGATCGCGTTTTTGTATTTCAAAGGCGTCTGTGATATCTTTTATCGCGTCTGTGTTTCTGTCATTTTCTATTTTTGCAGGTTTCTGAAAGTCGCGTCTGTGATCCCGAATCGCGTCTGTAATCTCGAATCGCGTCTGTGAACCATCTGATCGCGTCTGCAGAATAAAAAGGCGTCTGTGTTCTGAAATCACGTCTGCGAATCACATAACCGCGTCTGTGTCGGACAGACGCGTCTGTGTCTGGTATAACAGCGTCTGTGCATTCTGTTTTGCAAAATTTTTTCAAGTTTTTCGATTCGGCTTTTCGGATTTTGTACTTAGGGTTTCAGATCTGGTTTATTTTTGGCTAACCTTTGCAGATCTAGCTAACCTGGTTTGTGCAGCTTGCTTTGGAGGCAAATACGTTTTGTTGAAGGCCCCTTTTCACAAAGTCTTTTTGGGTTTTCTTAAAATTTACCTAACTTGTGTGCTTGCAGGAAGGGGTTATCATTTGAAACAGCCCAAACTACTAACAATTTTGTTGCAGGGCCTTAGCTAGGGTTTTGTAATTTTATTTGTGTGCCTTGTCTTCATAGCTTAGCAAACACTTCAATTGGTGCACTAAAATTGAACCATTGTCTTTTGTGTCTTGAGCAATAGGCTCTTTTTGTTTATTCTTTAGAGGGCCTGTCTTCCCGTGTGGTCATTAGGACTACTAGTGAGAAGAGAACGACCCAAGTGGTAGCAAAAGAAAAGCCATCTTCTTCCAAGCCACTATAATCAAATGTATTCATGGTGAAAACTATGAATAACGTGTGCTGATTAGTTCATACCGACACTATGTCTCCCCATAAACCCGTTTGATCAAATTTATTTGATCATTTGTAGGGCGTAACCCCTACCGGCTAGGAGCCTTCTGTATTTACAGAGCTGAAAGTGCTGCATGTATGGCCACACAAGCGGATGCCCTTACTAGCACCTCATTGTTTTAGATGCCCAAATCCTTCTAGTTGTTGAGGCAGGAGGTCGGACCTCTGGTAGCGGCCCACACACATATGGTTCTTAGTAGAGATACAAAGTTTGCCATGGGGAGTTTTCATGGGGACTGATGCTTGGCTGACCCGAGAAGTGAGTGCCGAGGGTGGAGCCAGTGAGGTCAAGCATCTAAGTATCCGCTCTGAATAGCATAGCCTCGGGGGTAAAACCCCATGTGGGATCAACAATTATTGTCCTGGCCAGCCATAAGAATTGTGCTTGACTTATGATAAACATTCAAACAATCAAGACAAAACAGCAAAACATTGTGTCTTTTGTGTCTTCAAGTGTATGCAAAAACTTTTTACATCAAACAACACACTTTTTGGAGTCTAAACAGTCTGCAAACATTGGGTTATCAACACTGTGTCCTCTTGTCACGAAAAACAGTCGAAAAATCAGATTTGGTCACAACAAAACAAATTCACAGATAGGAAAGATTGCACTAAGGTTACAGAAACGCGTCTGTGTCTGTTAAAACCGCGTCTGTGTCTGATAAACGCGTCTGTGAAGTACATAATAGCGTCTGTGTTTTTATCAGCGTCTGTGTCGAACAGAGACACGTCTGTGTCTGGAAATAGCGTCTGTGAAGTATACAGGCGCGTCTGTGTCCACAATTGCAAAAACTGTTACAGTCTTAGCAAACATCAACAGGAAATCTCAGAATCACGTTTGTGTCAAACAGAATAGCGTCTGTGTCTTAAAACCGCGTCTGTGAAGTATACAGAGGCGTCTGTGTCAGGATTTGAAAAAAGTTTAACAGTCAAGCAAACAAAGAAATCAGTTTCGGCACACTTGAGCTTCCTAGGTTGTCTCTTCAAGTTTCATCTAGCATTCAGCCTGTTCTAAGGTCTTACACAGTTCATCATTGCTTCATACCTCATTTTACATTCATACTTGTCTAAACCTGAGTCAAAAGGTCACTTGCTTGTCCTCACTATACTTTGTCAACACACTACATACTACAACACTTTGCTAAGTGGTCCCTCATCAAGGTTTCTTACCTTTGGGTCTCATTTGGTCTTACTTAGAGTCAAGGTCAGCTTACCTCATCAAGAGAAACTATCCTCTCTTTGGAAGTCACACCTACTCTACTACATACATACTTGGTCTTACACTTTGGACATTGCAAGTAAACTTCAGATTCATTTACACTCCATACAACTCTTGGTCTTACATACTCTTGTCATTTTCGTCTAGTCTCTCACATATTGCTAAACACCTAGTTCATGGTTGAAACCCGTCTTCAAAAATCTAGGAGAAAAGCTAAAGAAGCTCAAGGGTCCGTAAACATGAGTTCTTATGAGTATGACAATGATGTCTTCTACAATCCTGAGCACACTACATTACCAGACATGAATGTTTATAGACACAATCCAAATATGGAAAGCGCAAACGCTATACACAACGCTACACACAATGATATTGTGGACAATTCTTCAATACTATCAGCAGACATACAAGAATCTATAATGGACCCTCAATTCAATAGATTGGTTGAAGAGATAATGAGGAGAGATCGTCAATACTTTCTAAACATGATGGCACAAAGTGGAGCTAAAATACCACATGATTTTGACTTATCTCAACTTATGGAAAGTAGACCTTCACAACAAACTCAACCTAATAGTGGAGGACCAAATAATATGATGCCGGAGTCACCATCAGTTTTGCTTCAGAAACCAGCAATCCCACATACACAAGCTCAAATGCATGATACTTACACTCAAAGACCATCATGGAGGCCTTATGTTCAAACACATGCTCAAGATATGGGTCAACCAAGACAAATGGATAATCAAGGACTTCCTCAAAATTTTGACACAAGAAGACCTCATGCCAAAATTGGGGGCAACACAATGGAAAATGAAAGGCCCATTGAATATGGTTTATATACACAAAACAGATATGGGGTCCCTCAACAAGAAATTATGCCAAGTGCTCCATACATGTCGCAACAATATCGACCTCCATATGGACATTTCTACGATCAGTATCATCCATACATGCAACAAGCTCCTCCTCAAATGGGTGTTTCAAACATGGGATATGCTACAAGAAATCCATCTCCTCCCAAAAATAATTTGGAGCAACAAATTAGAGATCTACAAAAGAAAGTGGAAGACATGGGCACATCAAAACCCACATATACTATGAGAGATATATGCCCTTATCCCTTTGATAAGAGCATTCCAATGCCTCCGTTTCCTCCGCACTTTGCAACACCGAAATTTGACAAATATAGAGGGAGAGGAGATCCCAAGGCACACATAAGACAATTCTTCACAGCTTGCATTGAGGTAGCGGCAGAAGAAACATACTTAATGAGGTTGTTCCCACAGAGCTTAGGAGATCAAGCGATGGAATGGTTTTCTCAATTACCTCCTGGTATTAAGTCATGGGGTGACTTAGCAGAGGCATTCATTCAGCATTTCTCTTACAACATTGAAACAGATGTCTCAGTTACTACCTTGTGCAATACGAAACAAAAAGAAGGAGAATCTTTTGCGTCATTTTTACAAAGATGGAGAAACTTAGCTAGCAGATGCTCTTGTGAAATCCCGCAAAAACAAATGGTGGAAATGTTCACACAAAATGTTAACAAGGCTATTGGTTATGATCTCAGAAAAGCTTGTTTGTCTACATTTAAGGATGTCATTGAAAAGGGCTTAGCAACAGAAAAGGTCTTAATTGAACAAGGAGTTATCAAACTATTCAAAGAAAACAAAGAGGACTTTAAGGGAAAGGACAAACCAAAGTTTTGGAACAAGAACAAGAACACAGTTAATGATGGTGTTGTTGATGCCAACACAGTGAGACCAAAGTTCATCTTTTCTGGATCAAATTCTACCAACAATCAAGTGAACAATCAAACGGCTGCTAAACCACGAAGGAAGTACACTCCATTGAGAGAACCACTTGAATCAGTATTCAAGAAGCTTGTAGCAAACAAAGTGATCACGGTCCCAGATTTTCCTCCATATGAACCAAAGGTAAAACCGAATTGGTGGAATGATGATGAATATTGTGAATTTCATAAGAGCAAGGGTCACAAGACAAGTAATTGCCATCGATTGAAAAACATTGTACAAGATCTCATTGACAGAGGAGATATTGAGATTGAGGGACATTCATCTAACCAAGAGCATGAGGTGTTTAAGGAACCATTCCCGAAACATGACAAGGGAAAAGGCAAAGTCACAGATGATCAAGCCAATTACACCAGAACATCTTACAATTATGATTCCACTATTAATCACATCTCAATGGACAATCATATTTCTACCATCACTATCAAAAATAAAAATCCTGAGAATCCTCCTCAGCGACCTAAAATTATCCTAAAAGGTGTGGGATCTTCATCCGAAGCTACCTCTGAATGTCATGTTACAACCCGTCGAGGTAAGATCACATTGCCAGGTACCTCTACTAAGAATACCAATCTTTCGTCAACTAAGCCTGAGTACGATCTTGTAGAGCAATTAGGGAAAACACCCGCACTCATCTCTATTCTTGAGCTCTTACGTATATCTCCTGCACATAAAGTTGTCCTTGACAAAACCTTGAGAGATACTGCTGTCCCTACGGATCTAAACGTGGATCAGTTTCAAGCCATGGTGGGATACCTATCCGTTCCACACTCCCTCACATTCACAGAAGCCGATGACGCCTCCATAAGTCAGCCTCACAATGCACCTCTACATATTGAAGCCTTCATACATAAACACCGAATAAAACGAGTCCTGATAGATGGAGGAGCAGGTCTTAATATTTGTACATTGAGCACCATCAGACAATTGGGATATTCTGACAAAGCTGTGAATGCTACAAACCAAATCACTATTAAGGCTTATGATGATGAAGAGCGTTCGTCCAAGGGCACAGTCATCTTACCACTAAGAATAGGGCCAGTCACAAAGGACGTGATTTGTCAAGTCCTGGATCTAGACCTCACGTATAACATATTGCTAGGACGTCCGTGGATTCATGAAATGAGAGCGGTCCCATCAACATACCATCAGTGCATAAAATTTCCTCATAATGGAGTCGAGGTAACGGTCAATGGTGATCCAAATCCATTCATATATTGCAATAACTTGAGATCACATACTGAGATTATCATTCCCAGCAATCGTGAGGCTACTCCTTCTTCAGCATATATTGATCCTGAGTCATTAAAGCCCTCGACATCCAAACAAGGTGAACTTAGAGCCAAGTTTCAAGACAAAGGCATGGGAGAATACACTCTGAATCAAACAATGTTCTTACGACAAGTCATGAACTCCCCCAAGGAATATGGGAGACCACATCCTAATAAGCAAATCTCCATCATGCTCCTCAAATGGGATCCTACCGTCTTTCAAAAATGGGGCGAACTAGAGGAGGAAAGTTTATATAAAATGCTATATAAGGACGCTGAAGATGATACACATGATCAAATTATAATACCCTGTGAAAACTATGGTAAAGGTTTCAAAATTCTGCAGAGATTCGGGTATGATGGAAAAAGTCCTCTCGGACTACGCAAAGAAGGTGTCATGGAGCCTCTACAACCTGAGCTAACTACAAGAAGGGAACGCTCTAAGGGGCTTGGTTTTCTAAATCCCAAGATTCAAAACAAGAGAACAAAACAGATATGGCGAGTCAAAGTGGCTGAAGTTCAACAAGAGGATAATTATTCCACAGACTCCAATGAGTGGGAATGGGGTTCAGACAAATCCTCCAGCGACTATGAACTTAATGAGACATTTAGAGAGCCAGATGAACCTACAGAGGAGGAGGAGTTTTACAAGAAATTCAGAGTTGGTCAAGAACCGACCCATAAGGATCCCGCACAAGCTTCGTTTCAGGGCCCTAGGTTAGGATCACATAGGATGAGGACACCTGTCCCTGAGGGTGCTACTAGTGATGATAATTTGGACTCACTCACGATCGACACTGATGAGGAGAGTGCCATTGACGACCTCGATGACTACCTTGACATACCTGAATATAACCACATCTTCACTATTAGCCTTGCGGACTCTAAAAACACTAAAGACCTTCCCCTCGTTCACCCCCAACTCATTGACTGGGATCAGGATGGACCACCACAGATTGATACATTTCAAAATGACGAAGCTATTGTTGATTATCTTGGCATTCGCGATGATCTTCCTCTTGGAGACCATAAAGCAGGATACGCCATAGAGCTAAATAACATGGCATACTTTGGTGAGGGTGTCGGGCCTTCTAGTCGCAAAAATGTGAAAATAAAGACAAAACAAGGGTCTTATGGCGAAAACCACACTGTGGCGCTCTCTGACTCTAAAAAAGTAAAAAGAAAGGACGTATCTGAGGGTGAAAACCTCTCTGAGGTGCCCGAAGATGGAAGGCTTGACATTCTCCCAGCATCATACGAGGAAAAATCATCCATGTTGGTAGAGGAGACTATAAAGACAAACATTGGTACAGCAGAGGTTCCACACAACATATTTTTGGCTCAATCATTGACAGAGGCCGAGAGAGCAAAATTCATAAGCTTCTTTAAGGAACGACAAGTCAACTTCGCATGGTCTTATGCTGATATGCCTGGACTAGACCTCGAGTTAGTAATGCATCATTTAACAGTCAAACCGGGGGCAAAACCAGTAAAACAGAAATTGAGGAAAATGCATCCACAGGTGGCATTGCTAGTCAAGGCAGAGCTGGAGAAATTACTAGATGTCGGATTCATACGCCCAATTGATTATCCTGAATGGATTTCCAACTTAGTGCCTGTTAGCAAACCAGATCGCAGCATCCGAATATGTACAGACTTCAGGGATATCAACAAGGCTTGTCCGAAGGACGATTTCCCATTACCAAACATTGATTTAATTGTTGATCTCACAGCAGGCCATGAGATGTTATCTTTAATGGACGGATTCTCTGGATATAATCAGATCAGGATTGCACCTGAAGATCAACATAAAACATCATTCACTTGTCCATGGGGAACCTTCTGCTGGAATGTCATGCCCTTTGGGCTGAAAAATGCAGGTGCCACGTATCAACGAGCCATGACTACTATCTTCCATGATCTCATGCATGTAAAGGTGGAAGATTATGTCGACGACCTTTTGGTTAAATCAATAGACAGAAATACACACTTGGACATACTTTCAGTTGCTTTTGATAGGCTGGAAAAATACAAGGTAAGATTAAACCCAAAGAAATGTGTCTTTGGAGTAACCTCCGGGAAGCTCCTAGGATTCATTGTGTCTAAAAGAGGAATAGAAGCGGATCCAGCAAAAGTCAAGGCTATCTTGGACATGCCACCACCCAAGAATATCAGTCAACTTCGGTCTTTACAAGGGAGACTCCAGTCTATACGAAGATTCATAGCACAACTTGCAGATAAGTGCAATCCTTTCCAGCACCTGCTACACAAAAACATTAAGTTCAAATGGGACGAGAACTGTCAACAGGCTTTTCAGGCACTTAAAGACTATCTTTTGAACCCGCCAGTTTTGATGCCACCAATTCCGGATCAACCATTGCTACTTTACATATCAGCTACTCCAACAGCACTGGGGGCACTACTAGCACAACAAATACCTGACGGCAAGGAAAAGGCAGTCTACTATATCAGTCGCACATTGGTGGGATATGAGCTGAACTACACACCAATTGAGCGTGCATGTCTCGCTGTGGTCTTCGCTTCACAAAAATTACGACATTATATGCTCACTCACAAGACCAAGTTGATTGCCCGAATTGATCCACTAAAATATCTGCTCAACAAAGCTACACTTACTGGGCGACTGGCCAAGTGGGTAATGATTTTGAGTGAATTCGACATTGAATACGTGGACAGAAAAGCCATAAAAGGACAAGCCATTGCAGATCAACTGGCAGATGCTCCCATGATAGATGATGTTCCTCTACAGTCAGAATTTCCAGATGAGTCCATTCTAACACTATCACCTGCAAAGCCATGGCAACTATACTTTGATGGCTCATACACACAGCATGGGGCAGGAGCGGGTATACTCTTTATAACTCCCCAAGGCGATTCTATACCAAAGTCATACCGCTTATCATTTCCTTGCACCAACAATATAGCGGAATACGAGGCATTAACAACGGGGTTAAGAATTGCAGTTCAGTGGAAGATCCAAGAACTTCGGGTTTTTGGGGATTCTCAACTTGTCATCTGTCAAGCAACTGATGATTATCAAACAAAAGATGAAAAGCTAATGCCTTACAAACAACTGGTAGATAATCTGAAACTGCACTTTGCAAAGATAGAGTTTGAGCAGATACCAAGAGAACAGAATCGTGCTGCTGATGCCATGGCTACAATTGCTTCGCTCATTGACCTACCGCAAAATGAGACCTGCTATGAGTTCCTGGTTGACAACCTGCTGATTCCGTCATATGAGATCACTCCTACGGAAATGATATGTGTTGTTGGTCCTGAATCCCAGTTATATGGTTCCATATTCACATACCTTCGCGACAACATCTTACCTCCCGATTTATCGAACAACCAACGCCGCACTTTCATCCGCCAATCCTCCCGATACGTTATCCTAGCTGATATCCTATACCGACGAGGTCTAGATGGCACCCTCCTTAGATGTTTAGAGAGTGACGAAGCTCAGATTGAGTTACGAGAAGTGCACGAAGGGATATGTGGTCCGCATACTAGTGGTCCTACCTTGGCCAAGAAACTCATCAGGACTGGATACTACTGGCCTACTATGGAAAAAGATGCATATCAGTTTGTCAAGAAGTGTAAGCAGTGTCAAATTCATGGAGACCTCATACACGCACCAGCACAAGAACTACAGCCACTTGCATCTCCTTGGCCCTTTTGTCAGTGGGGACTCGATCTCATAGGCAAGATTCACCCTCCTTCTTCCAACGGACATAAATTCATTATCACAGCCACAGAGTATTTCACAAAGTGGATTGAAGCCGTGCCTCTCACGCAAGTTACTGGGAAACAAATCGCTACTTTCATCCTGAACTACATCATTTGCCGATACGGGATTCCTACTTCCATTATTACCGATAATGGGCGTCCTTTCAAGAACCAGGATGTTTGTGAACTCTGTGAGCGCTTCCATATCTCTCATCGTTTCTCCACACCATATTACCCCCAAGGTAATGGCCAAGCTGAGGCGTCTAACAAAACAATTCTCAAAATACTTAAAAAGACAGTCGACGACGCTGGCCGTAACTGGCATGTCCAACTCAATCCCGCACTTTGGGCCTATCGTACCAGTGTCCGCACACCTACAGGGGCTACACCTTACTCACTTGTCTACGGTGCTGAAGCCATCTTGCCTATTGAGGTCGAGTTACCTTCTTTACGGGTCTCCTTGAGAAACATAATCAACGATGAAGACTACAGGGTCTCTCGCTTACAAGAACTAGAACTGTTAGAAGAACGACGACACACTGCTTTTAATCATCTCAAGGCTTACCAACAACGAATGAGTCGCAGTTACAATCACAAGGTCAAGCCTCGCACATTTGAGGTAGGTGACTTAGTCCTCAGAGAGAACCCCAAGAATCAGCAAGATAGAGAAAAGAAGGGCAAATTTGAACCCAACTAGCTTGGTCCTTACATCATCACAGCAGCATATGGATCTGGGGCATATCAACTCTCAACTACAGAAGGGGAATCTTTGGAGGATCCTATCAACAACATGCACCTTCGCAAGTTCTACACATAAGCTCTTTTTGAGTATCCTAATGCAAAAACACAAAAAAAATCAAAAAAAATTCAAAAATACAAAAAAATTATAAAACAAAAAAATCGTTACTTGGTGAAAACCTGGCAAACAGGCGCCTTGTGACAACAAAAAAAAAAATTGAAAAATCAAAAAAGTAAAGAGAAATAATTTCGTCCAACGGTGAAAACCACTTCGGTGGCGCCCTGGGCAAAGTACCATGGTGAAAACTGGGTCACCAGCGCCATGCGTAGAGACTTTGCTCCTACCTCTTTCAGGATTCTCTTTCATCTTTTCACTTCGCACACACTCACGACCAATTCACTCACAATAAACTTACCCATTCCCATCATGGCTTGTTATTGATCTACCTAAGATTGGTTAGCCATTCATAATAAACCCTCCCTTTTCACTCTCTTTCCATCCATAATAAATCAGATCCTATCTGTGACTACGGCCAATTCCTACGTCTAGTAATGGGTGTGGAACTGAGAACATCACATGTTTCGAGGAGTACAGTTTCTTTCAGCTCTCTTTAGTCTATCCGCGCGTAATCCGCAATAAAGCAGCACTTGCATCACAGATCCGCAATAAAGTTCCACCTTCTCCGCAATAAAGTATCAGTTTCATGGAATCAGTCAGTTTCAGATGAGACACAGCAGCAACAATGGGCTTCAACAAAATCAAATCTTTCAACAGACTCAGACAACATATGGTTCAGTGCTATCTATCCTTTTTGTGAAAGTGAACATTGTGACCACAATCAAAATTTGACTTAAACAAGTGACAAGAGACACAAACTTGAGGACTACAGTGGATGTTGGTGTCGAGTCTTGGTTTTCTTTTGGTTTTATCTTTTTGGTGACATGTCTTTTAGCTTTTCCAGGATGTCTTTGACTAGAGATTCTATCTCCAGGATGTCTTTGACTAGAAAGGCGAGGATGGGGTATCGTCACTTATTTGCATTTGCTGTCTGTGGATTGTCTTTTAGTAATGCTATGACTTGTCCAAGGATATGAGGACACTGTGAGTCTAGTATGAACTGGGGCATTCCTTGTTTGTGACTGTCTTATCTCCATGCAAACAGGTACAATGACTTTCTGGGTCGAACATATGTCTCGATTGTCATAACCTATTCTGCCATAATAAAGCTCAATGATGATAACGCACAAGAAGCTCTTTCACGTTCATATCTTCTGTCTTCCATCCCCCTTTCTTGATTGACTTCCATTGTCCTTCTCGAGTCCGCGTAGCCCGCTATCACATGACTGAGTATAATGACACACCAAAAACATTTGCATTTCATATAGTTGCACCTGCATCACCACATATAAGCATTTCATACATATAGATATTATAATTGCATCACATCCTGCATACAACACATGTTAGCA
The DNA here is from genome assembly GCF_030272615.1 of Cryptomeria japonica. Classification (NCBI taxonomy): domain Eukaryota; kingdom Viridiplantae; phylum Streptophyta; class Pinopsida; order Cupressales; family Cupressaceae; genus Cryptomeria; species Cryptomeria japonica. Next base: position 651,230,138 of record NC_081410.1, read on the forward strand.
CATCTCACATTTTCATTATGTAAATAATCATTTGCATTATCATATTCATTTGCATCACATACATTTTCATTTGCATCATGCATCACATATACAACATAAAAGAACAAAAATATATGGCATTGCATCATATAAGCATCCATATCATAAAACATGCATCACATAAGAACATCTCATCACATAAGGTACACATGCATATAGCTGCCGCAAAAGATGAATCATCTCATATATATAATCAAATGTGTCATAATACAATGATGTCAAAAGAATCATATGGCTACAAAAGAATCACCCGCAGGTGTCTACAATACAACAATGATACATCTACTGATACAATGGGAGCCCACTATAGCTATGAGGAACTCCCTCCCTCGGAGCCGCCTCGCCTCGACGGAGTCTCCCAATCCGAGGCTGGGATGTAATCATCGCATATAGGTGCACAAAACTCTGTCCCTGTCCTCTGCCTCTGAAATGAATAGGCTGTGTGATGGGAAGGTGCTCATAGGCCCACACCTGCAAGAGCGTCACACCGCAGCCCAAACCCACTGATCCATGGTATACAAACTGATGCAGCTCATAATATAAATGTGCCAGGACACATGGCCCCCATGCATACCTAGTATGCTCTGCCATCAGCGTCTCCAAGGCCCCTCCCCAGCCCACTGCCAATCCTCGTGTGGCCCTGTCTGGACACAAGTATCCACTGATAACTCCCCCAACAACTGCCGGCAATGCTAATCCTGTGGCAGTCATGGTGTCCCAGGCTACATGGCCTGCTCGCATCTCCAACTCAGGATCCTGAAAGACCCGTCTCAAGGCCTCCCTGTCACCATCACGGTCGTAGGGGATCAACTCTCCATCAATGGGAACATGTAATATCCTGTATACATCCTCCAGTGTCACTGTCATCTCACCCATCGGCAGGTGAAACGTGCATGTCTCTGAGTGCCATCTCTCGGCCAACGCAGTCAGCAACCCCATGTTTGCCCGAAACTCGGGCACATAGAGCATATGTGTGAGGCCCATCTCCTCAACGGAAATCATGTCCTGGATAGACAACTCTGGTCGCAACCTCTGAGTCGATGGGAATCTCTCCCGTGACTCCAACATCGGCAAATACTCCTGCAGTCAAGCAAATCAATCTTGTTAGTTATCGTGGCATTCACTGTTTATCACAAAATGCTACTTGCTACCTAAATGCATATGGCTATCTACCCTAGTGACACTCACTGTTCATCACAAAGTGTTGCTATTTATCCTAGTAGTGCTCACTGTTCATCACAAAGTACTACGTGTGTGACATTCCCTGTTCATCACAAAGTGTCACTCACATTCGCACTCCCTGTTCATCACAAAGTGCTGTCTATCCTGGTGCTCCCTGTTCATCACAAAGTGCCTTGATCTATCCTAATCTTCCTAGAGGACCTGCTTGAGTGTATCCTCTCAGCAGCTTATCCAATCGACAGCGTATGTTCATCACAGAACTGCCGATTTGACCTAACGACTAAAACCATGCATTTAAACACACAAACGCACCTTTTCAACACACACGCGCTTTTAACTCATAAACGCGCTTATAGACTGCATAAACGCGCCTCTGCAACACAGACGCGCTTTCTGAACACAAACGTGCCTATGCTAGACACAAACGCGACCAGGGAACACAGACGTCCCTGCATGACATAAACGCTACTAAAAATCACAGACGCCTCTGCATTTCACAAACGCGTCCGCATTCAACACAAACGCGGTTCCAGTCACAGACGTGCCTGGACCTGACACAGACGCGCCTGTTGGACACAGACGCGCCTGGCGCTGACACAGACGCGGTTGCGCGTTTTTGCACTTTTAAACTATCCTATTTCTAGCGCATTTATTGCTCCTAAACATGCATTTATGACAAAAACTCGAAATGCGTGAAAGTACGAGGAGGTTTTCGGGTACTTACCGGCTCTCCTGCATCGGCTGGTCGCTGGAATCGGCGGACACGGTCGAATCTATGAATGAATGCCATCGCTGCTGACTGCTGCTGCTCTTTTCTCGCTCTGCACTGTGATCTCGTAAGGGTGTAGATGACAATGAGGATGTCTTTTGCCCGTGGTCTATCTTATAGCCTAGCCTAGCCCTCGTCTTCATTTCCCGAGTCAGTCTTTTTCATCCCGTGACTTTGTCACTTTATCTGATCAGTCCATTCTATCCCATCTTTCTTATCGAGAGATTGTCTGCAATCTTTCCAGACTTTTTCATCCAATCTCTCGAGGGGGCATATCATTCCCATCCTGGGGCAATTCTGTATCAGTTCATCTTATTTTCTTTGAAACAACGCGACAAGCCGCATTGTCTCAAAGAGGGGCAAAATGTAGACACCCAAAATTGTCATGTCTAATTAAATAAATATTTTATTTATTTAATTATCTAAGCCTAATTCTTCTATTAATTAAATAAATCTTTATTTATTTAATTAATTCATTTATCCTCTTCTAGCCTTATTTCTCATTTAAATAAATACATTTATTTATTTAAATTATCCCTTTCCTAAATTAAATAAATATTTTATTTATTTAATTGTCCTACTTCTTCTATTAATTAAATAAATCTTTATTTATTTAATTAATTCATTAACCTTTTCTACACATGACACATGTCATTCATCTCTTATTTCCTACACTACCTACCTCTTTCATTATTTTGGTATTTCTTATACCTACCCTTTAATCCTAGCCGACCTCCTTTTTACACCTCTCAATCTTAACCCTCCATTTCTTATTGTGTCTTCTATTTAAGGAGATGCTTTCTTCATTGACAAACCCTAATGACTAATTTTGGAGGACTTAGCTACACTACAATTCTACTTGCAACCACATTCCGTTCTTTATTGAGCTCTTGTGCACATAAAAAATCTGAGAGCAAGCATATCAAACAAGATCAATGGAGATAGGAAGAATGGAGATCAAAACCCTAGTGGACATGTGATGGTATAATCTTTGTGATTTTTGAGTTATTTTGCATTGTCTTAGGTTATCTTCATATGTTATGGTGGATCTTTGTTCATTGTTAGGCTAGGGTTTGGTGGTTGAATCCATTTTAGTCTTTCAATATTGTTGTTTATTGCTATCCATTTTCACCATATACAGTTTTAAAACTAAAAAGAATAGTTCAAACACAATCAATATATGTATGAACAAAATGTGACAGTAAAGGACTGTGAAGATGTAGGGTAACAAGATTAATTCCCGTGTGTTTTTGTTGAAGCTCCTCTGTTGGTGTGCCTATTTGCTCCTCTTTGATTCTTGTTGTGTCTTTCTCTTGTTGCAATGCTTGTTGTGTGTTTGTTTGTGACTGCAATGAGAGGAGACTTTTTTTTTATACAAACATTTTGTGGTTTCCCCCTTTTAATGTACTGATTCGAATTCAAAATTTGAATGTCCATTGAATTTGTAGAGGCAATTCATTTAAGCCTGATTTGATTGTTTTTTAATGGAATATAGTGGCCTTACAAACTTGTTGTCGTCATTATAGGAGGGAGAAGTCATGACAGCACCGGTAAGCACGTGTTGAAGATACCTGAAGGCGATGGTTCGAGCAGTACAAATGGGACAGAGGGTTGGCAACAGTGTCAAGGACATAACGTTTCATGGCACACACGTGGACCTAAACATTTGTTTAGGTGCTATATGATGGGTCGCGTTTGGGTCCACGTGTGTGCGGGTGGCAATGTGAAGTTTTTATTTATGTTCGTAATGTTGGTGTCAGAGTCTGTAAACCGGTCATATTTTCCTCCTTTATGGTTTTATAAAGACACTTAACTTTTGTTATTTCGGGCCACTTTATGGCACGTTGGCTTGTGTACATGGCTAGACTCGGCATGTTTTTGGCGGTCGTACTTGTTTGACCCTTCCAATGTGGCACACAATGTTTTATATTTAAATATAATGGATACACTTTGGATCTAAAACGTGTTATATTTGTATGTGCATGTTTATTGATTTAATTTTGTGTATATTTTCGGGTTGGGGTGCGCATGTTTTGGCAGGTTAGGTGGTCAAGTGTGGGGCCCAAACAACGCACGAACTATATTACGTTCTGGATCTCGCATGTGTATTGGCTCCTCTCCCCTAACTATTCTACATAGCTACTTCAACTTTGACTAATTACGCACAACACGCAACTTCGACTACCATGCATTTTGGACAAAAAATAGTTGATGATTCAATTTAGGGAATCTTTTTATTTTTTTATTTACTAAGGCTGGGGTCCCATGGAGGGGGGCTTCCTAAAAAATAGAGCGGGAGCAACTGAGATTTTTTAGTTAAATTTTAAAGCTGGTGATCCCATGAATTTTGTAGTGTAATCCAACTTAAAAATTTAAGCTTTGCAATTTAAGGAAGTTGGTGGTCTCATGAATATCTTTTATACTACGTGCATAATAAAAACAAATAAAATTAATTCGTTTCCCTCTAAAACTATTTTTTTATAGAAATTAAATTTAAATTTTTGACAAGTGGCAAATAATATCCCTAAGCTGGTGGGGCAATATTTTGAAAAGTTTCCAAAATATTTTTATTCATGGGACCGCCTCTTCCTTAAAATAGAACTTAAGCCCCCCTCATCATGGGACCCCTGCTAATAGTCATATGTATATATAAATATGAATATAAATTTTTGATGGCAAATATATGTATTTAAATTTATGATGGCAACTTTCGTGGGCGGCTACCCTGTACCTTGCAATTTTTTTTTCTAGCAGAATAGGAAGGGAGGGTTTACAATAACAGCTCGTCAAATTCAAGAATTATGGATTTTTGACTTTCGGTTCCAATTTAAAATCGGTTGCACTGAAAACTTTTAGAGTGAGTGCAGAAGACGAAGTAGAAGTGGCATCATGGAATTAGCAAATGCAAATTGTCTGGTTTTTGTGCTGAATGGCCAAAGGACTGAAGTGGATTTATCTCAAATCCACCCAGAAACTACTCTGCTTTCTTATCTTCGTTATCACACTCAGTACAAAGGAGCCAAACTTGGCTGTGGAGAAGGTATGCTTATCAGACACAAAATCTAATTTGAATTCTATGTTCTGTAACTCATTTATCTTTGAAATTATTTGTAATGTTTTTGAATTCAACTCGCATCATCATCTCTGTTTTTCTTATCTGTTGATTCTCTAGCGAATATGGCCTTTTAGATTTAGCAGGATCTATTTATAGACATACCCACCCAAGAAACACTGTTATTCAGTTCTTCAATATCATAGGATTTTTAAGGAATCTAGATTAAAATCTATACAGTATGCAACACACTCTGTACCTCATTCAGATGAAAAAGTGAACCTTGTAACTGTTGAAGCACGGAGCATGACGTTTAAAACTAACGTGCAACACACTTCATTTTTTAACAAGCCTGAATAAGTGAAATCTTAAATAAGACAGCTAAAACTTCACAAGTTTTGGAGAATTTGTTTTATCTATATCTACAAAGTCTTAGAGACTCGTAGACAATTAAAGAAGTTTGATGAACATTAGTAGGTTTTTTTTGGATTAAGTTGTGGATAGATTTTTTCACTAATATATATTTTAGAGTAGATCACATGATTCATCATAATTCTGTTTTCTGTATATTTCATCCGGTCTGATTCGAAACTTGAAATTTACACACAACTGAAACCAAAAAAATTACTAATGATCTTCATGGACTGTAAAAGCTACATAAATTTAAGTTTGATGAATTTATTTTAGAACCAGAAACAATCATCTAGATTCTAGATAATGTTTGCCGGATTCTACAGAACAATTTGGCTTGAAATTATCTGATTGGTTGCAGGGGGATGTGGGGCTTGTGTTGTGCATTTATCAAAATACAACACTGATACAAAAGAGACACAGGAATTTTCAATAAGTTCGTGCTTGACACTGTTGGGATCTATAGATGGTTGTTCCATCACAACTACTGAAGGGCTTGGGAATTGCAGGGATGGATATCATGCTATCCACAAAAGGGTCGCAGGTTTTCATGCATCGCAGTGTGGGTACTGCACTCCAGGATGGTGTATGTCTCTTTATGGTGCTCTTCGTCAGGCTGATGCCAAAGGAAACAATGATCATAGACATGGGTTTTCAAATATTTCGGTTTTGGAAGCTGAGAAAGCCGTTGCAGGGAATGTGTGCAGGTGTACTGGCTACAGACCCATTGCTGATGTTTGTAAAAGTTTTGCAGGGGATGTTGATTTAGAAGACTTGGGTCTCAACACCTTTTGGAAAAAGGATGAATTTCCTGACCCAAATAAGCTGCCTGAATACAATCCAACTGGAGTTTCTACAGATTCCAAATTCTGTAGACCAAGATGTGAAGATTTTAGAACATCCTCATTGAATTTTTCTTACAAAGATGAATTCAGTGGAGAAGAACGTGTTTGGATTAGACCATCCACCTTGGATGAGGTTTTGGGGGCTCTGGAAAAAGCTGCTGAGGAAAATGTTGAACCCAAGCTTGTAGTAGGTAACACAAGTGCTGGAATCTACAAAAACATAGAGCCTAAAGTTTTTGTTGATATCAGAAACATCTCAGAGCTACAGATTATTAAAAGACATGATTCTGGGATTGAAGTTGGAGCAGCTGTAACCATTGCCAAGCTTATAAAAGCATTGGAGGATACAAATGCCATTGCAGATGATATTCTGGATCATGGAAAAGAAAACCCTACTAGAAGTTTAGTGTTTGAGAGCCTTGCCAATCACCTGAAAAAGGTAGCCTCTGCATTTATTAGAAATACAGCTAGCATCGGTGGCAATATAATTATGGCCAAGAAATTGTCATTTGATTCAGATGTTGCAACCATTCTCCTTGGAGCTAATACATCAGTCAAAATTATCTCAACTGAGAGATTAGAATCTGAGTTAACCATGGAGGAATTCCTTGATAAGCCTTGTCTTGATTCAAGGGTACTATTGCTCTCGGTATTCATTCCAAACTGGAATGAAGTTAGCAATCCTGCTGGAAACAATGGCTCTGCTAAATTTGACGAAAAATTGTTGTTCAAAACATATAGGACAGCCATTCGACCGCTTGGTAATGCAGTGTCTTATGTTAATGCTGCCTTCCTCGCTCAAATTTCTCTCAGTAGACATCAAGGAAATCTGGTTGCAAAGAGTCTTCGACTTGCTTTTGGTGCATATGGGGTGAGCCATGCTATTAGGGCTACCACTGTAGAAGAGTTCTTAGTCAATAAAGTTATATCACCAGATGTTCTTCTGGAGGCAATTGAAATGCTTAAACTACAGATCATTCCTGTGGAAGGTACCCCAAAATCTGCTTACAGGCAAAGTGTGGCTGTTGGTTTTCTTTTTGACTTCATTAGTCCTCTTGTAAAAGATATAGTTCCCCCTTGCATCACTGATTCTCTGGAAGTTAACAACAACCAGAGTGACAGTACTTTCAATCATGAGAAATGCTCCTTCAAAACAAAAAGCATTATAGATGGTAAACAAACAATGGAATTTCATGATGAGTATACTCCAGTAGGCCAGCCTTCTGCAAAAGTTGCTGCAGAGCTTCAAGCATCAGGTACTTCCCTTTCCTTTTTCACTTTAAATTATCAAATATCAAATAAGAGTAGTTATTTGCTTTATAGTAGAGAGAGCTACATATTGAAAACGAATTGAAACAATCAGATCCTCCAAGTATTATTTTGTGCAGTGGCTCTTAATGCCATAAAGAATTTATGGCAATCTTCTCAGGGATTGTAGTAATTTATTTTGGACAAATAACCTTCTCACTAAAACGCGGTTTCATCATATATGGAAAGTAATTCTCAATTAGAGCCTCACAATCTAAAACTGCATCATCATTAGAAGTTATGAAAACCTCTAATAAACCTTTCACAAGGATTAAACTATGACAATTTTTAAAAAATAAAAGTTTGGATATCATTAGATTTTGTTAAGCCTACAAACATGTAGAATACAAGTTTTAATACAAGGATGACATATTCTTATGGTTGGTTTTACCCTTCATCTTAGGCAATGTTCTACAATGATTCATGTAGATGATGAACAATATACTAACTCGATCATTCACTAACTCGATCATTATTATCTACATTGATGAAATTCTTATCTTCAACAAACATTGGATTAACATCTATGCCACATCTGATAGGTATTTCACGCAAGGTGGTAACGAAACCCCTATGTTAATTTGGAAAAATATTCAATTTTCTCGAAGGAAATATAATGTCTAAGATAGACTGTGGAAGCATGGGAGTACATGTGGACTCAACCAAAGTTTTTGTCATCTAAGAGTGGCCTACAACATCTAATCTTATAGAGCTCCATAATTTATTTGGATTGGCAAACTTTTGCAAGATTCTTATATTGCTTAGTTTCTCTTACGTTACTTGGCTATTGAATAAGATCACTAAAGATCACTAAATATGAGTTAAATAAAAAATTCACTTGAGCTGTTTTATAACATAAAACATGTGATGCATTTAAATACAAACTTTGTTCTATACTAGAGCTTTAGAAAAAAATTGGAGATAGCAAATGATGTCTCTTAATATGCACTTAGAGTATTCCTAATGCACCATGGCCCCCAACTTCTTGCCATAACAAACTTTCACCATGGTAGTTTGGATCCCATGTACGACAAGGAGCTATGCCATAGTCCAACATGCAAGCAAGGAAAAACTACATAATAAGAAAATAAATTATAATCCACAAGTTACTTTATATTATGAAGAAATAGAACAAAATTAACATGAACACCATCAAAAGTGGTCATCCTATCTCTAGCACTTGTCTTTTGATTCTACATATGTCATGATTGCCTTAACATACAACTTAGCCCTATTGAATTTATAGACCAAATTCTCTTTACCTATTACCTCAAATTCTTTGAGTTATTTCATTTAAATTTCCTCCTCTAGATCACCTAGAATGTGGTCTTAGCATCCATTTGTTTTATCACTAAATCATATGTCATAGCTATGCATAACAATTGTCTAATGAAACTAAACATAGCTATAAGAGAAAATCTCTCACCAAAGTCCATTTCATCAATTTGGTAATAACCTTTAGCCACCATTTTTCTTGTCAACTAGTGAGAGCTAATCAACGAGAACTACTAGTCGAATGTTGTTATAGAATAATAACTTTGATACGAGCATTGCCAACTACATTGAACGATTATCAAGTTCTTTTATAGATTTCACGTTGTATTAGTAATTCATTTTTTGTAATTTAGTCTAAGAAATGCCAAATAATATTCTTGTTATCCTTAAACAATGAAAATCATAAAGAGACTTATTAGAAGGCATCTTTTAAAAGCAATATTTTAAGAACTTGAAAGTAACTCAAGAATAATTAATTTTCAACAAGAGAATCTCTCTCTACTTTTATCAAATTGTGCTTTCAAGGAGGTCCAACTAAAAATAATAGAGTTTGAAGTAAGAACTCAATATATTATGAATGAACAAAAAATTTAAAGGAAATAATCAGGTGCCTCAAAACAAATAAAGATCTACAAATAATAAATAATGGAAAGAAGTATTTATTAAAAACTACTCAAAATGAAAAGAGAATCCTTACTAAATAAGTTTTATTAGTATTTTATTTTGTCTCTTATGAAACAACACAAAATGCAATAGTATCTATGGATAAACTTCTCTTCAAATTCTAAGAGGAAAATCCAAAAAAAAACTAAAAAAACCCTAGATTTTACACTTATCAAAACTATACAAGATTTCTCTAAAGGGGCTTGTATAAATGAAATAATTGAAATGATTAATGCCCTATCTTTTTATCTTAAGAATGTGAACAAGTATTTTTCAATAGTTGCAACTATATGAAATGTCAAGTGAACTAAGCATAGCAAACACTTTTTTACTAGCTACAACTAGAGACTTGTAAATCACATACATGAGTGAATTGTCTTTGGCACACACAAACGATACAAGATTTCATAGATTGAATAACTTATATGCATTCAAATCTATAGATAAGTTGAATCATAGTGTTAATACAAAGCCTAATGCTATTTTTCAAAATTTAAACCAATTAATGAAATTGAAGACATTAATCATACATAGAAGACATATTTGATACTTACCGTTTATGTAACATAAGCATAACTTCAACTATCTTTAACTATCATATATGTTGTAAAAATCCTTGACAAAAAAACAAATTGATCTGCAAATTTCCAAGCCAAAATATAGAGTTTCCAACATAAAATTTAAAGAAACCTTTTTTTTTGTATTTTGAATGTTTATTTAAATTGGATACAATGCAATAAAATCACACAATTTGAACACCTAAATAAACTATAAATAATACACTTGGTATTTGCATCCATTTAATGATGTTTAGGGGTATCATAAAAGAAGAGCATGCTATTCATTGATACAACCTTAGAAATCCAAAAAGTGAGCATAGATAATTATAATTGATAACTTTAGAATTCAAAGATTAAGACTAAATCTATTCATAAATTTTTCCAAGCAAAATTCCAACCAAATCATCCATAAACAATAGCTAAAATTTCTTTGAATGCATAAATATAGATTATGTATGAATTTCCCTACCAAATTCAAAGAACTATGCCCTCTAGCTTTGAGATTTGAATGTTTTCATCATCAAATCTATTATTGTTTGATGTCACATAACCATCGCCATGAAGAACAAAAAAATATTTTATAATTTAAAATCTGAAAGTATGCATTTCTCCCCTCAAACCCCCTCTATATAGCCACCAATTCTAAGTAAGAGGAATGCCATTTTTTTTAAAAATTACATCTTAAACATAAGTCTAGGGTATTAAAATGACACCATTTATTATTAAATGTCACTAGTTATTTTTTTCTTTATGGTTTTAATCAAAATTACAATACACCTATAAGACATATTCTAGAAATATTAGACCTTTACTAAAAATCATAACTTGAGATTGACATCTTGACAATTTAATAGGTTAGAAACTCAATTCAAAAGACTCAAGCCAAATTTAAAGTCAATCAATTTTTAGTTCCATCTCCAAAAAATAAGGAAAATCTTTAAAATATAGGATTTTTTTTTTTTACTCATAGAAAAATGATATAACTAAGTGAATGGGATCCACAACTTACTATCATTAAGAAAGAGACATTATATGTGCCTAAAACACTTATTTATATATCAAAAAATTTCTAATTTAAAGAACTTAAAATAGTAATTACGTCGAAAGGTGTATTAATACTCACATAATGGATTGATAGATATGCGAGATTAAAAACCCTCTATGATTAAAATTGGCACCCATCATATTGTATGGCACTCGTCATAATTACAATTAGTTTTACTATTACTTAAATAAAAATAATTTAAATAACTTTAAATAACCTAAATTAAAATAAATGTCTGAAAAGCCAGATTAAAAAAATAAATTATTTTCTCCTCTCAACTACCACTTATTCTGAGTTTAACTATTAATCAATTCTATTTATCTCCACCATACTAATAGTTAACTTCGTCAAAATAATATTATAATAATAATATAAAGATATGATAATATAATAATAATAATTAGTCTTAATAGATTTTTTTGAAGTTTAATAGAAATATTAAAATATAGTAATATCTCAAAAATAATATGATTTTTATTTTTTTTAAATTTTATGCCTAGTAAACTTTTTAATGTGACTGGTGACGGTGGCATGGCACGCCCTCCGGCTCCACGAGAAACTATTTTGACCCGGATCTATGAACCGGCGAGGCCACAAACGGGGACCTCATCCCCACACTTCACTTGTTCAAATCTGCGAGCTCAACGACCCAGCAGGGATTTGAACCTTGGTGGTCGCTTCACCAACAAAGTGTTCTAACCGCGACACTACATGTCCAAAGACAATAATAATAATATAATATTGATTACAATATCATAATATAATAATAAATTAATATTAATTATTGTAGTCACATAAATCTGTCCACTTAATTAAATGAATATTTACTATTTATTTGATTATTTAATCATCAATAAATCAATTAATTAAATTAATATTTAATTAATTTCATCCTCAACCTCTTCTTCTATTAACTAAATAAATTATTCAATTTATTTAAATTAATTCATTAAGTCATACTCTAACAATCAATTAAATGAATAAAGCACATTTATTTAATTTAACCCCCTTTCCTCATTTAAAATAAATAAACAAATATTTATTTAAATCCCTAAACTACCCCCACTTGCATTCTCCTACAAATGCAAGTTGCACCTATTTGGTTGAAATAATGAATTTTATTTTAATTAAAATCCCATTTTCTCTCACCCACCAAACCCACTAGACTCTTCTAACCCATTATAGATTCTTCTAATCCATTCCTAATTTACCTAGTATCACCCTCCCTAATTATTGTCACATTCCTAAGCAACTTGAAGTCACTTTTCAAAGTCTCAAAGTCTTTGAAAAGCATTAAAAGCTTTTATTCTCCAACAAGTTGACCCCTAAAGTTTTCCAAACCATTAATGATTCTTACATAACCATTTATGGCTCTTACATAACCATAAATGGTTAAACTCAATTCACCCACACCCTCTAACTCAACTCCCATTTAACTCATGGGTCTCTTCAAGCATTTATTGCTTTGACCATGGTTATCCTCACTAACTCTTGCACAAGAGTTTGTCCATTGGATAAAGACATTATTCATTGGATAAAAGCTTTATTAATTCAACTCAATCCTAACCTTACCTCCTAAGGTAACCTTCATGTCATCTCAAGCATTTAATGCTTCTTCCCTCTCCTCTCAAGCCATCTCATGTTGACATTTGTCATCCTAGGATTGGGTTGAAAGCCCTCACATGGATCATAAACCCATCAATCCTGACCCTTGTTGAGATTACTCAATCTCAACCATCCATTTCTTCATTTTTCCTATAAATAGAGCCCATTCCTTCTTAATCAAGATCCAGAAATCTTGTATGCATCAAACTTATACCAAATTTGAGAGAGCATCTAGGAGCACTTTACTTTGTTATTTTAGATAAAATTAACATAGATTAATTAGGCTTTTTCATATTCAGCTTGTTGTATTTGCATAATTAATCATTTTCATAATCTTGAATCTCCATAAGACATCCATAGTAGTGCAAAAAGTTGAGGGCTACACTCATGTGGAACTTGGAGAGGAGAGGAACAAGGGAGGAGCAACTATGAGCATGTTGGGGAGCATTTGGGAGGGTTTAGTGTATTTCTTCCTTTTTTGTGTGCTTTCTATAATTTGTTTCATATCTCTCTTGATATGCATGCTTAGGATTGTAGTTTCATTCTTCTTTCATTTATGATTGATACTAACAACACTAATGTTTGAATCTTGTGTTTCTTGAGTCCTTTTTGCAGTGCATCAATTATAATATAATAATATAATAATTTTCTAAATGGAATAATAAACAAATATGATATCTTTCGGCGTACTTTACCTATATTTCTCTAAAGATAGGTATACTAGTTAAATAATATACTAAAAATCATATAATTACGCCAAAAGGTGTATTAATACTCACATAATGGATTGATAGATATGCCAGATTAAAAACCCCCTATGATTAAAATTGACACCCGTCATATTGTATGACACCTGTCATAATTACAATTAGTTTTACTATTACTTAAATAAAAATAACTTAAATAACTAAAAATAACCTAAATTAAAATAAATCCATGAAAAACCAAAAGAAATATTTTATTTATTTTCTCCTCTCAACTACCACTTACTTTGAGTTTAACTATTAATCAATTAATACTCACATAATGGATTGATAGATATGCGAGATTAAAAAACCCCTATAATTAAAACTGACACCCGTCATATTGTATGACACCTGTCATAATTACAATTAGTTTTACTATTACTTAAATAAAAATAACTTAAATAACTTTAAATAACCTAAATGGAAATAAATCCATGAAAAACCAAAAGAAATATTTTATTTATTTTCTCCTCTCAACTACCACTCACTCTAAGTTTAACTATTAATCAATTCTATTTATCTTCATTATACTAATAGTTAACTTCGTCACAATAATATTATAATAATAATATAAAGATATGATAATATAATAATAATTAGTTTTAATAGATTTTTTTGCTTTGGTGGAGAGTTTAATAGAAATATAAAAATATGGTAATATCTTAATAATAATATAATATTGATTACAATATCATAATATAATAATAAATTAATATTAATTATAATATAATAATATAATTATTTTTCAAGTGAAATAATAAATAAATATGATATCTTTCGGTGTACTTTACTTATATTTCTCTAACGATAGATATACTAGTTATTTAATTCTCAAAAATTATTATTTTAAAATAAAATCTTAAATATTTATATATAAATAAATTAAAAAGGAATATCAAATCAAACAAATAGTGAAATAACACTACTTAAAACACAACATAAAAGCATACCTCAACTCTTTATTAACAAATATAATTTTAAAATTGATTTTTTCTTATTGGTGTGATATTCTCTTTCCTTATTTTTTGTTTGTTTTGCTACTAGACAACAATATTTGATAGTGTAAATGTTTTTTTTTTTTGGTAACATTTTGCATTGTCAAATTTTTATGATAATTCTTATTGCCAATTTATCTATCTATCGATTATGAAACAAAACTTCCCACAATTATAACTGGTTTTTATGGTGATGGAAATGATGTCCTTTTCTTCTTCTTGTACAATCTTCTCTTTAGACTGAATTTTATTAATTGCTACTTAGTATATTCTTCTTATTATTAGTACTTGCCGTTAGGCTAAGGAATATTGTAATGAGTTTTTCATTTTCCTAGTTAACTAGTTATTAAACAAATTTATTTAAACCAATTACTAACAAGTATTTTTTAATTTATTTGAATCTTTTTGTTTTGTTGAAGTATACATACAAATTTTTTATGTTTATAATTTATAAAAATGATTTTTTGATGATATGATTGGCTAACACTCATTTAGCTGTTATACACAAAATTTTCGGATTGTAAATTAAGAATACTGAATTTTCCAAATGAACACTTTTATTTGTAGTTTTCTTGGGCATAATTCTCGTAAAAAAAAATTCGCTTTATATCTTTACGGCTATTTGCCATCCATTTTTATGCCATGGACATTGCTGCTTGCAATTTGTGCAAAAATAAGTACCTCCCATAATAAATGAATCCTCACATAATTGTACGAGTCTTTTAAAAAAATATCGCAAGTATTAATTGAGATTTTGTACTTTATAATATTTTAGGTGAATCAGTTCCCCATTTGAATTTCAATTTAAAACTTTTATATCAAATATATTTAAATTATTAGTGGATATCAAATATAATTAAATTATTATATCAAATATATTTAAATTATTAGTGGATATATAATTTTATATCAAATATATTTAAATTATTATTTTTTTGAATAAAGGGGTAAAAGCCTTTATTAATAATCAGAAATCAACATTACACAAGAAAGCTAGAGCCACAAGGCTCCATAAGAACCCAACCAGAAATCAAGCAGTTTCATAACTATCCATATCCTCAGCAAAGATCTTATGCAAATCCTGACAGTAATCAGGGGAAAGATGCTCCCAACCCTCAACTTCCCAAACATCACCATGTTTCGAAGCTCACTTAGCCAAACAATCCGCAACTCTATTCCATTCACGAGGAATGTGGATGAAAGACACCCTCTCCATCATAACACTAATTTGCAAAATATGGTGCACAAGCCTTGCCAGCTGCCAATTAATCCCACTCACCTTCTGCTCAATCAACATATTAACAATAATTTGCGAATCTGATTCACAGATAACCTTATGCCACCTCAGCTCATATGCATGCTCCAGGGCATAGAAAATTGCTAGTCCCTCCATAAAATTATTAGACTGTTGCCCTTTATGAACTGAAAAGAAGAAAACCACATCCCCCATACAATCCCTACCAACACCCCCAATTCGAGTAGGACCCAGATTACCCCAAGAGGAGCCATCGGTGTTAATCTTAATGGAACCATCCCGAGGGGGCAACCATCTTCCTGCCCTTTGAACCTTCTACTTAGCACGTCTACCTCTCCTGACACAAGCTGAGACATGAGACATCTCCTGCAAACCCAACCTACTCGCAATATCAGCTTCTCCTCTATCCAGAGGAAAATTCATCTCACGTTTAGCTTGCACCGTCTCCTAGATCATGCCAATGATTCTATTCCACACTTGTTGAACTAACAATCTGACTTCCCTAAAGATCCTCCTATTCCTCTCTAGCCAGATCTGCCAAAGTATGAATATGGGCCCAATGTGCTAGATAGTCTGGAGAAAAGAGGACAAAATAGGAGGCTTGCCCAAACTGCTCCAAAACTCCACCAAAGAATCCGCGCGAACACAGGGGTGATTCCACACCCCCACCAGTAATGCCAGAGTAGCAACAAGAAAGGGCATCCTCCTTCCCATTACCACAGGTGAGAGGAATCCTCCTCCCCATTACCACACAAAACACAAATGGAAGGCTCGTGGAACCCATGCTTGCGAATATTGTCCCAGGTTAGACATCTATTCGAAGTCAAAGTCTAAGCAAAACAGTTACACTTCGGCCAAGAGAAATTGTTCCAAACATATTTCTACTAGTGCACCTTCCTCCCCTCCGAGTGATCGAACAACAGCTCCTGGTACCCACTAGCAACAGTAAAAACACCCTTAGGATTCAAGGACCAAGCAAGTCTATCCCTATCCTTAAGGGAACTGTACAATGTCTACTAGCCAAAATGCCATGAAGCACAACGTAGTCTTCCTCCATATCAACAACTGGCCATTCATTAGGAACCTTCCACCGCACCATCTCCAGTTGCCCACACCTATAAATAGACTTAAAGTCGCTCACTCTAGACCATCCTGCCTCCAGGAACCTCTGGCAAAGATTCACTAAATTATGAAACTAATCAATAATGGGGGGATATCCATCCCAAGAATCAAACCAAAAAAGAACCTCTTCCCCCCTCTTACAGATCCAAAAAAAGACCTTCTTTTATCAGTGTAGCCCCTTTCTTGAGAGTACTCCAAATCATAGAGCCTTTTTCCCGCAAGCGGATATCTTGGGATTTCCTCCTTCAGGATCCTCTGCATATAATTGAAAGACAAAATCTTAGCCCAACCTTGATCTTGTTCAACACACCACCTCTAGTACAATTTAGCTGCCAAAGCCTCCCCAAATAAAGAAGACTGCCTTAATCCAAGCCCACCCAACTGCTTTAGGTTGCACACCAAGTCCCATTTGACAAGACTCCATTTATAGGAGGATAGGTTGTTTGCCCATAAGAATTTCATTGCCAAAGAATCCAATTCCTTCACAAACCACTTTGGGGCCACTTTGAGCATACACCTATAAAGCGGAAGAGCATGGACCACCGACTGGGTCAGTTGAACCTTCCCAACAAAGGATAACCATCTATGAGTCCAATGTTGAACCTTCATGCAAAATTTGTCTAGAATACCCTACCAAGAATCCCTAGGAGGATTACCAATAGAGATAGGAATACCCAGGTAAGTCAAGGGAAGAGAACCGACCTGGAATCTCAAGATATGAGCAATACTCAATTGAATAGTTCCAGGTGTGTTGAATAAGATAATGGAAGATTTGTCCTCATTGATCAACTGGCCAGAAGCAACAAGATAGACATCCAAGATTTTACGCAGATTTATAGCTTCTCTGATCCTAGCCAGTCCCATCAGGGCCATATCATCCACAAATTGCAAATGGTACTGAGGAGGTATGTCATTACCCCAAGTCCAGCCATGAATAATACCCAATCCCACATTATACTTAATCAATCTCCCCAAACCCTCAACCAAAAGAATGAATAAGTACGAGGAAAGAGGGTCCCCTTGATGAAGACCCCTAAATGCACCAAACAACTCAATATGTTCTCCATTAATTAGCACAAAGAATGAGGTAGACGAAACACAACCCATAACCCATTGGATCCATTCATCAGCAAAACCAAAGGCCCTAAGAATCTTCTGGAGAAAGGACCATCGAACTCTATCATAAGCCTTTACCATGTCCAACATGATAAACATAGCTTTTTCCTTGGAAGTAACATAGAATGAATGGTCTCAGTAGCGATGACCACTCCATCCAAGATTTGACGGCCCTCCACAAACACACTCTGCTCTTCAGAAATGACCCTCCCAAGCCAATTCTTCAACCTTTCAACTATCAGCTTAGAAATAATCTTATAAATCACATTACAAAGCGAAATAGGATGAAATTGGCCTAACCGGTCAGCCCCATCACACTTGGGAATGAGCGCAATGAAAGTCGCATTCAAAGCCCGAAGCATCTGCTTACTCCTCTGGGACTCTTGGACCACCTCCAATAAGTCCAATTTGATAACATCCTAGAATTCTTGATAGAACTCAATCGGAAACCCATCCGGTCCAGGAGCCTTTCCCTTCTTCATGTGAAAAACAATCCTCTGAAGTTCGTCCAACAAAATAGGTCCCATAAGCTGCTCATTCATCTCCCTAGTAACTAGAGAAGGAATACAAGCAAGAACTTGGTTTTCCTCTTCCAATTTCCCCTGAGAATCCTCACTAAAAAGGGATTGGAAATACTACATAGAATCCCTAGAAATCTCCTGCAAGGATAAACACTGCTCACCTCTATCATTAACTAGAGCAGGGATGGAATTGTCATGTCTTCTTGCTTTCACTGAATTGAAAAAGAACACAGTATTCTTATCCCCCGCTTGAAGCCAATCAATACGAGCTCTCTATTTCTACTAGATTTCCTCCCTAAACTCCCACTCCTCTAAATCCTTGACTACCTTGACTTCCTCCCTAAGCAAGGCTTCTAACAATCCATGCTCTCTTATCTCTCTAGTAATGTCATTCAACTCTAATTGAGTAGTTGTCTTAGCATGAAAAATATTACCAAAACACTGACGATTCCATCGTCCAAGCTGAAACTTAACAAATTGCAGCTGCTTGGCAAAAGTGTACATGACAGTGCCAAATGCTAGCCTCCCTTTCTTCCACCACTCCACAACATGAACCTGCAAGGAAGAATCTCGCAACCACATAAGCTGGAATTTGAATGAAGGAATGTGAGTGACCCGAGCAGAAGAGGACACCAATTTGATGGGCTAGTGGTCCGAGCCTTTCCAATCTAAAATCTCAAAGCAGGTGGACCATCACCCACCAACCCAAAAACTAGAAACCAAAAAGCGATCCAGCCTATCTGCAATCCAATACTCCCCTAGTCTCTTGTTGTTCCAAGTGAATAGACCATTACCGGGTTTGATGTCAACAAGATTCAAGGTTGATATACTATCTCGAAGAAGGAAGGAAGAAGGCTTCAACCGCATAACACCACACTTCTTCTCACTCAACTCTAAGATGGCATTGAAATCACTTGCCATAATCCACACATAAAAGTAATATGAGACCACAAATTTTGCTTACCCTGAAGATCAGTGGGGGCATAAATGATAGTAAGCAAGATATATTCCCCAGTCACAAGACTAGAGACAACCCCAGATAAAGATGATCTGGAAGAAACCCACCATATAGGATGAATCCTCAAGGGGTTCCAAAGACAAGCCACACCTCCAGAGGAGCCAAATGCCCCAATACATTGACATTCTCCTCTCCCCCATAGCTTAGGCACCAAACCCAACATACTTTCCACTGATAATTTAGTTTCTTGCAAGAAAAGGATATCAAGAGAATGACTCCTTATCAATTTCTAAACACCTTTTTGTCTAGGGCCATTGTTCAAGCCCCTCACATTCCATGAAAGCACAATCATTTGGGAGGATTAAAAAAATGAGAATCCAAAGTCTTTACTGACCTTGACTCAACCAAGTTCTCCCCCATCAATTTGATTTTATCCAAGTCCTTCTTTCTACCAACCTTTGAAATCTTCTTCGTTGCTCCTTTCTTAAAGTCTTTCTGAAGAAGACCCAGATGTAAAGAGATCTTATTACTTTTAACCTTAGCAGAGTCCAATTTTGTGTTGCAGGAGAAACATCCCCACCATCCATCTTCACTTCAACACTAGAGATGGGTCCCTTTTGAGCCAAAACCTACTGATCCATCTCCATCCGTTGACTTCCAACCTCCTGTAGACCCTGGGTAGGATCCAAGTTCACACTATCAGGCATCAACCCTACTGCACTATGATCCAAAGGAATCATCCCTAGATTCACCTCCTACTGGCTAAGGTCGTCCAAGGCTTCAAATCTGCTAAAGGTATCCTCCTCCTGACTCTCCTACAAAGACCTCTTTTGACGTCGGTTCCTATTCTTTGTCTTAACTGGGACAAAACCATCAGCACCCACAACCACACGAGACATGGAAACTTTTCCTTTATCAACCCCATCAAGGTTACGAGACGACTGTTGAGGCTAATGCTCAACCGATTTAGACCTAGGGCACTTGCGTTGCAAATGACCATACTCATGACATAGATGACATCGGAAAGGTAAAGTCTCATAATCAAGTTGTTGGACCCAAGAGTAAGAGCCCACACACATATCTATAGCATCTGGCAAAGGCTTACTAAGATCAATTTCAACACAAATGCAAGCAAAAGTCATTACCTTTCTCCCCAAGGTTTGCGTTGAAGATCCAACAGGCCACCCAAGCAGTGAAGCTAGCATTCACAACACATCCTCCAAACAACATTCTACCGGAAAACAAGGTAATTGAACCCACACTGGGACTCAATTTGGGAGCTCCTTCGAAGGGTTAAATCCCACATGCCAAGGTTTGATGAACAACCCCACCTGGTTATAAAAATAAGGGTCTCCCTCAAAGACTCGATTGCGATCATCCATGCAATTGAATGTAACCATGAAATAATTGTTTGCCAACAACATAATATCCATTTCCCCTTTCGGTGCCCAAGTCCTCTGAGCCCAATTCTCCAAAAACTGTAGAGAAACCCTCATCCCCAAAAATTTGCAGTAAAGCGAGTGCTTTGAAAAATATTCAACATCATCAGCAATCATCTCAGGCGGAATCACCAATTTCGGCCTCTCTTTGCATCTCGCAAGCATCTCTCAAGACAACCATTAATCTTTGAAATCCAAGAACCATTGGACAAACTTGCACCAACGATACCCGTATCTGACTCAAAAAGATTATTAACAAAGGTCTTATTACCTTTGGATGGGGATTTCGAGCCCAACGCTGCTCAAAAATCCATACTAGGTGAAACCCTCGAGGCATCATCACCAACAAAAGACATCACACCCAATTGCAAAACCACACCCTTAACAAAAGAGGGCAAGGAGATCTCCCACCACGGCAAGCACCGACCATCCCCCACTGCAACAAACACCAAACACTCTCCCTTCCCAAACGCATCCACATAAATGAAAGGGTTAAAAGACCCTCACCCCACAGGCTCCCCCAACACTGCCGCAAAGCCAACCCCAACCGCACCCAGCACCAACACACCTCCCACGAGCCACTCCGTAGCCACCAGCACCAAACACGACGACCCAAGGAACCACCCCACCCTGCAATCGACCACACTACCCTCCCCACTGCACACAGACAGAGAAACCACGCTCACGAGCTAGGGCTCAGATGCCCTAGCTCGAAACCAACACCCACTCACAAACGCGAAGCCATCTAATATACCAATCATTTAATCCATAAGTCATATATATATATGTGTGTGTGTGTGTGTGTTAGATAAATATTTTTTATTATATAATAATATTATATTTAATTTAATATTACATGAATATTTGTAAATTAATTTAATATTTTTTAAATTTTAGAAATATTTTTTATTTTTATTAAAATTAAATTTGTAAAATCACATTGACTTCAATCTTACATTTCACTTTGCTTTATTAATAGACTGATAATTAATTAATTCAAACAAACTTTGCTTTTTAATACTAAAACATAATAATAATTTAAAAAAATCAAAATTAATAATAAAAATAAATAATGAAAAATACTCTCCACTCATTAAAACATAATAATAGTTTAAAAAAATCAAAATTAATAATAATAATAAAAAATAATGGAAAGTACTCTCCGCTATGCCTACACCATTAAACTCCATGCGTTTTTTTTTTTAAACTCTATGAAATTTAAATTCTTGATGGAAAAATTCCATTAGTACACTCATACATATCTAAAAGAATTTAAGAAGTTTTGAGTGTACTCCGTCAAAATGTTAAGGCATGTGAGAAAGACCACGTTAATTTTTTTAATATTTGTTGAGGTATGTGAAAAAGACCACGTTAATTTTTTTAATATTTATTATTATATTTTATATAGTAGAAAATACCTAAATTAAAAAATAGTTTTATAAATATATTAATATATATTTTATATATAGTATATAATTAAATTAAATATAGATAAAAAATAAATAATTTGATATAATAAATATTATGATAAATATTATTAATATATTTAAGTTTATATATATAAAAAATTAAAAATAAAAATATTATATTAGAATTAAATATTATTTTGATATTAAAAGCAAAGAGTTAAATATGTTAATTATATATAATCAGTAAATAATAAAATTATATATAATAATATATTAGTAAGATTAGTTATATTAAATTATTAAAAAATATGAAAAATTTGAGATTAAGGTTTGACTGAATAATTTAATGTTTAATTCTAATATAATTTTTTTTTATAACATAAATGAAATAAAATATTTTTTGTATTAAGTATCATAGAATCACAAAGTTCATTTTTTGCTCATTCGAGCATCCATTACAAACTTATTACATACTAGCTCCTTCCGAGCACCAAACTAGAAACAACAATTGGAAGACCAAGGGTCACAACTTAGAATTCCACACAAAGGTGTCCCTCATGAGAGTTGAACTTGGGTCTCCACATTGAGAACTCAATGCTTTAACCAACTAAGCTCAACCCCTTGGACAAAATGAAATAAAATATTATATATCATTATCATATAATATTGAATCTATATATTATAACAAGAGATGCAAAGCGTCAAGTTCTTGCCAATAGGGTGGAGGGGGAGAAAGAATATAGAGGTAGCTACAAGGATAGAGTGGAAGAGGAAGAAGAAGATGAATAGATTGAGAGATAGATAGGAGATGCAAAGGGAGTGAGAGAGGGAGAGAGATGGCTAAATAAGAGGTAGAAGAGGGGGAGAGGGAGACAGAGACAAAGAGAGAAACAAATAGAGAGAAGTAGAGATAGCAAAATGTAGATGGAGAAGGAGAAAGAAATAGGGGATATTTCTAGAGAGGGATACGGCGGGCGAGAGAGATGAGAAGAGATTGGGAGAGATAAAAGAGGGGGATCTCTCTCTCTCTCTCTCTCTCTCTCTCTCTCTATATATATATATATATATATGCTTATAAATTAGAGTCTTGATTCTAATTCTAATTATTTGTAGATGATGTTTGATTTCAATGTTCATGGAGATAGAGAGAGGGAGAAGAGAAAATAGAGAGAGAAAGAGAGATAGAATTATTAAATTAATCTTAATAGTTTTTAATTATTTTACAATTTCATTAAATGATAAACAATTTTTAAAAAATTAAAATTAAAATCAAATAAAACAAATGAAGAATCAAAATATATCAAAATCCAAATATTTATAAAAATAATATAATAATAAATAATTATTTTATTAAATTAATTAATAAGTAACTCAAATTGCTAGATAGAGTGGAATTGCATATTCTATAGGTTGGGATAGGAAGATAATATGCTTCCACTTTTTTTTGTTAGATAGACTGGAATTTCTTAATCTATAGGTTTGGATATATATAGGTATAATCAAATATAGTATGGTAGTGGTTGAATGCAAAGGCTTGGTTGATGTGTGTAAGGTTGATATATGCCTATATTTAGAAGATGTAAGACTTTTTTGATAATATAAAAGGAAGCTTGCCCAATAGAACTATTAAATTAGAAAAAAAAAAAATATCAAATTAAATTTAGATTAACAATTAAAATAGAAAAAATAAATACAAACAAAAATATAAATATTAATAAAAATAACTAAATATATTAATAAATAATAAAATTATTAAATTTATAAATAATTAAATAAAATAAATCATTTTTTAAATTAACAAAAAATTCAAATTACACATTTAAACAATATTTTCATAAATATTGTTAAATCTTTTCAAATATTGTATGATAGTGATTTGGAAGATATTAGTCATTAATTAAAATCATAAGAATGAAAACAATGATTGCTATATGGAAAATGAAAATGATAATTCAAACTTGTTCACTATAATTTCATAATTAATACCAACAATTCGTAAAAGTGAATTCATAAAGGATAAGCAATTATGAGCATTGCGGTTAAATGATTGTACTCTATCCATGTGCATGCCTTCCTTGTTGGTTGTGTCTATTCTGGCTCCAAAACGGACACATTAATAGACACGTCCTTCCCTGTGTGGGGTTTGTGAATATTAATGACACATTTTTTATATGACTTCCTTCACACGATATTAATTTGGATTGATGCATGTTTCTATATAGACTATGGGCCATCAATTATTACTTTTAATACTACTGACCTTATTAGTACTATTAAAAAAATTAATTTGAACCAATCATAAACAAATTTTAACTTTTAATTTTTTCAATCTTTTTATTTACCAAAGTCTAATTGTACAATTTTTAACATTATAAATTGCGAAAATTATTTTTCTGTACACTTATTGGCTAAATACAATTTAGCTGTTATAAGCAGATTTTTAGGAAATCCAAAATAATTAGTTTTAGTGGTATAGCCATAATATATGTAAATTTAGGAAAATCATAAAGAAAAAAATACTTATATCAAAGACATATCGTTGATTCACAACAACACTAAAACCAACTACAACAATATTTCTCATTAGAGTAAAAATATAAAAATTTAGATATGTATGTTTATTAAACAATATTTTTTATTGATGTTAATATTATTTGATATTCATTATATATCTTATACATATTTAATTTATATTTTTATTTTAATAAACATACATATTTAAATTTTTTATATTTTTTAATATATTTAATAATTTAAATTATATTAACAATAAAATAAAATTTAAATTATATTAAATATTTATATTAAAAATCAACTTTAAAATTTACTTAAAATATTTTCTATTAAAAAAAATTCATCAAATATTGTTCTTTATTATTTCCTTAAAAGTGCCATGCGCCAAAATCTTTCATATTTTTTCTATGAGCTCAATTAGTATAAGCATTTCTGGCCATAAAAATCCACTGAAAAAAATGAGAGTGCATTTTTGTTAAATGTGACGAAGGAGGGAAAAAAAGAGTTAATATAAATAATAGCATTTAATAGAAAATTGTAGAATGTAGAAATTGTATTTATTAATGATAATTATTTGTAATATAAATAAATTGATTTTAATAAAAAAATCTAAATATGAATAAATGTAAATTAATTTAAAAATCTTAATTGTACAAAATATTATTACAATAAAAAAGAGGATTAAAAGTGATTTATTTATTTTAGAATTAGGTAGAGTGAAATCATTCCACCTCAAATGAAGAATAATTAACATTAATAAAAAAGATGATTAAAAGTAATTTATTTATTTTGTTGGATGAACTTATTAGTTAATGTGATTTTTTTTGTTCAAAAGATCTTAGCTAGTTGCACCGTTTGAATAATAACATAGAATTTTTTTTTTTTAATTTTATTTAGTTTTATATATATATAACATTTTATGTTATTTTTAATTTTTACGTTTTCATCTAATCCAATCTAATAAAATTTAAGCAAATTAATAAAATATAATTAGGTTCATGAGAGTCATAATAAAAGAATAAATTTACTATTTAGATTTCAATGTTATTATAATAAATTTAAAATATTTTATCTTAATTATTATAATTTTAAAAATATAATCATTATTAAAATTAAATCATAATTATTATTAAAACTATACTAAAAACAAGGCAAGTACTAGCCACTATGTCACACTTGTTTAATAAATGAAATGGTAAAAATATGTATTTTATTTTTGAGAAAATTGAATTTTCTACCTACTGTTTTTGACATTAGCCAATGAAATAAAGAAAAAAGATATTTTTATAATTATGTAAAATATAAAATAAATATAAATTATAGGATTTTTGTCTAAATTTTTTAATACTTTGCACCTAGGTAAATGCATAAGTATCCTACCTAGAGCAAGAACTAATAATATAATCTAAAGTATTGTATAAAGATTAATATATTAATTATAAATAATTTATTAATAATAACATTACCTAAAATATATAATAATAAATCTATTATTAATAATTATATTAAATATTTTAATTAAATAATTATTAATTGAGAGTAATATTATTATTATTACTTTTAAGATTATAACTTAATTTATAATTATTAATTATATTATAACTTTAATTTTAATTCTTATTAATTACAATATTATAAAATCACTATAATAAGATTAAAATTAGGTTTATAATAACAATTAGTGTTAAAACAAGGGTTGAAGTTAAGGTTAAAATTCTGATTACAAATTATGTTACAAGTTAGAATTAAGGTTATTGTTAAGGTTTGAATTAGTTATAGATATTGTTGTAATTTTATAATTATATTACAATTGTGGACACACTTCATTATATTATTACAAAAATATTTTATCTCAAATTATTATCCAACCTAACTTTAAACAAAGAAACTTATTATTGCAATATTGAAAAGACAAATACTTGCCACTATATGACACTTGTTTTTTATATTAAAAGCAACCAAAACAAGGGGGATGACCCAGGACTAGAACAAAGAAACAGTGGCAAGCCAATTGTCAACAAGACATCAACAAAATTACAGCTTTCTAACTTTCCTCTATAAAAAACTATGATCATTCTACGTAAGTTCAACAGATATATAAAAGTCTTAATAAACATTTTAAACATTTGCCACGTAGGGCAACAGGTGGATAAGTTCAAATATAAGTAGAAATTAAAACTATCAGCCCGTAGGCAACTAGGACCAAACAAAAAACTAGACTTCGAGACATAGAAACATACTATTTCTTTTTTCCATGGCTCCTCTTGGGGAGGAGCTTCCTAGCCCATTCCTTGGTGAGGAATTTGAAAAGGGCCCTGTAGTCATTGTCTTCCTTGTTTTTGCCTTTGGTAGAACTTTCCTGCAGAAGACATAGAGTGGTCATCGAGCAACACATCACGTTCAAAGCAAACCTGGAGACGTTCTGCAACTTGTTTTCCATTGCCTCCATCCTGTTGGTGATTTCCTGCACATTATCAAATAAAGCCTCCACTTTCTTACCCAACTCCGCCAGGTTGTTGTCTTCTTCCTCCTTTTATGCTGCTCACTTCCTCCACCACCATCATCTTCTCGAACTTGAGAGTCGAGGAGGGAGAATTTGTTTGGGATTTGGGGCTGGTCTTCGAGCTCATAGAATTTTTAGGGCTTTCAGAGGCATGGGTGGAGCTAACAGAGTGGGGGGTCGATGTAGACTGGAACAGGGCCACATTCTCATAAGGGATTGAATTCCCAATTTCATGGGAAGAGGAGGGGTCTCTTAGTGATTTTTCATGGGGTTTGGAGGCCAGTCTCACTGAATTGTGGGGGGTGTTGGCCTCATCAGTAATTTCCATATTGGAATCAATCTCCTGGATTCTAACTTTCTTAGGGGTTCTAACATCCTTAGGAGGGCACTTTTTATTTTTCTTGCTGCAAGAGCCAATTTTAAGTAGCTAAGGAGGGCTTGCATCAGGTTTAATGGTAGCAATAGCAGGGGGCGGTTATCAACCACATTCTGGATGGAGATAGTTTGGGGCGGGCAAAGGGTTAGGTGGAAGTTGTAGAGACGAAGGATGAGGCCTTGGTACAGAATGGGGAAGTCTTTTCCTTTTTTCTTGGCCTCGGCAATATCCTTAACATTTGAATCCAACAAATGAAGCAGGTTAAATAGAATGGAGATGTAATCCTTGTTTATAAGGTGGTTAAGGAACGAGAGGTGGTAATAGTAAAAGATTCTATACCTTCCCTCCAGAGTGAAGTATTTCATAACAATATAGCAGACCTCGTCCCACGGAGGCGAAAGCTCCTCCCGGTTGAAACCGCCTACCCTCTTCACTAGGTTTTCGCCTTCACGAAAGAACTAGTTCAGACTGGTGGTATCCAAAATGCGACTATGTTTCTTTCGTTTCCTCCCCTCCATAGACAGACCCGTCGCTTGAGCAATAACTTCTTCATTTATTTCGAAGGAGATACCCCCCATGGTAACCCTTCTATCCTCCCAGGAAGCCACAAATTGCTTAGACAATCTATCATCGTTCCCTTTCATGCTTTCCATAAATTTGTCGATCCCTCTTTCTGAACAGACAAACCACACCGTCGTCTTAGCTTTAAAATCATCAATTTTGTCGAGTTCCAGTCTTAGCCTATCACCCCCCATAGTCGTTTCCTCCAGCTTAGTAGAGCGGAGGAGAAATATGGTAGCAGAAACACAAAGCCGGACCAGAGCAAGAGAAAAGTTGTGATAAAAACTTAGCCTATCCTGAGATAAAATCACGCAATAAATGGTGTGATTATTGCAACTTATGCCTAAGTAGATATCACATTCATGAAATCTACTATACTCGTGCGGACCCTCAATCCAACCAATGTGATTTGACCTATCTCAGTTGTCGCCTTTACCGTCGCCAATAAACTCAGTTCAGATGATAATCAAGAAATTACCATTCCCGATATCAGTACTATCATCATTATTAAACCCCTTTTGGGAGTGATGACAAGGCCATTTGTGGCTACGTGGCAAACCAAGCCCATGATGGGCGGGTTTCCCTTCTAAATTTGAAATTTGAAAATTGGGTCTCTTCATCTGGTAATAGTTATAAGGGTTCATCATTGGACTTGGTTTTTTTTAGTCTCCAAGATCACCTCGGTGGTTACTGGAAGCAAATTGGGGTTCCTCCAACATCATAAGTTGTTCTGCATCCTTCCCACCACTGCCATGGAGTCCATAGTCGCATTCCCTTCTCTAAAGATATGACGGATGGTGAAGCCATTAAGGTTAGCCAGAAGCATCCTGACATCCCTCAAAATGGGATCCACTTTCCACCCAGCAGTAGATCTACAACTCGTCGTTTCCACAATGATCTGCGAGTCACCCTCTGTAGGGTCATAAAATTGTGACACTTGCAATTTCAACTGCATTTGGGTCTTCATGATGGTGGCGTAACGTTGAACCTGAATGGAGACCCCCAAACCTGTTTACGACATCAAAAACTGCATCTTTCTACACCTTGGCCTGATCCTCCTTGCACCCTGCTGTCCCGGGAGGCGGGACCATGGCGCCCAACACCCTGGTCCCTGGCCCTATTTTGGGCCCAGTCTCTTGTTGGGCATCGGGTCTTCAAGTTTGCAATTTGGAAAATAATGTTCCTAGGTCGGCCTAAGGTCGGAAAAATCAGTCTCCTAACCCTAATTGACAAGTATATAAACTACATTTCCCCTCCCATTTGGATAGGGGGTGAGAAACATATGTGTGCAAGAGGCGGAAGCGATAGACAAACATTCAAGCATTCAAGCATTCCTTCAAGCAATTGAGCATTCTAGGTCTCCATTCAAGGCTAGGTGTTGCATTCAAGACAAGGATTCAACCATTGAAGAGGAGATCACCTACAACATACAACATACAACTTCATTACACCTTCGCATGTAAGAATACAAACATTCTTACAACAAGGTATCAATACTTGATTACATTACAAACACTTACATTTACAGCATTCTCATTTCTTGGTTAATTCCAAAACCGGGGTTTGACCTGAAGGCAAACCCCTAATCCCTAACCCCCCCAATCGTCCTCTCTTTTTTGTGTGCAGGTTGCAGGTACACAGCTGTAATTGAAAATCTGGAATCCTTGTGCAGAGACGAACAGATCCCCCTTCGTTTCGTGGATTTTTCGGAGGACCGTGTGCACTCTGGGCGCCATCGTCCCGTCAACTTTCGCTCAAACTTGCAGGACAACATCGTCTCGACATTTTACTGCTAATTTCAGGTCCGCAGCTTCATCCCGTGTCCCTATCTCCATCTACAAGCGAATCTTTCTTACTTTTACATACACTCCTAGTTCAATCCTTCTATCTACATTCTTTACAAAAGAGGGTATCCTTGCTGTCTCAACCCTTGAAACTCATTTAGAATTCAATCTTGCATTGTGTGGGATTGGATCTTGAGAGTTTCAACCCCTCTTTTGAATGTAAAGTCTCTCCTAAGTGAAAACCGTCAATCCTAGTGACCTCCTTTCTCTCTCCTTGGAGTGGGGGAATACCTAGGGTTCGATTTTCCGCTTTACACCTTCAATTTCCAGTTGTTTAATGCCAATGAAAGTGGCAAATCTCAGACCCCATAGGAGAGCCATTCCCTCCGCCTGGGTGACAATATGGTTCTTTAGGTTGCCCGTGTAAGCTACCACAGTATTCCCGAAGTGGTCACGGATGATTCCACCTCCAGCTTGGTAGGCATTTTGGGCAGACCCATCAAAGTTTAGTTTGTACCAATGGGATTTTGGGGCTAACCATTTGGTCTTTTTCCTTTTGATTTTTGCACTATTGTTGAAGACTTCGAACTTCGGGGGGAGCTTCCAAAGTTCAACAATTTTTTAATCCATCGAGTTAGGAGGATTGTGGGGGGTTTTCCATGGTCACAGATATATTATCTAAAATCATTTTGAGGCAATTGTGGAAAACACTATCCGGGGGGGCTTCAATATCTTTGAAAATTATGTTTTTTCTTTCTTTCCATACCCCCCAACAGATGTGCGGTGGGATCTGCCTCCATAATTGGAGGATCAGGGGGTGGTGGAAGGGGGGAGTCCATCCAGTAACAAACTGACTAATGCTATTCTGAAAGACCCATTGCAGACCACATTTTTCAAGGGTTCTAGTCCACAGGTGTCTAGCAAAGGGGGCAGTGGAATAGGTGGTCAATTGTTTCCTCTTTAGCTTTACAAAGAATGCATCTATTGGAAAGTTGGAAGCCCCTCCTTTTTAGATTATCTTGAGTTAATATTTTTCCATGCATTAGGGACCACCAAAAGAAGTTGACTTTTGGGATCAGTTGAGAGTTCCATATCTTCCTCCAACACTCGACATCGCCAGTGGGTCTCAGGAGTTGTCTGTAAGCAGACTTTACTGAGAAAGCCCCCGACTGAGTCCCTTTCCAAATGAACCTGTCTTCCTGAGGAGTAAGGGGAATTCTACATTCCAGCATAATATCCTGCAGCTCCCGAGCAATGGGTAACAGGTTGGGCCGATTAGAGAAGAACTGGACAATGTTCTTCCATCTTCCTCTTTCCGGTTCCATATAATCAGCAATGTAATCCCCCAGGTGCTCCTTTAGGTGATACATAATTTGGTGGAAATGAGTGTCTGCCAGAGGTTTGTCTCCCACCCAAGAGTCTTCCCAAAACCTAATCTTTCTACCATTTCCAATCTACCATTTCAGTCCTTCTCTGATAACCGGTCTATTTTTCAAGATGTTATTCCATAGTTTAGATCCCCGAGGAAGGTCTCCCGTACTCAAGTTACAACAGAATTGCTCCCTTTCTAGATACTTAGCCCTAATAATGTTACACCAATCTGCCTCACCTTTAGCCAGGGTCCATCCCACTTTTGCAATTAAAGCCTTATTCAAGGCATTTATCTTTATGATACCAAGTCCTCCCATGGATTTGGGTAAGCAAACAGTGTCCCAATTTTCCAGAGCAAGGCGTCTTTTTTCCTCCATACTCGTCCACAAGAAGGTTCTTTAGATTTTCTCAAGTTTTTCCCCCATAGCACCAGATAGTTTGAACAAGGAAAGGAAGTACACCGGGATGCCCTGGAGGGAAGCAGCAAGGAGTTAAAGCTTGCTCGCACTGCTAAGGAATTTCCCTTTCCAACTAGCAAGTTTCTTTTGTATCCGCTCAAGGATAGTATTCCAGAAAGCGCAAGTGACCTCTTTAACAGTGAGGGGGAGAACCAGGTAAGTCCCTGGAAGAGCAGTAGTCCTACACCCCAATATAGAGAGGATTTTAAGTTGAAGGTCATTAGGGGTGTTGAAGAAGAAGAGATTACTCTTATCATAATTGATACATTGCCCAGATGCCTTGGCATAATCCGCTAGTAAATTCTTCCATAGTTTGGCCTCCATCACAGATGACATACCAAACAGAAAGGTGTCATCAAAAAATTGTTGGATAACTGAGGGGGGGATCGTAGAAGCAGCTTTGAATCCCTGCAGTCTGCCATTGATCATCATATCAACCACATTTATACTCAAAACTTCAGCAATCCTGATGAAAAGATAAGGTGACAAAGGGTCTCCTTGTCAAATACCTTTTTTAGCCTTAAAACAGCCTCTAGGGGTCCCATTAATCAAGACCAAGAACTGGACTGTAGTAACACATTCCCGAATCATATCAACAACCTTCTGACTGAAGCCCAGTTTTGAGAGAGTTTTAAATAAAAAACACCAGTTTACTTTATCATAAGCTTTTGAAATGTTGAGCTTGAAAGTCATACCTGGGATTCTGCTCCTGTCCATGGAGTAGATTATTTCATGAGTGACAATGGCAACATCCATAATTTGGCGACCGGGGACAAAACCTTTATGGGAAGGAATGATAAACTTTGCCAGAAGGGGCTTGATTCTATTCACAAGGACCTTGGATATTATTTTGTAGATAGAATTGTAGAGGCTTATGGGTCGGAAGTCCTTCATGCAATTGGGTTCGATGACTTGGGGACAAGAACAATGTAAGTGTTATTCATTTTTTTCAATAATTTACCAGTCTTGAAGAAATCTTTCACTGCTTTCATAATTAACGATGTCCCAATAATCTTGGAAAAATGTCGGGGGGAAGCCATCCGGGCCTGGGGTCTTGAAAGCACCCATCGCAAAGACTGCCAAACAAACCTCCTCCGAGGAGATAGGAGCAAGTAGTTGACAATTATCCTCCTCCCCAATGGTATTAGGGAGCTTACTCAAAAGACTGTCCTGGAGAGACACATTGTTCCTTCCAGACTCTGTGTACATTCTTATGAAGAAGTCAGTGGCATTTTGGCCAATTAAGGAATCTCTAGTGATCTCTTGATCTTAGTCATCCCTTAGACTTTTAATAAAGTTTCTCCTTTTATGGATGCTCGTCGAGCAGTGGAAGAAGGCCGAGTTTTTGTCCCCCTCTTTCAGCCACTAAATTTTGGATCAAGTTGTTTCTAGTAGATTTCCTCCTTAGAGAGGATTTCCTTCCAATTCTTACGACATTCTTCTTCATCACCCAGCATAGAGTGGGGTGAGGGGCGGGGGGGGTCACCTGCTGCCATATTGCTCTAGAGTTGTTCCAGTCTGGAGCATAACTATTTTTTCTTCTTGAAGATGTCACCAAAAGTTGCCTTATTCCAACCTTTGACTTCCCCGCGGATGAGTTTCAATTTCTCAGCAATTCTGAACATAGCAGTCCCTTGAATCGGGGTAGCCCACCAACCCTTGACCAGGTCTTTGAAATCCGAATGTGAGGCCCACATAATCTCATAGCGGAAAGGGGGGGACCCAGGTAGGGTCTATCCTTCCAAAGGAGCAGGAGGGGGTTATGATCAGAAGCTGTCCTTGGGAGAGTCTTAAGGGAGGAGTTGTGGCCAATATCCCAGTTGGTAGAGACAAGGAATCTATCCAGTCTGACTTGAATTAGGTGATTGCCTTTCCTATTATTCGATCAGGTGTAGGGGACACCCTGAAGATCAAGATCAAAGAGGCTAGAGACATTAATGAGGTTGGCGAGATCTCCCATGCTATCTGTAAAATCAACTAGACCTCCACTTTTTTCAGAGGGGTAGAGTGGGGTATTAAAATCTCCAGCCAACATGTACTGAGACTTCTAGTCCGCCAGGATGAGTTCATAAATTTCCTCCCACACCAGATGCCTTCCCACTTTGGAGTTGGGGGCATATATATTGAACAGGTGCTAGTAGTGCTCACCTCATTGAAAAGTAACCGTTAAGAAGTTCTGAGTGCTGACATAAATCTTTCCTTGGATTTTGAGGGAGTCTTAGAGGGTAGCAATTCCCCTAGAACCCCCCAAAACATCCACATATAAAAAGGCAGCCCCCGACCAAAGTTTACGAGCAATGGTTGCAAAAGTTTGGTAAGACATTTTAACCTCTTGAAAAAGACAAATATCAAGTTTCATTTCCAAGATGTACTGTTTTATAGCGAATTGCTTCTGGGGACTGTTGAGACCTCTTATGTTCCAGGAGAGGAACTTCATTTCTTATTTCTGTTGATTCCGTCAAGGGGCAGCTGTTTGCCCTTGCAATATCCCTTGCCATAACTTTATATCTCAGCACCCTCTCTGAAGGTCTTCTAGCCTTGGGTTTCTTCTTCTGGGTCATCTATTCTTTATGGACTAACATGGACTAAAATGAATTAAGAGTATTTCATGTTTACAAAGAGGGGGTTTTTTGATTTGTCTTCTTCGATCAAGAAAACTTGAGCGACAAACTACACTTGACGGACAACAATTATTTATCTGATCATATGCTCGTTAAAAATTCATTCACCTCCTCTGCAACTTCTACTTCTATCTGGTTGCCGCTGGCTACTTGTTGATCTCGGGGATTTAAAGCTCTTGGCCGATTTTTAAAAACCTTAGTCGCGCGATTTTGATGTTATTGGCGGACAGGAGTGATGGAATGGCACAATTGCTATGCGTTTTGCTGTCGTTTTGGTCTCTGATCACGGGACTGTGCTAACCTTGCCGCCAACAACCTTCAATCGCGCGATCCCCTTTTTTTCTGCTACTGTCGCAAAATTTTGTGGCTGTTACGTTTGACTCAATTAAATATGAGAAGACGATGTACAGGCAACAAGTTTCATATTGAATTGTGGTGGTCGCCACCTGTGAATAATATCCCATATACCACACTATTTGTCATCCTTTCTATAATAAGAAATTGTGACATCTTCCTTGGCCTTGCCCATGGCCTCATCAATGAAAACCTGTGGTGGTTTATACTTATCGACCCTGTAAAGAACCTTAATAAAAGCCGTCAATGCCTTCACCTTATCTCTGGTTGATGTGTTTTACAACATTAAAGTCGTTTTTGCATATTTAGTAGTGGTAAATTGTACACAATTTTTATGATAAATATTACTCCTGTACGGAACTGAAATTTGTGGCAGATCACAGTACTTCTCCATTATAACTGAATGTACTTTTGCGACCTACTGTGCTCTACAACTTGGTCATTAGTGAACGTTATAATCTCTATCTAGGTTTTCTGATGTCTTCAAACATCAGTGAACAAAAAACAATGGACTCTGGCATTTTTTTTTTAATCAATGCAACAACTGATTTCTAGAGCACAGCACCCTTTCTCAATGAGCCAAGAAATTTCAAAGTAGTTACATTTTTATGAGAGTTTATTCGTCATACGCTCCACTCCAGCTCTTCTCTAGCTCTTCTCTGCCCAAATTGATGTTTCTTTCAGACTTTGCTGACATCTTCCATAGTAATCTTCCTAGGAGAAGTGCTGATACTAATTTTTCTATATAAGTTTTGCGTAAGGCAGAAAGGAATTCCACGATTGGATAAGCAGCCTGTTCATATGAAGTTCATAATTGCTATATACCGTGAGTACATAAATTAGAAAAACATACAGTAACACATAAAAGAAACCTGCATTTTCAGCTCAAATTGGAGCAATATGTGAGTGGATCATATAAATTTGTTTGGTAAGTAAAGTTAAATTGGTGATATGCTGTCTTATGACTTGAGGTTTCCAAGATTTGCATCTCATTATGTCCCAAATGAATAGCGAGTTTAATGGAATTGCCTGACTTTGCCTTAACATTTGCAGGAGAAGCTGTATTTGTAGATGACATTCCTTCTCCAGATAATTGCCTGCATGGGGCATTTGTTTACAGCAAAAAGGCTTTGGCGTTAATTAAGAAGGTTGATGTAAAAGATGCATTAGAATCTCCCAGTGTAGTTTACTACATATCCTATAGTGATATCCCTAAACAAGGAAAAAATATTAGTGTCGATGGAAGGTATGGCGAAGAAATTCTGTTTGCTGAAGATACTGTGGAGTGCTTTGGTCAACCGATAGGACTTATGGTAATTAAGTTACAACGCATTGCTAGTTGAGCGTCAAAATATTTACATTTCCATACAGACGATAGACTACTATTTTAGTGCTCTTATTGTAGCATCTGTTCATCACCAGCTTGATTAAATTTCACCTTTAAAATCCTTTTTATTGAAATTTATAACATTGTTTTTTCATTTCTTTACGATTTTCTCTTATAAGTTTACATTGCTCGCATGCAATTTGGTAGGTTGCAAATACTTGGCATGATGCAAAAAGGGCAGCTGATAAAGTGAGTGTAGATTATGATTGTGAGACATTAGGTCCTCCTATTCTCTCTGTTGAAGATGCAGGAGCAAAAAACAGTTTCTATAATGTTCCCCAAATTGTGGCTCCTAAGCCCGTAGGAGATCTTGCAAAAGGAATGTCAGAAGCAGATATTAGGATTGAATCTGCAGAGGTAATTTGTTCAAAAAATTAATCTTCATGTTATAAGGTCGGCTAAAGACCTGCAGCACCGTTCACCGTAAAAGCAATTGAAGCACATTTCAATTTTAAGGTCTATGATAGGATGATAAGCAAAGGTCCTTAAAGATACACGTAAAATAATTTTTGGAAATCATATCTAACTTGAACAGTTGTTCTAACAGGTCAGAACTGGATCTCAGTATTATTTCTATCTAGAAACCCAGACTGTGTTAGCTATACCAGATGAAGATGAGTGCATGGTAGTTTACAGCGCATGCCAGAACCCAGATGTTTCACAAAAAACTATTGCAAAGTGTCTTGGCATTCCTACTCATAATGTGCGCGTTATAACAAGAAGAGTGGGTGGTGGATTTGGTGGGAAGGGCTTTAGATCTATACCTGTAAGTTCTTGCAAACAGAAATTTCATTTTAGTCCATGTTTTCTGTTAACTAGTTTTAGAGCTACCTTGATCAAATGTTATACAACTTTCTATACGTTTGCATAAGAGCATTGAACATTCATATACAGGCATATAAATTCGCAATATTTGCTGTGTTTCAACAAGTTAGTTTTCCAGTTGTCTTACCAATGCTTGCAAAGCCTTGTACTATTCACGGAGTAGCGATGGATTGAATAAATGAAATGTGAAAACTGGTTAGGTGTGAGAGTGTTAGGAGAAGAGTGACTAATGAGTTTCCTGTAAATCACTACTAGGTAAAAAATTAATAATTTACACATACTCATATATATATAATATAATAAGTCTAATTTGTGACAAGAAAACAGTATTGAAGAAAATCAAGGAAAGAAAACTAAATAAAAATCAGCATCCCTCTCAGACTTACTGACCTAAATCAAGAAGAAAGCTCAGCACAAAAAGAGGAATCCTCTAGGCCGACTAAAGGAATTTGTATTGCACACTATATATTTGCACACATATAACAGCCCACCATCTTCTAGAAAATTACATTATTAACTACATGACAACAGCAACTTGTACATCAATTTTTGGAGTTATATTTAGTGTAAGATAATAGATCTTCCGGAGTCAATACCAAGCCGGTATTCAACTAAAGGATTGGCATCTTTGTTAGGACCCCATATGTCTCCTATATAAGGTGTAGACATACAGACCAAGGATTCTGAAGTTCTCTTTTGTTCTGAAACATTGCATGATGCAAAGCCCTTGTGCGCTAAGTGCACACTATTGTGGGGTATTCATCTCACGTTACCATTTTGTGGGCCATTTTTTGAGAGCATAACAGCCTTTTTTTATACTTAAGCTTGCTATTGTCTTTCAAGAGAATCTAGGATCCTCCATATCTCTAGGGTAATATGTTGGGACCACAATACACCCAAGTCTAACTCAAATTCAGGGGACCTATTTTTATTAACTCATTTTGGTTTTCTTGATTTTTTCCATCTTATTAATCAGATTGATGTACACAGGTCAGCTTCTTGCTGAATTTTTTTCACAATCAATTTTTCTCTCTTGTTTTGGTTCCCACATTTCATCACTTTGTTTTGCTTCCTAGGTTAGGGAGACTTGTATATGTCTAAGTTGGTTGAAGTAATCTTTCTTAACCAGGGTTTCGCCACATGTTTGACATCAGTTTTAATTCTTTTATCGTGCTGAGTTTCTTTAGCATGGTCATTGTCTCAGTTTTCTCCACTTTGGTTTCTAATAGCCTCATGGATGCAAGGAATTGTAAACCAGTTGAAAATTGTTTTTGTGGTAACCTTAACTCAAATTTAATGTGAA
Source organism: Cryptomeria japonica (assembly GCF_030272615.1). NCBI lineage: Eukaryota > Viridiplantae > Streptophyta > Pinopsida > Cupressales > Cupressaceae > Cryptomeria > Cryptomeria japonica. The sequence goes on from NC_081410.1 coordinate 651,268,510, forward strand.
TTTTTTCAAATCTGAAATTTACTCTGGCAAACATAATTAAAAATATACTGAAATAACCTTCATACTATTTGCATGATAAAGATCGTAACATATAATGTTGATTTTTTTAAAAAACTCTGTTACAATTTTTCAGTTTACAACTTACGCCTTTCAGTGCAAATTATAATTTCTATGAGAAATTGCTCTTTTGAAGTCAAAGCATTTTTGTCCTATTTCTAGGAAATCAATGGGGTTTTGTCCACCTATCGTTAGAACCCAAGGGTTTTCATCCTTAGACTTAATAGTTGAACACAAGTTCTTAAACTATGTAAAGTGGGGGTTTGCTTGATATGCTGGCCAAAAAGTGTGAAGTGATGAAGTTGCCTAAATAATACTAGCTTAGGGACCAAAATCTGACAACCAAATCCACCAACTAAAAACTTGGAGGGAGAGCAAGGGTCATTTACAAGTGTACAGGTCATCCAAGCTCACTAGCAACAGGTTTATATGGACATGTACAACAAACCATGCCCTTTGCATCAACAACTATCTGAGTTCATACACCAACTATGCCTCTGAGGGGCTAACATTTGCTAACCAATGTTTAAATGTCTTCCTCTGTACTATTGCATTCATTTGAGGCCATTATGGTATCTTGGTTTGTGCAAGGAGATAGGTAGAGTTTGTGTGCAAAAAACAAGGGTATGATAAAATGCATGCCCAAAAGATGCAATTGCAAGAGGGACTGCATAATTGGGAGCTAAGATGTTCAAATGGATTTCTACTTCAGTATGTTGGCATAATGATCTCCAATTATTTGAAGTCAGGGGTGTGGTCCTTGGGGAATGGGATGTAGGAATGCTAAGATGCTAGGGGATGCAAAGGTCCATAGGCCAAAAAGGCAGAATGACATGACAATGAGGAATGAGCTATCAAGATCCTTGCAAATAACTCTTGCAAGAGGTATGATTGTAGGGAGAACCTCAAAGATTCACAAGATGAAAGCAAAAATTCTAAAAGCTCGAGTGGCTTCATAAGGGAAAACAGGATCAAAGCTCAGGGACATTTAATAGTGGAAGGAGTGAGGATCAAGGTTCAAAGATAACCAATGTGAGGAAAGGGGATCAATATCTAGGGCTATTTGATGTAGGAAGGAGCAGATCAAGATTTGAAGATACCCAATGCAAGAGGGAACTAGGATCAATATTCAGAGATACTTGATGTTGGAAGGATTGAGGATTAGGATTTAGAGATACCCAATGTAGGAAGGAGTGAGGATCGAGATCTAGAGATGATTGATGTAGAAAGTAGTGGCAATTGAGATTCAGAGATACCTAATGTAGGAGGGAGTGGGGATCATGATTTCAAGATATTGCATAGTTTTAAAGTGAGGAATGAAATGGTCTAAGGGTTTGCAAACGACAAGGGAGCAAGAGGTTGAGGATTGGAGTCTCAAACTATCCAATACTACAAAGATGAAGAATTAAGGATATAGCATACTTATACTAGGGTGATGAGGGAAAGGAAAAATTGAAAGTCTACATACTTGACAAGGATGAAGGAGGGGGATCATGGTTCAAAGTTCCAAGATTTTAGTAGGGAAAATTCCAAGAGCTCATGATGTAATAGAGGTTGAGACTGGGGAATTTTGGAGATTGTGAGGATTTGTAATATACACCCCTATTTTTTTTGAAAATTTTCATCAATTAGACTTAATACGCAATGCAACTTCCTTCCAGTTTTTGATCACCTAGTTCTCAAGATGGGCAAGGTGAAAGCATACCATGTTCGAGATTATACGATTATATTGAAATGCTACAATTGAAAGGAAATGCACTAGGTGGCCAGCCAATCAATACTACTTATTCCATGGATTCCTTATGCAATAGTGAAAGAAAGCACACAACCATGTTTTCAATAGGGTGCAATTGCAAACATCCACTTATTCAGTGGGAAAATAAAGAAGGAACTTCCAATTATGTAGTGAGAAAGCAAAGAGGGGACTTCCACTTATTCAGTGGGAAAGCTTAATAATACAAATGAACCACTTATTCGGTGGGGTGTGTAACAACCAAACCATCCACTGATTCAGTGGGAATTAATACAAAGCCACCACTTATTTAGTTGGGTGAATTCAATAATCAAAGAGATTATGCCAAACACACTGACAATACTACCATCCAGTGTTTACAATCATTCATCAAAATATAATAAATTGCTGCAATACTTCATAAATCATAGATAATCAATGGAAACATGAACCCAAAATTTAGAGTATCTCAAATAAGTGGTAAGAAGATAGATTGCAGGTCCATTATCGGCTTGTAGCATGTTGCAACAGGTCTGAACAGTGTGGTAAATACTCAAAATACTCACCCAACCTTGTCTCCACCTCACCTCAAACACACACAAGAAGATATAAATCCTCAAAACGATTCCAACTTTCACCAAATCTCATTAGAATAAGGATACATCAATGTAGAAACTGATTTCAGACATGTGCAGGTCTGATATGGCATTGGTACAACACCTCCAAATGACATCAAAATTCATCATAAACTTCAAAGTTCACTTGTATGATGCTTGAAACTTGTTTGTAGACCTTAGGTGCTTGCATGCAAGGTTGTAGTTGGCAAAAAGTATATGTAGTTGTAGTCAGCTAAATAAATATTGTTATGAATTGTAATTAAGGAGATTAGTTCCCGACTACTTGTGGGTTGGTAGTTGGCAGTTATTGGCGGTTGGTAGTCTTAACCAACCCGGTACACTATTTATATGTAGTTGTTTGTAGTCAGGACATCTCTTTCCAGTGTTATTGTACTTATTGCATATCTTGCATGTGATAATTGGAAATGAAAGTTATATCTTTTTAATATGCACAATGAGTTATACTGTTCTATTCCTATGTTTTGTTATTGTACTTTTCTGTTAACTTTTGTAACTAGTTGAGTTAGGTAGTAAACATTTGGTGGCGTTACCAATACGAATCCTAGGAAAATATAATTCATAGATAGGCAATATGGTAATGTAATGGGTTGACCCATGGAAGGACTAGAAGTAACTAAACCCGAAGAAGAGGAAATGCAACAAAAGATGAACTAACACAAGACTTGGTTTACTTGTGGGAAGCATCGATTAACTTGTAGTCTTGTATATTCAAAGGGAAGCTCTCTAGCGAGAGGTTCCCAAGATTGCCATCCGGGATAACCTAATAGTGAATGACGAAGTTGACCATCTTCTCTGGAGACTGCCGAGGTTGCTGGCATGCAACTTTATTGCCCTTTGAGACCTTTGGGAAGAGAGGGACTGAGAGTGACGTAGACAACAATTACTGCAATGGTATGGAGAACGAAATTGGAGGGAAGAAGAAGAACGTGACACTACCACGAGACATACTTTTGAAAATTAATGCCTATGCAACCAAACAAGGATAGAAGACGTACTCCAAGCAGTTAGGAAGTTACTGTAGGATCTATAAGAAGATCCCTTTGGCTGAGAGAACAAAGTGAGTGATGAAGATGGTTGAGAAGAATTGCAGAAGTGGAAAATGGAGGACTATTGAGGGAAAGTCCTAGTTTGCCAAGAAGTAAAAGTCGCAGCATTAGTCGAAGTCGTAGTTGGGAGGAAAGGAAGAATTTCATCGATGGTGTGCAATTGAAAAGCGAGTGGGTAGAACTAGCAAGACACCTACCACTCTTGGACAAAGCATACAAAGACCTTGTTGACCAAATAGGCAACCCATCTGTACAGTCAGTATCGAATGAAGAAGAAAACCTTGAGACCTAGTTGGTGGAGAGTAGCTAGTCTGTACACTTGGTGTGGGATGAAGGGGATGAAGGATGAAACCTTGAGAATGAGGTTCCCAAGATACTTGAGAATAATTTATATTGCATAAAGAAGCTATCCATATTAGAAGAACTAGAATAGGGGGTGCTGATCTGAAGTCTCTAGGGAGAAGAGACTCTAGGAACGAAGAGGAAGGTAGCCTAAGTGCAAGGGACGTTGAGGGTAGATGCGTAGAGGACTCGTATGTGGTTGTGAGTGCAAGTGAAGCACCGAAATGTTGAGAGCAAAACAATTTAATAGGTCCAAGGCATAGGGTACATACTGACTAAGAAAGACGGTGACTCCCTTGCAAGTCCAAATGTCGATAGGTAGAAACTCCCTGAGTTTATAGGAACTATAGCGGAGGATCTGGTAAAGCACTTTAAGACATGCAAAACTATTTGGATAACTATTACAGATGTAATTGGTAAAATTAGATGTTATTTACTACTGATCAAACCGATCATTAAATAGAATTAAAAGAAACGATGTTTCTAATAAGAAACGATCTTCGGAATTAGAAAGAATCTAATTATACAAGATTTACAATATATTGACCATTAAACATAATAGAAACAAATATAATGAAGATATTATTCTAATACCCTCCCTTAATGGTCAATCTGTCTATGACACCAAGCAACCCCCTGAACTTAGCAAACTTATCCGGAAGTAGGGACTTGGTGAGAATATCTGCAGTTTGGTCCTCTGTAGGAACATACTGTAAATGCACGGATCCATCTTCAACCAGCTTGTAGATGAAGTGACAATGAAGCTCAACATGCTTGGTCCGCTCATGGAAGATTGGATTCTTAGCAATTTTCAACACCCCTTGATTGTCACAGAAGAGGGGTGTAGGACTGGCTTGAGACAGTTGGATGTCTGAAAGCTTCCATCGAAGCCAAACTGCCTCACAAGCTGCTTTGACTGTTCCTCGATATTTAGCTTCAGTCGAGGAAAGAGCCACGACCTGCTGCTTCTTACTGGTCCAAGTGATAGCACCTGTGCCCAAACTGAAGACATAGCAGGATGTAGACTTTCTGTCATCAACAGAGCCCGCTCAATCCGAATCTATGAAACCGATGAGTCTGGTGTCTTTGGTCCGTCCATAAAGGATACCAAAGTCTAAAGTGCCCTTGACATAGCGCAGGATTCGCCTCGCTGCAGCCCAATGTTTTGATGTAGGGGTTGTCATGAAGCGGGATATGTAGCTCATTGCACAACTCAAATCAGGTCTAGTGGAGGTGAGATAGATTAAACTGCCCACTAGTTGTTTGAAATCAGATTCATTCTCAATTGGAGAACTGGATTTGGCCGACAACTTTAGGCCTCTCTCCATAGGTGTAGATGTAGGTTTGCAGTTCTGCATTCAAAACTTGTCTAGTAGAGCCCTGACATATTTGGACTGAGAAATGAAGATGCCATGAGACTGCTGCCAAACCTCAACACCTAGGCAATAGTGCAGAAGGCCAAGGTTAGTCATGTCAAAAGACTGGCATAAATTATGCTTGATTCCCTGAACCAAAGATTCCGAGCTACTAGTGATGATCAGATCATCAATATAAATAACCAAAATGATGATATCACTGCCAGTAGTCATGACATACAAATTTGAGTTAGAAGGACTCCTCTAGAAACCCTAATCTGTGAGGTACTTATCAATCTTCATGTACCATGCCCGAGGAGCCTGTTTCAGGCCATAGAGTGCTTTCACCAGTTTGAGCACCTAGTGTTCTTTTCCGGCAACCTTGAATCCAGGAGGTTGCGTCATGTAGACCTCTTCCTGTAACTCACCATTCAGAAAGGCACTCTTGACGTCCATTTGATGTACCTTCCAGCCACACTGAGCTACCATGGCTAGGACTAATCTGATGGTGCTCATCTTTGCAGTCGGAGTAGAGGTTTCCTCGTAATCAATGCCTTCACACTGAGAGAAGCCTTTGGCAACAAGACGAGCCTTGTACTTATCTAAAGTACCATCAGCCTTGTATTTTACTTTATAGACCCATTTGCACCCAATGGGTTTCTTGCTTGGAGGAAGATCTGACAGAACCCAAGTGTTATTTTTCAGCAAGCTTTGGTGCTCAGTTGCCATAGCTTGTTCCCACTTAGGTATCCCTTTTGCCTCTGTGTATGTTTGAGGTTCATACACACTGTGAATGTTCGCCATGAGAGCAAAATCGACATAACCAGGCTGCTTGCTCTTTTTCCGAGCAATTCTACCCTCGATGAGCTCATCATCATGAAGATTAGCAAGTGTCTTAGCCCACCATTTAGGCTGGAGAGTAGAAGTGCCAACATTAGATACATGAGGTGCAACAGGATCAGGTTCATCTCACAGAAGATTGGATGAATCTTGTGGAAAATCAAGTGGTGCAGCTGCATGTCTAGTTGATGCCGCAGGAGAAGGAACTCATGAAGGTGCGAGAGTTGGAATAGCTAGAACCCTCCCATCAGGTGGACCTAATGGAAGACGAACACCCAAGTTTGAAGCCTTCAAAGGCTGATCCTCTGAATCCACAACTGGAGGAGAGAGCTGAAATGGCTCTCGACCCTCATCAAAAACCATGTCCCGACTAAAGATGACATAATCTATCTCAATATCAACCAGTTGGTAGGCTTTGTGATTATCATGGTAGCCGGTGTGCATGAGTTTTTGGCTCTTGGCATCCAACTTGGTGCGTTTCGCATCAGGGATCCAAACAAAGGCAGTGGAACCAAAAACCTTCAGGTGATTGATTATGGGCTTGCGGCCTGACAAGGCCTCTTCCGGAGTCTTCTTCTTCATAGCCACAGTAGGAGACCGATTCTGAAGATAGACTGTAGTATTAACTGCTTCAGCCCAAAATTTCTTCGGAACACTCTTGTGTTCAAGCATAGACCGAGCCATTTCGGTAATCGTGCGGTTTCTCCGCCCAACGACACCGTTTTGCTGAGGGGTGTAAGGTGTAGTGAGTTGGCGCTTGATGCCATGTTGTTCACAAAAATGGGAGAAAGCAGAAGAACAAAATTCTCCCCCATTATTAGACTGAAGAGTTACAATATGTGTACCAAACTCTTTTTCTATTTCTACTAATGCTTTAAATTTTTGAAACACAGCAAAAACCTTTGATTTCTGATGAAGAAAATACATCCACATTTTTCTACTAAAATCATCAACAAAAAGTAGAAAATACTTGGACCTAGTGACAGAAGGAGTAGCCATAGGTCCACAAATATCAGCATGGACTAGTTGGAGTACCTTAAAGGCTCTCCAAGAGTCGCCATCCGAAAAGGGAGTCCGATGCTGTTTGCCAGCCTGACATGCTCCGCAAACTCCAAGGTTCTGGGTCTAGATCTCAGGCAATCCGATCACAAGATCTTCCCGAACAAGCTGAGAAAGATAGTGCACATTTAAGTGCCCATACCGCTGATGCCAGAGTGTACTAATAGAGGAGCGCTTGGCTGCCATGGCGAGCTTCGAAGAATCACTAGAATCAACTAGTCTGAATAGATCATGATCCTCAAGACCCTCAACAACAATTGTCCGAGTCTCTCGATCAATGATACTACACTGATGTGAACTGAAGGTGACGTGGCCGAGGAGAATGTCTCAGAATTTGACTGACTGAGAGAAGGTTGAGTTCCATTTCTGGAACATAGTACACATCGAGGAAAATTAATTTCCTCCCACCAGACTGAATCTGTACATTGCCCTTTCCGACAACGGTGTACTCTTCCCCTCCAAATATAATTGAATCTGAGTACGGCTGAAAATCAGTGAACCAATCTCAGCGATGAGTGAAGTGGCATGAGGCACCTGAATCTATATACCAGGCAGAGGATTTGACTTGGTCTGCAGGTCTTTTAGCCATGAAGGCATAAAAGGCAGATGCACTTTGCTCAGTGTGCTCTGCTACATTTGCTTTCGGTTGCGAACTACTTTGCTTAGCCTGTGCAGCCAAGCGTTTACGACACTCAAGCTTTATGTGACCAAATTTATGGCAGTAATTGCATTGAACATTTTTCTTCTTCGAGCCTTCTGATGACTGAGCAGAGGGTTTTTGCTGAGAAGACTGAGAAGACTATGATTTACCTTTATCCTTTTGGAAGGATTTAGCTGCAAATGCTTGTTCTGAAGCGGATGAGCTATTACCGCTACCGAACGACAGCTTCGATCGATCCTATTGCAGAAGTTTAGTGCATAGATTAGCAAACTTCAGATCAACACCAGCTAAGGTGATGTTGAGTGTTTCGACAAAGTGCTCTGTTGGTTGAAAATTTTGTACACTTGGGGGAAATATACAAAATTGTGGTTTCAACCACAGCACACGAGTAAAAACTCTCCTAATTAAGGGAAGGCTCCCCCTATCTAACTAAAACTGAAATAAAAACAGGGTGGGACAGCAGTCTTCCTTCTTTCTTCAAGAAAGACAATATCCTTTTCTCTTCACAGAAAAGGATAGCGATTGAAAATGAACAATAGTAACTACTTTCAAGTGAAATGAGAGAAAGGAAATGAAGTTTCCTGAAAGCGCAAAGACTTCCGTCACTTCCTTCGGGACGGGACAGCAATATCAAGCTCAAAGACTTGACTATTGGAAGTCCTATCTACCCTTTGCTATACTAAATTTTACAACGAATAAAAGATAATAGCTCAAAGATTGAAATAATCTATTTTTTTAACACAAAGACAAGAACTAATGCAAGCTCAAAGACTTGCTGCTATTTCTTATCAAACAGTAATTTTTTCTTCAAGAATAGACGCAAGCTCAAAGACTTGCCGCTCCTTCAAGAGAGTTCCTATTTTAATTAATCTTCTCTACTTGCAGCTCAAAGACTTCAAATCAGATTGGACTAAGCTCTTTTAGAAATACTTTGCATGGAAGAAACAAAAAGATTCAAACTCAAACATGTAGCTCAAAGACTCAAAACTTGAGTAATCCTTCTTTATTATTCTTCAAAAACTTTCAATCCACATACATAAGCTCAAAGACTTCTTGCTGTAAATTTGGCAGAGTTTTTGCTTGCTTTCCAAAAGATATATTTACAATGGACCTCTCAAGTATTTATAGAGGAGGAGCCTTGAGAAAAAGGTGGGAGGATCCTAACTAACTTGAGAGATTCTCTCAACCACCAAGACTCATCCAATAAATAACTGAGACTTCATTAATTAACTAAGAGTTACTCTAACTAACTAAGACTTATTCCAACTACAGTCCTAATTGGACACAACTTGTAGTTGTCTTACATGTAATTACAAAAGTACAAGTAATGTGTAACTTGTATTTTACAAAAATTACTTTTACATGTAACTTGTCAAAACAAAATTACAACTAAAGATTACAAAAGAGGGAAAATTCAACTAAGTGTTGAAAAACACTTAAGTTGCCTTTTGTGAAGACACGAATCCTTGAAATTTTCTGATGCTCACTTGTAGTTCCTCGGGATTCGGTTCACGGGTGTTCTTAGCAACAACCATAGTCTTCACAATAGTGTCGTGACAGTGGAGGAGTGCAGAATTGTCTTTATCCAGGATAGACTGGATCTCATGCAAAAAGGCTTGGTGTTTCATCAATGCTTGAATTGAAGCTGCCGAGAATTGTTCGCTCCTCCATTCATTATGAATCCTCATTTGTAAATCAGCAAGAACTTCTTCTTCTAGAATCAGCTCTCCATCCCGACTTACTATATTGCAAGAGGCCCTTTCACAATGTGAGACAATACCTCGATAGACTTCATCCCGGAATCTCCTTGCATCACTGATTTCCTCAATGAGAGATTTAAGAACAAGGGTTTTGTTTTCCATGAGTTCCTCAAATTCCAAGTACATGACCCTGGAAGAGATGATGGCGTGCTCCTGCAAAATACTCAGCTGTTGTTGGGGCATGGTACGCCAGATTGCCAGACTTTTCTCAACACTTTCCAGATTCTTTTTGAAAGTGTTAGAAGTCTGATCCAATTTTTCCTCAATGGTTTCCAACTTAGACATTATTTGAAAAATGTCTTTTACCACTTGAATACATTGATCATGAAGCTGATCAACCCAAGAATCCAGTGCTTGTACTTTCTGAGCAGCCCTTTCCACTCCACGAATCGATTCTTGGGAACCAGAAGAACCTATGGAGTTACTCCCTTCAGCAGCAGGTTTTGTGATTTTATGAATGGCTGCCATGAGCTGTCGGTTTTCTTCTTCTAGCTTGTCTTTCTTTGCAAGAAGATCGTCACACCTTTGCACTAGTGAAGCAACAGAAAACTGAGCATCATGTTTAATGACCTCATGTGTTTGCTTGCCCAATTCTACCCTTGTAACCTTATAATCAGCAGCTGACATTTCATCAAGTGGTTTATCTGCAATAGGCTCCACAATTTCAGCTACTTTCATCTTGTTACTATCAACAGTTACCTTAGCGATAGTCTTTGCCTTCTTAGCAACTTTTGATCTGGACTGTTTGAGTTGCTGGTAGTCAAAGGCATCAGGTGAGATCTCCTGCTTCTTTCTTTTCGGGGTGAAAGAACTAAGCCATGGAGCCAAAGTCATCAACTCACTTCCAGTAGCAGCCGTAGGCAAAGGAGAAGCAGTTTCTGTTTGAATTACCGTGGTCACCCTGGGAGGAATATCTGTTTGAATAGCGACCACGGTTTGCTCAGTTACCAATGGGCATGAAGATTGCCTCATAAATTCTTCAAAACCAGAAGTGGAAGTATCAATTTCTGATAACTGAATGCAAGTGGGATTATCTTCAGGAACTTCCAACACACTTTCTCGTTGTTGATCAGGAGAAGGCTCGTATGCTAAAATGGGAACTGCATTCTGAGGAGACTCATTTATGAGCAAATCAGGAGGAGAAAGAGGCGTCTCAATGGAAACTGGAGGAATGACCTCGTGAGGTGAGTCTGAAACTGGAGACCTAGGCGCATCATCAGATTGCTGCCCCTCTTCTGGATTATCCAGATCGATCACCCGAACATGAAACCGTGATTTCTCCTTCCCACGAGTAGTCGTCTCCTCAGGAGGAAGCACTACTGCACGACTGACTTGTAACTTGATCCTTGTGCCTGAAGATGAAGCACCCTCCTTGTTATCAATCTGAATCTCAGACTTCCATCCAAGAGGCCCTGTAGAATCATCTTCTTTACCAACCTTGATTTTGATAAGTCTAACAGCATTACTTTTCAGCCATGCGTTAGTATTGGCCAAGATAGGCTGAAATCTGTCAAGGATGGAGACGCACTCCTTGTGTGACCATTGGATCAAAGGAAGTGGAGCTTCCTCAACCCTTCGTGAAATGTATTCAGGATCAAGTATATGCCCGTCATCGATCATCCCTTGTGGGATATCTGCCAAGTTCAAGTCAACAATTTGCTCAACAGTGAGCCTGCAGTAATCCATCTTCAGAACTTCGACTTCTGTGCGGAGATCTACCCAGATGTCTTCAATGCGATGAACATGCACAAAGGATTTCTTGATCTTCTCCTTCATACCTCTATAATCAAAATCAGCTCTAGGTTTGAACCTCTTAAGCTTGATTTCCTGCAATTCAGCCTCCATGGCCTTAGCCTTCACAGATGTGACAAGGGAATATTGACCAATTTTCAATGGGTTTGTGCTAGAGATCCCCATTCCAACCCTATGTCTAGCGGACTGAAAAGTATGAACAGCCATGATCTGTCTTCCCAACTCCATAAGAATTATCTTATCGGTTGGGTATCTTGGAAGCATGTATGGCTGTCCATCATAGCATCCAATCCTCATATAGGTAAAGGTGGGAAATTGCAGGAATAAACACCCATATTCAGACACCTTGACCCATGCCTCATCTGATACTCTTTTGTTTCTGAGATCCACGTCAAACTGACACATGAAATATCCAAAGAATGCATCTTGGACTCTTCTGAAATGCAGTCTGCTAGGTTTTAATGGCAACTGGTCATAATATTCCCAAACTGGTATAAGCGAGCGATCACCCTTGGTAGAAAGACCTGGGAAGTGTCTAAGTGATGTTGCTAAATATACCAAATAAGAATTCATGAAAAAGGTCATAGTGGTAGGAACTGCTGCAAGTTGTTCGCACAAAACATCGCTGATGATTTCACCCCATGAAATATGATGTGACTGCCGTATGAACATAATGAATTGGTACATCCATGGCTCAAAGACATTAGAGTACTCAAGACCCATCATCCTGCTAAGAAGAGTGATGGTGTCTCCTATCTCCCACTTGAAATCACAACGGTACAACTTTGCCCATCTTGAGAAGGAAGGACGAGGCTCTTGGATCCATCTATTGATGTGTTGCTTGCAATCTTTTTCCTTTTTCACATAATACTCTGCTGCACTTTCTTTGGTGATTTCTATATAAACAGGTGCAGGAGGTATTTTGAAGACCTTCTCGATTGTATCCGCATCAAGTCGAATTATAGCTTCACCGTCATCATTTTTGATGACTCTTGACTATTTGTCAAAATGATGGGCGCATGCAAGAACGAACTCCGGTTCTAGGGCAGCTACTGGGAAAGAAGATGCATGATGGATATGGCTGTCCAACAGCCGCTGCAAGTTGTTATCTTGTGGATCTTCTACCTTGTGAATGAATTCTGCCATATCCACGTGCCCTATTTCCATGTTCCTGATGAGATCCAATGGAGAAGATACCTGGGAAGGTGTAACCTCATTCTGGTATTTGTCATATTTGTATTTCATTTTCTTTGGAGTTGGCGATGCCGGCAAATCTGACATTGATTGTGAACTTGGAATGCTGTGATGAAGACTTAAAAGGGTTAAGGCCACATCATAATCAGCTTCTAATATCATTCTTTCTTCTTCAAATGGGTAAAACTTTGATCTCTGAATTTCACGGTTTTGTGAGAGGAAGAGGGGAGTTATGTAGAAATGGGAAAATCTTGACTTTGACCAATTTCGGATCTTGGGAGAATTTTCGCAAGTATACAAGTTGGAAAGTACATACATGCAATCGGGGTTTTAAAACCCGAATACAAGTACACTTGTAAATTCGAAAATGGAGAAATGGATGAAAAATGGGATTTTGACTTGCGGGAAATGATGGAAATGGAAAGTACGGATATGGGGAACGCGAATGAATAGAAATGGGAATATCCGGGAAAGTCATTTTTATGAAAATGGGAAGAACTTTTCAACATATAATCCAGTTTTTAAAACCCGAATTTGCAAGGGAAGGGTATTTCACACTTTTCAAGCTTGGAATTTTAACCAAAAATAGTTAAAATTCCTTAACCGTAGGGGAAGAACAAGAATTTCCAGCGAACTTGTAATCGAGATTAAAAATTCCGAATACAAGTTTAAGAGGGAATTTTAGGAAGAACAATGCAATTCAACAATTGCATTTCAAAGGGGAAGATTTCTTTCACGAAAACCAATTTCTAGGGGAAGAACATCACATGCCAAAAATGCAACTAATAACGAAAAATAAAGAAAACAAGAAAATAATAAAAAGAAGAGAAGAAAGGAAGAACATACCTTTCTTAGAAATGCAAAATGCTTCTCCAACAATGCAACAATTCTTGAGATGAAGAAGCAAAACCGGAATACCAAAACCTTTATCACGTTTTTTTTTTTTGCAAAAAATGTCTCATATGGAAAAACGTGGTTCCAAGCAAGAGCAAAATGTCATGTAAAATGTTTGAATGCTTCTTAAACCTCAATGCCTTGATGCTTCAAGCTAAAACGATCCATGTTCTAGAAGATGCGTGGCATTCAATACTTCTAAAACGCAGCCATAATGATTCACGTTAGGGAAAAAACGTGGCACTTGTTGCATAATGGATATGGCATCATTAAATGACTAAAAACTCCTCTCAAACTCCACGCCTAGGTGAGAAAGGGCAAAACGATTTAGGAGTTTGCAATTTGTTAAAGATTTAACCCCTCAAAATGTGGCATTAAAGAAAAACGTGGTTGCTGATTTAGGGCAAAAAACCAGCAAATGTATCCTCCAAATGGCGTGCAAGATATCCAACAATGCATGAAGATAAGATGCAAACCAAAATGCCTCCTTCCTCCAACAATTTCTCCACAAAATTCGCTTTGAAATGGTCAAAAATCATTTTTCCCTTGCATTTCGGGTTTTTTGGAGCAAAAGGCAAGTTCGATTTGTCCAAAATGAAGCAAATCGGGTTTTAGATAGAAAACAACAAGTTCAATTTTCACTTTTCCCACTTACAAGCCAAAATCGGGTTTTAAAAGACAAATAGCAAGTTTAATTTTTCACTTTTCCCTCACCAAGCCAAAATCGGGTTTTAAAAGGCAAATGACAAGTTCGAAATTGTCAAAAATGCACTTTTATGTCAAAATCGGGTTTTAAAAGACAAACTGCAAGTTTAAAAATACTTGTAAAAGGGAAATAAGATCCCTACAACAAGTTAAAAACACTTGCACATATGTAATGGGGATTTAAAATCCCTATTACATGTGAAAACCATTAAAGTAGGGGTTTTTTTGGAACAAACTGCAAGTTTACTTGCAGTTGAGCCAAAAAACCCCTATTTTAACTAAAAATGACCCAAAAATAATAAAAAGATAAAAACATTAAAGGGGAAACTTAAAATAAATTACAAGTGACATATTTAAAACAAAAGTGCACATGTAATTGATCAAAAATTCCCCTACAAAGACCATAACAATGAATATCATTAAAACTTGCAGTTTGAAGAAAATTCTCCCCCTGCAATCCGGGTTTTAAAACCCGAAATTGAAGGAAAGGCATAGCAAACGAACCCAGAATTGGACGAAATTCGAAACGTAGTTCGAGAATGGACTGAGGATCAAGCCAGTCCAAGGATTAGTCAAAATTTTGCCTCGGGAAGCATGCCATAGAGTAAAAATTTCAATTTTTTCATAAAATTTTACCATAGTGGTCCTTCATTTTTTGCAAACAAAAGATGAGGACAACATGCTCATAGGACTTTGGTAAGCTCTTCAGAGTTATCATGACCATGTCCTCCATTTTTTGGCCGATGGCTTCCAACTGGTCACGGATTTCCTTGATCTGATTGAGATGATCCTAAAGGGATTTGCGCTCATCCATGACAATAGAGAAGAGCATATTTTTTAGAAAGAAAGCTCTGCTCTTATCAGATGTCTCATGCAGCGTCTTGAGATGTTCCCATATCTCGATAGTTGTTTTGCCGGAAGGTATTTGAGGAAGCTGATCGTCGGTCACTAAGAGCTTGATGAGCATGACTGCTTCACGATTTTGTTCATCAAACTTTGTCTGTTCACGACCGGTTGCAATGGGACGGGTGACCTTTCCAAGAACCAACTGATCAATAACGCGATACTCAAAAATGGTGAGCATCCCCTGTTTCCAGGTGTTATAATTTCTGCCATTGAATTTCTGACTTACCTCTAGCAGAATATTCGTCAAAGATGCTATTGCTGAAAATTGAGCAAAGTTGGTTGACCAAATGATGGCACGAATATCGAGGTAGAAGACGTGTAAAATCGCGTAAACGCGATGTGTGCAAGAAAACAAAGGCAGAAAGCAAGCACTGACTTCGAGACAGATCTTGAAAATTTTTGGTGCAACAGATTCGAATGTACGGATTTCTGTGCACCCAAAATATTCTGATGGTGACCAGTTGAGGTTTTGAAAAACCCACCAAGAATTTGCACTTGGTTTTTGAATCGGACTTCAAAACAAAGGGTTATAGTCAAAACCCTAGTCACAAAAAATATTTCTGCAAATCAGAAAAGTTGCGAACTAAGAGATTGCGATTTTGTGCAAAAAAAGAACTAGTAGCGAGTTGCAAACTGAAAAAGGGTCGACGCTGTAGGGGTGAGCCGAAATTGCACGCCTCACATAGAGGAAAACCAATTGTTCAGCAAATGTGGTCAGGAAGAAATCGTGGAACAAAAAAACAATGTGATTAATGACGTCGCACACAGAAAGTCAACTAAATCGCGCTAAAAAATCACGCGAAAATCCACAAACTCCGTGAATAGAAGAGAGAGCCTGTAAAAATATTTCACGGGGTTGTTATGCAGAGAGGCAAACGACGGACTGTGCAAAATAGTCACGCGAAAACGCATGAACAGAAGCACAAATACAAAAACCCTCATTGCGATTTTAGCAGACACCAGGAAATCTTCATGCGGGTTTCAACACTAGAAATGCGATGGGAAAATCGTGACGGAAGTCACAAGAGCCACGAAAAAACCTTATTCAGGTTTTTTTTTAGACTTAGGAAAAATTTTGAAAATATAAGCTGAATAAGATTTTTGAAAAAATTTGTTTACCTAATGCTCTGATACCATATTACAAATGTAATTGGTAAAATTAGATGTTATTTACTAATGATCAAACCAATCATTAAATAGAATTACAAGAAACGATCGTCGGAATTAGAAAGAATCTAATCATACAAGATTTACAATATATTGACCATTAAACATAATAGAAACAAATATAACGAAGATATTATTCTAATAATAACAACCGGTCAGTTGGATAAAGATTATTGGTTGAGAGTGTTTCCCACAACACTATGGGGAATAGCTATTGATTGGTTCTCAGAGCTAGAGGGTGAATCCATAGAATCTTGGGAGGTGCTGAAGAAGGCGTTCGAGGTGGAGTTTAAACTCCTAAGAAATGATAACAAAATTGCGGATGAAATCTATAACACTAAACAAGGGAACAATGAGAATGTATGAGCTTACAATCATATGCTCAAGGAGTTGCTGGTTAAGTTGGAGAATCAACTAGATGATGGGTTGAACAAATGGTGGTTCATCGAGGGTTTGATTCCCTTGTTGCGTAAGAAAATGAAAGTGGTACCTCCCTCATTGTACGTCGATGCTTATAATGGGGCGATGGACATTGAGAGTGAATCCAAAACATTCTCTCAAGGGAAACGAAAAATGGATGATGATGAGAGTACATAGGATAGTAGTGATGAAGAATAAAAAATTGTTGAATCACTATGGCAAGACATGATGTGTATGAAGGAATTAAAGGTCGAGAAGAAGAGTTCTAAGGAAAGCAAGGAACTATGGTGCATTGACTGTAAAGTAGAAGGGCACATAAAAACCAATTGTCCAAAGAAGTTGTTTTGCGACATTTGTCAGGTATTGGGACATTCAATCAAAGAAGCCCATACAATCCAAAGACAAGAAGCATATAGTGCTCTTTACTCAAGGGGAACAATCAACCCCAACTACCACAACTCCAAAACCATCAAACAATTCTAATGCATCGCTTCGCGAACATCGCAACAAGTGAGGAAACAATAACCCGTACAACAATAACAACAGTGGCCCAATAAGCAAAATACAGTATGATGCCAAGGGGAGACCAATGATCAAGTGTCAAAAGCGCAACAAATGGAGTCACTTTGCCCAAGAATACCAAAGTGATCAAATTTAATTTGGGAATGTTGTGCAAGTGGTGTGGACCGAGTAATCATGAAGACACCAACTGTCCAAAACGAAAAGGAGTGAATATGCTAGCCATGGAGGACTTGAATGAGGAAGTACTAGTGATCACCAGATTACAATCAAAGAAGGCAGCATACGCAGATCTCCATATGGAGAAGGAAAGATTTCGAGAAGCCAAAGTCGACGTGGAACATGTGATGGCAAATGAGAGAAGAACCTCCAACGAAGCCGCAAGTACTTCACTGTGGTTTGAGTCTGAGAAAATTATAGTACAACAGGTGTTGGATTGTTGGTTGAAAATTTTGTACACTTGGGGAAATATACAAAATTGTGGTTTCAACCATAGAAACAGTAATCGTTTGGGGAATTAATTGGCAAAACAAAAGTATAAGATTTTTTCAAAAAATCGGGAAAAAATCGGGAAAAAATCGGATATACAAAAAAACATAAAAAATTGCAGAAAAACAATCAAAAACTACTTTTTTAATATATTTTAGGGTATTTCCATGGCATAGAGATATTGTAGGCAAATAAAATAGACACTTGAAAACATGAATTGCAGGAAATAGATTTTCGTTGCTTATATTCATATCACTGATTACGTTCCACAAAATATACTACACCATAAATAATATCTAGATGGTGATAGATGTCAAAATGTCAATTACAATATAGTTTGTGACTTTGAACAAAGTCAACCTGTAAATTAAGTACAAAATTCCAAAATCTCAAATGTAGGCAATGACATGCTAGAGGGCAGGAGGCCCTGATGATGAAGCTCCTCGGCAAGAGCCTGTCCTAATTCCTTCAACCCATTCAGGACGAAAGTTGGCTTGCCTCATGATATCAAAATCTTCAGACACAAGCGGACGATCAGCAACAACATAATCATCATCAACATCATCATCATCATCATCAGCATCATCAGCAGCAATCAACTCGCACTCTGGATATATCTCATCGAGGTCAATTGACAAGCATTCCTCAATAGTTCCTGATTTTGCCCATGTAGAAATTAGTGTTTCCCTTACAAATGAAAAATCAATGAATAGTGAATACAATTCAAAAAACTGCAACTATATATTAATATTCTTACCTTGAGCTTTCCTTATCTTCAAGCGAAGGTTGTGATGAACAAATACCAAGTCATTCAGCCATTGTTGTGATAGGCGGTTGCGTTTCTTAGAATGTATGTGTTCAAACACACTCCAATTACGCTCACCAGCTGATGAGCTACATGGTTGGCTCAAAATACGCACTGCCATCCACCTTAAATTTGGTATTTCATCTCCAAAAGAAGCCCACCATGCAGCTGAAAAACACATTATATGGAGATGATATTGTAAGACTAAGAATATCTTATAATCTTAACAAACTTAGTGGTTGGCAAAATAAAGAGATTGTCAAAAGTTTATAGAGTCTACCTGGTTGAATTGTCTTTCTGCTTTGTATAGCAGCCTTAGAAGAGAGAAAGCCCTTAGCATGCTTGTACATTTCCAGCTCTATCGTAGCCGCATCAAATTTTTCCAAGTCAGGAAACATTTTTTCCATGCACTTGAAGAAGCCTTGTTTGATCTCAGCATCAATTTCTAGGAAGTCAGTCTTATAGAATAACAGAGGATTGAGAAAATATCCTGCAGCATGGAGAGGAGTGTGCATTTGTCCATCCCATCTCCTATCAATTATGTCCCACAACGGCATATACTTATCCCTGTTATTTTCCAGCTT
Source organism: Cryptomeria japonica (assembly GCF_030272615.1). Lineage (NCBI taxonomy): Eukaryota > Viridiplantae > Streptophyta > Pinopsida > Cupressales > Cupressaceae > Cryptomeria > Cryptomeria japonica. The sequence continues at coordinate 651,287,435 of NC_081410.1, forward strand.
ACTCTTTATCACCTCCTTGGCCCTATCCATGGCCTCATACACATATCCCATGGGGGGTTTATCTCCATCCACTAGTCTCAAGACTTTTACTAAAGGCTCTGAAAATTCTACAATTTGTTCAATAGATTCCCAAAATGTGGTAGAATACATATACTCTGCCACTGTTATGCCATTTGCTTGAGTTGTGAAACCAGACTCCATCCACTCAGCTGAAACAAACATTCGCCTCAAATTACCTTTTTGTTCACATAATGTTTGTAATGCAAGGAAATATGTTGCAAATCTTGTCACTCCTGGTCGAACTAGCTCCTTGCCTCCTGTGAAAGAGCGCATTATAGCCAAAACCCTTGTGTGATTATAAATAAATTTGGTAACCTTGTGAGCTTTTTGAAATGCCGCCTTAACCCATTCAATTTTTCCAATGTCCTCTAGGGTTAGATCAAGGCAATGTGCTGCACATGGTGTAAAAAACATGGAAGGATATTTATCTGTCAGAAGTCTCCCTGCAGCAACACAAGCAGTAGCATTGTCTGTGATAAATTGAACCACATTTTGTGGCCCTACATCTGTAACTACCACGTCATACATCTCAAACAATGCATTTGTGGATTTCATCATATTAGATGCATCCACAGATTTCAAAAAAATAGTGCCAATCTCACAAGAGACAAGGAAGTTAATGAGAGTTCGGTTCCTTCTATCTGTCCAACCATCTGATATGATGCTGCAACCAGTTCTAGCCCACTGCAATCGATGTTGTTTAACAACATCTTGAACATCCTCTACTGCATCTTTCAGCATACCAACCCTTAATGATTCACAAGATGGGGCTTGAAACCCAGGACCTACAGCTGCAATAGCATCTATCATGGGTTGCCAATATGGATTTCTGGAAGCATGGAATGCCGTGTGAGAGGAGTACCAATAATTAGCAATTGCCTTCTTTGCTTGTTCAGTGACAGTTTTCCTCCATCCTGTACTCTCCAAAGTGGTTTGTGATCCTGCTATGGTATGAGGTTGGAAGAAAGCATTAGTGTTTCCTCCACCTGTGTTTGGTCCACGTGCTATAGAATTATGTGTCGACCCAGATTCCCTGAAACTCCCATCTTCACCATCCTCCTCACCCAAATGGTTCGTCCTGGGATCTGCAGAACTAGAACCTAGTTCAACCCCAATTCTTGCCTTTTTGGCCTTACTCTCAGCAATCCCGTCAAGAGATTGCTTTGCTTGATACGAGACATCTGCAAGGCATGCCTTGCATATCACGGTGTTATTTCCTCATTCTTTGGACAAATGCCATTTGAAACGATAAATTCCACCACTGATCTCTTCTAGACACCAATTGCACTTGACCTTCGTGCTACCCGGAACTGTTGTGCAATGTGTCCATGCAAAGTCTTTTTGACGCGGCATTAGCAAGAATCAGATCTGTAAAAACATTACACTCAATCTTAAACTTTTGAGGGATCTATGGTTGGGCTTGTGTAGAATAATTGCATTTTAATTACATTGACATGGGAAATTGGAAACCTAAATGTAATTGAATTTCAAGTTTACACCAATGGTATACTTCAATTATTGCTCAATACATGGGAAATTAAGCCATTGAAGAAGAATTTCAGACCCACTAGAAACAGCAATACATTCTTCTTAACCTTATATACAGTTAAATTATACTTTTTGGGAAGACAAATTTCTGTCCAACAGTAAAATATATACAGTATATATTTTATATTCAGTATATCTTTCTGAGTACTTATATATTTTATATTCAGTAATGTTCAAATTAGTTATACTAGTAAATTTAAGTTAATTAGTTAAATAAGTAATTTTATTTGAACATGTGCTTAGGCTAGGGGTTGATTAGTTAACCTGTTATATTAAAGTTAACTGTTATATTCAACTTAACCTGTTCTATATGTAACTATATACTAACATATTGTTAAATTTAGCTGTTAAATTTATTAGTATATATTTTCAGTATATTAAATTTAAGCGTATATATTTAACAGTATATTAAATTTAACTGTATATAAATATATACAGTTAAATTTAATATACTGTTAAATATATACTAAATTTAATTGTATATATTTAACAGTATATTAAATTTAATATACTGTTAAATATATACAGTTAAATTTAATATACTATATAAATTTATTAGTATAAATTTATATACAGTTAAATTTAATATACTGCTAAATATATACAGTTACTAAATTTAATATACTGAAAATTTATACTAATAAATTTATACAGTATATTAAATTTAACTGTATATATTTAACAGTATATTAAATTTAATATACTGTTAAATATATACAGTTAAATTTAAAATACTGTTAAATATATACTAAATTTAACTGTATATATTTAACAGTATATTAAATTTAACTGTATATAAATATATACAGTTAAATTTAATATACTGTTAAATATATACAGTAAATAAATTTAATATACTGAAAATATATACTAATAAATTTATACAGTATATTAAATTTAACTGTATATATTTAACAGTATATTAAATTTAATATACTGTTAAATATATATAGTTAAATTTGATATACTGTTAAATATATACTAATAAATTTAACACTTAAATTTTAACAGCATGTTAGTATATATGTAACAGTTAAGTTTAATGTAACAGTATATTAAATTTAAAAGTTAAATTTATTAGTATATATTTAACTGTTAAATTTAATATACTGTTAAATATAATTCTATAAAACAAACTAATAAATTAAATTAAACTATATTTATTATATAGTTTAACTGTTAAATTTATTATACAATATACAGTATATTTAATAGTTAATATTTAACTATTAAATATACTGTATATTGTATAATAAATTTAACAGTTAAATTATTAAACAGTATATTTAAATTTTAATATATTGTTAAATATATTTAACTGTTAAATTTAATATAACAGTATATTAAATTTAACTGTTAAATTTAACAGTATATTTAACAGTTAAATTTAATATACTGTTAAAACAAACTAAGAAATTAAATAAAACAAACTAAGAAATTAAATAAAACGAACATAATATTAAATAAAATCTATAAAAACAAAATTTGTAAAACAAAAATTTAACTGTAAATACCTGGAAGGCTCGATGAATGCAGTGATGGCTTGTGGCTTGGTGATCCCTCTGCGCTAAACTGTAAGAAACAGTCCGGCTTGGTGATCTTCTTCAATCACCGTAATAGACAATCAATCTCGGAAAATCGGAAGCCCGATTAATGACGAACATGGACTTCAAATTTCCCACCTGCAACTTTGGACGAAAAACAATAGGGAGGCGGCGTCCATTTGTAGATTTTTCTCCGAAACTTTGGCACCTTTTTCGTGTTTTTAGGGTTTTCGTGCAAATAATTGCGATTTTTATTTTTTCCGATTAATCGACAGATATTAATCGGGCTTAATCGTGTTTAAACGGGAAAAAATCGTTGACCCGCGGTCAACGCGTATTTCGTGATTTTTTCGGGGAAAAAATCGTGACCCTCTGCGATTCCCGATTAATCGCGATCGATCGCGATTTTTTCCCGATCATTGCTTCACTGGTTTCAACCACAGCACATGAGTAAAAACTCTCCTAATTAAGGGAAGGCTCCCCCTATCTAACTATAACTTGGAAAATAAAATAGGATGGGACAGCAATCTTTCTTCTTTTATCAAGAAAGACAATATCCTTTTCTCTTCATAGAAAATGATAGCGATTGAATAACAACAGTAACCACTTTCAAGTGAAATAAGAGAAAGGAAATGAAGTTTCCTGAAAGCGCAAAGACTTCCATCACTTCCTTCAGGACGAGACAACAATATCAAGCTCAAAGACTTGACTATTGGAAGTCCTATCTACCCTTTGCTATACTAAATTTTACAACGAATAAAAGATAACAGCTCAAAGACTGGAATAATCTATTCTTTCAACACAAAGACAAGAACTAATGCAAGCTCAAAGACTTGCTGCTATTTCTTATCAAACAGTCATTTTTCCTCAAGAATAGATGCAAGCTCAAAGACTTGTTGCTCCTTCAAGAGAGTTTCCTATTTTAATTAATCTTCTCTACTTGCAGCTCAAAGACTTCAAATCAGATTGGACTAAGCTCCTTTAAAAACACTTGGCATAGAAGAAATAAAAGATTCCAACTCAAACATGTAGCTCAAAGACTAAAAACTTGAGTAATCCTTCTTTATTATTCTTCAAAAACTTTCAATTCACATACATAAGCTCAAAGACTTCTTGCTGTAAATTTGGTAGAGTTTTTGCTTGCTTTCCAAAAGATTTCAATTACAATGAACTCCTCAAGTATTTATAAAAGAGGAGCCTTGAGAAAAAGGTGGGAGGATCCTAACTAACTTGAGAGATTCTCTCAACCACCAAGACTCATTCAATAACTAACTGAGACTTCATTAACTAACTAAGAGTTACTCCAACTAACTAAGACTTATTCCAACTACAGTCCTAATTGGACACAACTTGTAGTTGCCTTACATGTAATTACAAAAGTGCAAATAATGTGTAACTTGCTTTTTACAAAAAATACTTTTACATGTAACTTGTCAAAACTAAATTACAACTAAAGATTACAAAAAATGAATATTCAACTAAAGTGTTGAAAAACACTTAAGTTGCATTTTATGAAGACACAAATCCTTGAAATTTCCAGATGCTCGCTTGTAGTTCCTCAGGATTTGGTTCATGGGTGTTCTTGGCAACAACCATAGTCTTCACAATAGTGTCGTGACAGCGGAGGAGCGCAACATTGTTTTTATCCAGGATAGACTAGATTTCATGCAGAAAGGCTTGGTGTTTCATCAGTGCTTGAATCGAAGCTGCCAAGAATTGTTCGCTCCTCCATTCATTATGAATCTTCATTTGTAAATCAGCAAGAACTTCTTTTTTTGGAATCAGCTCTCCATCCTGACTTACTATTTTGCAAGAGGCCCTTTCACAATGTGAGACAATATCTCGGTAAACTTCGCCCCAAAATCTCTTTGCATCACCGATCTCCTCAATGAGGGATTTAAGAACAAGGGTCTTGTTTTCCAGGAGTTCTTCAAATTCCAAGTACATAACCTTGGAAGAGACGATGGCATGCTCCTGCAAAATACTCAGCTATTGTTGGGGCATGGTACGCCAGATTGTCAAACTTTCTTCAACACTTTCCAGATTCTTTTTGAAGGTATTAGAAGTTTAATCTATTTTCTCCTCAACAGTTTCCAACTTAGACATTATTTGAAAAATGTCTTTCATTACTTGTACACATTGATCATGAAGCTGATCAACCTAGGAATCCAGTGCTTGTACTTTCTGAGCAGCCCTTTCCACTCCACGAATCGATTCTTGGGAACCAGAAGAACCTATGGAGTTACTCCCTTCAGCAGTAGGTTTTGTGATTTTATGAATGGCTGTCATAAGCTGTCGGTTTTCCTCTTCTAGCTTGTCTTTCTTCGCTAGAAGATCATCACACCTTTGCACCAATGAAGCAACAGAAAACTGAGCATCATGTTTAATGACCTCCTGCGTTTGCTTGCCCAACTCTATCCTCGTAACCTTATAATCAGTAGCAGACATTTCATCAAGTGGCTTATCTGCAATAGGTTCCACAATTTCAGCTACTTTCATCTTGTTACTGTCAACCGTTATTCAGGAGATAGTCTTGGCCTTCTTAGCAACTTTAGATCTAGACTGTTTCAGTTACTGATAGTCAAAGGCATCAGGTGAGATCTCTTGCTTCTTCCTTTTCGGGGTGAAAGAACTAAGCCATGGAGGCAAAGTCATCAACTCTCTTCCAGTAGCAGCCGTAGGCAAAGGAGAAGCAGTTTCTGTTTGAATTACCGTGGTCATCTTGGGAGGAATATCTGTTTGGACAGCAACCACGGTTTGCTCAGTTACCAATGGGCATGAAGATTGCCTCGTGAATTCTTCAAAACCAGAAGTGGAAGTATCAATTTCTGATAACTGGATGCATGTAGGAATATCCTCAGGAACTTTCAACACACTTTCTTGTTGATGATCAGGAGATGGCTCGTATGCTGAAATGGAAATTGCATTCTGAGGAGACTCATCTACGAGCAAATCAGGAGGAGAAAGAGGCGTCTCAATGGAAACTGGAGGAATGACCTCATGAGGCAAGTCTGAAACTGGAGACTTAGGAGCATCATCAGATTGCTACCCCTCTTCTAGATTATCCAGATCGATCACCTGAACATGGAATCGTGATTTTTCCTTCCCACGAATAGTCGTCTCCTCAAGAGGAAGCACTACTGCACAACTGACTCGTAACTTGATCCTTGTGCCCGAAGATGAAGCACCCTCCTTGTTGTCAATCTGAATCTCAGATTTCCGTCCAAGAGGTCCTGTAGAATCATCTTCTTTACCAACCTTGATTTTGATAAGTTTAACAGCATTACTTTTCAGCCATGAGTTGGTGTTGGCCAAGATAGGCTAAAATCTGTCAAGGATGGATATGCACTCCTTGTGTGACCATTGGATCAAAGGAAGTGGAGTTTCCTCAACCCTCCGTGAAGTGTATTCAAGATCAAGTATATGCCCGTCATCAATCATCCCTTGTGGGATATCTGCCAAGTTCAAATCAACAATTTGCTCAATAGTGAGCCTGTGGTAATCCATCTTGAGGACTTCGGCTTCTGTGCGGAGATCTACCCAGATGTCTTCAATGAGATGAACATGCACAAAGGATTTCTTGATTTTCTCCTTCATACCCCTATAATCGAAATCAGCTCTAGGTTTAAACCTTTTGAGCTTGATTTCCTGCAATTCAGTTTCCATGGCCTTAGCCTTCACAGATGTGACAAGGGAGTATCGGCCAATTTTCAATGGGTTTGTGGTAGAGATCCCCATTCCAATCTTGTGTCGAGCAGACTGAAAAGTGTGAACATCCGTGATCTGTTTTCCCAACTCTATAAGAATTATCTTATCGATTGGGTATCTTGGAAGCATGTATGGCTGACCATCATAGCATCCTATCCTCATATAGGTGAAGGTGGGAAATTGCAGAAACAAACACCCATACTCAGACACCTTGACCCATGCCTCATCTGATACTCTTTTGTTCCTGAGATTTCTATCAAACTGACACATGAAATATCCAAAGAATGCGTCTTGGACTCTTCTGAAGTAAGTTTGCTAGGTCTCAATGGCAACTGGTCATAATATTCCCAAAGTGGTATAAGTGAGCGATCACCCTTGGTAGAAAGACCTGGAAAGTGTCTGAGTGATGCTGCCAAATATACCAAATAAGAATTCATGAAGAAGGTCATGGTGGTAGGAACTGCTGCAAGTTGTTCGCACAAGGCATCGCTGATGACTTCCCCCCATGAAATGTGATGTGACTGTCGTATGAACATAATGAACTGATACATCCATGGCTCAAAGACATTGGAATGCTCAAGGCCCATCATCCTGTTGAGAAGAGTGATGGTGTCTCCTATCTCCCATTTGAAATCGCAGCGGTACAACTTTGCCCACCTTGAGAAGGAAGGTCGTGGCTCTTGGATCCACCTATTGATGTGCCGCTTGCAATCTTTTTCCCTCTTCACGTAATATTCCGATGCACTTTCTTTGGTGATTTCCATATAAACAGGTGCAGGAGGTATTCTGAAGACCTTCTCGATTGTATCTGCATCAAGACGAATTATAGCTTCACCATCATCATTTTTGATGACTCTTGATTCCTTGTCAAAATGATGGGTGCATGCAAGAACGAACTCAGTTCTAGGGCAGCCACCGGGAAGGAAGATGCATGATGGATATGGCTGTCCAACAGCCGCTGCAAGTTATTATCCTGTGGATCTTCTACCCTATTGACGAATTTTTCCATATCAACGTGCCCTATCTCCGTGTCTCTGATGCGATCCAAAGGAGAAGAAACCTGGGAAGGTGCAACCTCATTCTGATATTTGTCATATTTGTATTTCATTTTCTTTGGAGTTGGAGATGTCGGCAAATCTGACATTGATTGTGAACCTGGAATGCTGTGATGAAGACTTAACAGAGTTAAGGCAACATCATAGTCAGCTGCAAATATCATTCTTCCTTCTCCAAATGGGTAAAACTTTGATTCTTGAATTTCACGATTTTGTGAGAGGAAGAGGAGAAATATGTAAGAATGGGAAAATCTTGACTTTGACCAATTTCGGATCTTGGGAGAATTTTCGCAAGTATACAAGTTGGAAAGGACATACATGCAATCGGGGTTTTAAAACCCGAATACAAGTACACTTGTAAATTCGAAAATGGAGAAATGGATGAAAAATGAGATTTTGACTTGCGGAAAATGACGGAAATGGAAAGTACGGATATGGGGAACATGAATGGATAGAAATGGGAAAATTTAGGAAAGTCATTTTCATGAAAATGGGAAGAACTCTTCAACATGTAATCCGGTTTTCAAAACCCGAATTTGCAAGGGAGGGGTATTTCACACTTTTCAACTTGGAATTTTAACCAAAAAAAAGTTAAGTTCCTTAACTGTAGGGGAAGAACAAGAATTTCCAGTGAACTTTTAATCGGGATTAAAAATCCCGAATACAAGTAAAGAGGGAAAATTTAGGGAAGAACAATGCAATTCAAAAATTGCATACCAAGGGAAGAATCCTCTCACAAAAACCGATTTTTTGGGGGAAGAAGAACACATAATTAAAAAAGCAACTAAGAAAGAAAATTAAGAAAACAAGAAAATAAAATAAAGGAAAGAAAGGAAAGAAGCCATACCTTTCTTGAAAATGCAAAATGCTTCTCCAATAATGCAAAAATCCTTGGAATGAAGAAGCAAAATCAATCAATAAAACCAAACCGCAATGCACAAACCCTTGCCACGTTTTTGAAAAATGTTATAAACTAAAAAAAACGTGGCAGCAAAGGCAAATAAAATGGCCCAAAGAGGGTCGAATCTGCATCCACCTTCAATTCCTTGGTACTCCTAGCTAAAACGATTCATCCCCTTGAAGATTTGTTGCATCAAATGCTTCCAAAATGGAGACAAAGGAATCACGTGTTAGCTGAAAAACGTGGTATTCAATGCATGTTAGATGGATCATTAAATAGCTTAAATCTTATCCCAAACTCCATGCCTAGGTTAGAGAAGGGAAAACGATTTAGGAGAATGCAGATTGGTGGACTGAAAAACGCCCAAAATGTGGATTGAAGGAACCACGTGTTAGCTGATTTAGCTCAAAAAACCAGTAACAATAAACCCTAAATGGCGTAAAATGTGTTTGTAAATGCATGAGAATAGGATAGAATCCTAAACGCCTTGCATCTCCAACAAATTGGAAAGATCCCTGATGGATCTCTTTTACTAATCTACAGTAATTTTTATTATTTTAAATTGATTTTTCCTGCTTATTAATATTTTCTTTCAGAAATAGACAGAAGTTGCAGAAGGGTTGGATTCTTTTTGTATTTTGATGATTTTTCAACAAGTAAATAATGAAGTACAAGTACATGAACAATGTACTGAAAATGAAGTTCATATACAGCCAAAACAAATTTGATTCAAGGCAGATTTCTGAATATAAAATCAAATATTTGACCAGATGAAGATTTCCAATAATTCCAGGAAGATTACAATCAGGAATGATTCCAACTTGAATGCTAAAAGAGTAACATAACCAGGAATGAAGCTACGGCAAGATTCCAGCCCTCCAAGTGCTGCACGTGGGAAGGAAAGTGGCTGCCAGGTACAGCCGTACGACTGCCAAGTACACCCAACTGGTTAGAAACCCCAAACCCCACGCTGAACTCTGTTAGAATCGCTGAACCTCCAGAAAGAATGCCGTACAATCTCCAAGATGCTAATAGCTGCAAGCAAATCCAAACCACTGTATCGGGGGCTACGTCCCAAACAGGCAAGGCATTGGGTTGGCGTCCCAGATGTTGAAAAGCTCTTCCAGAGCCAAATCTCAAATCCAAGATGTAAAATGTGTAAAAGATAATAAGAATTAGGTCTCAACTTCCTTATAACACCTTCTCACTTAGCTCGAACCCTAAAAGTGACTCAATGGGGCGTTTAGGGTTAAAATGTTATATTTCTCATTTTAAGTTGCCAAGTGCATAGAAAAGGACCTTTTTTCAAATATAAAGAAATCTGTTCACCGAAAGGATCTGAGTCAAAAGAGAAATATTTAGAAAAGTCCAAGACCTTTCCAACGAGCTATTACACCAAGGGATACGCATCTAGATGAGGCCAAAAACCCCTTATTACTCCAAAATGGCTATAAACATAGCCTTATTTAAATAATAAACGCTAACTTAGGAAATATTAAAAATATAACCCAAATAGCTACAAAATGCTCAAATGACACCACAAACCAGAAAGTCAACCTGCCACCTGTCTGTGACTGAAGTCGGAAATCAAGGATCCACTGGCAGTCTCATCCCTAAAATCTAGGGATGCTCCTAGAAACTAGGAAACAAACCCAAATCCTCTGAAACTGAACCCAAGGAATAATCTCAAGGAGACCCAACCCTGGGTATGGTCATAACCTCCTAAATAGTAGGGATATCCTCCATAAATGTAGGAACGGTCTCCTAAAAATAAGGAAATGCTGCAAACTGATCAACTATTGCCAGAACACCAAGTCCCAGACACTGTATTACCACACTGAGTCTCTATCCATCGCTGTCAGCCTACAAGACCCCATAATAAGCTGACTCACATGTCTCTGCTGGACAGAACTAAAGAGGGGACATGACAGTCCTCCCCTCTCGGAGATGCTTGCCCACAAGCAACTGTAATGCTGGATGTTGTAAAATGGCCTCACCCTCCCAAGTGGCATCCTCTTTGGGAAGATTTCTCCAACATACCAAATACTCATGAATCACCTTGCTTCTCAACCGCCGTTCCCTCACCTCAAGAATCTCCTCAGGAACCAAAGTCAATTTACCTTCCTCATCCATGGGAGGCAAATTGGGTGAAACTGTAATATGCTGTCCAAGGGCCTTTTTCAGGCAAGATACGTGAAACACATTATGAATTTTATTGCTTGGTGGTAACTCAACCTCATAAGCAACCTCTCCAACTCGCCTGAGTACCCTGTATGGTCCATAAAAATGTGGTTTGAGCTTCTCAGCTCCCCCCCCTTTAAGGGTGCTTTGTCGGTATGGCTGTAAGCGCAAGAAAACCATGTCATCCACCTCAAATGCTCTCTCAATCCTATGCTGATCAGCGTATATCTTTTGCTGATTCTGTGCATGCTGTAAATTCTCCCTGAGAGATCTCATGATATCCTGATTCTCCTGTAACCAATCCTGAGCCAAAGGAACTCTACTGTCACTCAGAGCTAAATCAATGAAGGATAATGCCTCATAGCCGTAGAGAGCTCTGAAAGGCGTCATACCAATGGACATATGGTGCGTAGTATTATAACAATACTCGCCCAAATACAACCAACGTACCCATGCTTTCTGCTGCCCTGACACATAGTTACGCAAATATCCCTCAATCCACTTATTGACTATTTCAGTCTGTCCATCTGTTTGAGGGTGGTAACTAGTACTAGGTGTCAACTCAGTGCCTGCTAGCCTGAAAAGTTCCTGCCAAAAAGAACTCATGAATCTGCTGTCCCTGTCACTCACTATGGTCTTGGGAAGACCATGGAGTCTAAACACCTCTCTGAAAAATAGCTCAGCCACCTGAGATGCTGTAAAATCAATTGCAATGGGAAAGAAGTGGGCATATTTTGTTAGCCTATCCATGACCACATAGATACAATCGTTCCCTTGCACCCAAGGAAGACCTGTAATGAAGTCCATAGAAATCCCAGTCCACTTCTGTTCCGGTATAGGCAAGGGCTGTAACAACCCAGCAGGATAAGTATGCTTCGACTTGTTCTGCTGACAAGTCATACACTCACGGACATGCCGCAAAACATCATCTTTGAGACCCTTCCAAGAGAATCTCTCTCGAACCGCTCTGTAAGTCTTAACATACCCTGGATGTCTTGCTCTAGGAGTATCATGGAAAGCATGCAAAATTTGTTCCTTCAACTATGAACCCAGAACAAGATAAACCCTGCCCTTGTAATAGATAATATCATCTACCACACTGTATTTGTCGTCCACTATCAAACCATCCATGACCTCACAAGCATGCTGAGTTTTGGAATACTCAACCAAAAGTTGAGCCTTTCAATCTGCTGAAATCTCGCTCAACGAACATAGGGAAGCAAGTGATGGTTTCCTAGAGAGTGCGTCAGCCATAGTATTATTCTTCCCTTTTATGAATTCGATATCGAAATCATAAGCCTGAATCTTGCTCACCCATTTTTGCTGTCGATCATTGAGCTCTGTCTGATCTAGGAAATATTTCAAATTGTTGTGGTCGGTTCTTACCACAAATTTGCTGCCAACAAGATACTGTCTGAATTTGGCTAAAGCATGCACAATAGCCAACATTTCCTTATCATAGGTAGAGTACAACCTCTCATTATCTCGCAGCTTCCGACTCTCATAGGCAATGGGGTGTCTGTTCTACATCAACACAGCTCCTATGCCCAGACCTGAAGCATCACACTCTAGGACAAATGGCTGCGAGAAATCAGGTAATGCCAAAACTGGACAAGTGCTCATGACCTCCTTGAGTCTATCAAAGACTCCCTATGCCTGTTCTATCCATCTGAATGCCCCTTTCTTTGTGAGGTCTATCAAAGGTGCTGCCAACTGAGAGAAACCTCTCACAAATCTTCTGTAATAATCACATAAACCAAGGAACCCACGTAACTCAGTAATGTTCTGAGGGCGTGGCCAATCCTGAATCGCTTGAATTTTCTCCTCATGCACCTTCACCCCATCAGCACTGATCACATGGCCCAAATATAAAACCTCCCTAAGTCCAAACTCACATTTGGATAACTTAGCAAATAAAGACTGGCTCTCCATAATGCTAAGTACCTCCTCAACATGTCTGAGATGGTCCTCCCAAGTACGACTGTAAATCAATATGTTGTCAAAGAACACTAGAACCGACTTCCTCAACTGCTTGTTGAAGATCTGGTTCATACAGGACTGGAAAGTGGCCGGTGCATTGGTAAGGCCAAAAGGCATTACCAGAAACTCATAGTGCCCATAGTGACAACGAAAGGCAGTCTTGTGTACATCCTCTGCTCGTACACGTATCTGATGGTAACCTGAACGAAGATCAATCTTAGAGAAGTAGATAGCTCCATGAAGCTCATCCAACAACTCATCAATGCGTGGAATAGGGTATCTGTTCTTGATTGTCTTCTTGTTCAAGGCTCTGTAATCTATACACATCCGTAGAGTCCCATCCTTCTTCTTAACAAGCACTACAGAAGAAGCAAAGGGGCTAGAACTAGGCCGAATGAAACCCATATCCAACTACTCATGAATAGTGTTCTCAATTTCATCCTTATAGGCTCGAGGATGACGATATGGGGTGGTAATCACTAGCTTCGCTCCATCCTCCATCTCTATACCATGCTCAAAACCCCTATCCGGAGGCACTCCAGAAGGTATGTCACCAAATACTCTCCCATGACGGTCCATCACTGACTGAATATCAACATGAAATACCCTGCCATCCTGAGGTGTAGGTGTTTTGGACTTCACCAAACAATGTGTAGCCCAAATCACATCATTATGTCTAATAATAGTCTCCATCCTGCGAGAAGACACCTCCTTAGGTCCACCATCTGAAGCTGCCCTCAAGATAGTCTTCTTCCCCCTAGAAAGAAACTCTAACTGCATACGGTGGTGATCAATAATGTAACGCCCAATACCCTGTAACCATTGCATGCCCAAGACCACATCATAATCCTCTAATGGAAGCACATAAAAATCATCGGTCAGAGTATAATCCCCCATTTGAATACTAAGTTGTGGAATCCGTTTAGTACAGCCCAAAACTGCACCATTTGCCACCTTCACTCCAAAACCACCAAACTCCTCATACTGTAATCCGCGCCTCTCCACTAACTTCTGATCAATAAAGTTATGCGTGGCACTTGTGTCTACCAAGCTCATGACCCGCTTGCCCTTCAGTGTACCTTTCAACCTAAAGGCATGAAATTTAGGATAACTGGAGAGGGTAGCCATAGTTACTTTGGCTGTCGCCAAAGGCTCAAGGGTATCTAACTCCAACTATGTCTGCACCTGCTCAACATCCTCCATGCTATCCTCAGTGTCAGTGTCGGGTACCTCCTCATCCCCTAACTCAGATGTCACCTCAATCAAATGAACCTTTCCTTTACCCATACAACGGTGTCCTGGTTCCTAGGGTTCCTTGCAGGAAAAGCATAACTTTTTCCTTCTCAATTTGTTCCTCGTCTCTTGATTCATCCAAGAGGGTCTAGATGATGACCCTCCTTTATTCTGTGCAGGCCGAGAGTCCCTGAATGACTTCTTATCTGCCTGATAAGAAGTGGGAACGGTATCCAGTCTCAATGTCACATCAATGGCTTCCTTAAGAGTGGCCGACTGGAAAGCACGTACCAATCCCTTAAGTCTATCCTGCAACCCCTCAATAAATAACATCACACTCCGCCTCTGGGGCATATCAGGTACCATAACCGCAATATGCTGGAACTCATTAATATAAGCTTTTGCATGCTCAGTCTTAATACATATTTAAATCTCAGCCCCATGATAGAAGACGATGCAGTCCAATTCGCCATTTTACACCTAGAAGGTTTAGCACATGAGTGGTGGTATCATGGCACCCTCACACAAGGTCATGATGGTATAACAACATATGACAAGTTCACTCAGAAACTCGTTAAGAGATTTGAGAGGAAACACCCACAAAAAGATTTCAAAGAATTAACCCTCTTAAGACAAAGGGGAACAGTGGAAGAATACATCACGGAATTTCAAAAAATTTCCGTAAGGGTCTCAGGAGTGGATGAGGACAGGCTCACCTATCTTTTTGTGGAGGGACTCAAAGACTCCATTAAAGGATTGATGAGAGCATTGAAACCCCCTACCCTAGATGATGCCATAGATAAAGCTTTGGGCCGAGAAGACACTTCAACTTGGGAGAAACCCTCCAAAACATTCACTAAAAATACACATACTAAAGAATGGCCTAGGAAGGGAAACACCTTTAAAGAAAGGGAAGAGCTTAAGAGAAAGAACGTATGTTACCATTGTCATGAGAAATGGGAACGTGGTCACAGTTGCAAAGAGGGAAATGAAAGAGATATGCTTAGAAAACAAAATCTGTGTTTTAAGTGCAAAGAAAAGTGGCAACCGGGTCACATATGTGGGAGGAAGAGCCAAGCCCACAACTTGGAAGCCTTATCTAGTGATGAAGAAGAAGAATTCAATGAACCCCCAAGCAAAAGGGAAAAACTTACCGAAGATGTGCAAGTATCATTAGCAGCAATTTCCGTAGCCTCAAAACACCATCCCTTTAGAATCAAAAGTGCGATCGAAGGGCAGAGAGTAATTGCACTACTGGATAGCGGGGCTACCCACAACTTTATTGATAAAAGCTTGGTTAAGAGATTAAAACTGACAACACAAGAGTTTAAGGGTTTCCAAGTAGCCCTTGCCGATGGATCCACTTCCTCATGTAACAAAAAAATCCTTCAATTAAGCATAACATTAGGGAAATACCCTACCAAAGAAGATTTCTATGTGGTCGAGTTAGGGGATTCAGATGTAATCCTAGGAATTCCTTGGATACATTCCTTGGGAAGATTCTATCTCGATCACCCCAAATTGGAACTATGTTTCACTCAAAATGGACAGGAAGTGTTAATCAAAGGGTTGCATGATGGCACAACCAGAATGGTAACCTCCAAAAGAATGGAAAGGATTTTTAGACGTAGTCAAGGAGAGTGGGCTGCCCAATGCATGATACTAGACCAAAATTCAAACCAAGGGGAAGCCATTCATGTTGATATTAAACCCATTATTAGAAAACATAAAAGGGTGTTTGAAGACATCCCAAAAGGACTGCCACCCAAGAGGTGGTTTGAACACACTATTGAACTTGAAGAAGGTGCAAAACCAGTGATCTCCACCCCTTATATCCACCCAAGGGGCAATAAGGAAGAAATTGAGAAAGCTATCAAAGAGCTTCTAGAAATGGGGCACATTCAACCTAGCTCCAGTCCTTTCGCCTCCTCCGTTGTACTGGTAAAAAAGAAGGATGGGACCATGCGGATGTGCATCGATTATACAACACTCAATAAGAAGACTATAAAAAACCGATACCCCATTCCTAGGTGTTGACGTGTATTTTGTACACAATCGTACACAGAATAAAATACCCAAGGGTACCTTATCCTCTCTTGAATAAAGCCTCTGATTGCTGAAGATGTCGCAAAAAAGGATCAATCAGGGTGACTCCAATGTTCTTTTATGTAGGGTCTCTTCGTGTGGATAAGCACCAGTGGTCGTTGTGATTGCTGTTTCATCAAGGGGACTTACGTATCCGAATTGCAGGAACAAGATTTCCTAATACTAATGAATTCCAAAAAAGATCAAAAGGGTAGGGTTTGCAAGAGATAAACTCTAATCTAATCCTAAGAATGACTCAATGCGGGCAGGACTTGGGAAGATTCTACCAACTTCAATATTGCCATGAAATAACAACTCAACTGAAATTGATGCGATCTTCTAAGGTAACAAATGATCTTTCAATTCATCAAGGATCATGGACACTACCACGAAGGCACATATCCAATGCTCAATGACGATTGAAGGTTTGAGTAATTCAAGTCTCTCCAGTTGACCACACAAGGCGTTCCTACAATCAGTAAGAAGCTAGTGGTTTGGAATGCGAATCTCACCAAAGATCAAGCCCAACACTTAGTCCTTCAAACTTAAATACTACTTTGACGTAGAATGATTCAAGAAAGTAAACAACCATGAAGATAACCACAAGAATTGCAATAGAACACCATAACTTCAATATTTTATTGATCTCAAAGCCATCATAAACAACAATTGTTTGAAATTCCTTCTTCAAAGCTCAATCTTGCTACAAAATAACTTGCTTCTCAAAAACTCTAAACTCTAACTATTTCTTATTGCTCTCTCTTAATTCTATATCTATATCAAAATGAAAATGAATGAGGGTATAAATAGCATCCTCAATTACAATGAATGGTCCAGATCAAAAGAAGATCAATGGCCAAGATTATGACACCTAAACCCTAATTAGGGTTTATTACAAATAGCCCCCTTTTTATTGAACAATATTAAATGCATAGCCAAATATTAAATTTGGCACAAAAACCTAAGAGACATAGACCAATGATAATTAAGGTGCCACATCATCTATAACAACCTTTCTTCTAGAATCTTATTCCCTTTCCAATGCTCTTTCTTAGCATATGCAATGAATCTAGACACGATTCCTTCGATCTCAGCAATTGGAATCTCGGGAAGATTCCACATTCGTTCTTCCAAGTGGATGACCTGATCGAAAGCCTTGAGCAGAGCAGTGTCCCATCCAGGTTCAAGTTCTTTGATTTTCTCAATCAGGAGCATGGTAGCAAACATCTGATCCCATTGCTCATCTGTAATAACATTCTCATCTTTGCAAAAGATGACCTTGACTCTTTCCTCTAATTCTTGCAAATCCATATCTGTCTCAACTGCAATCCTCCTGCCAAGAATAGTACATAATACTTCAAACACTTTGTCCTGGATCGGATGGATAATCTCCTCCACTTGATTGCATTTGTTACTGATGTCCTCAAAAAGAACTTCCTTCATCTGGAGTAAAGTTGACCATTGGAGTAAACTATGAGGTCCTCCATCCATTATCTTTTCTTGTGCTAGGACCTTCCTTGATGTTTGTCTGATTACTTGCAGGACAGGAATGATAACATCCTTAGTATGAGCAAAAGCAGCTACAGTTATCACTAGGTTGTGGATGATCTCAAGAACCTGAATAGCCCGATGAATGGTCTGCATCATTCTTGTTGCAAATTCAATAGCAACTGTATGGGATTTGTCAATCCAAGAGCTCATAAGCTAGACCAAACTCTTGACTCTCTCTGCCTCACCAACTGATTCAAAGGGAAGTGCCTGCGCAGGAGATACTGCTGGATCCCGACGCCTCAAAGGCTGATTGAGATGGCTAAAGTAGCTTCTCCAAGCACTGACCTCTCGCTCAAGCTTTCTATTCTTTTCCATTTCTTCTCTAAGCTTGTCCTTAAGTGCCTCAAATGAATCAGTGGCCTCATCCAATGTCTGCTCGGCTGTGAGTGGACCAAGCTCAAATGTCTCTACATCATACTCCTCTGCAATAATTTCACCTTCATACTTGTCCACTGCTGGTGTAGCTATCTGTAATTTCCTGGATCCTGTCTCATCTCTGATCATCTTGGACATCTTAGTGGCTTTCCTCTTTTTTGTCACTTCCTGAGAATTTCCAACAAGGCTCTCTAAATCGATCACATTATCTTCGTCCTCGATCACAATCACCCTTGTTAGTCTCTCTTTTAACCAATCTGGAATGGCAGATCTTGTTTCTCTAACCTGTATCTCTTTAGGCAATGTTTCTTCTTCTTTGAGAGGAGACGTCACTTCGTCATCGTTCTTGTCTTCATGTAGCTCATTGACCTGGAGAGATCGGCTTGATGAACGTTGAGGTGCCCGTCCTTCTTCTTGTTTATCGTTCTGTACCATTGATTCCATAGATTCCTCCATTTCAAATGTCTTCTTCTCTTGTCGAGAAGATGTGCCGGATGAACGATCTCGGTTGACCTCTGGCTTCTTCTTGGAGGATTCTCTTTTTTCAGGTCTCTCTTTTCTCTTTGAGCCCCTAGGATGAGGATTACCCTCACTTACGCTTCGAAGGTTGCCTTCGCTTGTGCTTCTGGGATTAGGATTACCTTCACTTACACTTGCTCCTCCTTCTCCTGGCTTTTCCTCCAAAGTAAAAGTCATAGATATGCCTTGCTCTCTCAACTTTTGATGTTGCACATCAACCCATCTGCGAGTACAAGACAAAACTGGAGCCATCAAGGCATCTAGATCCAAAATTTCAGGTTCATTCCAATCTAGCCTCACTGCTTTGCTTTCTCGGTCATAAGATGATTGGAGATGTCTGCCACTGTCCTGAGCTTGGTCGGCCACTCTGTAAATTTTGCATTTCCTGATGAAGTCTAAAGGCAATCTGGAATGCATCTTTCTTTTCACTTCAAGATCATCTGAGAGATTCATCACAAAGTCCTCTACCTGAGGTTCATGTCTGTATTTCCTTCCGACTGTCTCCTCTATATACCCATAAGGATCAAAACTCTCTCTCAAGGCAAAGAATGAAAATGAATATAAAGCTAACTCCTTTTCTGCATCATCCATGGCTAGAGCATTAGGACATACCTCAACTGAATTTCCTAGTATGATAGGCACAGGAACTCCATTTCCATGCCTGTGTCTGAATGCCTTTGCATAAGCTGCCAACTGTCTAGTTACCTCAAGTAACACTATTCTGTCTGTCGGATATCTCGGCAACATGTAGGGAGGTGAAGGACATCCATGAACTCTAATATATGTAAACTTCTGAAATTGGATGAACCGGGCACCGTACCTCTTTACAAGCTCTTTTGCATCTTGAGATAGCCGATTGTGAATCCCGCCTTGCAATGTCCTGGTGATGTTCATCGTGAAGGTATCATTGACTAACTTGTAGTCACTTCCTGGAGGATGATGCAAATGAACATAGGAATCACAAACTCTGACTTCCCTAGGCCCTCTTCCGATCACTCCTCTGTGAGGTAGTCCTGCATATTCAAAACTCCTGATCAAGGCATATATGATGTATGAACTCATGTGGAAGGACTTGGTAGCCTTCAGTCTTCTTAACTGCACGTCCAAGCAATGGCTAATCATTCTAGCCCAATGAATTGTTCCTTTTCCTTGAACTATCACTTGGATGAAGTAGAACATCCACTTCTCAAAATAGAAGGCTTGAGGAGCCCCTGTAACTCGGTTGAGTAATGTTATCAAATCTCTATACTCCTCCTGGAAGTCGATCCTATGTGGTGTGTTGGGAATCTTGCTCAAGCGAGGACGACTTTTGAGTAGCCAATTCTTGTTGATGATGCTCAAGCAAGTGTCTGGATCATCTTCGTACATGGACCTGGCTCCTTCTAAGCTTTTATAAATCATATCTTTATGTTCTGGCAGGTGAAGAGCTTCACTGATAGCCTCCTCTGAAAGATAAGCCAAAGTGTTTCCTTCCTTGGACACGATCGATTTGGACTGTGGATCATAATGGCGAGCACACTCGATCATCAACTCATGGCACTGGATTGCTGGAGGGAAGCCGGCTGCCTTGATAATGCCACTTTCAATTATTCTCCTTGCGACAGGTGATGGCTTGCCAATGTAAGGGACCTCTCGAAACTTCTTCACACTGAAGTTTCCCAGGTTGGTATCTCCAATGTTGCTCCACTTCGACACGATCTTGGTCTCCAATTCTTCGTTCTTTTGATCTTCCTTCATGAGGGCTGGACGACTGGTAGATGCTCCTGCCTTCGGGGTCACCATCGTGACACCTACACAACATTTCATAATGAGTAATGGATTTTGCAATATAGAAATATAGACTAGATTAAAGATTGAATTTTAGGAAACTTCATGATAAATCCTTGAATTATCATTTCCTAAATATAACGATGCAATTTTGGAATTCAAGATTCAAAATTCAAAATTGAGGCTAGGACAATTCAAAATTCAAAATTTGGACAAGGGAGATCTTGCCATACCTTTCTTGAGAACTAACTCTAAAAAGATGCAAAATTAGGAAATTCGCCTAGGCAAAATGAAGATTGGAGTCTTCAACGTGAGCTTCTCCTAGCAAATTCGCCTCCTTTATCAACTTCACCACCCTTGGGGTCTTCAACGCCTTAAGGGAAAATTCGCTCCACCTCTAACCATAAACAAAGTTCGCACTCCACCTTGGATAGAAATTTCGCTTCCCTCCTTGGATCAAAATTCACTCCCTTTATTGCTTCTCCAAAAATCGCATGTAATAATGATTGAATGATGGTTTAAAATGCTTCAAAGTACCCTTCTTATATAGGCGCTCATCTCCTTATTCTCACATAGGCCGACTTTTGGAAATAAGGCAAATAATAAACAAAATTTAAAAAAGGAGGCCGACTTTTGTAAAAATATAAAAATATAACCCCAAGTGCTCTCCCTTTTTATTTAATTTAATAATTAATTAATTTAAATGCCTTTGTAATTAATAATTTCGATTTTTTTAAAAGGCTAAATTAATTATTAAATGCCTTATGCGCTATTTTTAAATGCCAATTTAATCAAATATTTCAAAGTTTATCGAAATTAGCACTTAATGTAATTCAAAAATTATTGGCGCCTAAACATGGGAGGAATTTGGGACATTAATCAATATCGCTCTGGTCCCTGGGAGAGGGACAGGAGCGCTCATGCATTTTGGATTGATTTTCACGTTCAAAGTCACTTCCTTTACGTCCAAAATGGGGTCTTCATTCGTAGCTTGGAGTTTGATCTATTCAATTTTTTGAATGAATGCCTTTTAAACCATTTTCGCCCTGGTCCCTTGGTGAGGGACATGAGCGATTTTTGCTTTAACTCCTTGGTCCTTGTTTTTTAAATCATCAAATCAACTTGCGAGGTAAGCAATGATCATCCTTGTTTGTTCTACGCATGCCAATCTTGTCCTTTGCAAAGCAAACTTGATATTCTGGAGATTTTCGCCCTGGTCCTTGATTGAGGGACAGGAGCGAACTTTACATTTTAGCCAAAATTTGTCGAGTCTTGGGGTCAATTCCTTGTTTATCATCTTCCTAAAGACATTTGGGATCTTGCATGACCTTGCCTTGACGTAGTTTTTGAAGGGAACGGTTGACTTTATTGAAATCGCTTTGGTCCTTGACTGAAGGACAGGAGCGCCATTTTGTTCTTTGTGCGAACCCTTGATCATATCAACTTCCAATTGCCTTCAAAGCGAAAAACGTTGTTTCTTATTCCTTCTCGAGTCTTGCAAATGATAGTAGTACTCCAAAATACTAGGCAATAAGGCAAATATGAAGATTTCGCTCTGGTCCTTGGGAGAGGGATAGGAGCGCCTTGGGCAATTCCATCAAGTTCTCGGGTTATTTGCAGCTTCGTTCTTCTTTGAGGCATTCCAAACATCTTTACCATCATGTGCCTTGGCCTGGACTCGACCAAATTCGGAAGGGAATGCTGGATAACCAAAATTTCGCCCTGGTCCCTTGGAGAGGGACAGGAGCGAACTTGCATTTATAAGCTTATTTGTGTTTCGCCAACTTTCAAAATCATCTTTGACGGATTGGTTGGGTTGCCTTTCCTTCATCTCAAGCTTGAAATTCGCCTTTCCTTGGTCCAAAACTTGTCCTTTGAGAAAATCGCTCTGGTCCCTTGGTGAGGGACAGGAGCTTCATTTGAAAATCGCCTTGGTCCCTAGGAGAGGGACAGGAGCGAACTTGTACCTTGGGTTGATTTTCTCCTTCGTGGTCCATTCAAATTATATTCAATGGGCAAAACGTACTTTACTTGATCTCTTCCAAATCGTGAAATCATTTAATCTTGCAAGAATAAGGCAAACTTGGAGTTCAAGCTCCGGTCCTTCAGTGAGGGACAGGAGCGATTTTGTCATCTTAGCATATTTCCTTGTTTGCAAATTACTTCAAATTATATTCAATGGACAAAACATGCCCTCCTTGATCTCTTCTAATCCAAAAATTGTCTTGGCCCTGCAAGGACAGTACAACTTTGAGAAACAAGCTCCAGTCCTTCAGTGAGGGACAGGAGCGATTTTTGTCCTTAAACCTTAAAAAACTTGTCATTTTGGGTCTCAAAAAAATCTTCCAAATCTTCAATTCATGCTCGATTGCATCTCCTGGCGACCCTACACAAGACAAATAAAATAAGTCAATAACCAAGATGCATAAAATACCAATTTCGCCCTGGTCCCTGGGAGAGGGACAGGAGCGATTTTACCTCCATAGGCCAAAATATCAAGAATTTGGGCTTTCAGTCACTTCACAAGGCATAATTAGATCATCTCCAAGGCCAGGGGTCAATTATCAAACTTTCCAAAATTTGGTCCAAATTCACCCGGACAAGATTGCACAATTCCATCATTAACACTTAGGTAAAATTTGGACTCGCTTTCAAAATTTCGACTGGACCTAGACAGACACACCTAACATCCTGACAGACTCACCCCATTTCAAGATTGCAATCCACGCGAGGATGCTCAATAATCTTTCAAAATTTGACTGAACTGCAGCTTGAAAATATCAAAAAAAGGAAACCCTAAGGCTTAGCCCTAGTCCAGACGACTCACTCACTTACTCAAAACCCTAAAAGCAGAGAGAAGAACAGGCAAAACCGAGCAAAAATGAGGGGGTCCCCATTTTAATGGGGCGATGTGTGAAATGGTCACAACACTAGGGTGGACGAACTTATAGATGAATTACATGGAGCAGTATACTTTTCAAAAATAGATTTGAGATCGGGATACCATCAAATAAGATTGAGGAAGGAAGATGTTCCCAAAACAGCTTTCCGATGCCACTATGGTCACTTTGAGTTTTTGGTCCTTCCATTTGGCCTTACAAATGCCCCTGCCACCTTCCAGTCATGCATGAACCACATCTTCAGGGGACAGTTAAGGAAGTTCCTGTTAGTATTTTTTGATGACATATTGATTTATAGCAAAACTTGGGAAGCACACTTGAGACATATAGATGAAATATTGGGCCTACTTGAGCAACATTCTCTTTTTGCCAAAATGTCAAAATGTGAGTTTGGGATGGAAGAAATTTGTATCTTGGTCATAAGATCAGCACCCATGGAGTTAAGGTGGATGAAGAAAAAATTGAAGCCATCAAAAACTGGCCAAAGCCCCGCACCCTCACCCATCTCAGAGGTTTCCTAGGTTTATGCAGTTACTATAGAAGATTTGTTAAGGGATTTTCGAAGTTAACTTCTCCCTTAACCAATTTAACTAAGAAGGGAGCATTTTTATGGTCAAATGAAGCCCAATCCGCATTTGAAAAGCTTAAAGAGGTGATGAGCTCTTGCCCCGTCTTAGCAATTCCGGACTTTTCAGCACCTTTTGAGCTTTATTGTGATGCCTTAGGGGAAGGCATCGGAGCTGTCTTAATGCAGAAGAAACATCCCATAGCTTTTGAAAGCAGGAAACTTAGAGACACAGAAAGGACCTATTCAGTTTATGATAAAGAAATGCTAGCTATTATGCATGCATTAGAGAAGTTCAGACAATACCTAATCTGTGGGAAGTTTATAGTTAAAACTGATCATAACAGCTTAAAGTTCTTTCTCAATCAAAAAGATTTAAATGATAGACAACAGAAATGGGTGAGTAAACTTCAGGCATATAATTTCGACATAGAATATATGAAAGGGAAGTATAATGTTGTGGCAGATGCCCTCTCAAGGAAGCCCTACTTGGGATCTTTATCAGTCTTATCTACAGATTGGAAGGCAGCACTAAGTACCGAATATGCTAAAGACAAATTCTCTAGTAACATTCTAGACGGGAAAGAAACAGATGAAAATTACTGCGTAATTGATGACCTCATCCTTTACAAAAACAGAATCTATATTCCATCCGGATCAAATATGAAAGTAGACATTATAAAGACTTATCATGACCTTCCTCTAGTAGGTCATCAAGGGTATTATAAGATCTACAAGCAGATTAGAGAAAGATTTTCATGGAAGGGGCTAAAGGAAGATGTACTAAAGCACACCCAAGAGTGCATGGTGTGTCAAAGAAATAAAGAAGAACACACTTTCCCTTCAAGATTACTCCAACCACTACTCATCCCAAATCAAAAGTGGGAGAGTATATCCATGGACTTCATAATAGGACTCCCAAAGGTACAGAATAAAGATTGCATTTTTGTAGTAGTAGACAGATTAACAAAATATGCACATTTTATGGCCATTCCTTCAAGTTTCGGAGCATCACAAGTGGCCGATATCTTCTTTAAGGAAATCTTCAAGCTACACGGGTTACCTAGGAATATTGTGAGTGACAGAGATAGACGATTTCTTAGCATATTTTGGCAAGAACTATTCAAACTAGTAGGGACAGAGTTAACACCAAGTACCAGTTATCACCCACAAACCGATGGGCAAACAGAAATCGTAAACAAATGGATAGAAGGTTATCTAAGGAACTATGTTTCAGGACAGCAGAATGCTTGGGTAAAATGGCTTCATCTTGGAGAGTACTGTTACAACACAACCCATCATATGTCAATTAGAATGAGTCCCTTTAAGGCCCTCTACGGGTATGAAGCAACATCTTTTGGGGATCTCATCTGCTCAGAAAGTCTTGTACCAAGTGCAAAAGATTTCCTCCAGCAAAACACGGACATCATGAATGCCCTTAAAGATAACCTTCACCAAGCACAAAATCAACAGAAACTGTATGCAGACAAAAAAAGAATTGAGAGATCTTTTGAAGTAGGAGACTTGGTATTTTTAAGACTCCAACCTTATAAGTAGTCATCCATTAAAATCAGTGGAACTGAGAAATTGAAACCACGATTCTATGGTCCTTATAAAATTTTGAGAAGGATAGGAGAAGTGGCCTATGAATTGGAGCTACCAGATCACAGTAAAATACACAACGTATTTCACGTATCCTGACTGAAAAGGGTTTTGGGTCTACACATTTCCCCTTGTACCGAGCTACCACCAATTGATAATGAAGGGAAGTTGATTTTAGAACCTGAACTCATCCTTGACAAGCGAGAAAGAGAATTAAGAAGGAGGACCATAACATAATACTTAGTCAAATGGAAGAACCTTCCCAGGGAAGATGCCACATGGGAGGGGGATGAGACCATTAATCATCTCAATCCCACATCGCTTGAGGACAAGCAATTTTGAGTGGGGAGGACTGTCATAATCCCACATTTTTGTAATAAAATATCTCCACTCTCCAGTATTATTATAACCTAATTGGTGATGACTCCTTATTTTATTTTTTATATATATATTAATCATATTTTTAATTAAGTAAATGAGCTTTATCATAATATATTAATACATAATATAATATAATAATATATATTTATCATGCAATGCAATCTTGATATACAAAATAAATTATCATATTGATACATAATATAACATTATATCTATCAAAAAATATATTATTAAACAAACATAAAAAAAATATATTAAATATAAATCATTCAAGCAGTACTTTATAATTATTATGGAATAGAATCCTAAACACCATGCAATATAATTAGAACACTATCGCATATAGTATAAAGTATTTACACTTAACAAAGTTTATGATTAAAAACGTATACCTTAAAGTAAACACGTCATTTGAAACGGCGGTGTCTTTCAAACCAAGGCGCCAAGAAGGGTTGCGGCTGGAACAAGGAGCGGTGACCCTGAATAGTCACCACCACTCACCGCAGCTGCCACGTCCCATGGAGAAATCCGCTCCAATTACCTCCCGCGGGTATTAAGTTAGAGGCGGAAAAGAAGGGAGGGACACAGAGAGAATAGGAAGAAAGGGTGAAGGGAAGCAACAAAGGACGGAGGGAATACGAGGGGTTAGCGTGAGACAACGGCAAAAGACCAGGTAAGAACTCTTACCCGCTAATATTCATTCTGCAGTAGAATTTAAATAAATAAAAGGAAACTTATGCATAGAAAGGTAGATAATTAGATACTAAATGAATGCATGAATACATATAGATATTAAATCAAACATTTACATATATAGATGTAGTTAGATTACAATCATATATAAATTGAGGATAATGCAATGGAAATTACTATGATAACATAATATATATATATATAAACCATAAGGGTATTCAAGTGTATGAATGAACCTCTATATACAATCAACTAGTAAATAGACTGCAACTTCTATTTAAGGAATAAACAACATTATGCAATTAAGGACTAGTAGGTATGATATAAGTTACTACCAAGATTATGAATAAAGCAATTGCATATCCAAACCCAGTGAGGTAGATGAGGAATTAGGCAACAGGGATAGCAGGAACTAGGCCTCTGCCAGGTAGGCCACCCACTGCAGTTGACAAAGGGCTTCTGACAGTTGGGCCAAGGGAGAGTGTACCGCCCTTGGGCCTGATAAGCGCTACGGGCATCCTATGGTAGCTAGTCCTCTCAATCTCATTAGGAACTAAATATGGGAATTGACTTATTGATAACAAGTGGCTTTAAGTGAATTTGGCTAATTACACTATAAATAAATTATTCATACTTAAAAAAATAAATTGTTGAAATCCATTGTTTATATGTTTCTTTAGATTGCGGAGTTGGGGACATTACAAGCTCTGTATCCTTACGGTCAAACCGTGTAATGAGTCGTTCAGTGAACTCGGCATAGAAATGTACCAAGGCGTGATCCTAGGTGACCAATCCATGGTGCCACCAATCATAGGCAATCCCGTCTAAATGCAACACAACAAACTGAATAGCCTCACGCTCAGGCATGGGCCTCAAGGATAGATATATGTCTAGCTTGTGCACCCAAGCTCATGCACTCGTATCACCAGAGCCATCATATGTAGCCAATGTGATCTTCCCAGTAGCTCTATTGAGGTCATAGTTCTGCTGCTGTGGTGGTCTATAACGATCTCCTCAGAACCTAGCTGTATCTCTACGTTGTGCACAATACTGGGGAAGAGGGAAAACATCCCTAACCTCTGGGGGTAGGGCTCTCCACTCAGCTGTGGCTGCCAAAATTGACTCCTGGAACCCAACCTCTGGTGGATCTTCCTGTGCTGGCTGTTCACCTGGTACAAATTGAGGAAGAAAAGGTCTATCCATAGCAGGTGTACGATGGCATTCCTGCCTAGAGGAATGAAGGGAGCTCCCAACTGATGAATGGGATTGATGGCTATGCTGACTGCCTGCCACTGAAACTGATCTGTTCCGCCCATGTCTGCCCCTATTTCTATCCAACTCCATTCGTGCCAAAGTTTCCTGTAATCTGTCAAGTGTCTGGACTATCCTGGGCTGTGTAGTGATGAGAGTTCTCATCATCTCCCCTTCTTCATCCTCAACCCGGTTTTGTCTAGCACCCCCTTGTTCATTTGCCATGCTGGGTACCTGTTCAATTCCAATCTCACGCTCTTGTTGAGCTACCCTGCATGTATAATACTTGTGTATCTCCTCTCTACCCGGATGCATAGAATGAAATGTAACCCTAGTGTGAAAATTCCACACAAACCCTACAAGCTGGCAGGATGATAGCTCTGATACCATTGAAAGATCCCTGATGGATCTCTTTTACTAATCTGCTGTAATTTTTATTATTTTAAATTGATTTTTCCTGCTTATTAATATTTTCTTTCAGAAATAGACAGAAGTTGCAAAAGGGTTGGATTCTTTTTGTATTTTGATGATTTTTCAACAAGTAAATAATGAAGTACAAGTACATGAACAAAGTACTGAAAATGAAGTTCATATACAGCCAAAACAAATTCGATTCAAGGCAGATTTCTGAATATAAAATCAAATATTTGACCAGATGAAGATTTCCAATAATTCCAGGAAGATTACAATCAGGAATAATTCCAACTTGAATGCTGAAAGAGTAACATAACTAGGAATGAAGCTACGACAAGATTCCAGCCCTCCAAGTGCTGCACGTGGGAAGGAAAGTGGCTGCCAGGTACAGCCGTACGGCTGCCAAGTACATCCAAGTGGTTAGAAATCCCAAACCCCACGCTGAACTCTGTCAGAATTGCTGAACCTCCAGAAAGAATGCCGTACAATCTCCAAGATGCTAATAGCTGCAAGCAAATCCAAACCACTGTATTGAGGGCTACATCCCAAACAGGCAAGGCATTGGGGTTGGCGTCCCAGATGCTGAAAAACTCTTCCAGAGCCAAATCTCAAATCCAAGATGTAAAATGTGTAAAAGATAATAAGAATTAGGCCTCAACTTCCTTATAACACCTTCCCACTTAGCTCGAACCCTAAAAGTGACTCAATGGGGCGTTTAGGGTTAAAATGCTATATTTCTCATTTTAAGTTGCCAAGTGCATAGAAAATGACCTTTTTTCAAATATAAAGAAATCCGTTCACCGAAAGGATCTGAGTCAAAAGAGAAATATTTAGAAAAGTCCAAGACCTTTCCAACGAGCTATTACACCAAGGGATACGTATCCAGATGAGGCCAAAAACCCCTTATTACTCCAAAATGGCTATAAACATAGCCTTATTTAAATAATAAAAGCTAACTTAGGAAATATTAAAAATATAACCCAAATAGCTACAAAATGCTCAAATGACACCACAAACCAGAAAGTCAACCTGCCACTTGTCTGTGACTGAAGTCAGAAATCAAGGATCCACTGGCAGTCTCATCCCTAAAATCTAGGGATGCTCCTAGAAACTAGGAAACAAACCCAAATCCTCTGAAACTGAACCCAAGGAATAATCTCAAGGAGACCCAACCCTGGGTATGGTCATAACCTCCTAAATAGTAGGGATATCCTCCATAAATGTAGGAATGGTCTCCTAAAAATAAGGAACTACTCCAAACTGATCAACTATTGCGAGAACACCAAGTCCCAGACACTGTATTACCACACTGAGTCTCTATCCATCGCTGTCAGCCTACAAGACCCCATAATAAGTTGACTCACATGTCTCTGCTAGACAGAACTAAAGAGGGGACATGACAAAATCTCCACAAAAAATCGCTTTGAAATCTTCAACAAATCCGTTTTTCTTGCCAATCGGGTTTTTGGAGACAAACAAGAAGTTCGAATTGTCATGAAACAATGAAAATCGGGTTTTGGGGAGGAAATAACAAGTTTGAATTTCACTTTTTCAACTTACAAGCCAAAATTGGGATTTTTTAGACAAAAAGCAAGTTTAAAATTTACTTTTTCCACTTACAAGCCAAAATCGGGATTTTTTAGACAAATAGCAAGTTTAAAATTTACTTTTTCCACTTGCAAGGCAAAATCGGGATTTTTGGAGAGGAATACAAGTTTTAATTACTTGTAAAAGGGAAATAAAATCCCTACAACAAGTAAGAAAGACTTGCACATATGTAATGGGGATTTAAAATCCCTATTACATGCAAAAACCATTGAAGTAGGGTTTTTTTGACCAAACTGCAAGTTTACTTGTAGTTGAGCCAAAAAATCCCTATTTTAACTAAACAAGACCAAAAACAAAGAAAAAGATAAAAACAACAAAGGAGGAATTTAAAACAAATTACAAGTATTCATTTTTGAATAAAAGTGCACATGTAATAAGCCAAAAGTTCCCCTACAACAACCAAAACAATGAATATCATTAAAACTTGCAGTTTGAAGAAAATTCTCCACCTGCAGTCGGGGTTTTAAAACCCAAAATTGAAGGAAAGGCATAGCAAACGAACCCAGAATTCGACGAAATTCGAAAGGCGGTTCGAAGATGGACTGAGGATTAAGCCAGCCCAAGGATTAGTTGAAATTCTGCCTCGGGAAGCGTGCCATAGAGTAATTTTTTTCATTTTTTCACAAAAATTTCATGTAGTGGTCCTTTTTTTTAAACAAAAATGAGGACAACAATACCAATAAAGGTAACAAAGCTTTTTTTAATATTAATTATAGTAAATAAACATTACACTGTCAACAAGAGAGAGTTTAGGTAGTCTGTGAGTGCATCCAAAAAGAATTAAAAAATATGATGTAACCTCGTAGGGTTTTCCCAACTAGAGAGTTCCTATCTGCAAACCATATACTGTCTATTTACGTGGTAGATACATGGTCAATATACTGTAACTAAGAACCACCATCATGAGAACACAAAATATTAACTACACTGAGTGAGATGCTAAAAAATTTCTGCTCTCACTGTAACTATCCCAATCAGCCTAGCTGCTTGGGGGCTCTATGTCTGAAATCATTGGAGTTGACAACATCCATGGCCAAGCATTCTTTAGTGTTCATATAGTACCCTGATCCTCCTTTCTTTCCTTGTTTACTTGCTGTTATTGGTTCTTTGCATTTAGACTTATCCTTAGATTTCTTTTCCTCATTGCACTCTCTCACAAATTCTTGCAGACCCTTCACAAATGGTTTGTAATCTTCTTTGGTGTCCAACCATGTGTGTCCATATAACACTTCTGATATGTTAACTCTTACTGTACTGTCCTCCAAAAGTTTTTCAAACTTGAATCTCGAGATATTTATTGTGATTGATACCTGCAATGCAACATTGAAAGTGATGAGTCTTTTGAAAGACTTAGTAAGCGCCCATCTAACCCTTTGAAACTTGTCTTCATTCCTAATTTTCCAAATTTGCCATAATATTTTAACAAAAAGAAAAATACCAGAAGAGATTAAGCTCTTTTTTCATGTTGTTTATAAACCCCAAAAAGATCTCAATGTAAACAATTTTATCATTCCATCCTTTCATGTCAATGCATAAGTGTTCCCAAATCTCTCTAGCTATAAAACAATCAAGAAACATATGTTTAATGCTCTCTGGTTCCTTGCATGCAGAACACATTTTTTTTTGTTCACAAAATCCTTATAAGATAGTCTTTGCAAAAGGAACAACCATTTAAAACAAACTTTTTTAGGTTCCACATAAGAGTTCCAGTTCCTAAGAAAAACATTACTCCATTCATTGTTGCTAAAATCAACCTGCCAAATGTTATTAAGATGTTTAATAAGATCATCATTACTGCACAATGTGTTATAAATCAATTTAGCATTGGTCTTCATTAATGCATTACCATTAGTCCATTTATAGTGTAAATACCTCACCTTGTCCCAGGAACAAGTCCTTGGAAGGCAAAAATGGGTGCAAGATTCCCTAATTACAGGGTACGTCCTCCAACCTGAGTTAGGGAGGTCAAATTCTAGACTTAAAGAGGCCCAGGACTTTAGTTGTCCATCAATAAGAATATTCTTAAAACTTTTGATCCCTTTTAACATAACAATTCCTAGCAGAGCATCCTTGCAGAAGGGCAAGAGGTTTGTCCTTGTGGAATAGGTTCCACCAAATAGATATCTCCCCACAAATTTTGCCATCTTTAGCAATTACACCATTATGAATGATGAGACCCCTCACACTTTCCCAAGCTTTCCAAATGGTTTTAAATACTGTGGATCTTATAGGGGTAATAGGAAATCTACTAGCTAGGAGTTTATTAAGAGGAAGAAGTTTCCAATATTTATCTTGCTTAGGAGTGGACAACCTTATATTGTTCCCAACCATTATTTTCCAAGGTTCCTCTCCTTCCAAAGCTTTGAAGATCCATTTTGCTGCAAGGGCAACACCTTGAAGCTTGAGGTCTTTTAGGCCTAGACAACACCATTGCCACTTAATTGAGTGTGCTTTCTTATTCCCTTTTCCATCCGACCACAAGAAATTCCTAATCTTCTTTTGGATATCTTTGATTTGGTAATCATTAAACAGCCAAACTAAAAAATAGTAGATATTGTAGGAAGAAAGGATTTTCTGGAAAACTTGAAGTCTTCTTACAAGGGAGAGGAATTGTTTGTTCCTCCCACCTTAGCATAATAGATTTGGAGATAGAAAGTTTAGGACTAGAAGCATCACAAAATATATCAAGCTTTTTCATAAGAGACTCTATATTGCTTTCTTCCATTACAAGAAATAGTGCAGTGTCACCTGCAAATTGGATACTTAAGAGATCCTCATTGTTTGGTAGGGTGATTCCTCTTACTCTAGGAGATGTAGAGGAATCCCTCAGTAAATAATAAAGAGCATCAGAAGCAATGCCAAACAATGCAGGGGTTAATTGGCAGCCTGTTGTGACGTATTCACACATCGCCCCATTGCGAATGGGGACCCCTACCTTTTTGCTTTCTAGGGTTAGTTTTCTTTGTCTTCTAGGTTCTTGTCTATTGACCTTTTGCATTTGGAGGGTCGCCAGGGGGCTCATTAGGATAGCAGGTTCTGCTCGAGGCAAGTGGATCTCCTCAAGAGGTCAGGTCAATTGAGTGATTAGGGGTTATTTAGATCATTCCTAAGGTGTTTTTTGTGTACTCTCCGGTCGCACTTCAAGTTGCTAAATCAAACCTTGGTTGAATGCATAATGTCCTCCTAGGTCCCATCCCTTACATCAAGGACATAGCGAATTCGCCTTGAGAAGTTTGGAATGTCATCCTGATCTTCAAATGTCCTGAAATTTGGCTAAGTCTGGAATGTCATCCTGATCCTGAAATTTGACTGTCTGGAAAATTGAAGAGTCCTCCAAAAACTAGATTTTGCATTATAACTCATGGAGGTCTGAAACCACTCTCAAACATCCTAACAGTATATATGGAATATAACTTAAAGTAACTTAAATGTTATATTCCATATATGAATCTTGACGGAGAGGCTAAAATGTCAAATTTCGCTCCTGACCCTTCCAAAGGGTCCAGAGCGAAATTTCACAAAGGACCTAAATTCTTCACCTAAATCATTGAATGGTTGAGCAAATTTGCAAGGATATGGAAGGAAATGGGTCTAGGATCAAGTCTAAGACAAAGTCAAGTTAGTTTGAAGGTGAATTGAGCCTAGAATAGGAACTTCACTCCTAACCCTTCCAAAGGGTCCAAAGTGAATTCCTTTACAAGACACTCCACCTTGACCCAAATTAGGAGCTAATCCATGTCCTAGGTATTATTGAAGGCAATTCACTTGTTTAAATGAAGAAATGTGGGAAATGGAGTCAGAAATCAACCCAAAATGCAAATTTCGCTCCTGACCCTTCCAAAGGGTCCAGAGCGAAATTCTTGTAAGACCCTATTTCTTCACAAAATCTTGAAATAGATGCCAACTTGAGGAGAAAATTCACTTGATCATGATGGAAGGAGGCCTAAGAAGTTATATCCAAGCCAAAGAAGGGAGGAAAAAGGTGAGAAATGAGCCCAAGTAAGAATTTCGCTCCTGACCCTTCCAAAGGGTCTAGAGCGAAATCCTAAATAGGTCCTGTCTCCTGGCCATGATTTTTAGCAAAATTCTCCTTTCAAGCCATTTTGAGGTCAAACAAGTGTTGCCTTCATGAGAGAGGGATCCAAAGTTGAGTGTTAAAGGAAAACAAGGTATGAAGAATGAATCTAGGTGAAGGAAAACAAGCAAATCTTGAATTTCGCTCCTGACCCTTCCAAAGGGTCCAGAGCGAAATTCTCAAAATCACCTAGTTTGTTCATGATGAAGACTAAGATATGGATTCCTAGGCCTTGGTGGAGAGAAGGCTAGCATGTGCTTGTCTTGGAGGCAACTTGGAGTAAGGAAATGATAGAATTTGAGCCTAAGGAAGAATTTCGCTCCTGACCCTTCCAAAGGGTCCAAAGTGAAATCCTTAAAACCTCTATTTTGCTCCAATTTTGCATCAAACTTAGTGTTGATTGAGATTAAAGGCATCCCTAGACATGCATTTGAGCAAGTTGTGGTCACAAAATGTGAAGATTTTGTCCTAAAATGTGAATTTCGCTCCTGACCCTTCCAAAGGGTCCAGAGCGAAATTCCTTATAGGTCCTATCCTTGGCCAAGGTTCAAAGCGAAATCCTCTTTTTTGGTCTTGTCTTTTTGGAGGTGAAATTAATGATGTCTTCAGGAGAAAGCGATTCAAAGGTCAAGTGAAGTTCAAGGCTAAAGGAATGTGAATTAAGCCTAAAATGCAAAATTTCACTCCTGACCCTTCCGAAGGGTCCAGAGTGAAATTCCTAGGAGGTCTAATATTTTGCCTAGGTCCTTGAGCAAAACCTATCCCTAGGCAATTTTGGAGGCGAACGACTTGATCTTGGTAAGGTAATGTTGAAAATGAGGTCTAATTGAGCAACTTTGTCAAATTTCGAGGTCTAATTGAGCAACTTTGTCAAATTTCGCTCCTGACCCTTCCAAAGGGTCCTGAGCAAATTTTATTATAGGGCCTATCCCTAGAGAGGGTCCTAAGCGAATTTTATTATAGGGTCTGTCCTTGGAGGGTCAAGAGCAAGTTGATCTTAATGCCTTCTTGTTGATGATTTAAGGTGAGAAATATCATGTTAGAATGAATATATCATGTGTACTTAATCATCTTTTGGTTTTTTTGTAGGTGGAAGAAAATCAGGCCAGGACAAGGACGACCTATTCTAAGCCCATCACCATCAAGGACGTCCCAGATGCATAAAGGAGGACTCAAGGTGTTTTGAAGCGTTGGAAGACTTAAAGTGTTCGAGGAGTTGCAAGCTAGCCTCAAGACCTCATTCTACCACATGAAGAAACCACATGATGACATAGAAGAATGACACTTCAAGGCGAGGTATGCTATGAGAGAAAGAACACTTGACAATGAGGAAGCCTCATCAAGCATATGGGAGTCAAGGAGGTACATCATTCATCACGTCAAAAGACAGAAAAGAGATCAACCAAGACACAAACGTCAGAGAAGGTGACATCCCAGTCATTTTTCCTCCAGTTGGATTGGTCCACCTTAGCATGTCCAGATTCAATGTACTTGACTCATCGGGGACGACACAAACTTCGGTGTATTGTTGACGTGTCTAAATTCGCATTGCTGCAAACTCTATACGGCCAACACAGAATAGAGTAAACTTGTTGAGTATTCTATCCTCTTTTGAGATAAGGAAATCCCTAATGCTATTTCTGACGTTTGATCAAAGGGGACAACCTCAAGGTTTCGTTTGTCAGGTCTTGATTGCGGGATTACTCAGTGGTTTGATGTGCTTTTGCTGGAAACACAAGGGGACTTACGGTAAAATAGGTAATTGCTGGATGAGTTCCCTGGAACTTTAATAGTCTCGCTTATCGAATGGCTTAAGTTGGATTAATACCATCTTCAGCAAGACTGCGGATTCTTCTTGATAAAAAGGGGGAAAAAGGAGGGATAGAGAGATAGGTGCAGAGATCTAAATTACTTAACTAGATAGCAGATTCAGTAAACAGACAGACACCTCCAAATAACTAGATTAAGCATTACTAGCCATTTAAGAACAATACTTGCATCAATCCAGTGTGATCTTCAAGGTAAAATTAAGTTTTCATGCTATCAAATACAACATCAGAACTTTTACATCCATTCAGTGAGCATTCAATAACCGAACTAAGCATATGACAGGTTCAGATTAACCATACAGAAGGAAAGACAGTCAGCCATTCCCTAATGGTATGAACAACGAGGATTCTATCAGATGTTTACTTTGAAAATGCTATATAAAGGAAGGAAACATAACTGAAAATTATAAATTAATGAAGAAGGAGACCATGCACTCACAAGGAAACTTGAAATAGTCTTAACTTTGCATTAAATCCTGTAAATTTCGCCAGAGCTTCTGCAACAATCTATGAACTTCTTACAAAATGAGGGAAAACCAGTCCCTTAAATAGGCTTCAAAAATGGATGAATGGCCAAGATCCAATCTAAACTAAAGGCCTAGATTCATCCTTACAAAAGAGTACCCATACCCATAAATGGGAGGCAAATATCAGCAACTACCCTAAAGGGAGTAATAACTACCCAAAAAGGTAATTAGAACTTATCCAAAATAATCCAAAAGGTGCATACACATAAAGTTTTACATTTAGTTGACTTGGAAGTCAAACATGACCCTTTGGCCCAAAAGTGCACTTTTCAAAATTAGAAAGGAAAAAACACTTTTAGGAGAGCACTTTTTCTTTTTCAGCTTCACAACCCTTTTCTAGGAATTCATCCTCGCCGTGCAAATATTCTTGCCAAAGGTCTTGACCTGCTGTATGTTCCTCACGAACATATTCCTGGAACCTGAGGCACAATTGGAATAGCAAACTGAATGGAGGCACAGGAGGATGGCGAATTTTATACTACATGCCTTCAAGGTATTGGTCTACGTGCTTCAAACCATCCTTCCAGTTGGAACGATTACACTCGAAGCACAACATGTCTGACTGGAATTGACCAGCAAAACTCAGGTCTTTAGCGGAATAGGTGATCCTATCCGTCCCTAGTCTTTCCTCCCAGTCCGGTTGTATCACTTCATCAGACAGGTCATTTTGCCATCCCGAGACCATTGATCGGAGGATCATTTTGCCGAGTTCTTGTATGGTGTTCAGAATTGTCTCGCATGCATCGTGTTCTATATCAATGATTTCTCGTGTCATTCTTCATGGTGACAGTCCAGTACCATTCCTTAAGAGTGTTGATGTTATAAGGATCTAGGATGGTGGACAATGCAGGAATCTGTGCGTGGGTCCAGAAGAGAGCTCTCATGAGGGGAAGAGTAGTGGTAGCCACTTCATGAATTCTAAGGGATTCCCTCTTTACCTCTAATAGCCGGACCTGGGTGGTCTCTCGATGGTGAGCCATCTCTTTTACTTCTTCGAGGATTCGTTCTCCCCTCCCTTTGATGCCTTGTATCCATTCTCTGACGGCCCTCACAGTATCCCGTACTCCTTCAAATTCTGTTGTGGTCCTCTGTGCCAAGGCCATCAGGGGAATGTGGGATTCGGAAGCATTGTGCAATGGTCTCAGGAGTTGATCGATGTATCCCTCGGCCTGCTCGGCACGAGCTCGATACATGTCCTTTTCAGTTGTTATCTCTTCAAGTTGCCTGAGCATGGTCTGTACTGAATCCTTGAATTCTTCCTTTTCCTCTTCAAGTTGTCCGATGGGGACAGTCGTGATGCTATAATCCGCCAGTATGATCTGATCTGCTGGCTTGTCTACAAGCGGGGTGGCGATGTGAAGAGTACGGTTCCTTTGCTCATCTTTGGTCATCCTGGAATATGCCTTGGGCTTTTTCTTCCCCTTGGCTTTAGCTTGATCTATACGTGAGATGTCCTCCAAATCAATGGGTGGCTTTGTGGCGGCTTTGCGCTGAGCTCGAACAATTAACCATTCTTGAGGTACAGTTTGGGCTGATGCTATGGTTAAATTTGCACTCTATTCTTTGATGTTTTTAGTCGCCTCATCACAAATTTGCAGCTGCTTGGTTACGGGAGGAGTGGAGGAGGTGTCAAGCTCTTTGCTTGCAGTAGAGTTTTCTCCTATTTCATTGAACAATTGCCTGGTGCCTTCGTGTGAAGGTAGCTCTTTAGTCTTTTCGAGCTTGCGGGTCTCCTCTGTCTTTCGCTTTCCTTCAACGGTAGAGTCATCTTTGGCAGTGTTATGGAGCAGCAGTTCATGGCGACTCTGTTGGGTGGGTTCATGCACTTCAATCCCCTGAATGGATGAAATTTCTCCTTCCTCAATTTGGTTACCTGGCTCGGCTGATTCAATAGCTCTCAACTCGGCGTCTAGCATGTCGGGTGTGGGAGGATCATCAACTCCAAATGCATCAATGTCACTCTGGGAAGGCGGAGCAGGTATATAGTCTAGTTCTACTACATCGTCGAACGAACTAGGGTCCTTTGACAATGAAGCGACCTCTGGTCTCCTAATGGGAATCTTCTCCCTTATTGTTCTCTTGGATGTCCGAGTTCCTCTGCTAGCTTTAGCCTTCTTCCTTTTCTCAGGCTTTTCAATTTCTTCCCTAGGTGCACTGGAAGTCCCCTCATCTTCGGAGGACTGAGAATCAAGGCTACCCATTAAGTGGTAGGTGAACTGGACTCCTTCATGAATTAGTCTCTCAATCTACTGATGCAATCATTGGTCTGTATATCTTGCTGGGGCTGCCATAACTGCCTCAAATCAGTGATCGGGTCCTGCGACCAATCAACGCCTGGCAAAAGATGCCTTACCGCCTCAAATTCCCGAACTTGCAGACAATTCCCTGAATCTGTGAGTTGATCTGGGACCCGACGGTATTCAAAGAGTCGCATTTGTTGCACACTCAGCGTAGAATATTCACGCCTTCGGACCTCATAGTCATCAGAGCAGTTTTCCCAATAATCTTCAACTGACTCCTTTGCTCTGTACTGCCTACCATAGGCTCTCTTCGCCAGATTGTCATGATCAAAGCATTTCCTTGGAAAATACTCTTGTAGGCCATAGGAGGCTAGCTCTGCAAAGGATTCCTCTGCCTGAGATGGGGTCTTTAGATGTACATCTTGGTTGCCTATGATCATGGGGAATGGAAATCCAGTTAGCTTCCTGTCTCTGAGTAAGCTACCGGTCGGACGTGACTGCCTAGCGACCTCCATAAGAACTATCTTGTTGGTTGGGCATCGTGGAAGCCGGAGAGGGGCACCATCAAAGCCAGCTATCCGGATGTAGGAGAACCTCGAGAACTGGATGAACCAGGCTCCGTATCTCTGTACTAGAATAGTAGCTTGCTCTGAGAGCCTTATGTGTAATCTTCTCTACATTAGCTTGACCAGGCGCATTGTGAAGGCGCCATTGACGCACTCATATTGACCAACCGCATAGGCCGGGCTGTTCTTTTCTTTTTGAGCTATATCCTGATAATGCAGCTGTGGGTAACAATCATATACCTTCACCTCCCAATTTCTCCTTTCATTATTAAACCTGGCAGTGGCTGGTTCTTGGCGAACATGTAGACCAAATAGGAGGTCATAGTGAAGTATTTCTTTGTCTTAAGTTCTATCAGCTGGGTGTGGATGTTGTCGCTTATGATCTGGGCCCAGTCAAACTTGGACTTCCCAGCGAAGACCTGCTCTGTGAAGTAGAACATTCATTCTTCAAAGTAGTTGGATTGGGGAAGTCCCATAATCTTGCTGAGCAATGTGACCATGTCTCCATGCTCATTGTGAAAGTCGCTTCTAGGGGTCTTTTTCCCAATCCTGATGCTTGTAGATCTCCTTTCCTTGTACCACTCTTCATTTATCAGCGTTCTGCATCTGGCGGGATTCATATCATACACCTCCTGTGCTTCGTCCATAGTTGTTGCTATAGGGTTGTTTGGAAAGGGAATGTCAAATGCGTCGCCAATGGCCTTAGGAGTGAAGTTAGCGAGGGTCATGTTCTCGAGGAGCACCAATCTGGAACTTGGCTGGTAATGTTGGGCAACTTCTACTACTAACTCATAGTTTTGCACTGTTGGAGGAAATCTTGCTGCTTGGGCGATGCCACTTTCCATCATCTGCCTAGGCCTGCTGAAGGCATTAGGGGAGAAGACTCGATTCTTGAAATCTTGGATATCAATATGGCCGAGGTCAATATCACCAACACTGTCCCAGACACTGTGAACTTTTGACTCCCTCAGTCCCCCTCTTTGATATTGATACTTCATCCTTTAAACTTTGCGAGGGATATCTGATTTGGATGCTCGCGATGTCTCAGCTGTAGCAAGCATCTTTGATGATTCTACCGCCAATTTAGGCATTTATCCTGCACAACCAGACACGGATTACGAGGCAATATAAAGGAAGTAAGGCGGGTTAGATAGAGAATATGCCAGCATTCAAGGATTAATTCAAAAATTGAATTGGAAACAACGTGATATTGTTAGCTAAAAGCTTGATTGATTTAAACATGAATAGTTATGAAGCTTTTGACTGCGGATTTATACTTAGGCATTTCCAGGATCAATTTTTTTTTTTTTTAAATGCACAAAGCTTGAGAAATTTTCCTAAGTTTGAAAATATAATTTCTGGTTAAATCTTAGGAGTAAATTCTGATTTCAATTGCTTAGCATGACGCCTTACAAAAGGAAAAAGATGCGACTTGAAGATTTAAACATTTTAATCAGATTTTTTGCACACACATCTATCCAATTTGCAAATACTTGAGACAATTGAAAGAGGTAGAGCACACTTACCCGGTGAAAATGGATGGCGAGAATTTGCACGATTTGCCCTGCGAGAATGAATTCCAAATTTTAATGGGAGGGTTTGCGATATGGGCGATTTGCTCTTGCAATTTCCTACCTTGGGCGATTTGTGAAAGCTCCTACCTCCACACTTCTGCGTTGTTGTTACTTAGTGAGATTTTCATGGATGAAAAGGGGAGGTTTCCGCAATTTTGAATTTCAACGGTCAACTTCAATCTAAAAAAAAAATGCGACTTACGCCCTATTGGAAAATTCGGGGTTTTAGAACCTTTGCAAGTTTACTAATTTGTAACTTCGCTATAGCCACTAAACTTCGGCATTCCTGGAGGATTTGAAAACTTAGAAACCCAAACACTTCGCAGTAATCGCGATCCACGGAGCTTTCATATGATTTGCAAAGTTTACCTAAAATGCGACCTCTCCTTGGTATGTACGCTTTGAACTTTTGGAGTGCATCTCCAATGTGCGGCACTTTGGTCTTATTTGCCAATGTTTGAACTGGTGAATGAATCGTGATTTCCGCCCAAATCGCGATTTTCGGGGATTGGGCGTAGTTCGTAAAACTTCGGACCTTTGGTTGCTTTCGTTAATTTTGGACTTTTCGTGTTTTGGTAGAAAGTGCGAACTTCGGCGCTTCTAACCCTTCTACAAACGTTTTACATTTTCCACGCCTCTTACCCTCACGCGATTTTTGGTGCTTTTAGGATTTCTACTAAGTTCGGACATTTTGACGATTTTGTCAACTTCGATGACTTCTAGGGTTTTGCCAATTTCGCAATCTAAGTGCCTTTAGTGAATTTCGGACCTTTTCCAACTTTTGTCAATTTAAAATTTTCAGACCTTTTCTAACTAATCTGCTATTTCGGCCTTAAGGTCCGAAATTCACCCCTTTTGGGCATTTTGGCAACTTTTCTAACTTGTCTGGCATTTTGGCCTTAAGGTCCGAAATTTGCCCCTTTTGGGCATTTTGGCAAGTTTTCTAACTTTTCTGGCATTTCGGCCTTAAGGTTTGAATTTCGCCCCTTTTGGGCATTTTGGCAATTTTTCACTTTTCTGCCATTTCGGCCTTAAGGTCCGAATTTCGGCCCTTTTGGGCATTTTGGCAACTTTTCACTTTTCTGGCATTTCGGCCTTAAGGTCCGAATTTCGACCCTTTTGGGCATTTTGGCAACTTGGCACTTTGAAAAAAAATTCGCTCCTTTTGCCTTTCAGCTGGCGAAAATCGTCATTCATTCAAATCTCGCGAATTTGTAAAAACAAACATCATGTAATTTCTCTCATCATTCTTAGGCGAAAAATCGGCAACTTTGGGTCCTCATGTGACCTTCAGACGCGCTGTCCTTTTACTTTGGCGGACTTCGCCAGTCTCCATCATCACACGCCTGTTCAGGGCGATTTCACAAGTTTGAACAATCTCTTTGAATTCATGCCCGAGAGCTCAACTAGCCTAACGGAATCACCGGCTTCTTCATTCAACATCATCACTTCACGGACCGGTCGCGGGCTCGCTCGAAAGGACGGAAGACCCTGCGCGAAACTCAACAGGGCGAAGACAGAATGGCCCAAAAAGGGAAGGGGGACCCTATCAACGACAGGGAGCATATGCAACACACAACATGTACGTACCCCTGCTTTTTATTGGTCCTCACTCCTGGAATGTAATTTTCTCATTGGCTAAGGAAGTTTGTTATAACAAACCCTAATTAGGGTTTCTATCCTTTAATCCTAGCCATTGATTGTAAGTCAATCAGAGCCGTCAATTTGTAAAGGGCTGTATATAAATCCTTGGCTCCTCATTTGTAAGGGTTAATAGTCAGAGAATAGTTAGGAGTTTGTTGTCCTCATTTTTGTTTCCAAAAATGAAGGACCATTACATAAAATTTTTGTGAAAAAATGAAAATTTTTACTCTATGGCACACTTCCCGAGGCATAATTTTGACTAATCCTTGGACTGGCTTAATCCTCAGGCCATCCTCGAGCTACGTTTCAAATTTCGTCAAATTTTGGGTTCGTTTGCTATGTCTTTCCTTCAATTTCGGGTTTTAAAACCCCAACTGCAGGTGGAGAATTTTCTTCAAACTGCAAGTTTTAATGATATTCATTGTTTTGGTTTTTGTAGGGGAATTTTTGGCTTATTACATGTGCACTTTTATTCAAGGATGAATACTTGTAATTTGTTTTAAATTTCCTTTTTTATTGTTTTTTGGTCTTTTTTAGTTAAAATAGGGATTTTTTGGCTAAATTACAAGTAAACTTGCAGTTTGGTCTAAAAACCCCTACTTTAGTGGTTTTTACATGTAATAGGGATTTTAAATCCCCATTACATGTGCAAGCAAGAATAACTTGTTGTAGGGATTTTATTTCCCTTTTACAAGTAATTAAAACTTGCATTTCTCTCCAAAAAACCCGATTTTGCCTTGCAAGTGCATTTTTGACTATTTTAAACTTGCAGTTTGTTCCAAAAAACCCGAATTTGCTTTGTAAGTGAAAAAGTGAAAAATTAAACTTGCTATTTGTCTAAAAAATCCCGATTTTGACTAAATATGAGGAAAAAGTGAAATTAGAACTTGTCATTTGTTCTAAAAAACCCGATTTTCACATATTTGTGCATTTTGAACTTTTTCTTCTCCAAAAACCCGATTTTCTGTTGGAAGCAAAATTGTTGAAGATTTCAATCGATTTTTGGGGAGGAATTCTAGGAAGGAGAGGCGTTTTGGTTTCTACCCTATTCTTGTGCGTTTGAAACCACTTGTCACGCCATTTGGAGGTTGCATTTACTGGTTTTTTGCTTCAAATCAGCAACCACGTTTTTCCAAAATGCCACATTTTTTGGGATTAAAACTTCATCAAACTGCATTCTCCTAAATCAATTTGAACTCTCCTACCTAGGCGTGGAGATTGGAGTTTATTTGTGCCATTTTATTTGCTTTTGCTGCAACGTTTTTTTTTTCATATAAGACGTTTTTCTAAAAACGTGGCAAGGGTTTGGCATCTCGCTTTCTCTATTTATTGGTGTGTCTTCTCCATTCCAAAGATTGTTGCAATTTTGGAGAAGCATTTTCAGTTTGAATAAAGGTATGTTCTCTTTCCTTTCTTTTTTTCATTTTATTATTTTCTTGTTTTCTTAGTTTTCTTTCTTAGTTGCATTTTTGGAAATATGTTGTTCTTCCCCCAAAAATCGGTTTTTGTGAGAGAAATCTTCCCCTTGGTATGCAATTTTCAAATTGCATTGTTCTTCCCAAAATTCCCTCTTTACTTGTATTCGGGATTTTTAATCCCGATTACAAGTTCGCTGGAAATTCTTGTTCTTTCCCTACGGTTAAGGAATTTAACCATTTTTGGTTAAAATTCCAAGTTGAAAAGATGTGAAATACCTTCCCTTTCAAATTCGGGTTTTGAAAACCAGATTACATGTTGAAGAATTCTTCCCATTTTCATGAAAATAACATTCCCGGATTTTCCCATTTCTATCCATTCATGTTTCCCATATCCGTACTTTCCATTTCCGTCATTTTTCGCAAGTCAAATTCTCATTTTCCATTCATTTCTCCATTTGCAAATTTACAAGTGTACTTGCATTCGGGTTTTAAAACCCCGATTGCATGTATGTTCTTTCCGACTTGTATACTTGCGAAAACTTCCCCAAGATCCGAAATTGGTCAAAGTCAAGATTTTCCCATTTCTACATATTTCCCCTCTTCCTCTCACAAAATCGTGAAGTTCAAGAATTGAAGTTTTTCCCATTTGGAAAAGGAAGAATGATATTTGCAGCTGACTATGATGTTGCTTTAACTCTTCTAAGTCTTCATCACAGTATTCTAGGTTCACAATCAACGTCAGATTTGCTGGCATCTCCAGCTTCAAAGAAAATGAAGTACAAATATGACAAATATCAGAACGAGGTTGCACCTTCCCAAGTTTCTTCTCCTTTGGATCGCATCAGAGACATGAAAATAGGGCACGTTGATATGTCAGAATTTGTTAATAGGGTGGAAGATCCACAAGATAATAACTTGCAGCGGCTGTTGGACAGCCATATCCACCATGCATCATCTTTCTCGGTGGCTGCCCTAGAACCTGAGTTCGTTCTCGCTTGCGCCCATCATTTTGACAAAGAGACAAGAGTCATCAAAACTGATGATGGCGAAGCTATAATCCGTCTTGATGCAGATACGATCAAGAAGGTCTTTAGAATACCTCCTGCACCTGTTTACATGGAAATCTCCAAAGAA
This sequence comes from Cryptomeria japonica, assembly GCF_030272615.1. Lineage (NCBI taxonomy): Eukaryota > Viridiplantae > Streptophyta > Pinopsida > Cupressales > Cupressaceae > Cryptomeria > Cryptomeria japonica. The sequence continues at coordinate 651,332,363 of NC_081410.1, forward strand.
AGTGCAGTGGAGTATTATGTGAAGAGGGAAAAAGATTGCAAGCGACACATCAATAGGTGGATCCAAGAGCCACGAGCCTCTTTCTCAAGGTGGGCAAAGTTATATCGCTGCGATTTCAAATGGGAGATTGGAGACACCATAACCCTTCTCAGCAGAATGATGGGCCTTGAGCATTCCAATGTTTTTGCGCCATGGAGTTGACAAAAGATCCGCGTATCCAGATGTACATTGATATCCAAGTAGAAGACATCCCGGGAGCATATGGCATGTTGCTTAGTTGAGACTGGACCCGCGTCCTTAACGGCTGGCTGCATTCTAGTTTCACTCATATGTGGCTACCATGGAGAGGGGTAGCGAATCAAATCCGGATTGAGTCTGAACCAAGGCTTAAACTAATGATCATCGAATATAACCAGGCTAATGAGACCTTGTTTCTGGAATCTGACATTGGCACTTACAGGGCTCACACTGACTCAACAAACGAAGTTTTGTTGGTACAATGCTCAAATCCAGTCCAAAATCTGGAAGGAATTGCAGAGAATTATGATAAAGAGATCCCGTCACTAGAAGAAAATGAGTTGTTCACCAGCTTTAAAGAGTTTTTCTGCAAATACATAGAGCAGATGGAGCATCTAGACCGCCAAGATTATATCAAGGATTTACTTTTAACCGGCTGGTGCAAAGTTCACAATGCTGCCCATTCAGAAATAACATGTTCATTATGCAGAACAACATTAAATCAAGTGTGGAAGAGACGTTCAGAGGTGCTGGAAGCCCATACTCTTAGGCCAGAAGACACTGCTCTCTCCGAGATTCCTGAAAGAAGGCCCCCTGGGCACAAAAAGAATGAAATAGTAAGCCCAACAATCGCAACCAGTACGGTTGCCAGCTAAAATCAGACTTGGACTCTAAGGTTTGATGGTTCAAAATCCAAGCGAGAAGCGGGAACCGGGGTGGAGCTTATAAGCCCTACTGGTGAAACCTATTTGGCCTCCTACCGACTACAGTTTCACTGTACTAACAACATAGTGGAGTATGAATCTTTGATTCATGGTTTGCTGCTAGCCATCAAGAAGGGAGCTCGGATCCTGCATTGTTTAAGAGATTCCGAAGTGGTAGTCCGGCAAGTTCGAAAACAATACACCTGCCATGATAAGAGACTCAGTGTCTATCGCAACCGGGTGTGGGATATAATTGAGAGTTTTGATCCTTTCAACATCAAAGCCATATTCAGATCACAGAATCAGGTTGCTGATTCGTTGGCGTAGGCCGCAAGTATGCTCGAGCCTCTGTCAATGCAAAGTTTTAAAAAATTCACAGTGGAGTTAACATCAGTCCCATCTGTTCCGAACAATATCACTAATTTTCATGTATTCGATGATGATAAGCACATCATTGATTTTATTACAAGCTCAGATGTGTTTGGGACACAGATTATTGATGAGGAAGAACCTCAAGAAGCCAAGATCGACATAGAAGGAGTCTTGAATCTCAGGACAAATACCATTCCTAGAGGTATGGTACAGTTAGAAAGGATCTTTGATTGGGACCAGCTCAAATCTCACAAGGAAGGTACTTTCGAAGGAGGCGCCTGCGATAAGATCAACATAGGCACGCAAGAGAATCCGCAGTCCTATTGAAGATAGTATCAACCCAACTTAAACCATTCGATAAGCGAGACTATCAAAGTTTTGGGAAACTCATCCAGCAATTGCCTATTTCACCATAAGTCCCCCTTGTGTTTCCAACAAAACACATCAAACCGCTGAGCAATCTCGTAGTCAAGACCTGACAAACGAAACCTTGAGGTTGTCCCCTTTGATCAAGCACAAGAAACAATATTAGGGATTTCCTTATCTCAAGAGAGGATAGGATACTCAACAAGTTTATTCTATTTTGCGTTGGCCGTATGGAGTTTGCAGCAACGTGACTTTAGACACGTTCAGAGGTGCTGGAAGCCCATACTCTTAGGCCAGAAGACACTGCTTTCTCCGAGATTCTTGAAAGAAGGCCCCCTGGGCACAAAAAGAATGAAATAGTAAGCCCAACAATTGCAACTAGTACGGTTGCCAGCTTAAATCAGACTTGGACTCTAAGGTTTGATGGTTCAAAATCCAAGTGAGGAGCCGGAGCCAGGGTGGAGCTTATAAGCCCTACTGGTGAAACCTATTTGGCCTCCTACCGACTACAGTTTCACTGTACTAACAACATAGCGGAGTATGAATCTTTGATTTATGGTTTGCTGCTAGCCATCAAGAAGGGAGCTTGGATCCTGCATTGTTTCGGAGATTCCGAAGTGGTAGTCCGGCAAGTTCGAAAACAATACACCTGCCATGATAAGAGACTCAGTGTCTATCGCAACCGGGTGTGGGATATAATTGAGAGTTTTGATGCTTTCAACATCAAAGCCATATTCAGATCACAGAATTAGGTTGCTGATTCGCTGGCGCAGGCCGCAAGTACGCTCGAGCCTTTGTCAATGCAAAGTTTTAAAAAATTCACAGTGTCAGTCCCATTTGTTCCGGACAATATCACTAATTTTCATGTATTCGATGATGATAAGCACATCATTGATTTTATTACAAGCTCAGATGTGTTTGCGACATAGATTATTGATGAGGAAGAACCTCAAGAAGCCGAGATCGACATAGGAGTCTTGAATCTCAAGACAAATACCATTCCTAGAGGTATGGTACAGTTCGAAAGGATCTTCGACTGGGACCAGCTCAAATCTCGCAAGGAAGGTACTTCCAAAGGAGGCGCCTACGATAAGATCAACATAGGCATGCAAGAGAATCCGCAGTCCTATTGAAGACAGTATCAACCTAACTTAAACCATTCGATAAGCGAGACTATCAAAGTTTTAAGAAACTCATCCAGCAATTGCCTATTTCACCATAAGTCCCCCTTGTGTTTCCAGCAAAACACATCAAACCGCTGAGCAATCCCGCAGTCAAGACCTGACAAACGAAACCTTGAGGTTGTCCCCTTTGATCAAGCATGAGAAACAACATTAGGGATTTCCTTATCTCAAAAGAGGATAGGATACTCAGCAAGTTTATTCTATTCTGCGTTGGCCGTATGGAATTTGCAGCAACGCGACTTTAGACACGTTCAGAGGTGCTGGAAGCCCATACTCTTAGGCCAAAAGACATCGCTTTCTCTGAGATTCCTGAAAGAAGGTCCCCTGGGCACAAAAAGAATGAAATAGTAAGCCCAACAATCGCAACTAGTACGGTTGCTAGCTTAAATCAGACTTGGACTCTAAGGTTTGATGGTTCAAAATCCAAGAGAGGAGCCGGAGCCGAGGTGGAGCTTATAAGCCCTACCGGTGAAACCTATTTGGCCTCCTACCGACTACAGTTTCACTATACTAACAACATAGCGGAGTATGAATCTTTGATTCATGGTTTGCTGCTAGCCATCAAGAAGGGAGTTCGGATCTTGCATTGTTTCAGAGATTCCGAAGTGGTAGTCTGGCAAGTTCGAAAACAATACACCTGCCATGATAAGAGACTCAGTGTCTATCGCAATCGGGTGTGGGATATAATTGAGAGTTTTGATGCTTTCAACATCAAAGCCATATTCAGATCACAGAATCAGGTTGCTGATTCGCTAGCGCAGGCCGCAAGTACGCTCGAGCCTCTGTCAATGCAAAGTTTAAAAAAATTCACATTGGAGTTAACATCAGTCCCATCTGTTCCGGACAATATCACTAATTTTCATGTATTTGATGATGATAAGCACATCATTGATTTTATTACAAGCTCAGATGTGTTTGCGACACAAATTATTGACGAGGAAGAACCTCAAGAAGTCGAGATCGACATAGGAGGAGTCTTGAATCTCAGGACAAATACCATTCCTAGAGGTATGGTACAGTTAGAAAGAATCTTCGACTGGGACCAACTCAAATCTCGTAAGGAAGGTACTTTCGAAGGAGGCGCTTGCGATAAGGTCAACATAGGCACGCAAGAGAATCAAAAGAATGTGCTGATTGGCAAGGTATGTACATCTCAGGAGAGAGACGAAATCCTCAAGAACATGAGATAATTCCCAAATATCATCGCTTGGGGGTATGAGGATCTCAAAACTTATGACACTTCAGTGATAACTCATACCATACCCCTTAAGTCGAACTCAAAACCTTTCAGACAGAGGCAGCGGCCAGTGAATGCCCTCCTCGAGCCTTTAATCTATCAAGAAGTAAAAAAATTACTGGCTGCTCGCATCATCTTTCCAGTACGACATTCCACCTGGGTCGCTAACCTAGTTCCTGTGAGGAAAAATAGCGATGAAATCAGATTGTGTGTTGACTTCCGCAATTTAAATAGAGCCTCAGAAAAGGACAACTACCCATTGCCTTCACTTGATGAAGTCTTACAAATGGTCAATGGATCCCAGATGATGTCTTTCTTAGATGGTAATTCTGGGTACAATCAGGTGATGGTCGAGTATGAAGATCGGCTGAAGACCACATTCATCACCAAATGGGGGGTATTTGCCTATAGAAGGATGCCTTTCATCTTGATCAACGTAGGAGCCACATTTCAGCGCGCCATGGACATTGCATTTAAGGACCTTGTAGGTCGGTGCATCATCATCTATATGGATGATTTGACCGTTTTCTCCAAGCAAAGAGAAGATCATGCGAATGATTTGCGAAAAGTTTTTCAGCGCCGTCGCCAGTTCGGGATATCTTTAAATCCCAAGAAGTGTATGTTTGGCATGACCGAAGGTAAGCTTCTTGGTCATGTGATTTCAGAAAGGGGCATCTCAATCGATCCTGATAGAATAAAAGCCATATTGCAAATCAATCTCCCCGCAAGCAAAAAGGAACTCAAGTCATACTTCGGGAAGATAAATTTTGTCAGAAAATTTATAACTAGATTTGCTGAAATAGTTCGCCCGCTCGATGACATGCTCAAGAAAGATGCCAAGATAGAGTGGACCCCGGTGACCAAGAAAGCGTTTGAGGAGATCAAACAAGCTATTGTCCAGGCGCCAGTTTTGGTAAGCCCAGACTACCTAAGGCCATTCTATATATATTCTTTTGCTTCTGAACACACCTGTGCAGCAATTTTGACTCAGCGAAAGGAAGAAGAGGGAGAACACCCAATAGCATTCATGAGCACTCCGCTGAAAGAAGCTGAGTTGAGATACCCAAATATTGAGAAGCAAGCTTATGCACTAGTCAAAGCTATTAGGAAATTCCGGCATTATATACTAAGGAGTAAGATATATGCCATAGTGCCAGATGTTGCAGTAAAGACATTATTGATGCAGAATGAGCTAGGTGAAAGGAGAGGTAAATGGGTGACCATCATCCAAGAGTATGACATTGAAATTTAGCCCATGAAGCTAGTATGAGGTCAAGCTTTGACACAGACCCTCGCATCTGAATGCTCAGGAATCGTGCATCAACAATACCTGATTGAACAAGTCTCGCCAGACGAGTGGTATGATGACATAACCTTCTATCTTCTTAATAAAAAATGTCCATCACACCTTAACCCAGTACAGAAAAGGGCACTGAGGATGAAGAGCAGCCGTTTCATGCTGCAAGGTGTTGTCTTGTATCGAAGAAACCACGAGGGCATCTACCTAAGATGCGTGAACAAAGATGAAGCATGCCAAATTATAGAGCAGTTCCATACTACATTTGGGACAGGTCATGGGTCAGGCTTAGCAACAACCCACCAAATCCTCAGGGCAGGCTATTATTGGCCTACCTTATTCTGGGACACCCATGAACATGTGAAGATCTGCCATGTTTGCCAAGTATCCGCAACTAAGGAGCGAACCCCAGCCATGCCACTTCGACCAGTCATAGAGGTAAAACCATTTGGCTAGTGGGCGCTCGACTTCATAGGTACGATCAACCCGCCCTCCTCTGCGCAACACAGGTACATTCTAACCGCTTCTGATTATTGTACGAGGTGGTCTGAAGCTCAATCTTTGAAGCAATGCAATGCTGATGCTATTATTAAATTCTTAGAAGAAAACATTATCACACGTTTTGGTTGTCCTCATGCTTTAGTCTCTGATAACGAATCTGCATTTGCATCATTAAAATTTTCAAATTGGGCCTTTGACTACGGGATTACATTAAAATTTTCATCTAACTACTATCCCCAAGGCAACGGTTTAGCAGAATCCACTAACAAGAACCTGCTACAAGTGATCAAAAAACTTCTTGATAAGAATCCGAAAGATTGGCACACCCAACTTCGATTTGCCCTATGGGCAGACCGCACCAGATGCAAGTCCGCTATCGGAACTTCACCATACCAGTTGGTATATGGCCTCGACCCCATCTTTCCCGTACAATTGAGAATACCAACCTTGCAATTCATGAGAGAATATCTAGGAATCGACAACGCTGTAGAGGCCAGGTTGTCCCAACTGTTACATTTGGAAGAAAAGAGAGAACGCCATAGATAATTTTGCTAAACACCAAGAAGTGGTCAAGCGTTGGTTCGACAGAAGGGCAAAAGTAAAGGCCTTACACTTTTCTGACCTTGTCCTTTGTTGGGACAAAGCTCACGAGCGTAAAGGAGAGCACGACAAATTTGATAATCTATGGCTCGGTCCTTTCCAGATTTCCGAAATTTTGGGAGAAAATTCATTCCGACTCAGGACCCTAACAGGTGAGGACGTCCCCTTGCCTGTGAATGGTCAATTCCTCAAGCATTATTTCCAACCTTAGGTTTCTTGAAGCCTTTCCCCTGTATATAATAGTTTAGTTTTCCGTTTCTTGTTTTAGTTTAGTTTCTTGTTTTCTTGTTTTGTTTTGGGACCCCTGTCATTTTTAAAGGAAGCCTATGCTGTGCACAATTTTGGTGCGATGCTGGATTTATGTAACCTTCTATTTCTAGGATCCAAGTTCGGGGAGGACTCTTGATTGATGGAGCACCCCATGATGAGGTCGGATTAATCTAGATGACCTTTCTCTGCAAGATCTTGTTTTTGTCAAAACCTATCCCCGATAGTCAAAACCTATCCCCGATATCGTGATTACTGCACAAACACATTTAAAAATTGCATACAATCAGTTGTTAATCAAAGGGACACTACATCGATGAAACGTTTGAGGCTATGCTTCAGTGACCACTATTACGCTCAATCCCTCGTAGGCTTCATTGCCTACTATGCCAAAAAAAAAGAAAAGAGAGAAAAGAACCAAGAGCAAAGCATTTCGAAATCAATTTGATACCAAACATAAGATTGGCAAATGGGAATGTAGGCATCTCTGTTGGTACAGAGCAAAAAGGTAAAACTTTCTTGCCGGAAACAGAGCAATCTCTGTGAGCTAATGGGCGATAACTCCGCCGGGGCTATGAATGCTCGCTGGCAGCGAGGCTCTATCCAGGTTGCTTTTGAAGTATCAGCTTGCTGGGCATCTCGACACTATGAAACATTGATGCCTCAACTTTTTCTAAGCTGGAATGAATCCCACTTGCACACACTGGTTAATCCGATTTGCGTGTGATTAGATTTGACCCTTGACATTATCTCGTTTTTGAAAGGCCCTTTCTCCTTTTTTCGTCTGAATCGTGGTGGTCAACCAAAGATCCTGGGTTCGATCCGGACTTGCGTCCCCTAAATGATTGGGAGCATTTCTCCAGCAGAGTCGCCATTTGTTGTGCGTTGCACACACTTCCTGTCACCGACAGGGTCCCCCTCCCTTCCTTTTTTGGGCCTTTCCGTCTTCGCCCTGTTGAGTTTCGCACAGAGCCTCTCGCGTCCTTTCAAGCAAGCCCACGTTCAATCCATGAGACAACGTTGTTAGCAAAAGAGGCCAGTGATTCCATTTGGCTAGTCTAGCCCTCGGGCACAAATTCCAAAGGATTGTTCAAACTTGTGAAGTCGCCTTTAATAGGTGTGTGATGGTGAAGCATCTGAGGTCCGCCGGGTGAAGGATAGCGCATCTGAGGTCCGCTGGGTGAAGGATAGCGCATCTGAAGGTCGCATGAGGACCCAAAGTTCCCGTTTTTCGCGTGAGAGCGATGAGATAGATTACATGAGGTTTTGTTTTTACGAAGTTTACAAGATTTGAATGAATGACGATTTTCGCCAGCTGGAGAAAAAGGAGGAGCGAATTTCTTTGCAAAATGCCAAGGTTGACAAACTTGCCCAAGTGCCCAAGCTCGCACTTCTAGAGGAAAAAGTTAAAAATCGCCAAAATGCCCAGGAAGGGCAAATTTTGGACTTTCAGGCCAAAATGAGGAAATTGCAAAAGTTGACAAAATCGCCTTAAGGTCCGAAATTTGCTAAAAGTTGACAAAATTGGTTTAAGGTCCGAAATTGCAAAAAGTTGACAAAATCGCCTTAAGGTACAAAATTTGCTATAAGTTGACAAAACTGGGTTAAGGTCCGAAATTGCAAAAAGTTGACAAAATCGCCTTAAGGTCCGAAATTGCAAAAAGTTGACAAAAGTGCCCAAATGGCCGAATTTCGGACCCCTTAAGAGAAATGTCAAAAAGTTCAAAAAAGTTGACAAAAGTGCCTTAAGGTCCGAAAAGTTCGAAAAATTCACCAAAGTGCCTTAAGGTCCGAAAAGTAAAAAGTTGATGAAACTCCTAAAAACACCGAAATTCGGACCTTAAGGCCGTAATGCAAGGAAAAGAAGGTTGGCAAAAATGACAAAGGGTCCGAAGTTTGCAAAAGCCTCGTGAGTGCCGAAAATCGCGAAAGAAGGGAGTCTTGCGGGAGAGTAGAGTTAGAAAGTTTTAAAGTTTGCAAAGTTGTCAAAAATGCCGAACTTAGGCGACAAGCCAAAAGGTGCGAAGAGTTCATTAGTTTTCAAAACCTCTCCAAGGTCCGAAATTCGCCATAGAGCCCACAGTCGCAATGCGTAGGGCAAATATAAGGAATTCGAAATTGGTAAAATCCCCCATTTCTTCGAAGATCACAGCACAGAAAGTGTAATAGGCGATAAAATGCGAAAGCACACGAAGTTTGCGATTTAGGAGATGGAGATGTGAAGTTTAAAAGTCTGCAAAAACCCCCCATACCACTGAAGTTCGCGTAAGAGAGGATCGCGTAGGGTTTAAATGGTGGAGCCAATTTTGCGCGATTTGCATCCAAAGTAAAAAGAAAAACGCTGACATAAACCCTTTTCAAACATTCAGGTTCAAATTGCCATTTCGCTTAAGGTAAAAAATCGCTTAGTCTAAAATCAAAATTACAAATTCTTTTCAAACCGCAGCCGTGAAAATTTGAATTAGAAAGTTAACCGTTGGAAATTCGAAATTGCAGACCCTCCCATTCAAAATTTGCAGAACTATCCATCCGTTCTTGCACAGCAAATCGGGCAGTTTCTCGCTGTCCATTTTCACCAGGTAAGTACGCTTCGTCTCTCTCTCGGTCATCTGAAACATTTACAAATTGGATGGATGTCTGTGCGAAAATTGATTAAAATGCTTAAATCTTCAAAATTCGCATCTTTTTTCCGATTGTAAAGCATCATGCAAAGCAGTTGAAATCAGAACTTACTGCTAAGGATCAGCTAGAAAATTCATTTTCAAACTTAGGGAAGTTTCTCTAGCTGTGTCCATTTTGAAAATTAATCCCGAAAATGCTTAAGTACAAATTCGTGATCAAAAGCTTCATAAATATTTTGCTTTAAATCAATCAAGCTCTCAGCTAGCAATATCACGCTGTTTCCAATCCAAATTTTGAATTAATCATTGAATGCTGGCATATTCTCTATCTAACCCACCTTACTTATTTTATATTGCCTCGTAGACTGCGTCCGACTGTGCAGGATAAATGTCTAAATTGGCAGTAGAATCATCAAAGACGCCCGCTACAGCCGAGACATCGCGAGCATCCAAATCAGATATCCCATGCAAAGTTGAAAGGATGAAATACCAGTATCAAAGAGGGGGATTGAGGGAGTAAAAAATTCAGAGTGTCTAGGACAATATCGGTGATACTGACCTAGGCCATATCGATATCCAAGATTTTAGGAGCCGAGTCTTCTCCCCTAATGCCTACGGTAGGCCTAGGCAGATGATGGAAAGTGGCATCGCCCAAGCTGTAGGATTTCCTCCAGCAGTGCAAAACTATGAGTTAGTGGTAGAGGCTGCCCGACATTATCAGCTAGGTTCCAGATTGGTGCTACTCGAGAACATGACCCTCGCTAACTTCACTCCTGAGGCCATTGGCGACGCATTCGACATTCCCTTCCCAAATAATCTCACGACCACGACTATAGATGAAGCACAGGGGGCGTATGATATGAATCCTGCCAGATGTAGAACCCTGATCAACGAAGAGTGGTACAAGGAGAGAAGACCTCCAAGCGTTAGAATTGGGAAAAAGACCCCAAGAAGTGACTTTCACAATGAGCATGGGGATATGGTCACATTGCTTAGCAGGGTTATGGGACTTCCTAAATCCGACTACTTTGAGGAGTGGATGTTTTATTTCACAGAGCAAGTCTTTGCTGGGAAGTCTAAGTTCGACTGGGCCCAGATTATAAGCGACAACATCCACACTCAGCTAATTGAACTCCAAACAAAGAGGTACTTCACTATGACCTCTTATTTGGTCTACATGTTTGCTAGGAACCAGCCACTGCCAGGTTTAATAATGAAAGGAGAAATTGGGAATGGGCCTGGCTAGGTGAAGGTATATGATTAGTACCCACAAATGCATTATCAGGATATAGCTCAAAGAGAAAAGAACAACCCGGCCTATGAGGTTGGCCAATATGAGCGCGTCAATGATGCCTTCACAATGCGCTTGGTCAGGCTTATGCAAGGAGGATTACACATAAGTCTCTTCGAGCAAGCTACTATTCTAGTACAGAGATACGGGGCCTGGTTCATCCAGTTCCCAAGATTATTCTTGCAAGTTATGAGACATTGTAATTGGATTTGCTTATGTTGAATTTGAAGCCAATAGGCTATATCCGGATAGCTGGCTTTGATGGTGCCCCTCTCCGACTTCCACGGTACCCAACTGACAAGATAGTTCTTATAGAGGTCGCAAGGCAGTCACGTCCGACCGACATCTTACTCAGAGATAGCAAGCAAACTAGATTCGTGTTCCCCATGATTATAGGCAATCAAGACGTCCATCTAAAAAGCCCATCCCAAGCGGAGGAATCCTTCGTGGAGCTTGCCTCCTATGGCCTATAAGAGCAGTTTCCAAGGAAATGCTTTGATCACGATAATCTGGCAAAGAGAGCCTATGGCAGGCGGTACAGAGCAAAGGAATCAGTTGAAGATTATTCGAAAAATTGCTCTGATGACTATGAGGTCCGAAGGCGTGAATATTCTAGGCTGAGTGTGCAGCAGATGCGACTCTATGAATATCGCCGAGTCCCAGATCAACTCACAGATTCAGGGAATTGCCTGCAGGTCCGGGAATTTGAGGTGGTAAGGCATCTTTTGCCAGGCGTTGATTGGTCACAAGACCCAATCACTGATTTTGAGGCAGTCATGGCAGCCCCAGCAAGATATATAGACCAATGGTTGCATCAGTAGATTGAGTGACTAATTCATGAAGGAGGCCAGTTCACCTACCACCTAATTGGTAGCCTCGATTCTCAGTCTTCCGAAGATGAGGGAACTTCCAGTGCACCCAGAGAAGAAATTGAGAAACCTAAGAAGAGAAAGAAAGCTAAGGCTTGCAGAGGAACTCGGACGTCCAAGAGAACGAGAAGGGAAAAGATTCCCATTAGGAGGCTAGAGGTCACTTCATCGTCAAAGGACCCCAGTTCGTCTGACGATGTAGTGGAACTAGACTATATACCCGCTCCGCCTTCCCAGAGTGACATTGATGCATTTGGAGTTGATGATCCTCCCGCACTTGACATGCTAGAAACCGAGCTAAGAGCTATTGAATGAGCCGAGCCAGGTAACCAAATTGAGGAAGGAGAAATTCCATCCATCTAGGGGATTGAAGTGCATGAACCCACCCAACAGAGCCACCATGAACTGCTGCTCCATAATACAACCAAAGATGACTCTACTGTTGAAGGATAGCAAAAGACAGAGGAGACCCGCGAGCTCGAAAAGGCTGAAGAGCTACCATCACACGAAGGCATCAGACAATTGCTCAGTGAAGTAGGAGAAAGCTCTGCTGCAAGCAAAGAGCTTGACACCTCCTCCACTCCTCCGGTAGCGGAACAACTGCAAATTTGTGGTGAGACGACTGAAAATATCAAAGAACAGAGTGAAAATTTAACCATAGCATCAGCCCAGACTGTACCTCAGGAATGGTTGATTGCCCGAGCTCAGCGCAAGGCCGCCACAAAGCCTCCCATTGACTTGGAAGACATCTTCTCACGTATAGATCAAGCTAAAGCCAAGGGGAAGAAAAAGCCCAAGGCATATTCTAGGATGACCAAAGATGAGAAAAGGAACCGCACTCTTCACATCGCCACCCCGCCCGTAGACAAGCCAGCAGACCAGATTACACTGGCAGATTATAGCATCACGACCGTCCCCAACGGATGAGCCACTGAGGAACAGGAAAAGGAGGAATTCAAGGATTCAGTACAGAACATGCTCAGGCAACTTGAAGAGATAACAACGGAAAAGGACATGTATCGAGCTCGTGCTGAGCAGGCCGAGGGATACATCGATCAACTTTTGAGACCATTATACAATGCTTCCGAATCCCACATTCCCCCGACAACATTGGCACAGAGGACCACAACAGAATTTGAAGGAGTACGGGACACCGCAAGGGCCATCAAAGAATGGATACAAGGCATCAAAGGGAGGGGAGAATGAATCCTCGAAGAAGTAAAAGAGATGGCTCACCATCGAGAGACCACCTTGGTCCGGCTATTGGAGGTAAAGAGGGAATCTCTTAGAATGCATGAAGTGGCTGCCACTACTCTTCCCCTCATGAGAGCTCTCTTCTGGACCCATGCACAGATTCCTACATTACCCACCATCCTAGATCCTTATAACATCAACACTCTTAAGCAATGGTACTGGACTATCACCATGAAGAATGACACGAGAAATCATTGATAAAGAACACGATGCGTGCGAGACAATTCTGAACACCATGCGAGAACTCGGCAAAATGATCCTCTGATCAATGGTCTCGGGATGGCAAAATGCCCTGTCTGATAAAGTGATACGGCCAGACTGGGAAGAAAGACTAGGGATGGATAGGATCACCTATTTCGTTAAGGACCTAAGTTTTGTTGGTCAATTCTAGTCAGACATGTTGTGCTTCGAGCATAATCGCTCTAGCTGGAAGGATGGTTTGAGGCACGTGGACCAATATCTCGAGGGCATGCAATATAAAATTTGTCATCCTCCTATGCCTCCATTCAGTCTGTTATTTCAATTATGCATTAGGTTCCAGGAGTATGTTCGTGAGGAACGTGCGGTAGGTCGTGATCTTTGGCAGGAATATTTGCATGGTGAAGATGAGTTCTTGGAAAAGGAATCTACAAATGGAAAAGAGAAAGTGCTTTCCTAGAAAGTGTTTTTTCCTTTTAAATCTTGAAAAGTGCACTTTTTGGCCAAAGGGTCATGTTTGACTTCCTAGTCAACTAAATGTAAAACTTTGTGTATGTACCTTTTTGGATTATTTTAGATAAGTTTAAATTACCTTTTGGGTTAGTTATTACTCTCTTTGGGGTGGTTGTTGATATTTGCCTCCCATTTATGGGTATGGGTAGCCATGTTTTATGGATGAATCTGGGCCCCTTGTTTAGATTAAATCTTGACCATTCATCCATTTTTGAGGCCTATTTAAGGGACTGGTTTTCCCTCATTTTGTAAGAAGTTCTTGGATTGTTGCTGAAGCTCTGGCGAAATTTACAGGATTTAATGCAAAGTTAAGATTGTTTCAAGTTTCCTTGTGAGTGCATGATCTCCTTCTTCATTAATTTAGAATTTTTTCAGTTATGCTTCTTTCTTTTATATAGCATTTTCTAAGTAAACATCTGATAGAATTCTCGCTGTTTATACCATTAGGGAATGGCTGATTGTCTTTCTTTCTGTATGGTTAATCTGAACCTCTCATATGCTTAGTTCGGTTATCGAATGCTCACTGAATGAATGTCAAAGTTCTGATGTTGTATTTAATAGCATGAAAACTCAATTTTTCCTTGAAGATCGCACTAGACTGATGCAAGTATTGTGCTTAAATGGCTGGTAATGCTTAATTTAGTTATTTGGAGGTGTCCGTCTGTTTACTGAATCTGCTATCTGTTGACGTGCCTGAAATTGCAATGCTGCAAACTCCATACGGCCAACGCAAAACAGAATAAACTCACTGAGTATCCTATCCTCTCTTGAGATAAGGAGGCCCCTAATGCTGTTTTTGGTTTGATCAAAGGGGACGACCTCAAGGTTTCTTTTGTCAGGTCTTGACTGCGGGATCTCTCAGTGGCTTGATGTGTTTTCCTGGAAACACAAAGGGGACTTACGTTTAATTGGCAATTTATGGATAAATTCCCTGGGACTTTTACGATCTTTCTATCGGATGATATCGGTTAATTTGATATTGTTTTGATAGGACTGCAGATTTTCTGAATAAAAAGGGAAAAAAGGAGGGAAGGATAGAGAGGGAGAGAAAGACATGAACTGTAAATTCTAACTAAGATGGCAAATTTAGTCAAGCAGACAGACACCTCCAGGAAACTAGATTAAACATCATCAGCTATTTAGACACAATGGTTGCATAAATCCAGTGCAATCTTCAAAGGAGAAACTAGATTTTCATATTATCAAGTATGATATTAGAACTTCTACATTCATAGTATGTATTTGATAACCGAACTGAGCATGAAAGGGTCCAGATTAACCATGCAGAAAGAAAAGCAATCAGCTGTTCTCTAATGGCATGGATTGTAAAGATTCTATCAGATGCTTGATTAAAAACTGCTATGTAAAATAAATAGACATTACTGAAAGCTTTCTAAATTAAGTGAAGAAGGAGACCATGCACTCACAAGGAAACTTGAAAATAGTCTTAATTCATTGCATTAATTCCTGCAAATATCTTCAGAACTTTCGCAACAATCCAAGAACTTCTTACAAAAAAGAGGGAAAACCAGTCCCTTAAATAGGCCTCAAAAAAGATGAATGACCTAGATTTAATCTAAACAAGTGGCCCAGATTCATCCATAAAGCATGGTTGCCCATACCCATAAATGGGAGGCAAATATCAACAACTACCCCAAAATGGGCAATAACTACCCAAAAAGGGATAATTACAACAATTTGGAACAATCCAAAAAGGTGTATAAAAAAGTTTTACATTTGTTGACCAAAAGTCAACTGTCACCTTTTTGGGCAAAAGTGTATTTTTAAGATTTGGACGGGAAAAAGCACTTTTGAGAGACTACTTTCTCTATTTCGGTCTCACAGTCTTTCTCTAGAAACTGATCCTCGCCATGCAGGTATTCCCGCCATAAATCATGAACTGCTGCTCGTTCCTCGCGAACGTATTCTTGGAATTTGATACACAACTGGAAGAGCAGACTGAATGGAGGCATGGTAGGGTGGCGAATTTTGTACTGCATGCCCTCGAGATACTGGTCCATGTGCTTTAAACCGTCCTTCTAGCTGGAGCGATTACGCTCAAAGGATAATATATCTTGTTGGTTGAAAATTTTGTACACTTAGGGGAAATATACAAAATTGTGGTTTCAACCACAGCACACGAGTAAAAACTCTCCTAATTAAGGGAAGGCTCCCCCTATCTAACTAAAACTGAAATAAAAATAGGATGGGACAGCAGTCTTCCTTCTTTCTTCAAGAAAGACAATATCCTTTTCTCTTCACAGAAAAGGATAGCGATTGAATATGAACAGCAGTAATTACTTTCAAGTGAAATGAGAGAAAGGAAATGAAGTTTCCTGAAAGCGCAAAGACTTCCGTCACTTCCTTCGGGACGGGACAGCAATATCAAGCTCAAAGACTTGACTATTGGAAGTCCTATCTACCCTTTGCTATACTAAAATTTACAATGAATAAAAGATAACAGCTCAAAGACTGGAATAATCTATTCTTTCAACATAAAGACAAGAAATAATGCGAGCTCAAAGACTTGCTGCTATTTCTTATCAAACAATAATTTTCCTCAAGAATGGACGCAAGCTCAAAGACTTGCTGTTCCTTCAAGAGAGTTTCCTATTCTAATTAATCTTCTCTACTTGCAGCTCAAAGACTTCAAATCAGATTGGACTAAGCTCCTTTAGAAACACTTTGCATAGAAGAAATAAAAAGATTCAAACTCAAACATGTAGCTCAAAGACTAAAAACTTGAGTAATCCTTCTTTATTATTCTTCCAAAACCTTCAATTCACATTCATAAGCTCAAAGACTTCTTGCTGTAAATTTGGCAGAGTTTTTGCTTGCTTTCCAAAAAGATCCAAAATTACAATGGACCTCTCAAGTATTTATAGAATAGGAGCCTTGAGAAAAAGGTGGGAGGATCCTAACTAACTTGAGAGATTCTCTCAACCACCAAGACTTATTCAATAAATAACTGAGACTTCATTAACTAACTAAGAGTTACTCTAACTAACTACAGTCCTAATCGGACACAACTTGTTGTTAACTTACATGTAATTACAAAAGTACAAGTAATGTGTAACTTGCATTTTACATAAACTACTTTTACATGTATCTTGTTAAAACAAAATTACAACTAAGAAATTACAAAAAGAGAGAAGATTCAACTAAGTGCTGAAAAACACTTAAGTTGAATTTTGTGAAGACATGAATCCTTGAAACTTCAGGATGCTTGCTTGTAGTTCCTCGGGATTCGGTTCATGAGTGTTCTTAGCAACTACCATAGTCTTCACAATAGTGTCGTGGCAGCGGAGAAGCGCGGAATTGTCTTTATCCAAGATGGACTGAATCTCATGCAAGAAGGCTTGGTGTTTCATCAATGTTTGAATTGAAACTGCTGAGAATTGTTCACTTCTCCATTCACTGTGAATCCTCATCTGTAAATCTGCAAGAACCTCTTCTTCTGGAATTAGCTCTCCATCCTGACTTACTATGTTGCAAGAGACCCTTTCACAATGTGAAACAATACCTTGATAAATTTCATCCCGGAATTTCCTTGCATCGCTGATCTCTTCGATGAGGGATTTAAGAACAAGAGTTTTATTTTCCATGAGTTCCTCGAATTCCAAGTACATGACCCTGGAAGAAATGATGGCGTGATCCTGCAGGATATTGAGCTGTTGTTGGGGCATGGTACGCCAGATTGCCAGACTTTTCTCAACACTTTCCAGATTCTTTTTGAAAGTGTTAGAAGTCTGATCCAATTTCTCCTCAATGGTTTCCAGCTTAGACATTATTTGAAAAATGTCTTTTATAACTTGCACGCATTGATCATGAAGCTGATCAACCCAGGAATCCAGTGCTTGTACTTTCTGAGCAGCTCTTTCCACTCCACGAATCGATTCTTGGGAACCAGAAGAACCAATAGAGTTACTCCCTTCGGCAGCAGGTTTTGTGATTTTATGGATGGCTGTCATGAGCTGTCGATTTTCTTCTTCTAGCTTGTTTTTCTTAGCAAGAAGATCGTCACATCTTTGCACTAGTGAAGCAACAGAAAACTGGGCATCATGTTTAATAACCTCATGTGTTTGCTTGCCCAATTCTACCTTTGTAACCCTATAATTAGCAGCTGACATTTCCTCAAGTGGTTTATCCGCAATAGGTTCCACAATTTCAGCTACCTTCATCTTGTTGCTATCAACAGTTACCCTGGAAATAGTCTTCGCCTTCTTAGCAACTTTGGATCTGGACTGTTTGAGTTGCTGGTAGTCGAAGGCATCAGGTGAGATCTCTTGCTTCTTTCTTTTCGGGGTGAAAGAACTAAGCCATGGAGGCAAAGTCATCAACTCACTTCCTGTAGCAGCTGTAGGCAAAGGAGAAGCAGTTTCTGTTTGAATCACTGTGGTCACCCTGGGAGGAATATCTGTTTGAATAGCAACTATGTTTTGCTCAGTTACCAACGGACATGAAGATTGCCTCATGAATTCTTCAAAACCAGAAGTGGAAGTGTCAATTTCTGATAACTGAATGCAAATGGGAATATCTTCAGGAACTTTCAACATACTTTCTCGCTGTTGATCAGGAGAAGGCTCGTATGCTGAAATTGGAACTGCATTCTGAGGAGACTCATCAATGAGCAAATCAGGAGGAGAAAGAGGCGTCTCAATGGAAACTGGAGGAATGACCTCGTGAGGCGTGTCTAGAACTGGAGACCTAGGCGCATCATCAGATTGCTGCCCCTCTTCTGGATTATCCAGATCAACCACCTGAACATGGAACCGCGATTTCTCCTTCCCACGAGTAGTTGTTTCTTCAGGTGGAAGCACTACTGCACGACTAACTCATAATTTGATCCTTGTGCTTGAAGATGAAGCACCCTCCTTATTATCAATCTGGATCTCAGACTTCCGTCCAAGAGGCCCTGTAGAATCATCTTCCTTCCCAACCTTGATTTTGATAAGTCTAACAGCATTGCTTTTCAACCATGCGTTGGTGTTGGCCAAGATGGGCTGAAATCTGTCAAGAATGGAGACGCACCCTTTATGTGACCATTGAATCAAAGGAAGTGGAGCTTCCTCAACCCTCCGTGAAATGTATTCAAGATCAAGTATACGCCCGTCATCAATCATCCCTTGTGGGATATCTGCCAAGTTCAAGTCAACAATTTGCTCAACAGTGAGCCTGCAGTAATCCATCTTCAGGACTTCAGCTTCTGTGCGGAGATCTGCCCAGATGTCTTCAATGCGATGAACATGTACAAAGGATTTCTTGATCTTTTCCTTCATACCTCTATAATCAAAATCAGCCCTAGGTTTGAACCTCTTAAGCTTGATTTCCTGCAATTCAACCTCCATGGCCTTAGCCTTCACAGATGTGACAAGGGAGTATCGACCAATTTTCAATGGATTTGTGCTGGAGATTCCCATTCCGACCTTGTGTCTAGCAGACTGAAGACTATGAACAGCCATAATCTGTCTTCCCAACTCCATAAGAATTATCCTATCGGTCGGGTATCTTGGAAGCATGTATGGTTGTCCATCATAGCACCCAATCCTCATGTAGGTGAAGGTGGGAAATTGCAGGAATAAGCAGCCATACTCAGATACCTTGACCCATGCTTCATCTGACACTCGTTTATTTCGGAGATCCATGTCAAACTGACACATAAAATATCCAAAGAATGCATCTTGGGCTCTTCTGAAATGTAGTCTGCTAGGTTTCAAGGGCAGCTGGTCATAATATTCCCAAACTGGTATGAGCGAGCGATCACCCTTGGTAGAAAGACCTGGAAAGTGTCTAAGTGATGCTGCTAAATATACCAAATAAGAATTCATAAAGAAGGTCATAGTGGTAGGAACTGCTGCAAGTTGTTCGCACAAAGCATCGCTGATGATTTCACCCCATGAAATGTGATGCGACTGCCGTATGAACATGATGAATTCATACATCCATGGCTCAAAGACATTAGAGTGCTCAAGGCCTATCATTCTGCTGAGAAGAGTGATGGTGTCTCCTATCTCCCACTTGAAATCACAACGGTACAACTTTGCCCATCTTGAGAAGGAAGGACGTGGCTCATGAATCCACTTATTGATGTGGCGCTTGCAATCTTTTTCTCTTTTCACATAATACTCTGCTGCACTTTCTTTGGTGATTTCCATATAAACAGGTGCAGGAGGTATTTTGAAGACCTTCTCGATCGTATCCGCATCAAGACGAATTATGGCTTCACCATCATCATTTTTTATGACTCTTGACTCTTTGTCAAAATGATGGGCGCATGCAAGAATAAATTCAGGTTCTAGGGCAGCCACTGGGAAAGAAGACGCATGATGGATATGGCTGTCCAACAGCCGCTGCAAGTTGTTATCCTGTGGATCTTCTACCCTGTGAATGAATTCCGCCATATCAACGTGCCCTATTTCTGTATCCCTGATACGATCCAATGGAGAAGATACCTGGGAAGGTGCAATCTCATTCTGGTATTTGTCATATTTGTATTTCATTTTCTTTGGAGTTGGCGATGCCGGCAAATCTGACATTGATTGCGAACCTGGAATGCTGTGATGAAGACTTAAAAGGGTTAAGGCCACATCATAATCAGCTGTAAATATCATTTTTTCTTTTTTCAAATGGGTAAAACTTTGATCTCTGAATTTCACGGTTTTGTGAGAAGAAGAGGGAAGACATGTAGAAATGGGAAAATCTTGACTTTGACCAATTTCGGATCTTGGGGGAATTTTCGTAAGTATACAAGTTGGAAAGTACATACATGCAATCGGGATTTTAAAACCCGAATACAAGTATACTTGTAAATTCGAAAATGGAGAAACGGATGGAAAATGGGGTTTTGACTTGCGGGAAATGATGGAAATGAAAAGTGCGGATATGGGGAACGTGGATGGATAGAAATGGGAATATCCGGGATAGTCATTTTCATGAAAATGGGAAGATCTTTTCAACATGTAATCCGGTTTTCAAAATCCGAATTTGCAAGAGAGAGGTATTTCACATTTTTCAAGCTTGGAAATTTAACCAAAAATGATTAATTTTCTCAACCGTAAGGGAAGAACAAGAATTTCCAGCGAACTTGCAATCGAGATTAAAAATCTCGAATACAAGTTAAGATGGAATTTTGAGAAGAATAGTGCAATTTAACAATTGCATTTTAGAGGGAAGATTTGTTTCATGAAAACCAATTTTAAGGGAAGAACAACACATGCGAAGAACGTAACAAGAAACGAAAAATGAAGAAGACATGAAAATAATAAAAAGAAGAGAAGAAAGGAAGAACATACCTTGATTGGAAAATCAAAATGCTTCTCCAACAATGCAATACTTCTTGAGATGAAGAAGCAAAACTGAACTATTAAACCCTTATCACGTTTTTGTGAAAATGCCCCCAAAAATGGCAGCAATCTTAAACTTGCAAGAGTAAAATGCCAATGAAAGTGTTCCTTCCGGGTTTGTTGAAGCAAAACGATCAAGGTATTTGCTGGAATAATAACACCAAAGGTGTTTGAAGAGATATTAATGCCAAAGGATTAAACACGCAGCCAAGAGAGAGTCACGTTTTTGTTAAAACGTGGCATTTATCGCATATTGCACATTCAATGCACCATTAAATGGTGCGAAACCTTTCTTACCCTCCACGCCTTAGGAAGAAAGGCCAAAACGATTTAGGAGTGTGGGCAACATTGAAGATTTAACCGCTCAAATCGTGGCATTCATGAGGCACGTTAAAAAAAACGCAGTTGCTGTTTCTTAGGGTAAAAACCAGCGGATTTGTCTTTGAAATGGCATGATAGATGTCAAAAAATGCAAGAAGATAGGATGCAAACTCAAAACGCCCCCATCATCCAACGATTCATCCACGAATTTCGCCTTGAAAAAGTCCAAAATCGCTTCATTCTTGCATTTCGGGTTTTGAAAAATGAATGACAAGTTCGATTTTCTTCAAAAGGAAGCAAATCGGGTTTTAAACATAAAATGACAAGTTCGATTTTCTCCTTTTTCCTTTTCATGCTCAAAATCGGGTTTTAAATATAAAACAACAAGTTTAAAATTTCACTTTTTCACTCATTAAGCCAAAATCGGGTTTTTTTTGGACAAATGACAAGTTTAAAAATTGTCAAAAATGAACTTTATGCTAAAATCGGGTTTTGAAAGACAAACTGCAAGTTTAAAATTCCTTGTAAGGGGGAAATAAAATCCCTACAACAAGTATTAAACACTTGCACACATGTAATGGGGATTTAAAATCCCTATTACATGTAAAACCCATTAAAGTAGGGGTTTTTTGGACAAACTGCATGTTTACTTGCAGTTGAGCTAAAAAACCCCTATTTTAACTAAAAATGACCAAAAAACAATAAAAAGATAAAAACATTAAATGGGAAACTTAAAATAAATTACAAGTGACATATTTGAAATAAAAAAATGCACATGTAAGTGATAAAAAATTCCCCTACAAAGACCACAACAATGAATATCATTAAAACTTGCAGTTTGAAGAAAATTCTCCACCTGCAGTCTGGGTTTTAAAACCCGAATTTGAAGGAAAGGCATAGCAAACGAACTCAGAATTAGACGAAATTCGAAACGTAGTTCGAGAACGGACTGAGGATTAAGCCAGTCCAAGGATTAGTCATAATTCTGCCTCGGGAAGCATGCCATAGAGTAATAATTTTTATTTTTTCATAAAAATTTCCTCGTAGTGGTCCTTCATTTTTGGAAACAAAAATGAGGACAACATATCTGAATGGAACTGACCAACAAAACTCAAGTCCTTAGTGGAATAGGAAATCTTATCCATCCCCAACTTTTCTTATTAGTCCGGCTGGATTGCACTGTCGGACAGGTCATTTATCCATCTTGAAACCATTGATCGGAGGATTGTCTTACCTAGTTCTTGCATGTTCCCCAGAATTACCTCACATGCGCCACTTTCTTTGTCAATAATTTCTTTGGTGTCGTTCTTCATGGTGATGGTCCAGTACCACTCCTTGAGAACACTGATGCTATGAGGATCTAGGATGGTAGAGAATGTGGGAATTTGGGCATGTGTCCAGAAAAGAGCTCTCATGAGGGGAAGGGTAGAGGCTGCCACTTCGTGCATGTGAAGGGATTCCTTCTTTAACTCTAACAACTTGACTAGAGTGAGCTCTCGATGGAGGGCCATTTCTTTCACCTCTTTAAGGATCTGTTCTCCCCTTTTCTTGACGTCTTGCATCCACTGCTTGACAGCCTTTGCGGTATCCCGAATTCCTTCAAATTCAGTTGTGGTCCTTTGCGCCAATGTTGTTGGGGGAATATGGGATTCGGAGGGGTTGTGTAATGGCCTTAGGAGCCGATCAATGTATTCCTCAGCTTGCTCGGCACGAGCCCGTTACATATCCTTTTCCACTATGATCTCTTCGAGCTGTCTGAGTATGTTCTGCACTGAATCCTTAAATTCTTCTTTTTCTTGCTCTTTGGTAGCTCGTCCGATGGGGACAGTTGTGATGCTATAATCTGCTAGTGTTATCTGATCTGCTGGCTTGTCTACGGGCGGGGTGGCAATATGAAGAGTGCGGTTCCTTTGTTCGTCCTTGGTCACTCTAGAATATGCCCTTGGTTTCTTCTTCCTTTTGGCTTTTGCTTGATCCATACGCGAGAAGATATCCTCTAGATCGATGGGTGCTTTGGTGGCGGCCCTGCGCTGAGCTCTGGCAATCAACCACTCTTGAGGCACTGTCTGGGTTGATGATAGGGTCAAGTTAGCATTCTGTTCTCCCACGTTCTCAACCAACTGACCACAAATTCGTAGTTGCCCTGCCACCGAAGGAGTGAAAGAGGTGTGAAGCTCTTTGCTTGCAGCTGAATTCTCCCCTATTTCGCTGAACAATTGCCCGACATCTTCATGTGAAGGTTGCTCTTTAGTTCTCTCGAGCTCATGAGTTTCGTCTATCCTTTGTTCTCCCTCGACAGTGGAGTCGTCTTTGGCTACATTGAGGAGCAACAGCTCGTGATGGCTTTGTTGGGTAGGTTCATGCACTTTGACCCCCTGGGTGGATGGGATTTCTCCTTCTTCTATTTGGTTACCCAGTTCGGTCAACTCGAGGGCTCTTAGCTCAGTGTCCAGTACATCAGGCGTAGGAGGATCATTGGCCTCAAATGCATCGATGTCGCTTTGGGAGGGCGGAGCAGGAACGCAATCCAATTCTATGGCATCGTCGGACGAACTGGGATCTTTTGAAGATGAAGTGACCTCCGGCCTCTTTATAGGAATCTTCTCCCTTCTTGTTCTTTTGGACATCCGACTTTCTCTACAAGCCTTAGCCTTCTTTCTTTTCTTTGGTTTCTCAGTTCTTTCCCGGGGTGCACTAGATGTTCCTTCATCTTCTGAAGACTGAGAATCGAGACTGCCCATCAAATGGTAAGTGAACTGGACTCCCTCATGGACTAGCCTCTCAATCTGCTGATGTAGCCACTGATCTGTGTACCTTGCTGGGGCTGCCATAACTGCCTCAAAATCTGTGATTGGGTCTTGGGACCAATCAACGCCTGGCAGGAGGTGCCTTACTGCTTCAAATTCTCGGGCCTGGAGGCAATTTCCTGAGTCTGTGAGCTGGTCTGGGACCCGACGGTATTCAAAGAGTCACATCTGCTGCACACTCAACCTAGAATATTCCCGTCGCCTGATCTCGCAGTCATTGGAGCAATTCTTCCAATAGTCTTCAACTAACTCCTTTGCTTTGTACCTTCGACCATATGCTCTTTTAGCCAGATTATCGTGATCAAAATATTTTCTTGGGAAATGGTCCTGTAGGCCATAAGAGGCCAGCTCTGGAAGGGACTCCTCTGCTAGGGTAGGGGTCTTCAAGTGGACATCATGGCTGCCTATGATCATAGGAAATGTGAATCCAGCCTGCTTGCTCTCTCGGAGTCAGATGCCGGCCGGGTGTGATTGCCTTGCAACCTCCATAAGAATTACTTTGTCGGTTGGATACCGTGGAAGTCGGAGGGGGGCACCATCGAAACCAGCTATTCGGATGTAGGAAAACCTTTGGAACTGAATGAACCAGGCTCCATACCTCTGCACTAAAGTAGTAGCTTGCTCCGAGAGCCTTATGTGTAACCCTCCTTGCATTAGCCTAACCAGGTGCATTGTGAAGGCGTCATTGACGCGTTCATACTGACCAACCGTGTAAGCCGGGCTATTCTTTTCCCTCTGAGCTATATCCTGGTAGTGCAACTGTGGGTAACAATCATAGACTTTCACCTGACCGGGCTCAATCCTCCCCTCTGATATTGATACTTCATCTTTTCAACCTTACGCGGGATATCTGATTTGGAAGCTCGTGAGGTTTTGGCTGTAGCGGGCGTTTTTGATGATTCCACCACCGATTTAGGCATTTATCCTACACAGCTGGACGCGGATTACGAAGTGATACAAGAATGGTAATGCGGGTTAGATAAGAAAATGCTCCAGCACGCCGGGATTAATTTAAAGTTTTAGTTTGGACATGGAGCAATATTTCTAGCAAACAGCTTGATCAATTTTAACCACAGCATATTCATGAAGATTTTTGATTGGACACTTATACTAATCATTTATGGATTTTGGATTAATTCTCAGTAGAGGCAAAGCACGGAAATTTTCCTAAGTTGGAAAAGAGATGTAGTTTTCGGTGAAGCTTTAGGAGTGAATTTTGAATTTTCGAGTGCTTTGAACAACGTTTATGAGCAAAAGAGATGCAAATTTCAAGAATTCAAGCAGTGCGATCAAATTTTACACATTCGTCCATTCGATTTAAGCATTTTTCAAATGATCATATGCAATAAAGCGTACTTACCTAATGGGAGCAGATGGCGAGAGATTACCCAACCTTGTCGCGTGAAATGAACGAACGATCCTGCAAAGTTTGAATTCCAATGGTTATCTCTTTGTTTTAAATTTTCGCGGTTGCTGGACAAAAGAGGACTTATCATTTTAAATGGTTTTCTTCTTACCCTGGGTGATTGGCAATCTGAGTTTAAATGATCAGGAGGGGTTAATGTAACACTTTACCTTCCTATTTTCGGACCTCGGAGGGTTTTCAAATTTTGAACTGCGTTTTCCTCCTTGCAAGTTTGCAAATTTCATGTTTTCTACTTCGCGATTCGCACACCTCTGGCGAATTTCGGAGGTCTGACCCACTTTTGGTGAATTTCGGACCTCACACTTCCTCTTTTGCAAACTTGGAAACTTTGCGATCTTCACCTGCTGGGGCTTTGGGCGTTTGGCGGTCTTCGGAGCACTAGCACCATTTGCGAGCAGAACTTTCGGACTTAGAAGACGATCCTACAAATTTCGGAGCTGGGAGACTCTTGCTACCTCGGAGATATTTTCGAACTTCAAATGGTTTCGCCAAAACTTCGGATTCAGACGCTATACCCGCAGCTTATTGTTAGATGTTTGTCGATATCCAAAGGAAGAGGCTTTGGCGATTTTGAAAAAAAACTTCGGAGGACCTGGAGAGTTTGCCAATAGAACTTCGGAGGATTCGAATGAGTTCACAAGCTGCGCGAACCCTTTTATACTATACCATCCTTTGCGATTTTCACGACTTCAAGAGTCACGACGCCTCTATTCGTAAATAAAACCTCGGAGCTGGAGGCGTTCTTGCGATTTTTCGGACCAAACGCGCCCCTTTCAAATATTTCGCGTTTTTATCATGTGCTTTCTAGGGTCCGAATTTGAGTGTTTAGAGTTTTTCAGAGCTGGGAGGGTGCTTTGGTGAATTTCGGACCAAGTGCGTCCCTTTTGAATATTTCGCACATTCTTCATTTGCCCTCCAGGGTCCGAAAAAGAAACTTAAGTGATTTCGGACTACTTTGCGTCTTTGGAAACATTTCGCACGTTTTCTCTATTTTAAAAAAAATTCACTCTAAGGTCCGAATTTGAGGACTTTAAGTAATTTCGGACCTCGAGGCACTTTTGGAACATTTCGCGTTTTAATCTTTTAATCCCAAGGGTCCGAATTTGAGTGTTTAGAGATTTTCGGAGCTGGGAGGGCGTTTTGGTGAATTTCGGACCAAGTGCGTCCCTTTTGAATATTTCGCACATTCTTCATTTGCCCTCCAGGGTCCGAAAAAGGAAACTTAAGTGATTTCAGACAACTTAGCGCTTTATCTCCTCAAAATTCGCTCCAAGGTCCGAAAAAGTAACAAGTTTAAAGGTTTCGGACTTAGAAGATGATCCCTTGCGACATTTCGCACCTACACATTCGCCCTGGGGTCCGAAAATGTAACACCCAAGTGCTTTCGGAGTTGGAAACACATTTGGCAAACTTCGGACCTGAACGCCCGTATGTGTGTGCTCTTTACGTTAGCCATTTCTTAAATTTCGGAGCTGGGGTCCGAAAATAGGTGCGCTCTGAGGCGTTTTCGGGGTTTTGCATTTTACGCCCTTCATCTTTTGTCCCAGGGTTCGAACTTGGACATTTTTCACGATTATCGGACCTAGAACCATCTTTGCAATGCTTTAAAGGCTTTCGCATTATTTTCGGACCAAATGGATAGCATCAGATTTTGAAATTTTCGCCCCAGGGTCCGAAATTTGATCCCCTAGGCAATTTTGGCAAGATTATCTTAGTGAAATTGTTCGGACCTCAGACTAGCCTTTTGCCGGATTTCACAAATTTGGTTTTAGGAGGCTTCAGAATTCTAAGGCATTTGGCCAGGCAATCCGATCGTTCATCGGCAGGTGAAAAACATCTCCCATTTAAATCTCATAAACATCACGGCAACAATCCTTATGCAATTTGCTTCATAGCTGTTGTGCGAAAAAACGACAGCTTTGGTCTTTGTGCGACCTTTAGGCGCACTGTTCTTGCTTGGCGGGCTTCGCCGATTCTTGCTACCTTACACCTACCCAAGGCGATTTTCAAAACTTCGAACAAAACTCTTGGCGTTCACGCCCGAGAGCTGGACCAGCCGGGAAGATTCATCGGCTCATTACTTCAACATCAATCACTTTACGGATCAGTGGCGGACTCGCTTGAAGAGACGTGAGAAACTCTGCGCGAAACTCAGCAGGCAACGACGGAAAGCTCAAAGGGGGACCCTGTCGGTGACAGGGAGCGTGTGCAACGCATAACACTATCTTAGTTAAATTTATATTTTCTGTATCTCTCTCTCTCTCTATCCCTCTTTTTTCCCCTTTTTATCAAGAGAATCCACAGTCCTATTGAAGACAGTATCAACCCAACTTAAACCATTCGATAAGCGAGACTATCAAAGTTTTGGGAAACTCATCCAACAATTGCCTATTTCACCATAAGTCCCCCTTGTGTTTCCAGCAAAACACATCAAACCACTGAGCAATCCCGCAGTCAAGACCTGACAAACGAAACCTTGAGGTTGTCCCCTTTGATCAAGCACGAGAAATAGCATTAGGGATTTCCTTATCTCAAGAGAGGATAGGATACTCAGCAAGTTTATTCTATTCTGCGTTGGCCGTATGGAGTTTGCAGCAACGCGACTTTAGACACGTCAACAGAATTGGCGCTAGAAGGAGGGCCTTAATAATGCAGTATGGTATTGCTGCATGAATTCTTGCTCAATCTTCCCCTTGAACAGCCTGATCAAGGACTGAACCAATCATATATTGCAGACCAGTTACGAACCCTCGCTTGGAACTCAGAAGCAGATCACCCTCTTTTCAGACAAGTAAGTCGCACTATTAATCAGGAAAAAGAGAAGGGTTTGCAAATAGATATTGTGATCAGGGAAAATTTAGACAGACAAAGGATCACTGCCCTTCGCAAGCAAGTTCTTAAGGAAATCCGACAGTTGTCTTTCCGGTCTGCTAATATGGTAAGCAATGGGTCTGCCCGTTAATCCTCCTCAGCCAGGAAAAGACCCAAACCAGTGATACAGCCAGATTTGAATTTCAGCGACGAACAAGAAAGCCTTACCACTGAATTATATAGCTTGGGCTGGTCAGTAAAAAGAAATTATCCAGACTGGTCTCGAATGCATTTTATCCTTGAGCAAGAACAAGAAATTACTGATCGCATCGACGCACAGAATCAGAGAGATCAAGAAGAGGCTAATCTAGCTCCCGCACCGCATCAATAGATTTGATATTGGAAATAACCCACGCTGGAACGAATTGGATCTTTCTCTCCGGAGAGATTCGAGAGAGTCCTAAGGTCTAGCCCAGAGCGGGAAAGATTTGCTGGATTTTACTTTTACAGACGCAAGAGTTATTGCTGGGCTGCGGACCCCAGTGAGCCCAGTTCTTCGAACTAGCAGTTTGCTGTCCCAACAAGTACAGTTTTTGCAGCTCCAACGGTTATCACTCCGGTTCCTATTGTAACTCAAGTAATCAGCCATAGATGGCACACAATCCACCTGCTCCAAATGGTGCCACAGACTGAATTGTAGGAAATCAAGCTCAAAAGGTTTAAACCTAGAGCTGATTTTGATTATAGGGGTATGAAGGAGAAGATCAAGAAATCTTTTGTGCACGTGCATCGCATTGAGGACATCTGGGTAGATCTCCGCACAGAAGCCAAAGTTCTGAAGATGGATTACTGTAGGCTCACTGTCGAGCAAATTGTTGATTTGAACTTGGTGGATATCCCACAAGGGATGATTGATGATGGGCACATACTTGATCCTGAATACATTTCACAGAGGGTTGAGGAAGCTCCACTTCCTTTGATCCAATGGTCGCACAAAGAGTGCATATCCATCCTTGAGAGATTTTAGTCTATCTTGACCAACACCAATGCATGGCTGAAAAGTAATGCTGTTAGACTTATAAAAATCAAAGTTGGTAAAGAAGATGATTCTATGGGGCCTCTTGGACGCAAGTCTGAGATTCAGGTTGACAACAAGGAGAGTGCATCATCTTCGGGCACAAGGATCAAGTTGCGAGTCGGTCGTGTAGTAGTGCTTCCTCCTGAGGAGACAATAGTTCGTGGGAAGGAAAAATCACGATTCCATGTTCAGGTGATCGATCTGGATAATCCAGAAGAGGGGCAGCAATCTGATGATGCTCCTAAGTCTCCAGTTTCAGACTCACCTCATGAGATCATTCCTCCAGTTTCCATTGAGACGCCTCTTTCTCCTCCTGATTTGCTTGTGGATGAGTCTCCTCAGAATGCTATTCCCATTTCAGCATACGAGCCATCTCCTGATCATTAACAAGAGAGTGTGTTGAAAGTTCCTTAGGATATTCCTACTTGCATCCAGTTATCAGAAATTGATACTTCCACTTCTGGTTTTGAAGAATTCATAAGGCAATCTTCGTGCCCATTGGTAACTGAGAAAACCATGGTCGCTGTCCAAACAGATATTCCTCCCAGGATGACCACGGTGATTCAAACAGAAACTGCTTCTCCTTTGCCTACGGCTGCTAGTGGAGGGGAGTTGATGACTTTGCCTCCATGACTCAGTTCTTTTACTCCAAAAAGGAAGAAGCAAGAAATCTCACTTGATGCCTTTGATTACTAGCAATTACAACAGTCCAGATCCAAAGTTGCTAAGAAGGCCAAGACTATCTCTAGAGTAACTGTTGACAACAACAAGATGAAGGTAGCTGAAATTGTGGAACCTATTGCAGATAAGCCACTTGATAGAGTTGGGAAAACAGACGCATGAGGTTACAAGGATAGAGCTGGGAAAATAGACCCATGAGGTCATTAAACATGATGCTCAGTTTTCTGTTGCTTCATTGGTGCAAAGGTGTGATGAGCTTCTAGCAAAGAAAGACAAGCTAGAAGAGGAAAACCGACAACTTATGGCAGCCGTTCATAAAATTACAAAACCTGCTGCTGAAGGGAGTAACTGCATAGGTTCTTTTGGTTCCCAAGAATCAATTCGTGGAGTGGAAAGGGCTGCTTAGAAGGTACAAGCATTGGATTCCTGGGTTGATCAGCTTCACGATCTATGTGCACAGGTAATGAAAGACATTTTTCAGATAATATCTAAGTTAGAGGCCATTGAGGAGAAACTAGATCAGACTTATAATACTTTCAAAAAGAATTTGGAAAGTGTTGAAGAAAGTTTGACAATCTGGCATACCATGCCCCAACAACAGCTGAGTGTTTTGCAGGAGCATGCCATCATCTCTTCCAGGGTCATGTACTTGGAATTTGAAGAACTCCTGGAAAACAAGGTCCTTGTTCTTAAATCCCTCTTTGAGGAGATCAGTGATGCAAAGAGATTTCGGGGCGAAGTTTTCGGAGATATTGTCTCACATTGTGAAAGTGCCTCTTGTAACATAGTAAGTCAGGATGGAGAGCTGATTCCAGAAGAAGAAGTTCTTGCTGATTTACAAATGAGGATTCATAATGAATGGAGGAGCGAACAATTCTCGGCCACTTCAATTCAGACATTGATGAAACACCAAGCCTTTCTCCATGAAATCCAGTCTATCCTGGATAAAAACAATTCTGCACTCCTCCGGTGTCATGACACTATTGTGAAGACCATGGTTGTTGCCAAGAACACCCACGAACCAAATCCCGAGGAACTACAAACGAGCATCCAGAAATTTCAAGGATTTGTGTCTTCACAAAATGCAACTTAAGTGTTTTTCAACACTTAGTTGAATTTTCCCTCTTTTGTAATCTTTAGTTGTAATTTTGTTTTGACAAGTTACATGTAAAAGTAGTTTTTGTAAAATGCAAGTTACACATTACTTGCACTTTTGTAATTACATGTAAGGCAACTACAAGTTGTGTTCAACCAGGACTGTAGTTGGAATAAGTCTTAGTTAGTTATTGAATAAGTCTTGGTGGTTGAGAGAATCTCTCAAGTTAGTTAGGATCCTCCCACCTTTTTCTCAAGGCTCCTTTTCTATAAATACTTGAGGGGTCTATTGTAATATTTATCTTTTTGGAAAGCAAGCAAAAACTCTGCCAAATTTACAGCAAGAAGTCTTTGAGCTTATGTATGTGAATTGAAAGTTTTGAAGAATAATAAAGAAGGATTACTCGAGTTTTGAGTCTTTGAGCTACATGTTTGAGTTTGAATCTTTTTATTTCTTCTATGCAAAGTGTTTCTAAAGAAGCTTAGTCTAATCTGATTTGAAGTCTTTGAGCTGCAAGTAGAGAAGATTAATTAAAATAGGAAAATCTCTAGAAGGAGCAGCAAGTCTTTTAGCTTGCATCTATTCTTGAGGAAAAATTATTGTTTGATAAGAAATAGCAACAAGTCTTTGAGCTTGCATTAGTTCTTGTCTTTGTGTTGAAAGAATAGATTATTCCAGTCTTTGAGCTGTTGTCTTTTATTCGTTGTAAAGTTTAGTATAGCAAAGGGTAGATAGGACTTCACATAATCAAGTCTTTGAGCTTGATATTGCTGTCCCATCCCGAAGGAAGTGACGGAAGTCTTTGCGCTTTCAGGAAACTTCATTTTGTTTCTCTCATTTCATTTGAAAGTGGTTACGGCTGTTCATATTCAATCACTATCCTTTTCTGTGAAGAGAAAAGGATATTGTCTTTCTTGAAAAAAGAAGAAAGATTGCTATCCCATCCTATTTTATTTCCAAAGTTGTAGTTAGATAGGGGGAGCCTTCCCTTAATTAGGAGAGTTTTTACTCGTGTGCTGTGGTTGAAACCACAATTTTGTATATTTCCTCGTGCACAAAATTTTCAACCAACAGAGTTAGCAAAAGAGAGATAGTCAATAATTAGTAGCTCAATTGTAGATAGCATTTTAGAGTAGAGTAGAAAGAGAAGGAAAAGATTGTTGTCAAGACATTGTTGCAAAAGACACATAAACTTCATTGAAGGAATGGTGAATTCTATGTGTCGATTGTACAATTTGCATGGTCTCTATACTTCTCAAATTTAATTTCATGTTATTAGATGAATGGAAGAAATTTGTATGATCAATGGTGAAAATTGTATATCGATACTACTAGTGGTTTGTTGATTGCAAACTTGCCTTGCGTAGTGTTGTGCGAATCGCACACCCATCCCTGTCTTGGACAAGGACCCCCCGGTTTGTGCCTTTCTGTCTTTGCGGAAGAGGAAGGGGATATGAAGGGTCAAGTGCCGCTAAAACCAAATTCGGCCTCTAGGGCCATATTGCGAACTTAAAACTCCCCAATTCTTGCAAAATCGCCTAAATGTGAAGAAAGAGTCAAAGCCTGCAATGACGTTGAAATGCCAATTTTCGCCAAGGGATACAAAGGAGATAAAATATGCAAAGTGCCAATGTTGACAAGCTCGCCCAAGTGCCCAAGCTTGCACTTCTTGAAGAGAAAAGAAAAATCGCCAAAATGCCCGGGAAGGGCGAATTTCGGACTTTCAGGCCAAAATGAGGAAAATGCCTTAAGTTGACAAAAACCCCAAAAGGTCTGAAATTCACTTAAGTTGGCAAAAGTGCCAAAAGGTCCGAAAAATGCAAAAGTTGGCAAAAATGCCAAAAGGTCCGAAAAATGCAACAATTTACAAAAAGTGCCCAAAGGGCCGAATTTGGGCCTTTAAGTGAAAATTTGAAAAGTGAAAAGTTTGCAAAAAGTGCCCAAAGGGCCGAATTTGGGCCTTTTAGCCAAAATGTTAAAAAGTGAAAGTTGGCAAAACACTCCAAAATCCCAAAGTTTGCAAAAGTGCCCAAAATCTCGAAATTCACCATTAAGGGGTGAAATGTCAAAGTTTTTAAAACTTTTCAAACGCCCCTCTTGCCCAAAATTGCCAGGAACAACTAAATTCACGGAAGGAGTAAAGCGTTAAAACTTGGGAAATTTTCAAATGACCCTCCAAGCGTTAAATTTTAATATTTGTTAAATTAATTAATTAATTTTTCAAATTGATTTATTGAAATGAAATTGATCATTCGCAGGTCGCAGGACGTCATTAGAGAACCAGGAGAAAGACCTGAAATGCAAATCAAAGAAGGATCGCAATCAAGGCCAGACGCTGAAGACTGGAAAAGAAAAAAGATGTGGGAACGTGCTGCAGGAGCACGAGAGCAACCAAACATTGGGAACCATGCTACTGAACAAAGATGAAGTCCACCATCGAGACCAAAGACCAAACAACACTCTTAATGCTGCAAGTTTATGCCTTCTCGAGAAAAAGCACACAGCTGGATTTAATTCCAAGAATTCAATTTCTGAAAAGTTGAAATTGTTTTATTGTAAAACTGCTTGTAGGCCTCACTTAGATATTTTGAAAGAAAGGGGAAACAAGTCAGTTGTGGACAGTTATGTCCAACTACCGGATAGACTCAAATTGAAGCCAAATAGTGACAGGTAGTTGAAATTGTGGTTGAATGGATGAGTGAGAATTTAATGGGCATGGGTTAAGGCTGCTAGTTTCTGGAAGGCAGATCAGGACCTTTAGATGCAGTCAATCCTAGCCTCTGATTCAAAATTGTAAAATCTATAAAAGGCAGAGGCCTTTCTTTTGTAAGGGGTTAGATAGTTAGAGATTTTTGTTAAATAGTTAGACTCTGGTGAGAGAGTTAGAATAGGTTAGATTTTAAGTAGTAGCATAGAGATGCTGCAGAAATTGTTGTAATAGGCAGCGGAAATCAATATATAAACATTGATTTGGTGTTTTTTGTCTTGTTTTCATCCTGTTTGCATGGTTTCTCTTAGCATTTTAGATAGATCTTTTTGTTTTGGGTGTGCAGGTATTTGATAGATTCAGGCTCATACCATTGAGGATATACTGATTTTGTATCCTTTTGTATGGTTAGCCTGAGCCTTCGATTGTGCTTAGTTCAATTGCAGATGTCCATCTGAGCTGCGCTAGAATTGGGTGCTTAGCTGTGCGTCTCCAGTCTGAAAACCTTCCAAGTCCCTTTGAAGATTGCACCGTTCCTGCAAGGTTGTGAGCTATTCTGGCCAAACAAGAATTGGTTATGTTGAATCCATCTACCCGCATACCCATGTTGTTAGTTTTAGATCTCCTAAATCTTTCCTTTTGCTCTTTATTGCGTAATTCGAGAATCGCAGCAGACCAGCTTGTTGCAAATCGTAAATCCCCTTGTGCTCCCAGCAAATCACATTGACCACTGAGTAATCCCGCAGTCAAGACCTGACAATCAAAACCTTGAGGTCGTCCCCTTTGATCAAACATAGAAAATAGCATTAGGGATTCCCTTATCTCAAGAGAGGATAGGATACTCAGCAAGTTTATTTTATTTTGCGTTGGCCGTATGGAGTTTGCAGCAATGCGATTTCAGACACGTCAACACGTAGTCAACTGGAATCATTCAGCTTAAGCTTAACTTCAATTATTGCTTGTTTATTGATATGCATCAACCTGACGGTGTCTATGCTTGTAGCGGTGATCTGAACATCATAAAGCTTTCCTTAGAAGATCGCACTAACCTTGTGGAGATGATCGTCTCATGTCAAAGCAATACTTAGTTAAAGTTTCATCAAAGGTCATCCATTTCTCCTACATTCTTAGTGTTATAATTAGATCCTTCTCCAACCCTTATCCTTTTCCCTTTTTTAAAAATCAAGGATCAATAAAGACCCACGTTCCAATGATATCCAAAGCAAATCAGACACTCAGGTCATCGAATGTAAGTCCCCTTGTGATTCCAGCAAAATCACATCATACCGCAAGAGCTTATCCACACGTAGAGAACCTACAATCAAAACCTTGGAGCTACTCCGATTGATCCTTCTGCGAGATCTTCAGCATTCAGGGAAGGTTTATTCAAGAGAGGATAAAGTACCTTTAGGTATTTTATTCTGTGTTTGGTCGTGTACAAAAGACACATCAACACAGCCTTGTGTGAGTGATCTCCCCAAAGGAAACCTCTCGGTCAGTGAACCATTAACATCTACTTGAGCATTTGCATCATTCATTAATGCTTGTACTATATGGAAAAATGAAGTAGGTAACCCAAATGCTTCTAGCATCATCAACAAATAAGGCTACTCAACACTATCATAGGCTTTCTCAAAGTCCAATAGAAACATAGCAGTATTCTGATTGGTTTCCTTAGCCTAGTTCATAGCTTCCCAACTTGTCAATTGGTTTTCCAAGATTTATCTCCCTTTAATGAAACCCGTTTGAGTATTGCTCACAAATTTGGGTAAAATGTCCACTAGCCTTAATGCAATGATCTTAGCTAGGATCTTATTGGAGACATTTAGGAGAGTGATTGGTCTCTAGTTTTTGATTGAAGTCCTATCTTCATCCTTTGGGAGAAGTTTAATTACTCCTCTATTAATTTCTGAACCAAGAGAGCCTTTGCCAATGGCTTCCTTATATATTTGTATTAAATCCTCACCTATCCAATTGCTGTTCTGTTTGTAGAATTCAATGGGCAGCCCATCGGGCCCTGGAGATTTGTCATTTCTTAGTACATTGATTGCCTGCCGGACTTCTTCTATAGTGATTTCTTTGTCTAGTGAATGTTTGTCTCCTCAAAGATATTCTTAGGGATGAATCTCTTACATTTTTCCCTGGCCTCTTGACATTTATCATTGTTGGCTTCTGAAGTGAATAAACCTCTATAGAATTAGTAGAATGCCATTTTGATGTCTTTTTAATCAAGAAGTGTCCTGCCACCCTCCCAAATTTTATATATTCTTTCTCTGAACTCTTTCTGTCTTAACATATTGAAAAAAGAATTTTGATCCCTTATCCCCATACTGCATCCAATTGGCTCTAGATCTAGTCCTTAGTCCTTGAATTCTTTTGGACTACTCTTCTCATATTGTTCTTTATCATAGTTAATTTGTCATTGAAATCCTTCTATTGGGGGTTGTCCTGTAATTGAGTTTTTGCAACTAACAACTCATTCAACTATCCTCAGTCCTCCTAGCATCTTTTGCTTTCTTCGTCCCAATAGTCTGAAAAAGAGTTTTCCAACTAGCAATGTTTTGCTCCAATCTTTCTATAGGCAACCTATCCTTCATACCCCATTTATTTAATTGTCTAATCATGCATATGGCACAGTTGCAATCTTTATCTTTTAACAAACTAGTATTTAGTAGAAATTTGCAGTCTCTACTTTTTATAGTTCTCATGTCATCTTTATAAACAATTTCAGCTTGAATAGGATGGTGGTCAGAAAGAGTGTATGGGTGGACTTTGATGTTGCACCCATTCTCATCCTTGTTGAAGCTAAACATGTCTCTGTTTGCATAGAATCTATCAAGTCTGCAATAGATTCTTTTCCTAACCCGCTGAAAGTTTCACCATGTGAACCAGGTGTTCTTTCATTCATGCTTCTTCCCTACTAATGTATCAAATAGCTTTAACTTATCTTTCAACTTAGACCAATAGTGTTCTTCATTACTCTTCCATTCAAATTTTGTGCCTCCACATTTGTCATCTTGGTGCTCTATCATGTTAAAATTCCCACCTACCACCCAATGTACATCAAGCAAGGTATACATCCATTTCCAAAGTTCTATTCTGTTTTTGTAATCATTGATAGACAAAGCACAACCCTATTTTAACATCATCCTTGCTAATGATAATACATACCACCCTATTGCAGGGAGAGGATCCATGTTCAATAACATAGTTAATCTATTTGTTAGACAAAAGAATGACTACTCCACCTTTGCCTTTATCATGCTTAGTGGTGAATTGTGTGGCATCCTTCCATATACACTTGAAATTGACATCAAGAGTGAACTGTGTGGCCTTGACTTCTTGAAGAAAGATTACATCCTTATTTTTGACAGAGTAAAGGAACCTTTTGAGTACATATTTCCTCTCCGGGGATTCCGAACCTCTTACATTCCATGATACACAATTCATATTCATAATTAACTTTATTAAGAAGTGTCCATTGAATTCCTAACGCCTTCACAGAATTTAGGTAGTTTATCCTCTATCTCCTTCCTTTTATGAATGATAGAGGCAAATTCTTTATTCCTATTCTTCCTTTTATGATTAACTACTTTGACAAAACCATACCCTGCTGGTATTAGTTTATCATTGAAGTCATCTTTCAGTTTGGACTTCTTCTTCCTCTTAATGACTACCAAGCTAGGGCCATCCATAGTTGTCCCAACAGAATTCAGAATAGATTCCCCATTAGGTTTTAAGCTAGGGAGGCTATTATATGGAACCAAAGCTTGACAGTCAGGTCTATTGGGATCCTCACTCTGGCAATTGGGGTTCATTTGCAGGCCATCATCGGCCTTGTCTTGGAGTGGTTTCTCCATAATATCAACTTCAAGGGGTGCCTTATCACATACTCCATTGCTTGAACCATAACAGCTTAGAGACAAACGATTTGTTGTTTGCATAGTCCTATTAGTCTTCTCATCCTCCTTGGCACGGGCTGCCTTAGATCTTTGCCCAATAGGGAGGCCATTTGGGGAGTCTTCCTTCCCCCTAGTGGTCTCATTAGCCACTTGGTTTGAGAGTACGCTAAACCTGTTAGATAGACCTAGGGCAGATAGTGCCTTAGAGGATGAAAGACTACTAGGTCTTTGCACACTTGAACCAGAGTGACTCTTACTTTCTAGTTCAAGGATAATAGATTTAACCACAAAACCCAATTAAGAAGTCTGGCCCTCTATGGTATTCAACATCTTTTATTAGTCATTATAATCAGTTGGTGTACAAGGCACCATTTCCTCTTCCATATAAGCCTTCTTACACTCAATAGTGTTTTTAATCTTGTCCAAAACAATTTGCTGTGTATTTTTCTTCCTAAGCCTATTATGTTTGGAAATGTCATTCGGTCAATAATCCCATTTTTGCCTTTCGAGGGTTCTCAAATTTGGGAGAGAGACTCAGAGATAGCTGAGTACGAAAGAGGGTCAACATTTAACTTGCTCACTTCTAGGGACTCCAGAGGCGAGGGGAAGCAATTAGGGCCTTTATTAGGATTTGATATCTCTACCGGGTCCTTCAAGGCCCGACGAATGGCACTAGTCAAGGAGTTAAGGTTAGCTATAATACCATCCTTATTCCCTTCAGGGAAATTGTCCATGACATACTTATTTCCCATGCTAGATGAGTTAGGGTTAGGTATTGAAGCCATGGTCATGTTAGCACTGGGAGAAAGTCCTTTGGAAACCACTTGCTTAAGTTTGGTACTGTTATTACCAGGTTTATTAGAAATAATAGGGCAATTTCTTCAAATGTAGCCTTCTTTCTTGCAAAGATAACATGCATTAATATCTCCAAGCACATCAATATAACATGTAAAGATTTCATTATTGATATTGATTTCTGCAGA
The DNA here is from genome assembly GCF_030272615.1 of Cryptomeria japonica. Classification (NCBI taxonomy): domain Eukaryota; kingdom Viridiplantae; phylum Streptophyta; class Pinopsida; order Cupressales; family Cupressaceae; genus Cryptomeria; species Cryptomeria japonica. The sequence continues at coordinate 651,371,029 of NC_081410.1, forward strand.
ACCAAGGATCTCAAAAGTGAGGAAGGGTAACCCTTGCCTCTTCTTGTCTAACAATTTTCCCCAAAGAAGCGAGCATTTGAGGTAATAGAGTCCATAGAAAAGGTGGAATGTTCTTGAAAAAGATCTATCCACGGTACAATAAGGCCATAGCCTCATTGTTTACAATGCCAGGTGTCCATTTAAGGGCCTGAAAAATGCAGTTACCAATATTCCAATATTGATTATTGGTAAGTATCAGAACTTCTACAAACTATGCCATAATTAAAGGTAGCAATCACCAATATAGTCGGTGACAACATAGTCGGCGGGAATCAATGCAAGCCACAAGAAGAAATGAAAGTGAAACCGACACTTGAAGGCAACTATGCTATTGATCACATGTTGTTGACGATGAGCATCGAGAGAAAGCCGACCATTGTTGAGATCGAAATAATGGGTCTGAACTTGACCAACACCATCATGGATAGAGGCCTAGGAGTTAATGTCCTACTAGAAGACACTTGAAAATGTCTCAGGAAACTAACCCTTTGGCCGCCGACATTCCATTTGGTGGGTGCTGACCAATATTGTATCAAACTGTTGGGAACATTGATGGTGCAAAAGGTAACAATTGGGATGTAGTAGTTCCTCTTGGATTTTGTGGTCATCCCATTGTAGGTGTATGATGCGTTGCACAGGAGGGGATGGTTGATTACTGTGAAGGCAAATTACAACTGAAAATGGAACACACTCTCCATTGAGAGCAAAGGAAGGAAACACGCCATCAACTTGAGGAATCAGGTGGTGAGCGAGTGTCATGTCCCCTCTTTAGCTCTGTCTAGCAGAGACATGTGAGTTAGCCTATTATGGAGTCTTGTAGGTTGGCAATGGTGGATAGAGACTTAGTCAGGATATTCAGTGTTTGGATTTGGTGTTTCTGGCAGTAGAAGACTAGTTTGGAGCAGTTCCTAGATTTTAGGAGGCAGTTCCTACATTTTAGGAGGCAGTTCCTACTTTTTAGGAGGTTGTGACAGCGTCCAGGGTTGGGGTTCCATGAGACCATTCCTTGGTTTCAGTTTTAGGAGATTTGGGTGTGTTTCCTAGTTTCTAGGAGCATCCCTAGATTTTAGGGATGAGACTGCCAGTTGATCCATGATTTACGACATCAGTCACAGACAGGTGACAGGTTCCGTTTCAGACTTTTGGAGTCATTTGAGCCTTTTGCAGCTATTTGGGTTATATTTTTAATATATTTAAATATTTCCTAAGTTAGCGTTTAATTAATTAAATAAGGCTATGTTAATAGCCATTTTGGAGTAATAAGGGGTTTTTGGCTTCATCTGGATGCATATGCCCATGTGTTATAGCTCGTTGGAAAGGTCTTGAACTTTTCTAAATGTTTCCCATTTGTCAGGGACCCTTTTGATGAACGGAATTCTTTTATATTAAAAAAGTGGCCTTTTCTCTATACTTGGCGACTAAAAATGAGAAATAAGACTTTATAAGCCTAAGCACACTTTTCATACACTTTTAGGGTTCGAGCTAGAGGGAAGGAGTTATAAGGAGATGGTAACCTAATTATCAAGTATCTTTTACACGTTTCATCTTTGATTTGGAGAATTTGCTCTGGAGAGCGATTCAACATCTGGGACGAAAACCCCAGGGTTTTGCCTGTCTGGGACATAGCCCCCAGCACAGTGGTTTATTTGGTTCTTGCATTCAGTTTTCAGTGCCTTAGAGTTTTTACGACATCTTTTCTGGAGGATTCAGTGAACAGAGTTAGGGTTCAGCGTGGAGATTGGGGTTTCTAGCTTGGCATCACCTAACAGACGTACGTCTGTACTTTGCAGCCATTTCTCTTCCCACGTGGAGCTATGTAAGAGCTTTGGATGTTTGCCGCAGCTTCCTTCTTGATTTCAGTATTCACTCTTCATTCAGGTTGGACTCATTGCTTATTGTAATCTTCCTGGAATTGTTTGGAATCACTATTTGGACAATTATTTGATTTAAATAAATCAGAAATCTGCTTGGTATGATTCTGATTTGGCTGTGTATGAACATTTATTTCCAGTACTCTTTTCATGTACTTGTTCTTCAATTATTACTTGCTGAAAAACTATCAAAAACACAAAAATAAACAAACCTTCTGCAACTTCTGTCTATTCTCTAAAACCATCAAAGGAAACACAGGAAAATATAGTTTATTAATTTAAAAACTACAGCAGCTCAGCAAGGGGATCCATCAGGGATCTTTTAGTGGTATCAGAGCCTGCATCTTGCCAGCCTATAGGGTTTATGAGAAATTGTCACATCTGGGTACTAGATAAAAAGTTTTAATAATTCATTTCAGCATCTGGATACTGGATAAAAGGTTTTGATAATTCATATCAGCAACTGGGTAGTTGTCAGCCTACACATTTATGCTTACAGTTGACAGCTGGTAAGAAGATACGCTGGCCAAAGTCCCAAAATTGTTGAGAACAAACTTTTATTTCGACCTCCGAGATCCGTTGGGATATCGGTTTAGTTACAGGTAAATACCATGGCTAGAACTAAAATTGGGCACTTAAAAGTTTCATCTTCTCCAGCACGTAAAAGTAGGATGCCTCCTGCCAAGATATTTAATGATACAGTTATGAGCATCTATTATCAGTATTGTTCTCTTCCTAAGATGATACGTGAGCTGCTTTCCTTCACACAATTTATGGGTGTACTCAGAGCAGACGAAGATAACTTGGTAGCTACAAGTTCAGATCAGTGGCAAAGAAGGAAAGAAGAATCAAGGGTGCAAGAATCAGGAATGGACAAAGAACTTTCATTTAGGGGTAATATACCTCTACATAAGAATGTTTTGGTGCCCTCAAGTTCCGATGAGTGGGACAAGAATTTATGTGATGGTTTTGTTAGACATGTGGATTCAACTCAAGGAGACATTAGGACAGCTTTGGATAATGAATTGTCCTCACCTTCCATGTAGGGGATTTCCCAAAAGGCAACTGATTTAGAAGTTAGCAATTCTGATTTTTATGACAGTAGTGAGGTACCTTTGCATCAGCTTGAGGTATCAATGTCTACACTTGTACAAGATGGTGCCAATGGGCTGTCACATGAAGGTATTCAAAATTCGGGTACCAATGATGCTTGGAATGTTGAGAACTCATATCATCATGATTCTGATTTTATAGATCAGACCTTAGAATCCAGCCCAATATGTTCTCTTAGTAGCACTGGATCCCAGGATCGTGAGCCAGTGGGTTGTGTGGACACATGGGATGTAGAAGAGAGTGATGACAGTGCATTTTCAGCAGTATCATCATTGATGGATGTGGTGTTCTAAGAGGCACAGAGCAGCAGTACTTTGGATGAGGTTGTATCCATGGCCGAGTGCATACACGATGTTGACTACAGAGAGGTACAGGATACAGATACAACTTCTTTCCACAATGTAGATTTTGAGTTTGTACAGGTACAAGAGAGCCAACATTCTCGGACTCCTCATCACCTGATTGGACAACTCAAGGTTGATGACAGGCGTATAGATACAGTTATTGAGCATTTCGATGTTGCTCGCCAATTGTTGGCTACACATAGTTGGAGCACCCTCATGATTGATGAGCAGGGCAGCAATGATTTTTCCTTACCAGAGTTTCATGCTCTTTATGGAGCCATTGGGATATTGAAGCATGAGTATTTACAGTTAGTGGGTGACCGAGATTATCTCCTTCAGAGGGATTTTATTAGTTATGGTGCTTTGTTGAGGGAAGAGGAGGAAGTTGATATCCTCTCTCAGGAGCTTGAGGCGACTATTGTTGCATGGGAGGATACCCAGTTGTCCCTTCAGGAAGCGAACTCCAGATTGGAGGAGCTTTCTGATAGATTGAGAGTGGCACAGACATCATTAGCGACAGATACAGTACAATGTTCTATTGTGACACTGCGAGATTCACCAGAGAGTTGTTATTTGACTCACGATATTACTCCATCATTGTTTTCACAGGTGACTAGCAGTTTGTTAGCTGGTTGGGAGTATGATACTCCTGTTGACTTGTTTCCTTCTCTGGAAAGCAAATCTTCTTTTACACCTCTTATAGCTGACGAGGGAAACCAGTATGTTTCACCGCAAAGCCACAGTGCTCAGTTGAGGTGTATTATGAATTTTGGATCTTAGACATATGAGTTGTCTTCGGATTCATGGTTTGAGAGCAGTGGGAGTGATGATGAGTTTGATGGACAAGATTATGACACAGAGCCATTGAGTGAGCCTACGAGAGTCCATTTAGATTACCTCGCGAGGAGTGCACTTCATTTCTCTTTTAGTCCGATTGTAGATGATTGGATGGCTCGTAGATGTGAGTTGGTTCGAGACTTATACTATCCGTGTTGCGATAGTGCTCTCCCATCTTCAGAGGATAGAGTTATTGATTGTAGGCACTTGATCCAACAGTTTGGGATGGATTGTTTGTGGGATCAGCAGACAATCAACCGTTATGATGAGCAGCGACCATCAGAGTTTTTCATCTCCTTGACACAGAGACTTCATCCAGGATCATGGGGGAAGGATGATGCATGGATTAGCAAGTGTGTTGTTGTGGATGGTTATCACAGGTGTGAGAGTTTCACAGTGGCTGTAGAGAGACACGGTATCGAGGATGCCTCTTACTATCATTGTCTCTTCATGACAGATGGATGTGGATTTAGTTTTATTTGGGATCCAGGTGTTGATTCATTTGATACAACATCTTATAGGGATTATAGTATGTTTCTCCAGATATTAAGATTATATGGCACTTATAACAGAGGAGAGCAGCAGGAGCAGTTTATGTCCTACAGGTGGTTTGTGTGGGATCATGGTATAGACATGTGTAATACCTTTCTTTCGTGGATCCTACATGGGTTGCTTCACTTCAGATGTATAGATGTAGTCGTGGGTGTACAGTGGTTGTTGAAACTTGGACGGTATGTTCGGAATTTCATGAGGATGGAGCTGGAGTTTACCCACTATCCATCTCAGTTTATCGAGCAGAGTGGGACGACGGTTGATCCATAGGTTGATTGTCATCAGATAGCTGACATGGATGAGTTATGTGATGTTACTCCTAATGAGTACTTTGAGCCAGTTGATGTGGCTATTTCACCCGATTCTCTAGACAAGGTGATTGTTTCATTGCTGGTTGGTGATTACATATTTTTAGATGCCAGCCTGGACAGTGATGATTTTAGTCAGTATTATATATTGTCTAGTGATTTGGCATTAGATCTTCCGGCACATCAGTAGCAGTGTGTGGCAGTTGTGTGTCACTTGTGTCAGATGGGGTCAGATCATAGAGGGTCTTCCATGGATTGGTATTCATTGGATATTATGACGGATGTTATGCATGTTGGTGATCACCGACACACTAGTGATCTTGGCATTTATGGATATTTGATCTATGGAGATGGTATAGTTTTCTATTGCTCACTTGAGGTATTCAGCGGGAGCTATGCTTCGCTCTGGGATCTAGGCAATGTTGATTTGACAGCACAGGTGCTTCAGCGTTTTGAGGAGCCATTCCAGACCGGGTTATTGCATGTTGTTTATATCAGAGATGAGCAACAGTTACACGCAATGATTTGTTTACGTCTTATTTGGGATGGTGGAGGATTGGTGTTTCAGTTGCTTGTGGGCAAGCATCTTCGAGAGGGGAGGACTGTAATGTCCCCTCTTTAGCTCTGTCTAGTAGAGACATGTGAGTTAGCCTATTATGGAGTCTTGTAGGTTGGCAATGGTGGATAGAGACTCAATCAAGATATTCAGTGTTTCGATTTGGTGTTTCTGGCAGTAGTAGACTAGTTTGGAGCAGTTCCTTGATTTTAGGAGGTAGTTCCTACATTTTAGGAGGCAGTTCCTACTTTTTAGGAGGTTGTGATAGCGTCCAGGGTTGGGGTGCCATGAGACCATTCCTTGGTTTCAGTTTCAGGAGATTTGGGTGTGTTTCCTAGTTTCTAGGAGCATCCCTAGATTTTAGGGATGAGATTGCCAGTTGATCCATGATTTCCGACATTAGTCACGACAAGTGACAAGTTCCGTTTCAGACTTTTGGAGTCATTTGAGCCTTCTGCAGCTATTTGGATTATATTTTTAATATATTTAAATATTTCCTAAGCGTTTAATTAATTAAATAAGGCTATGTTTATAGCCATTTTGGAGTAATAAGGGGTTTTTGGCTTCATCTGGATGCATATGCCCATGTGTTATAGCTCATTGGAAAGGTCTTGAACTTTTCTAAATGTTTCCCATTTGTCAGGGACCCTTTTGATGAATGAAATTCTTTTATATTAAAAAAGTGGCCTTTTCTCTATACTTGGCGACTAAAAATGAGAAATAAGACTTTATAAGCCTAAGCGCACTTTTCATACACTTTTAGGGTTCGAGCTAGAGGGAAGGAGTTATAAGGAGATGGTAACCTAATTATCAAGTATCTTTTACACATTTCATCTTTGATTTGGAGAATTTGCTCTAGAGAGCGATTCAGCATCTGGGACGAAAACCCCAGGGTCTTGCCTGTCTGGGACATAGCCCCCAGCACAGTGGTTATTTGGTTCTTGCACTCAGTTTTCAGTGCCTTAGAGTTGGTACGGCATCTTTTTTGGAGGATTCAGTAAACAGAGTTAGGGTTAAGCATGGAGATTGGGGTTTCTAGCTTGGCATCACCTAATAGACATAGGGTTGTACTTTGCAGGCATTTCTCTTCCCACGTGGAGCTATGTAAGAGCTTTGGATGTTTGCTGCAGCTTCCTTCTTGATTTCAGTATTCACTCTTCTTTCAAGTTGGACTCATTGCTTATTGTAATCTTCCTGGAATTGTTTGGAATCACTATTTGGACAATTATTTGATTTAAATAAATCAGAAATCTGCTTGGTATGATTCTGATTTGTCTGTGTATGAACATTTATTTCCAGTACTCTTTTCATGTACTTGTTCTTCAATTATTACTTGCTGAAAAACTATTAACAACACAAAAATAAAGAAAACTTCTGCAACTTCTGTCTATTCTCTAAAACCATCAAAGGAAACACAGGAAAATATAGTTAATTAATTTAAAAACTACAGCAGATCAGCAAGGGGATCCATCAGGGATCTTTCAGCGAGGAGTTGGCATCATCCAAGTTAGAGTAAGAAGACAGAGCTAGGAATAGATGAAATAAGAAAATGCATGGAATTGAACAATGAAGGGGTACTCGATTTGGAGAATTGTTCTAAAGATGAGATGAGTTCTCTGAATGTACTATTCCATTGGTAGATGGAAGACTATGAAGTCTTTCACTATGAATGCAAGATGCTATAGATTGGGGAGATGAAAGAAGGCGACCAAGATATAACAAGTAAGATATTTCCTCCGGAGTACGAAGAGTATAAATAGAGAGGAGCATGGGTGGATGATATGCCAACTCATCACTTTGAAAGATACAAGATAATAAAATACGAGGAGTTGAGTGTGAAGAAGGTAAATTTGGGTGACACAGACAACCCAAAGATTATCTTGGTTGATGACGACTAAGACCCAATACTGAAGGCCGCTTCATTCAAGATATTCATGTTGTATTAAGGCACCTTTGCCTAGGCATACAAGGACCTTAAGGGTATACCATCCAAATTGTGCGTACATAGAATTCCCCTTGTACCTGGTGAAAATAGTATGAATAAGACCATATAGGATGAATAAGAATTATGCCACCAAGGTACACAAAGAGATTGAAAAGATGCTGGAAGTTGGCATAATATTCAAAGTAGAGACAAGCGAATGGGTTTCACCAATTGTGATTTCGCTAAAGAAGGAAGTAGAACAAATCAGAATATGTGTTGATTTTTGAAGCTTGAATGCGGTGACCATTAAAGACCCATTCCCAATTTTGTTCATAGACTCAATCTTGGAGGAAGTTGCTTGTCATGAAATATACTCCTTGATGGATGGATTCTTGGGTATAACCAAATTAGTATTGATGAAGAGGATAAGCTGAAGATGACATTCGTGGTTGAAGAAGGCGTGTATACAAACAATCGAATGTCGTTTGGTCTATGCAATGCTCTAGAGACATTGCAAATAATCATCCTCCATATTTTGATAAGATGTGTGTGGGAAACTTCAAAGCATTTTTGGATGATTGGTTAGTCTTTGGTGACCAAGAGAATCACTTGAGAGCACTCAGAGAGTGCATGGAACAATGCAGAAGGGCACATCTCACACTCAACCCAAAGATCTGCAAATTTTTGGTATACCAAGGCAAGTTACTTGGCCACATTGTCTACAAGGTTGGATTGAAGACAAATCCCGACAAGATAAGGGTGATTGTGTAGATGGAGGCACCTGATAATATCATAGGGGTTAAGTCATTCCTTGGGCATTTGGTTATTACAAAAGATTTATAAAGAATTGGGCTTAGATTTCTCACCCACTAGATATATTGATGAGGAAAGGCCAACCATTCGTAAGGACTGAAGGCTAGGAGGTCTTTAATGAATTAAAGACAAGGTTGATAAGTTCGTTAATCTTGGTATACTTGGATTGGAGTCGAGAATTCCACATACACGTGGATGCCTCAAATTATGTGACTAGAGAAACACTCACGCAAGTGGATACCCAAGTGCTATACTATCCTGTATTTTTTGCAAGTCTTTCTATTACCAGAAGAAAAAAGGAACTACAACACAACCAAGAGGGAGGCACTTGGAATGATGTACTCAGTAAATAAATTCAGGCACTACCTTTTGGTGACACTGTTTACATTCTTCGTAGACCACCAAGCTCTTATGTTTCTAGTGAACAAACCAATTACCAGGCGTGAGTGAGTAGATGGTTGCTGCTACTTTAGGAGTTCACATTCACCATCATCGTTAGTCCTAGGAAAACCCATGCGATAGCCGACCAACTCTCAAGGATAAAGTTGGGAGAACCACTTGAGGGACTAATTGAAGATTTCCTAGAGGCCCACCTATTCCAAATTGCTGCACTACCACCCTAGTATGAGAACATTGGAGAATACTTGTCCACAAGCACATTCCCAAGAGAGATGTTGTCATGAGAGAGAATGTAATGTGCCCTACTTGGACGCTGCTAGTTTACCAATAATTAACATATATCATTAAATATTATTATGCCTTAAATTAAGCGTTTGCGATTAGTGAACAACTAGTTCTTCATAATACAATCAATAACCAATTATATTAAGGATTTATCCTTACTACTTCCCTAACCCTAATGGAGGATGGGGGAATTATTGTGCTAGGGTACTTGGAAACCAATCCACAAGCAGGCTCCCTCAAGGTTTCAAGAACATAGGTCCTTACCCCATCTTGGAACTTCTCCCTCAAGGTTTCCAGAACACTTGTCCATACCCCATCTTGGGACCTACCCATCTTGTGAGGAATTACTCCGCCTCTCCCCACACAAACTAACCTATCCTTATGAAGGCATTAGCGGAAGACCAAGGACTAGACCATTTAATATATTGGCCTTTCAACTATTATGAATGCATAAGAAATTAAGTATAAATCTGATTTCTTTATTATTACCAATGTAAATTATTGACAACATTCCCTAATATACGTTTATAAATATAGTGTCTCATATTATAGATATTTATTCTTTGTTCTTAATGTTCCATATCATATAATTGCAAATAGTCACTTTAGAAATCAGTGAGATATGTCTTACCAAACTGTTGCCACACACAGTAATGATCGATCTTCTTCTTGATGAGTGTAGATTACCCATATTGTTCCTTTGATCTGATTCGATGATTATTCCTTTTCTGCATTCCCTTGGAGGTTGATCTTAACATTTATATCTCCCCACAGAGTGAAAAGGAATGTCTCTTCAAATGGTCACTGTTTGCAAAGGACATGTCCCTCGTTGTCATGTCTTTTGACCATTCACTACACTTAATTAACTTTTAGTTAAATGATATTGATTATTTCTCCTTGTTCACTATTGGTTTCCTAATCTTGGCGTCAGGTGATGAGTATTAATGTTATTATTATAAAGGCAGCTATCAACTTTCTGTAATGATCCACAATCCTTACTTTTCTATCGCCGCTTAGCAAATTATATATATGATTACATTTGCTTTATTTCTTAGTTGCTGTACATAACTTTCATTGTTTTATTTTAAATATGTAATCACCACTACCTTTAATCTCAAGTGCTTCAATTTTATATTTATCACTGTCATATATCAGAGGTTTACACTTTGATCGCTGGTTTAATGCTTTGTATTTCATGAAGTTGCTGCTTTATAGAATAGAAACAAATTAATGATGATTGCCAGCTGGAGACTGGAAAATTGTGATGTCTTATAAATAAGGCAATTTTCCATTTAATCGATTTTAGTTTTACGTAATATATTTTGTCTTTTAAGAATGGTTCGAGGAGGTATCTGGCAAGACATGACAGTCCGTTCTCTCCCAAAATTGTTTGTCCTCAAGCAATTATAGTCCATTTAATCGATTTTAGTTTTACTTAATATATTTTGTCTTTTAAGAATGGTTCGAGGAGGTATTTGGCAAGGCATGACAGAGAATAAAGCTTCTTGAAAAGTAAAACCTTCCAATTGGTAAATGGATTACTATACAAAATGGGGTCTGATCAAATGCTTAGGCAATGTATAATGCAAGAGGAAATACCAAGCGTACTGAAAGAAGCACATGGGGGTCTTATGGGAGGACATTCGGGACGGGATTGATGGAAATATTGTCATTGATGTCAAGGTACTTAGTTGTGTTTGTTAGGTTTCATCATTGATGTCAAAGAAGAATTGTTTGAGAAAACATGATGGCCAAAGGCCACTAATCATTCAGAAATTTGATTTAGAAGAATTGAAAAGATACACAAGAAGACTCGCCTGATTTGTGTGCAAGACAAAGGCATACATATGAAATGATTAGAAGATAATGAATGATAATTGTATGTGGGAAAAGCGGGGCGATGAAACTTAAAATGTGAAAAATAAAGCTCAAAGAGGCTTGTCCACACACCCACAGGACTTCTTGGTGCAAGTAATGGAGTCATGAAGAATGACTCAACTTCCCAAGGATGGTTCCATGGTTCTCTATCTCACAAGATCCCTCAAGCCAATGTCTTTGCTTTCAGATCACTGAGCAAAGTGGCTTAGGGATGACAAATGCAAGAATGAGGGATGCTTATGATTGATTTAGTTATGAAAATGCATCCTATCTATGCATGATTCTACAAATGCAATAAACTAGATTATAAGATGACAAGATTAGTAGCAATACTATCCTAACATGATATACTAGTTTATGAGTTAAGCTAATGATAAAGGAAATAGTCTAAAATGCTTATTAGATTTATTCCTATAACAAAGAGAAGCTAGATGTGTTAATAAAATTGAGCATAAATGAGATATTAAAGCTTGCATGGATGTTTAAAATGGAGGGATGAGAGCTCTATTTATAGTGAAAATAGGGCAATGGATGGTCAGGATTGAAAGAGTTAATCAAGGGTCAAGTTTGAAAGTTGTCAATCCATGTTTTCAATTTTCACCAATGAAATGGTGACAATTGTCAACATAAGGCTGGTTGAGAGGAGAGGTAAGAAGCATTAAATGCTTGAGAAGACCTCATGGTTACCCTAGGAGGTAAGGGTTAAGGTTAGGTTAGGGTTATCCATTGGATAAAGCTTTTACCCAAAGGGTAAACTCTTGTGCAAAGGTTAAAGGAATAACTATGGTCAAAGCAATAAATGCTTGATGAGACCCTTGGGTTAGATGGAGGTTAAGTTAGTCAAAAAGTCCTTAACCATACCACTAAGGGTTAGTTAACCATTAATAGTTTGAAGACTTTGGGGACAAATTTGTAAGCATCCATCCAAATTTGGGGGCTTTAATGCCTTTTGAAGACTTTACTCCAAATTTGAGAAGTGACCGCTGTTATCGGGAAAAAGTGTATAATTTAGTAATGTTAATTATTGATAGTTAGTTAGCTGACCGGTAGGTAGTTGGAGTCGCGACGGTTGTGTCGCACCCCTTCGGCTGTCATATATTGTACCACCTCCGGGTGTTGGAGGACATGTAATATGGGCGACAGATTATAATATGAACATCCTTTGACATTAATGGCAAGCTTATTCTGGTACTTCTTTTGTATTGGCATTGTGCATTACTATTCAGTTTCTGTATTCTTCCTGTTTACCCAGTGAGGTAAACATTTGGCGCCGTTGCCTAGACGAACTCGGAACGGAAGACACGGATGGCGCACAGACCCAATGGGCCTACCCGTTGCTGAAATAAACCCAGAAGTCGACGATGCCCAAACAAAACTCTACGTAGGAGAAGACACCGCGACGAGAGAATTTTCAATTCTACTCCAAGTAGCCATTCAGACCTACGTGCGACGAGAGGCGGCGGAGGCGGAAGTCCCACTAAGTGCCGTGTGGACAGCGTTGGAAGTGAGTCCGGAGGTCAATCGGTTGATGAACCATCTCCCCCGATTGCTAGCACAAGCATCGTTGGCACAACAAGCTTGCCTGGAGGAGATTGCCTGGGAGGAGCGACGCCAAGAAATTTTGCAACAGTACGAGGAACGGGAAGCAGAACGAGATGGCGCCATGTCAGGGGCATTTGAACCGTGAGCCATACGGGGCGGAATAAAGAACACTTATTGTAATAATTATGTCATATTGTTGGCATAAACTTGTCTTCCACATTATGAATGAATAAAAGTGTTCTACTTTTTATGCCATTAAGTATATAGAAAGCTGTCTGGGAATTAATGCCCAATACACTGAATAAAGACAAAAATAAGCCACAATATATAGATGAATGTGCAGTAGCCCAACGTGCCTTGACCCTTGAACAGCAAGCGGAAAGGCGATAGAGGTATAAGCGAAGAGAGGAGGAACGCTCCGAAGGGGACGGTGAGGCCAGCGGCCACCCACGGAGTCGGGAGGAGTTACTTGCGGAAACCCGCCGTAGGATAGAGTGTACCAAAACTCAGTTGAGGGATTTGAGGGACTTGCCACACACACCAAAGGCTAGGAAAACTCCAAGGAGTGGGGAGGAGGCAGAAGAGGGAGAAGACACCGGGGCTGCCAGGAGTGTTGGAGGGACACCGGGGCACGGCGGTCAGGCACCCCTTATAGGATCTGACCCATCCGGAGTAGGACAACAGCCACCAGTAGTAAAAAGGCAAGGTATGGCACAAAAACAAAAACTTCCAAAGTTCCATGGGGATGGGAAAGAAGACCCTGTCCGCCACTGTCGCACTTGTGAAACAATTTGGGGAGCGAATGGTGTTACCGATGAGGACGAGTGGGTAACACAGTTTCCCGCAACCCTGAGGGGCGTAGCCATCGACTGGTTTTCGGATACGGATAAGGCTAAAATTAGCACATGGGCAGACTTGAAGAAGGAATTTCAAGCAGAGTTTCGTCTCCTAAGAGACGATAATGAGATCGTAGCCGAAATCTACGGCACGAAACAGAGAAAGGACGAGACTGTTCGAACCTACAGCCGGCGACTCAAAGAGCTGCTAGGAAAGATGGAGAACCAGCCGGTAGACGGACTGAAAAAACGGTGGTTTGTGGAAGGTCTAAAGAAATCCCTTAGACGAAAAATGAAGATAGTACCTCCCTCTTCATATTCTGACGCCTATAACAGGGCAATGGATTTAGAAAGTGAACAGAAGACGTCCAAGAAGAAGAAAAATAAATCCTCGTCGGAGGATGATTCCTCTTCTGACAAAAGTGATAGCAGTGATGACGACTCTAATCGGAAGGTACGGGCTCTCCAGAAAGATATGGAGCGAATGATGAGAGAGATAAAGGCAACCAAAGGAAGCACAAGCAAGGGCGACGAAGGGGAGTTATGGTGCACGGACTGCCGTACTGACGGACACACCAAGGGGTCTTGTCCGAAAAAAGCATTTTGCGATATTTGCCAGATTGCCGGGCACCTTACCAAGGAGTGTCCGTACAATATGAGGACACGTAACCAACAGGTTCTCTTTACAGAACCATCTGCGTCAGCCGGCACGTCCCAGCCTGCGAGCAACAACGCCTCATCTGGCGGCTATCGAAACAACAGGCGAGGAAGAGGTAATAATAACAATACGAATAATAGAAGCCGAATCCAATACGACGCTAAAGGGCGGCCGATGATACAATGCCGAGCTTGCAATCACTGGGGGCATTTTGCCAGAGACTGTACAGTGGAGGAAGCACCACAAAAACTTTGCAAGTGGTGCGGTCCGGGGGACCATGATGATGGCAATTGTCCCAAATCTGGCATGAACCTGTTGAATGTAGAAACGGAGGATGTACTCGCCATAACAAGGTCCAAGACGAAAGCAGCCACTTATCCAGATCCCCGCACGGAAAAATGAAAGGCACTGGAGGCACGAGCGGAATTGGAGAAGGAGATGTCAACTAGCAAGGATGCACAGGGGCTTGCGGGTACTTCTCGCTCTGAAGGAGAAACAAACATTATAAACCAACTGTTACAGGTCGAGATACTCGTCAAAATGAAGGACCTCCTGGAAAGTATGCCGCACTTGCGAGCGACATTGTTGCAATCCGCAATGATAACCCTAGTAGGCCAACCAATACATGGCAAGGACAACCTTGGCGAGACAGCGGCAGACCCATTAACCCTTACGATCAATAATGGTAGACACCCAGCAGTGGTGGAAATGGGTATATTGGGCACCATCCTGACCGACACAATTGTCGACGGCGGGTCGGGAGTAAATGTCTTGCCAGAGGAAACATGGAAAAAATTGGGTAAGCCTACTCTCTGGCCGTCCACCTTTAATTTATTGGGAGCAGACCAACACGGCATCAAGCCGCTTGGCACACTCATGGCGCAACCAGTGACGATCGGAACACAGCCGTTCGTCTTGAATTTTGTGGTCATCCCATTGAAGAAGGGGTATGATGCCATCCTCGGCAGAGGCTGGTTGGTGGCGGCCAAAGCAAACCACAATTGGAAAAAGAACACCTTGTCCATGGAAAAGGCTGGTAGAAGGTATACCATTGACCTCAAAACTCAACTGGTCAGTGAAGAGTTGGCGTCAGAGTCAGAGTCCGACGGAGACAACGATATCGACGAAGGAAAAGATGGCAGGGAACCAGATGACGAAGGCATCTTAGGAATTCAAGCCTGTTCTGAGGATGAGATGGATTCTTTGAAAGGGCTCTTCCATTGGCAAATGGAAGACTATGAATTATTGTACGGGTGCAATATGTTGGGGATTGAAGAACTTGACATGAACGAGTTTCCGCCAGAATACGGACAATACAAGGAAGGGGATGTCCCTATGGATGATGCACCAGCGCACCAGTTTGACAAAAGTAAGCCCATAAGATACGAAGAATCCGCACTTCAAGTTACAAACCTTGGAGAAACTTCAGAACAGAAAAATATTCTGGTCGGCGACGACTGGAATCCGGTCTTAAAGACGGCGGCGTTCAAAATCTTCACAGAATACAAAGATGTGTTCGCTTGGACGTATAAGGACCTCAAGGGGCTACCACAAGAACTTTGTGTACATCGGATCCCTCTGGTTCCCGGAGCCGTGCTCGTACGGAAGAGGCCATACAGGATGAACAAAAATTATGCGGCCAGGGTAAATAACGAAATTGACCGCATGCTTGAATCAGGGATTATCTTCAAGGTCCAGACGAGTGAATGGGTATCACCCATTGTGATATCCTTGAAAAAGGAGGCCGATCAGATAAGAATCTGTGTAGACTTCAGGTGTTTGAATGCTGTCACAATTAAAGATCCATTTCCCATACCATTCACAGACACCATCCTCGAGGAAGTCGCGGGTCATGAAATCTATTCATTTATGGATGGATTCTCCGGATATAATCAAATTTCCATTGTAGAGGAGGACAAATTGAAGACCACCTTTGTCGTAGAAGATGGCGTCTATGCATACAACCGGATGCCGTTCGGGTTGTGCAACGCGCCAGCTACCTTTCAACGGATAATCCTCCATATTTTCGATAAAATGTCCGTAGGAAACTTCAAAGCATTCTTGGATGATTGGTCCATTTACAGCACGGAGGAGGCACATCTGGCCGCACTTGGCGAATGCATGGAGAGATGCCGACGAGCCCGCCTCGCCCTAAATCCCAAGAAATGCAGATTCATGGTGCCTCAGGGCAAGTTACTAGGGCACATCGTCTGCAAGGCTGGACTGAAGACGGACCCTGACAAAGTACGGGTCATTGTGGAGATGGAGGCGCCCGACGATGTCACTGGTGTCAAGTCATTTCTTGGACACATCGGGTATTATAGGCGGTTTATTAAGAACTTTGCCCAAGTATCATACCCACTTGATAGGCTGACATGAACGGGGGAGCCGTACGTCTGGGGGACGGCCCAAGAAGAGGCTTTTCAAGAGTTAAAGTCATGGTTGGTGGGTGCGCCAATCTTGACATACCCAGACTGGGACAAGGAGTTCCATGTACATGTCGATGCATCCAACTTCGCCATAGGGGCCACCCTGGCACAGGTTGGCAGCCATGGGCTGGGCCACCCAGTGTATTTTGCAAGTCGACTCTTGTCAAACGCAGAGAGGAACTACAACACGACGGAGAGAGAAGCCCTCGGCATGGTATACTCCGTCCAAAAATTCCGACATTACCTATTGGCGACACCATTCACATTTTATGTGGATCACCAGGCGTTGATGTATTTGGTGAACAAGCCAATCATCCAGGGGCAGATTAGTCGATGGCTGTTACTGTTACAAGAATTTACGTTCAACATCATTGTTAGACTTGGCAGGAGCCATGTCATAGCCGACCAGCTATCACGGATCAAGTCTGGAGAGCCGGCCGAAGGCGTTAGCGAGGATTTTCCGGACGCCCATCTTTTCCGCATTGCCATCCTTCCTCCCTGGTACACGAGTGTGGGTGAATACCTATCAACGTCAAAATTTCCTAAGGAAATGTCAGCAGGCGAAAGACGGAAACTTGTACTAAGAAGCCGAACATTCCAACTTATAAATGGCCTTCTCTACAAAATGGGACCTGACCAGATCCTACGACGATGCATCTTGGAAGAGGAAATCCCAGGAGTATTGAGAGAAGCCCATGAAGGGGCCGCTGGAGGACACATGGGACCGGATACGACAGCAAGGAAGGTCCTACCAGCTGGCTTGTGGTGGCTGACACTGCATAATGACGCCAGAGAATGGGTGACAAGTTGTGATACATGTCAGCGTGCTGGGCGACCGTTAAAGAGAGATTTCATGCCACTTAACCCGTCGCATGCTCAAGAGTTGTTCGAAAGATGGGGGTTAGACTTCGTTGGTCGATTGAAACCGAGTCGCGCCCGACGATGTAGATACATTGTCGTGGCGACAGAATATTTGACCAAATGGGTCGAAGCGAGGGCTTTGGCAGACAACTCCGCTGTCAGTACGGCGAAATTCATTTATGAACAGATTATCACCCGGTACGGAATACCTATTCAACTGACAAGTGATAGAGGGGGGCACTTTGTAAATCATATTATTCGACTACTGACAACCGAGTTCAAAATTTTTCATTCCCTATCAAGTCCGTACTATCCCAGGGCAAACGGTCAGGTTGAGGCGACCAACAAAATCATGGTGTCGGTAATTTATAAGTCCTGTGGGGTTGAAAAAGAAGACTGGGAGGAGCGTCTGCCGTCGGTACTTTGGGCGTATCGAACAACTTACAAAGTAACCACCGGGCAGACACCTTTCCAATTGATGTACGGTCAGGAGGCTGTGGTACCAGTGGAATTCATGGTGCCAAGTCTCAGAATCACTATTGACAACAGGCTAGGCGACATGGAAAGCCTTCGAGAGAGACTATACGCCCTAAATAAGTTGGATGAAAGACGGACGATGGCACAATGGGTGACAGACGTGGCCCAACAACGCAGGAAATATTGGCATGACCAACACATTCGGCGGGCGAGGTTCACGCCGAGCCAATTAGTCCTAAAGTATAACGGACGGAACGAGATTAAGCCCAGCAAGTTCAGAGTGAAGTGGCTAGGTCCTTACAGGATCCGAGAGGTCGCAGCGAATGGATCGGTCAAGCTCTCGACCCTTGATGGACAGGAAATTCCAGAGGGCGTCAACGGGTCAAAACTGAAAGTGTATCACCAGAGGCTGGAGGCGTGCAGTCGCAGTCAGATAATGAAAGAAAATGAAAAAAAAAAATTTAGAAAATTTGAAAAAAAAATATATATACGAAAATTTGAAAAAAAATATATATAAAAGAAAAATTGAAAAAAAAAATTGAAAAAAAATTGAAAAAAAAAAGAAAAAGAAAAAAGAAAAACGAAGGAAAGACCACCGTACGGTGGCCACGTAGTGGATACCACCGTGCGGTGGCACCACCGAAGGTGGAACCCACCGTGCAGTGGAAGCCACCGACGGTGGAAGCCACCGTGCGGTGGCACCACCGAAGGTGGAACCCATCGTGCGGTGGAAGCCACCGACGGTGGAAGCCACCGTGCGGTGGAAGCCGTGAAGCCGCATAAATAAAAAGGCCGCGGTTGTCATTACAACGCCGCGCAAAGGGAAGAATAGGACACACAGCCAAGGAAAAAAGAACCCCGCACCACCACGCCACCACGCGGTAAGGGAATCACCGAAGGGAAAACAAAAGCAGCCGAAGGGAAAAAAGGAAGCCACGGTGCGGTGGAAGAAGGCCGCGAAAATAAAGCCGCACACGAAGTAGGAAGAAAGAAAGCGCACCGCACGAAGTAGGAAGAAAGAAAGCGCACCGCACGAAGCAAGGAAGAAAGAACACCGCACAACAAGCAAACACCGCACGCAGCCATTGTTCGGGTGAAGCATAGGGTTTAAATAATAGTAAAATAGAGCGAGCTCGAAAGGACCAGCATCCTGACCTTCCAGCAGCCGTTGGTCTAAGCTGTGGGCATGGTCGTTAGCCCATCCATCCCCGTGACTACCGTTAAAGTTTGACAGTCTTTCCTGGAAAAAGCGGCATTTTCTTTGCCGAAAACCCTTTCGCCCCGGATGTGCGGATCATGGTGTGAATTTCATCATTCGGCCAAGGCAGATTGCACTCTACCAGGGTCGTGATGTACCTGCAGATTGCACTGTTTTCATTGGAATTGTGAAAGATTTTTGGGTACAAGTTCTTGCTGTGTATTTCATCGTTCGGATTGCTCTCTACCAGATTTCATAGTGATGACCTGCTTGTATTGATAGAACAGGAATCAGGATGCAACCATTTGAAGTTTTACCTCTAACTGTACACAGAAGATAGAGCAAGAAGCTATCGTGCGGTGTTCACAAGCATAGGCGGAGATATATAGTGCGGGAGGTGGACAAGAGGATTTTTTTTTTGAGCTTTTTACTAGCCGGAGGTAGTTGGGGATTACAGCCGTACGGCCTACCTGACAGGAGGTAGTTAGGTGCCTTCCGTCCGACAAGGGAAAATCAAGAAGTGGTTAGCAGGTCAATGGAGTCTGCGGGAAAAAGAAATTGGAAAAAACAATTGCAGGATAGCAGCCATAGAAAGCCGGATGCACGTATTCTTCCTTCAGGTGTTCGAATAGCAGGTGGCACAATGGAAGCCAGGCAGAAGAAAAAGACACCACAGCAGCCCACTGCACGAGGGAAGAACACCTTCACTTCACAGAATATCACCTTTGAGGGATTGAATGGGGTGGAATGTAGGAAATGGTGGCAAGACACGCAGGATGATAATTTGGTGAAGGCAAGTCTTCGCAAAGCAGGGGTAGAATGGGCTATCCGGATGCCTGTGTTCGCCATTCGCGAGTACGTGGGAGCATTGCGATATATGGTTGATACCTTTGATAGCCACTCACGGACGAGCACATTTGAGTACCTTGGGAAGGATATCACCATATCTTTCAAACCTGCAGATTTCACCAGAGTATTTGGCATCCCAGGCATACATGGCAAGAAAGTGGACTTGAAGGCGAAGAAGATGGCACGGGAGGAAAAGGAACATTGGATTACGCGAGTGTCCTGAGACTTGACCCCAGCAAAGTTGGCGAGCATCGTAGACGCCACGAAGGGTCGTGGGATGCGTAGGTCCTTTGTCGCAGAGGGTCATTGGCGATGCATTATGGACGTCATCAAAAGCAGGTTGACAGGGTCGGGTAGGGCATCAGACATCGCTCTACCACAGATCGTATTGATGAACGGGTTGATGAACGGAGTCGTGTATGATTGGGCTACCTTGTTATCAGAGTGGATGTGCGCATTCTTGATGATAGAGCAGCACACCTTTTACATGCCCCACTATGCCATTGGACTGTTCTTGGAGGCTACGCGGGAAGCAGTGCCAGAGGCTGAGTTGGAGGTACGGCCACAGGGACCTTTGGCGGAGGGTGAGCCTCCTATCATGCATTGGCGACACCTTGACATTGGCCACTCTTCCGCGAAGCGGAAAAGGATATTAGAGACCACCTCAGCAGAACCTGATAGTGGGCGAGAAAATTCTAGCAGTGCAGAGGATTCAGAGGATGAGGAGGATGAGGATGACAGTAGCAGTCGGGCCACAGACGAGGGGAGGATGGAGCCCGCCGGAGAGCGAGTGTTGTTTGCACCACCCACACTCCCACTTGGCACACTTGTGGGGTTATCAGCGGGCAGTACTTCGATTCCGGCATTTGGGCACAGCCGCACGCCCATTACACTCGGGCCCATGCAGTCGACCGCATCACCTTCCGCCATACCACCGCAGCAGGCTTGTGCACCAGCCGCAGGACCGACTCCCGCAGAGGCATGTACTGATAGCAGGGCGGAGTTGTGTGGTCCACCGCAGGGAGGCGTGGCAGGGGAGATGGTTGAGACGGAGCCTCAGGTGCGACTAGACGTTGTGGAATCCGACGCAGTGGTGACGGTTGCTGCCTCCTTGTTGGAGGAGCCCACCGCAGGACATGTTTCCGAGGGGGAGAGAGGGTCGGAGGTGTTGAGTGCAGCTCCATCGGTGGCCGGTATGGGGAGTTGGTTGACCCGGAGATTCCAAATGACAGTGATGCCACCCGTAGGAGTAGCTGTATTCTCACCTCGGCGAGAGCCTCCCACTGAGGTGGTGGATCTAGAGGATTCCTCGGCGGAGACGCAGGCACCAGCAGAGGGACAGGTGACTGGAGAGGGTGTTCCTACCGGCCCAGAGCAGGCGACTGCTATACTTGAGGGGGCGGGGGAGACACCGTTGTGCCAGCAGGATGCAGCAGGTGTGGTCCCTGAGGAGACTTTTGACTTACCACGTGGGCTTCCTGTACCTACATCGGGGCTGGATGGAGAGGATATTGAGCTTTACTTGGCAGATATGGTGACGAGGGGTCGGCGAGTGGTGGCCGCGGCTCAGACACGAGCTCTGCAGCAGGTTGTGGAGGAATTAGAGCAGGTCCTCTAGTTTATGCGAGACGGCTGTCCCGTAGCTTTCACTTCATGTTTTGAGGCACGAGGGTGGCCAGTTATCCAGACGGATGCGATGTTGGAGGCTTGGAGTGTGCCTCAGCCCGTCGTGGAGAGTAGGGTGACGACTCTCATCCGGGAGATTGAGCAGGTTTACAGGGAGGCCTACTATGCCTTACGCCAGACGCAGCATGAGTTTGCGGTTCGCGAGGCTGCTTGAGTTGAGTTAGAGCAAGACATGGCCAGACAACAAGCCTCGTGGGCAGCCGAGAGATCAGAGTTGGTAGCACAGCTTGAGACAGCCCGCGCAGAGAAGGTTGCGGTGGACACCCGTCTTTCGGAGGAGCAGAGTGCGCGGAGTCTCGTCCAGCAGGAGTTAAATGTTGCTCAGGCTCAGTTGGTTCGCATGACAGAGTCCGCCGATACCAAGGAGAAGGAGCTATTGGAGGCTGCGCTTATGGTGAAGACGGCCTTAGAGAAGGTCTTGGTGGCCGAGCGGGATGTGGCAGCACGCACCCAGCAGGTCTATGAGCTCCGCACCCGCCTGGCGGCCCAGACACCCGCATCTCACCCTTCGACTTCAGGGACGCTTCCTCAGCCCCCTCCTTGACTTTATCTTGGTTGTATATCTATATTACATTGTCTCCATTTTGTTGTTAGTCGTCGGAGACGACTTCTTTTTTGGGGGGGATGATGTTATCGGGAAAAAGTGTATAATTTAGTAATGTTAATTATTGATAGTTAGTTAGCCGACGGGTAGGTAGTTGGAGTCGCGACGGTTGTGTCGCACCCCTTCGGCTGTCATATATTGTACCACCTCCGAGTGTTGGAGGACATGTAATATGGGCGACAGATTATAATATGAACATCCTTTGACATTAATGGCAAGCTTATTCTGGTACTTCTTTTGTATTGGCATTGTGCATTACTGTTCAGTTTCTGTATTCTTCCTGTTTACCCAGTGAGGTAAACAACCGCCTCAAATCTAGGGAAAGGGGATAATGGATGCGTTTGGGGTTAATTGATTAGGATTAGATGGATTCTAGAATAAATTAGGAATAGGGTTAGGAGGCAAGTGGGAGATGTAGGAAAATACAAGTGGATGAGGAAAATAGAATTTAATTAAAATAAAATTAATTTATTTCAATTGTGGTTGCAAATTTGCATTTATAGGATTTTGCAAGTGGGGGGATTTTAATTAAATGTAAATTTAATTAAATGGGCTAGAAGGGGGATTTTAATTAAATGGGTTAGAAGGGGGATTTAATTAAATGGCTTAGATAGAAGAATGGTAAATTAATTAAATCTTAATTTAATTAATTTGAACATTTAAAAATAATTAAATGAATAAAATTCACTTAATTCATTGTGCAACTTTTAGGTGTCTACAATAATATATAGTATACAGAGTTATTACAAAGTTTCAGACTTGTACCATGTGTGAAGACTAATAAGTCAATAACCTCGAATGGCAACAGCTCACTGTCAGCATGTGTAAGGACAGGGTGATTATTATTTCATGAGTAGATTCAAAAAGCGTATGAGAAGACAATAGACAGATAAATGACTTAAGTGCAGCGACCATAAGAAGACAGCAAGTGTTAAATATTTAAGAGAATCGACTATGACTAAACATAGCAATTAAGGTGAAGTATGACATGGCAGCGATTAAATCAGATTAATATGCAGAATGTCGACTCCTTTGTGATCACATCAGAGAAAGATATAAGTAGTAATAAAATTTAAAGTGAGTAATGAGCAGTGATAAGAGAGCAATTAATATAATGGCTAATGATCAACCTAACAACAGTTACCTTGAAGTTTGGACAGCAATTATAGAATACTTGTGAAGGCAATAATCAAGGCAACTATGGTTAGAGAAGTGATAACAAATCAATGTAAGAATGACAAAGTAATCCTTTGCTTGTTAAAAGTGAACAGCAACCTGTATGCTTAGTTTGCAAGGTCAATAATTGAAGACACATAGGCAATATTGAGATTGGAACCAGTGATTAATGTATTTATAAAAATGACTCGCATTATAATCATCGAGTTATATAAATTAATAAAGCAGAGACTATATTGGAAGCGACTTACAACGATTACAAGAGAAACTCAGTATGAATGAAGACAACAAATTTAACGACAGTGATTCATTATATTTACGTATCAATTGGCGGCTGTAATATGGATTACTGAAACAAACACAAAGTGATATCGGAGAACAGTGGCTCATCACAGTGCAATCGATTGTATTGAAGAGATATTGAATGCAGTGCTAATTATTATATTGACAATGGTAGCGATCAGCATTAGTCGGAAAAAATAAGAGGCAAACAAGGTTGACTTTGTGAAAGTTGATTTGTTAAATATCATGATGTTTGATTTGTGAATATCATGATGTTTGTTTTGGGGACTGTTGGCCAATTCCGAGTCCCGTTGGTCAGTCAAAGGCAAAATTAGGGTTTCCTATTTTCTAGGAGGATGCTTTGGCAGTTTTGGTGGTTTGCATGTTGAAGTTTTACAGGTTTTGATTCTGGATTCCTTCTGGGTTTTTAGAAATCTTCGCAATGATGGTACATGCGTAGCAATCAGTGGAGTTTGGTGAACTTAATATTTTAGTAAGTGGGGGGAGGCGAGGACAACTCATTTTTTTGGGTTTTTTTTTGTTTTTAGAGAGCTTCACGATGGTGTGACATGCAAATGAATTTGAAGACTTTTTGGACATACTATTTTTAGTAAGTTGCGACAACTGTTCAAAATGTGGTTAAAATGCATTTGGACACTATTTTTAGCAGTATGCTATTTTTAGTAAGTACTATTTTTAGCAGGGTTTCAACAGGTCTATTCAGATGGCTATTTTCGGTAGGTCAGTTTGAGCAGTTGGTCTTCCAACATTTTTGGAGCTATTTTGGCAAGTCTGAGCTTATGTTGGGCGAAATCATGGTTGAGGAAAAATATTTTATAAATGAATTATTAGTAAGGCAAGATGGACACCTTAGGAAGAAAAAGTTAATTTTGTGAAATAAGTCAATTATTTACTTTGGATGCCATAATGCACTTTATTGATATTTTTAATAAAGTTTCATTTTCAAGACATAAGGTGGGCGTCCATTTTGGAGATATTTCATTTAAAGATTATAACCTTTAAAGTGTCCAAGCAATAGTTCATTTTTGGCATCTCTTTTGGAGGAATATATGATTTAAAATAAAGGTAAATACTATATTGCTTTGGGCATCCAAGTTGGCATTTGACTTCATTTCATTTCATGTCAATTTGGAGGGAGTTGAATTTGAAGTTGAATTTGGAGCTTCAAAAGCTATAAATAAGAGTGCTGGGCTCTTGTTTTTGGCATCCATTGTTATTATAACAAAGTGTTGTCGAAATTATTCCAAACTCTTGCTTCGAGGGATGCATACCTCCTAGCACCTTCAGTTTCATGCTTGAAAGATAGCCCCTAGCTGAACTTTGTGACTATTTCTCATCCAGAGGAGCAAATTGAGCTCAACGAAGATGAAGATTTTTGTGGTTTTCTGAATTTTGGAGTGTGTTTTTTCAGTTTGGAGTTTTCTGGTTGCATAGAGCTGAAAGTGAAATTCGTTCATAAGTCTTTCGTAGTCCAGTCACCGCTTCTAGGTATTTCTTTGTCTTCCTCTACACTAGGTGATTCAATTTGCTAAGTTGCGTGGGTTTTGGAGTTGATTTGGATTTTCTAGAGAAAATCGCCCTACTTCCCAGGTCGTACCATGCTAGTGTATTGGAAAGCGTGCAGTGATGATTTGATCCTAGTTGCAGTGGTCTGTTGGTTTGGGAGTGGATGCCTTGTCTCCTAGGCCCCTTTGCATTTGATTTCATATCATTCGGAGCTACGTGGACGAAGTTATGAGCATTTAGGTGAATTCTAGTCTTGCTGGTCTGTATTTTCAGATTGTTGTTTTTCATATCAGACCTGGGTTATTTACTTGTTTAAGTACTTTTCATATGCTGCATAGTTCTTATTTGTTAGAGGATTGATTCCTAACATTTTGGTGTGTCCAAATATCATTTTCCTATTGTAATCTGCAAGCTAATGCTCTCATTGTAACGCTGAATTCAGTAGTACTAATCAGCCTTTATTTAGTTGCATTTTACATTTTGTATTCCCACTGAAAAGTGGAAGAGGATGGCCTAGCTGCCTAATTTGTTATTTTCAGAAGTTTTCATAGTCCCCCCGCTGAATAAGTGGTTGAGTGATCTATTTCCATGTTTGTAATAACTGTCCTCCCGTTGAATAAGTGGTTGAGTGATCTATTTCCATGTTTGTAATAACTGTCCTCCGTTGAATAAGTGGTTGAGTGATCTATTTCCATGTTTGTAATAACTGTCCTCCCACTAAATAAGTGGTTGAGTGATCTATTACCATGTTTGTAATAATTGTCCTCCCGTTGGAAAGTGGTAGAGTGATCTATTTTTCAGAATTGTAATGATTGTCCTCCCGCTGAAAAGTGGTTGAGTGATTCTACTTTAAGTTGTTCTTGCCCGTTGGACAAGCGGAAAGGGCTGGCTTGCTGCTTCGCATTGTACTTCAGTTGATTATTGGAGCTAACGATCCCCTATTCACCGTATACTCTCACCTTCCCACACTGGGCTCTTGGTGATCAGAAAGTGGAAGGGTTATCTTACACCTTCCCTAGCCGCAACATCCTTCATGCCTCTCTCTATCCTCCCTTCCATTCATCCACCTCCATCTTCCCTCCATCTTCCTTCATCTCCATCCACCCTCCATCTTTCTTCCATCCTACATTTTCCATCCCTTATCCCTCACCTTTCTTCATCTTTCCATCCTTCACCTACCCTCCCTTCATTCATTATTCCCCACCTTCATACTTTCCCTTACCCTTCTACCTATCCTCCATCTACTCTTCCTTCCATCTCACCCATTTCCTAACCCACACCTCATAACCTTTACCTTCCTTATTCCCTTAAGCTTACCTTCCATCTCATCCCAATCTTATCCCTCCATTTTCCTTCACCTACCTTCCCCTTCATCCTTCACATCCGTTATGCCTCCCTTTCCACCTCACTTCCTACCATTCCTATCCTCCATCTACCTTTCACATCCACATCCCTTAACCTCCTTCACTTTCCTACCTTCCACTACCCCTTATACCTCCCAACTTTCATTTACCATAGTTTCTAACCCACTTTCCTCCCTTTTTCTATCCTAACCCTTCACCTACCACTACCCTTCCATTTCCTACATCCTATCCTAACCCACACTTCCTACCATTCCTAAACCCCCCTTAGCCTAACCCCATCGCATACTAACCTACCCCTTCACTACCCACCGCCAACTTTTTTATCTGCCAACATCCCAGGGCAGTCATCCTTATTTCTCCCTTTCACCTCCCACATCCTTCATCTCTTATATCTCCATCCCTTACTACCCTATCCACCGCGGCATATCCTTCATACACATCTTGCACCCCTATCTTCCCCGCGGCATATCCTTCTTTCACCTTTCTTACTACCCTTCCGTCGTGACACCTTCCTTTCTCCACATCCCCTGCTACCTTCTCCCACGCGGCACATTAATCTCCAACATCCCTCTCTCTTTCTCCCACTACGACATTTCTTCTTTTCACTTTCTGCACACCGCTTCTCACTGCGGCATATTTCCTCCAACATCCCTCGCACCCCCTTTTACTGCGGCATGTGCTCCTTCATTCCAAAACACCCGACAAGCATATGGCTGATGTTAGTGCTAGCAAGGATAAGGAGGTGCCCGCTTAGAAGATCCGTTTTTTTTATTAAAATCTCAAAACAAGAACAAGTCGGCTTTCACAAATAAAAAAAAATATTAAATGAAAAGGCATGAGATAAGTCGGCCATCAAGCAAAAATCAGAGGATGGAGCGCTTAGCAAGGGAGATAAAACATTTTATTTATTAAAGCAAGTCAGCCTAATAAAGTCAAGATGAGAAGATGCATCCTCTCACTCAATAGCGCTTATATAAGGGAGTATTTTACTTCATTCAAATAATCTTTCCTAGGCGTTTTTGATCAGCACTTGAAGGCACAACGAAATACATCAAGGACTGCAATTTTTGCTAACAGAGACCAGCGAATCTCTTGATCGTTTCATTGATCAAAGAAGGCGATTTTGACTAAGGTGGCTTGAGATCTAGTTGGAGACATTTTAATCTACTTTGAAGGCAGCCTGGGCAGAGCTAAGTGAATTTTCCATACATTATCAGACCTGAAGCAAACATAAAACCAGACCTAAAATATAGCCTAATCAAACAAATCAGAGCACATAGAGATTGAAGGTAGGTAAAATTAGTATGAGTTATATGTGTTTGATGCCTTCTTGTTTGTTTTGTAGGTGACAAAGGAGGAAATCAAAAGGGCCAGATTGTAGAGGCTACTTCAACATCAAGGTCAAGTATATCATGAACAGGGGAAGATCAACAAGGGCCATCACATAGTCTACGTCAAACATGATCAAGGAAGTAGATAGTTTCAGAAGAGTTAATCAAAGTTTGCTGGATCATAATGATGCTTCCGATCATCATCACCACATTAAGCAAAGTTGAATAATGTTGAGTATCAAGAGATATTGCTCAAACACTTTGTGTTGATGTATCAAGTCTACAAGTTCAAATTGAAGTGGCATCCTAGTCACCACTCATCCAATTGAGGAGTTCCACATCAGCATGTCCGAATACAATGCATCTGACTCATCCATGGAGGCACAAACTTTGAAATACCTAACCTCATTTCATTGGTCCACATTCAATATGGAACATGTGCCAAATTAAATGCAATTTTCTCATTGACCTTAAAAGAGTTGTTTTAACAAACCATAATTAGGATTTTATTATAAAATCTCGACCATTGATCTCAAATCAATCGGAGCCTTTGAATTGTAATGAGCTCTCTATAAAAGTCTCAAACCTCTCATTTGTAAAGGTTAATATTTAGTAGTTCAAGAATAGTTTAGTAGCAGATAGCAGCTAGAGTAGAATAGGAAGAGAAGGCATAAATTGTTGCCAAAGTTGTAAAAAGCTTCCTTTTCATTGAAGTTATGGTGGAACGTATTGTTTCTTATTCAATAGCATGGTTTCTTGTTGGATTTTCATTTTAGATAATGATAATTAGATGAATGAAAATTTTTTGTGCATGATCAATGGTGAAATTCGTATATCCATACTACTAGCAGTTTGCTGATTGTAGACTTGCCTTGCATAGTGTTGTGACCTTTTTCACAAATCGCCCCATTGCAAATGGGGATCCTCTGATTTTTTCTGCCTTCTAGGATTTCGTTAGTGCCCTGCGACCTTTTGCTACAGTTTCACCAAGCCTTGTCCAGTTCAGAGCATTTTAGGCCTTGACAATTGAAAGTTAGTTTTTGCAAGTTATGTGATTCCGAAGTGTGAACACCACTAGAGTGCTTAGAGAGGCCAAAGGACAAAGATCGCAATTGATTTGGACGAATTTGGACAACTTTCTATTTTTAGAAAGTTTGCTTTTTTGCTTTTTCCTATTTTTTAGGAAGTTTCGTTTTTGGCATTTTCAGCCCGATCCCTGGTATGGCTATTTTTAGAAATTTATGGGTCGATTCAACAATTTGCATGGTCTCTATACTTCTCATATTTGATTTCATGTTATTAGATGAGTGGAAGAAATGTGTTTGATTGATGGTGAAATTCGTATATCCATACTACTAGCAGTTTGTTGATTGCAGACTTGCCTTGCGTAGTCAACTGGAATTATTCAGCTTAAGCTTAACTTCAATTATCGCTTCTTCATTGATATGCATCAATCTGATGGTGTCTATGCCTGTAGTGATGATTTGAACATCATAAAGCTTTCCTTCGAAGATCGCACTAACCTTGTGGAGATGGTCCTGCGATGTCAAAACAAGACTTAGTTAGAATTTCATCAAAGATCATTAATTGCTCCTACATTCTTAGTATCAGAATTAGATCCTTTCCTCACCCTTTTTTCAAATCAAAGTTAGTAGGACTTGTGATTCCAGCAAATCAGACGTTCAGGTCATTAAGTGTAAGTCCCCTTGTGATTCCAGCAAATCACATCATACCACAGAGAGCTTATCCACACGTAGAAATCCTACAACAAAGAACCTTGAAGTCATCCCGATTGATCCTTTTCGCGACATCTTTAGCATTCGGAGACTTTACTCAAGAGAGGATAAGGTACCCTTGGGTATTTTATTCTGTGTTTGATAGTGTACAAAATACACGTCAACAGAATTGGCGCTAGGAGGGCCTGAACAGTTGGACTTTGAAATTTTATCAATTTATGTTTGCAGGAGTTATCTTAAAGACTTTTTACCCTCTTCCACGCTTGACAGAATTGAAGCAGAAGAAAGGTGAGCGAACGCGAACTCTTGAATCCAAGGAAGATCAGTGGAAAGCCTTTTTCAACGCTCGACGGAAGTGATACAGAGAAGGAAGGTGATCGCTGGATCGGCAGTTGGACTTACGCAAGAAGGAATCAAGCTGGAACCAATTGAACGTTCAAGTTGAATCTGAGATATTCAAGATCTCTCTTATTCCAGAAAATCCAAAAAAAAGTTAAAAATGGAAAATCCAAAAAAATCAAAAAATCAAAAAATCAAAAAAAGAAAAGATTTCTCAATGGAGCAACAACAGTTTCACGATGAGCAACAAGTTGATTTTCTTGAACTTTGGTGGAGATTAGATACACAACTTTATCCACGTAGATTGTTTGAGTTTGCAAGGCTAGGACAGTGTCGAATCCACGAGACAGAGGAACATGATGAAATGCATTGCTTGAAGTACTTGTCGAGGATGGAATCGGCAACGCAGGGAAAAATCTTCTTTTGGGATGTCCCCAGGCCAGAAACAGAAGAAGGCAGCTTTAGTGTCCCCGAGAGCAAGGATCCTCTTCTAAGCTTCATGTGGATGATCGAGAGTCAACTCGTTTTGAATGGCGAAATGTGCTTAGAGAACATATTGCTACCATTGTGGTGTAGAATTCACAACTCGCCTCACTCAGAATTTGCTTGCTCAGTATGTGAAATGGCTATCAATCAAGTCAGAAACTAGTTTGGAATGCCAACTTTGTCCGAGGAAGAGTGTATTATTAACAGATCTTGGGGTGCACATCTCGCTGCTGAATTCAGGAAAACCTATGAACATGACATTGCTCCAGCATCTAAATGTGAGAAGGATCAGTTGTATGTTGACAATACCAATGCACCTGGGGAACAATGTATTACAACAGATAGCTTGCCATGCCTTGCACCTGAAAAAGAATACCATGAGACAAAAGTTGAAGAATCAGTTGAGAATACTCAAATAGTGATAAAGGAAGATCCAGGAGTTGAACAAGCAATTAAAGAAGAAGATGACTTATTCCTTGAGGAATTCTCACTTATGCTACAAAAGGAGATCCTTTAGATTGAATTGCAGGATGTTTCAAATGGCCTTATTGAAAAAGACAATCAAGAGCTACAAATTATCATAAGTGAGCCCAGACATGAACAACAATTCAAAGGGGCGCTTGAAGATTTCATCACCATTATGCTATTTGAGGAAGGGATGAAGGAAAGCATGTTCTATCCGTTGAATATAATTTGGAGGATCAACACAAGAAGAAATCAACCCAAAATGAAAAAATCGCTCCTGACCCTCACTGAAGGCCCACAGCGAGAAATCTTATAAGGGTCATTGCTAGCCTTATTTGGTCGACTTAAGATGTCAAAGGCATGGGGATGGATGAAATGAGCACAGTGAAGTATCCAGACTTGATCAAAGATGATGAATTGAAGGAGTTTTGCCCAGGAATGGAAAAATCGCTCCTGACCCTCAGAGAGGGCCCACAGTGATTTTCTTTGTGTGCACATTTTTGGACCTTTCTTGGACATGAATTTTTATTCATAGCAAAGAACAAGACGATATCTCCCTTGGCAAAGTGATTTTTAGATGAAAAGTGAAACATTTTGGTCCAGGTAGCAAAAATCGCTCCTGACCCTCAGAGAGGGTCCACAGTGAGATTTTCAAATATGCATTATTCTTGCAAGATCAAAGTGATTTTAAGATTGGAAGGGAATCATTCAGCTTAAGCTTAACTTCAGTTGTCGCTTCTTCATTGATATGCATCAGCCTGATGGTGTCTATGCCTGTAGTGATGATTTGAACATCATAAAGCTTTCCTCCGAAGATCGCACTAACCTTGTGGAGATGGTCCGGGGATGTCAAAACAAGATCTAGTTAGAATTTCATCAAAGATCATTCATTGCTCCTACATTCTTAGTATCAGAATTAGATCCTTTCCTCACCCTCATCTTTTTTCCTTTTTTCAAATCAAAGTTATTAGGACTTGTGATTCCAGCAAATCAGACGTTCAGGTCATTAAGTGTAAGTCCCCTTGTGTTTCCAGCAAATCACATCATACCACAGAGAGCTTATCCACACGTAGAGATCCTACAGCAAAGAACCTTGAAGTCACCTTGATTGATCCTTTTTGCGATACCTTTAGCATTCAGAGGCTTTACTCAAGAGAGGATAAGGTACCCTTGGGTATTTTATTCTGTGTTCGCATGTGCATAAAAAACACATCAACACACCCCTAGGATTCGTTGGTCCTCTTACCTCATTACCGATCTTCTGGGGTTGTCCTTGCAATACTCTCTGTCCGGAGTGCTCGTCGGTTCCTTTGGACTGAACTGGCGAGGGTTCCCTAAGGCTACTCAAGACCACGTCTCTAACTTCGGAGACTTTCATTAGTTCAGCAAGGGATAAGTTGACTTTGATCTTTTTGAACTCATCTGCCACCAACTGGCCTAGCTTAGTAATCTCTATATTGCTGGATGGCCTATCACTGGAGCCCTGATTGGTGACGGCAGTCAGCTGATTTTGTGGAGTAAGTATTCTCGAAGGGAATTGTGCCTTCTGTGATTGACCTTGGCTCGCATACTGCTGCGATGCCTTAGGATAATTCGGGTTGTTGCTGGCATTCTGATTTGGAGGAACTTGGATGTCCTTTGGAGGTGTGGAAGTTGTGTAAGGACCGCTACTGCTATTCTGGTTATTATTGTTGTAATATCCCCGATTTCCGCACTGGTATTGCTGAAATGCATTTACATCTGCGGGCTGATTTGGGTCGGCCACCTCAGTTTCATCCTGATTAGGGAAGAAGAATGGGGGAAGGTAAGTTTCTAGGACAAGTGCAGTATCATACCTTGGTGATGGCACTATTTCAAATCCGAAGGGAGGAAGCACTGGCTGAGGCATTGTGTTCTCCACTTCCCGCTGGAATATGTTGGCTGCAACCTGAAATTCTTCGCATTGTAACTCTGAGTGTTGGTTAGTGTTGTGCAACCTGCACCAGTTAGAAAGTGCTTCCTCTGCCAAAAATACCCTATCGGTTGGCCTGCTTTCTGATGCTGGCAGATTATCAAGTGGAATAGGCACTCCTCCGTTGTTGGGACGGGTGTTCCACGCCCTTGTGGGTCTTTGATACCCTTGGTTTTGGTATTGACCTTGGTGCTGGTTCCTCTGATTACTCTGCAATTGATTATTCTGGTTTCATAGATAAGTGACTTCAGAGGAAAGCCTCTTCATTTGGTCAGTTAGCTCCCACATTTCATCCTTCTCCTCTTGGGTTCTGGACGACACCATGGTATTTTGCAAATATATGGGGCTGTTTAGGAGGGATTTGGGATATAGGTGGTCCTGGATGAAGTACCAATTGATTGGTAGATTGTTGAGGCTGATACGCTAGTTGCGGAATTGGGTTCAAAATGGGCGTTTGGTGAGCCAAAGCCTGGCTGATTTCTTGAACTTGGCCAGGCGCAGCAGGGGGTCCTAATTGCATCAAGGGTCCGGCGATGTTTTGGCCTAGTCCCTTACTGATTTCCATAGCCTTGGCATAGGCTTCAATCAATGTGGTCGGTGCGGGGTGTGACTATCGGACAAACATAGCTGTTAGGTAATCCAGAGCTGAGTAGTAGATTTCCCTTGCCGAAGCGTCACTTACCACATATGGATCTTGCAATCGAGTGAAGGCCTTATGGAACTTGTTGTTGAAGGAACTGATTGGCTCGTGCCCTTGTCTCTTGACTTCTACGAATTGCCTGTATAGCTCTGTAGGGGTTATAGGGATACCATACTTTCTCGTGAAAGCTGTTTTCACCTTCTCCCAAGAGTCAATAGAGGATACTGGCAAATGGATAAACCAGTAAAATGCGTCTTCCCCTAACGAATAAGGGAAAAGTCTACATTGAACATCTGCATACTCAATTTGTCTATTGCGTAACGAATCTTCAAATATTTTGATATGCTCTTCCGCTATCCTATTCGGGTCATTTGGATGAAAAATGGAACAGAACGTATCCGGGCTCTTGGGCATATCATGGTAAGCGGCAAAAATTAGCGGCGACGGGTTATCTACCAACCATGTGGCACCATTTGTGGCTGATTTGTCTGTGTTGCAATAGGAACTGGAGTTACAACCGTTGGAGCTGCAAGAACGGAACTTGCTGGAACAGCAAACTGCTGATTTGCAGAGCTGGACTCACTGGGATCTGAAGCCCGGCGATAACTCTTGCGTCTGTAGAAATGAAAACCAGCGAATCTTTCCCGCTCTGGGCTTGATTTTTGGACTTTTTCGAATCTCTCCGGAGAGAAAGATCCAATTCGTTCCAGCGTGAGTTATCTTCGAAGTCAATTTTGTGGATTCGGTGCGGGAGCTAGATTAGCCTCTTCCTGATCTCTCTGATTCTGTTCGTCAATACGCTCATCAGTCTCTTGTTCTTCTTCAAGGATCATACACATTCGGGACCAATCTGGATAATTCCTTTTTACTGACCAAGCCAAGCTATATAATTCTATAATAAGGTTTTCTTGCTCATCGCTGAAATCCAAATCTGGCTGTATCACTGGTTGAGGGTCTCTTTCTGGCTAAGGAGGATTAATGGGCAGACCCATTATTAACCATATTAGTGGACGGGAAAGAAAACAGTTGGATTTCCTTAAGAACTTGCTTGCGAAGGGCAGCAATCCGTTGCCTTTCTAGATTTTCCCTGATCACCACCTCTATTGTCAAACCCTTCTGCTCTTCCTGGTTAATACTGTGACTTACTTGTCTAAAAAGAGGGTGGTCTGCTACCGATTTCCAAGCCAAGGATCGTAACTTATCTGCAATATATGACTGGTTTAGTCCCTGATCTGGCTGTTCAAGGGGAAGGTTAAGTGGGAATTCATGCAGCAACACCATACTGCATCCTGAGCTGCCTTCCTAGTATTGTTTCTGCTGTGCGCGAAAGAGGGTAAAAGCTAATTCTGTTACCCTTCACAAAAGCAGGTTGATATGATCTTGAACTAATTGTCAAAACAGTGAAGGCCCTCCTTCTAGCGCCAATTCTGTTGACGTGTTTGAAATCGTATTGCTGCAAACTCCATACGGCCAACGCAGAATAGAATAGCCAATTGATTATCCTACTCTCTCTTGAGATAAGGAAGTCTCTAATGCTGTTTTTTTTTATTTAGTTTGATCAAAGGAGACAACCTCAAGGTTTCTTTTGTCAGGTCTTGACTGCGGGATTTTTTTTTTTTTTAGTGGCTTGATGTGTTTATGCTGGAAACACAAGGGGGACTTACGTTTAATTGGCAATTTATGGATAAGTTCCTTGGAACTTTTACGATCTTTCTATTGGATGATATCGGTTAATTTGATACTGTTTTGATAGGACTGCAGATTTTCTGAATAAAAAAGGGAAAAAAGGAGGGAAGGATAGAGAGGGAGAGAGAGACATGAACTGTAAATTCTAACTAAGATAGCAAATTCAGTCAAGCAGATAGACACCTCCAGGAAACTAGATTAAACATCACCAGCTATTTAGACACAATGTTTGCATAAATCCAGTGCAATATGTAGACATCTAAAAATGGTCAACGCTTGCGGAGTCATACTTTAACATGTACGCATTGCCTTATTTTAGGGTTCTTGCGTCGCATTAACATTTCTTCTATGTTGCGCACTTGGTCTTTATCATTTGCAAGCATCGAGTCCTTCTGCATTCTTCATTTTCGAATTTGGTCTTGTCGATAACAATCTTCAGTCATGATTTTGGTCGATCTTATCCTATCGCATCAATGTGTGTGCTCATTTGGCATATTTTGACATCGTCAATTCGATTTCATTTTCGACATCGTCAATCCTAATTGATGATAGAATTAGGGTTTTATCCTCTTTTCAATCTCGTCAATCTTGCGATCGATTCGCCATCGATCCTTGTCAATCTCGTCAATTTTGCGATCGATTTGTCATCGATCGTTGTCATTTTCAATCTTGTCGTTTTGCGATCGATTTGTCATCGATCGTTGTCATTTTCAATCTTGTCGTTTTGCGATCGATTTGTCATCGATCGTTGTCATTTTCAATCTTGTCGTTTTGCGATCGATTTGTCATCGATCGTTGTCATTTTCAATCTTGTCATTTTGCGATCGATTTGACATCGATCGTCGTCCTTCTCAATCATGTCAATTTGGATCAATTAGTTATTGTTCCTCGTCAATTGGCACATTTATCAATCAAATCATTTATCAGCATTGGTCCTTCGTTAATCAGAATCATGATCAAATCGACATCAATTGTCTTTTGTCGAGACCTAATTGTCGTCCTTGCATTTTTAATTCATCTTCAAGGGTTTTATGATTTATTCATTTAACCTTGTTTGTCATTTTCCCTCTAGGTTAAATAATTTATTTATCCTAAGTCTTCTTGTCACAATTAAATATTTATTTAATTGGCTAATTAATTCCTCCTCTTTTTGTAAATTAATTAATGAATGAAAAATTATTAATTAATTTACCTAATTTTCATCAATTTCCTAATTTCCAAGTCATCATTTCTAATCTAATTTTCTAATTTCTCCTAAATTCCTAAATGTCTATTTCTATTTCAAATTCTTGTCATAATTCTTGCATAGCAATTTGTCATAAATTGTCATAAATTGTCATAACTCCTTGCATAGCAATTTGTCATACACTTGTCATAATTTTGCTATTCTTGATTTAAATTTCCATTCGAATCAATTTCATGCTAATCTTGTCTTTTCTCCAATTTATCTATAAATTGGATGAATTTCTTCAATCAGGATCCCCGAATCAATCACGCTTCTAGTATTCTTGCGCTACCGTCTTGTCAATCTTGCTTTCACATTATGTTTATGCACTTGAAGGTGAGATCCATAAAACAAAGCAATTTGAAGGAGAAAGAAGGACAATGGAGAATCATGGAGGAGACATCCGCATTTGTGATGGTTTGCGTTTGAATTGAATGTTTTATTTCCATATCTCTATTGAGTGTTTTTAGGATTGTTATCATTGCAATCTGGTTTTGTGATTGAACTAGTCTAATTTGTTAATTGCTTTGATGATTTCCGAATTCCTATCTACACAATCTTCAAAGGAGAAACTAGATTTTCATATTATCAAGTACGATATTAGAACTTCTACATTCACAGTATGTATTTGATAATTGAACTAAGCATGAAAGGGTCCAGATTAACCATGCGGAAAGAAAAGCAATCAGCGATTCTCTAATGGTATGGACTGTAAGGATTCTATCAGATGCTTGATTGAAAAAATGCTATGTAAAATAAATAGACATAACTGAAAGCTTTCTAAATTAAGTGAAGAACGAGACCATGCACTCACAAGGAAACTTGAAAACAGTCTTAATTCATTGCATTAATTCCTGTAAATTTCTCCAGAGCTTTCGCAACAATCCAAGAACTTCTTACAAAAAAGAGGGAAAACCAGTTCCTTAAATAGGCTTCAAAAAGGATGAATGGCCTAGATTTAATCTAAACAAGTGGCCCAGATTCATCCATAAAGCATGGCTGCCCATATCCATAAATGGGAGGCAAATATCAACAACCACCCCAAATGGGCAATAACTACCCAAAAAGGGATAATTACAACAATTTGAAATAATCCAAAAAGGTGCATCAAATAAAGCTTTACATTTGTTGACCAAAAGTCAACTGTCACCTTTTTGTGCAAAAGTGCACTTTTAAGATTTAGAGGGAAGAAAGCACTTTTGAGAAATTACTTTCTCTATTTTGGTCTCGCACTCCTTTTCTAGAAACTGATCCTCGCCATGCAGGTATTCCCGCCATAAATCATGACCTGCTACTCGTTCCTCGCGAACGTATTCTTGGAACTTGATACACAACTAGAAGAGCAGACTGAATGGAGGCATGGGAGGATGGCGAATTTTATATTGCATGCCCTCGAGATACTGGTCCACGTGCTTTAAACCGTCCTTCCAGCTGGAGCGATTACGCTCAAAGCATAATATATTTGAATGGAACTGACCAGCAAAACTCAAGTCTTTAGCGGAATAGGAAATCTTATCCGTCCCCAACCTTTCTTCCCAGTCCGGCTGGATTGCATTATCGGACAGGTCGTTTATCCATCCTGAAACCATTGATCGGAGGATGGTCTTACCTAGTTCTTGCATGTTCCCCAGAATTGCCTCACATGCGTCACTTTCTTTGTCAATAATTTCTTTGGTGTCGTTCTTCATGGTGATGGTCCAATACCACTCCTTGAGAACACTGATGCTATGAGGATCTAGGATGGTAGACAATGTGGGAATTTGTGCGTGTGTCCAGAAAAGAGCTCTCATGAGGGGGAGGGTAGTGGCTGCCACTTTGTGCATGTGAAGGGATTCCTTCTTTACCTCCAACAACTTGACTAGAGTGAACTCTCGATGAAGGGCCATTTCTTTCACCTCCTTAAGGATCTGCTCTCCCTTTTTCTTGATGTCTTGCATCCATTCCTTGACGGCTTTTGCGGTGTCCCGAACTTCTTCAAATTCAGTTGTGGTCCTTTGCGTCAATGCTGTCGGGGGAATATGGGATTCAGAGGGATTGTGTAATGGCCTTAGGAGCTGATCGATGTATCCTTCAGCTTGCTCAGCACGGGCCCGATACATGCCCTTTTCCGCTGTGATCTCTTCAAGCTGTCTGAGTATATTCTGCACTGAATCCTTAAATTCTTCCTTTTCTTGCTCTTTGGTAGCTCGTCTGTCATGATCCCACATTTTTGTAAAAAAACATTTCCATTTTTCAATACTATTGTAACTTAATTAATGATAACTCCTTATTTTTTTAATATATCTATTGATCATATTTTTAATTAATTAATGTTAAATATTAAAATGAGTTTTATCATAATATATTAACACATAATTTAATATAAATCATACAACACAAACAAAAATAAATTATCATATTAAATATAACATTATAATTATCATATAATATATAATTAGACAAACATAAACTACGATATTAAAATTCAATCCCCCCCAAGAAATACTTTATAAAGTATTATGAAATTAATCTCTGAAAGCACCATACGATATAAATGAAATTCTATCGCACATAATCTTAAAGCAATTACATTAACAAGTTTGTGATTAAAAAACGCACACTAAAGAAGGGACGCATCATAAAACGGCGGCATCTATTAACAAGGGCGTCCACGAGGGTAGCGTCTGGAACAGGGAGCAGTCACCACTGCTCACCAAGCAGTCACGTCCCGTGGAGGTATCCACTCCAAGCGCCTCCCCCCACGGGTATAAGGATGCGAGCCAAAGGGGAGGAAGGGTACGGAGAGAGTGACGGAGGATTTAGCGCAGGATAACAGCGGGAAGACCAGGTAAGAACTATGGCCCGCTAAGTATTCATTTTGCAGTAGAAGTTAATAAATAAAAGGAAACTCAGGCAGAAAAGATAGGAAGTTAAATACTAAACAAATGTATATAGTTTCATTAATTCAGTATATAGTATATGAATGGTATACAAATGTTAGAGGCTAATATAATAAAGATCAAAGTACATATATATATATATATATATATATATATATGGTTGTGCAATGTGAATAAATTCTCATGGAATAAACAAGTTAATAAATAAATTGATTAATAAACTACAACTCCTATTTAAGGAATAAACAACATTGTGCAATTAGGGACTAATAGGTATGATATGCGTTACTACCAAAATTATGAATAAAGCAATTGCATATCCAAACCTAGTGGGGTAGATGAGGAATTAGGCAACAGGGATAGCAGGAACTAGGCCTCTGCCAGGTAGGCCACCCACTGCAGTTGACAAAGGGCTTCTGACAGTAGGGCCAAGGGGGAGTGTACCGCCCTTGGGCCTGATAAGCGCTACGGGCATCCTATGGTAGCTAATCCTCTCAATCCCCTTAGGAATTAAATATGGGAATTGACTTATTGGTAATAAGTGACTTAAAAATGAATTTGGCTAATTACCCTATAAATAAATTATTCATACTCAAAATAAATTGTTGAAATCCACTGTTTATATGTCTCTTTAGATTGCGGAGTTGGGGACATTACAATTGGTCTCAGAGCCACGATTCTGCCATCCTGTTAAGGGTTGTTAATGCAAACTTATCAAAGGAGAACCAGAGGAAGTATTAACCACATGGGTGAACCATTGGAAAATGAACTTAGAACATTTATGGAAAACAATGATAGAAAAACTCAAGCTCTAATAGAGCAAAATGAAAAAACAAGTCAGGCTTTACTTCAAGCCTTACAAGATATGAATACCACCATGAATACTCTTAGGAATCATTCCAATGGCAGGGAAGAAAACTCCAATCATTCGGAGAACACTTATAATACATCCTCTAGCTCCAGGATTCAAAAACCCAATTTCCTACCTAGAGAAGGAAATAATAGAGAAGAAATGGCCGTGGCCTACGCGGGATTAGGACCAGAAGTAAGAGAGGTTGTATCTTTTAGGGAGTTTTGTGAAGCAAAGAAAAATGAGACCCCTAGGAGAAAACCATTCAGCAGGGATCTAAAACACAAAGTGAATAAACTACCAATACCTAACTTTGATGGCTCCGGAAAAATATCAGCTCAAGCATGGATACAAAAACTAAATACATATTTAAATCTCAGCCCCATGACAGAAGACGATGCAGTCCAATTTGCCATTTTACACCTAGAAGGTTTAGCCCACGAGTGGTGGTATCATGGCACCCTCACACAAGGTCATGATGGTATAACAACATATGGCGAGTTCACTCAGAAACTCATTAAGAGATTTGAGAGGAAACACCCACAAAAAGATTTCAAAGAATTAACCCTCTTAAGACAAAGGGGAACAGTGGAAGAATACATCACAGAATTTCAAAATTTTTTTGTAAGGGTCTCAGGAGTGGATGAGGACAGGCTCACCTATCTTTTTGTGGAGGGACTCAAAGACTCCATTAAAGGATTGATGAGAGCATTAAAACCCCCTACCCTAGACGACGCCATAGATAAAGCTTTGGGCCTAGAAGACACTTCAACTTGGGAGAAACCCTCCAAAACATTCACTAAAAATACACATACTAAAGAATGGCCTAGGAAGGGAAACACCTTTAAAGAAAGGGAAGAGCTTAAGAGAAAGAACGTATGTTACCATTGTCATGAGAAATGGGAACATGGTCACAGTTGCAAAGAAGGAAATGAAAGAGATATGCTTAAGAAAAAAAATCTAGGCTTTAAGTGCAAAGAAAAGTGGCAACCGGGTCACATATGTGGGAGGAAGAGCCAAGCCCACAACTTAGAAGCCTTATCTAGTGATGAAGAAGAAGAAATCAATGAACCCCCAAGCAAAAGAGAAAAAATTACCGAAGAGGTGCAAGTATCATTAGCAGCAATTTCCGTAGCCTCAAAACACCATCCCTTTAGAATCAAAAGTGCGATCAAAGGGCAGAGAGTAATTGCACTACTGGATAGCGGGGCTACCCACAACTTTATTGATAAAAGCTTAGTTAAGAGATTGAAGCTGACAACACAAGAGTTTAAGGGTTTCCAAGTAGCCCTTGCCGATGGATCCACTTCCTCATGTAACCAAAAAATCCTTCAATTGAGCATAACATTAGGGAAATACCCTACCAAAGAAGATTTCTGTGTTCGAGTTAGGGGATTCAGATGTAATCCTAGGAATTCCTTGGATACATTCCTTGGGAAGATTCTATCTCG
Organism: Cryptomeria japonica; assembly: GCF_030272615.1. Classification (NCBI taxonomy): domain Eukaryota; kingdom Viridiplantae; phylum Streptophyta; class Pinopsida; order Cupressales; family Cupressaceae; genus Cryptomeria; species Cryptomeria japonica. The sequence goes on from NC_081410.1 coordinate 651,412,476, forward strand.
ATCACCCCAAATTAGAACTATGTTTCACTCAAAATGGACAGGAAGTGTTAATCAAAGGGTTGCATGATGGCACAACCAGGATGGTAACCTCCAAAAGAATGGAAAGGATTTTTAGACGTAGTCAAGGAGAGTGGGCTGCCCAATGCATGATACTAGACCAAAATTCAAACCAAGGGGAAGCCATTCATGTTGATATTAAACCCATTATTAGAAAACATAAAAGGGTGTTTGAAGACATCCCAAAAGGACTGCCACCCAAGAGAGGATTTGAACACACTATTGAACTGGAAGAAGGTACAAAACCAGTAATCTCCACCCCTTATCGCCATCCAAGGGGCTATAAGGAAGAAATTGAGAAAGCTATCAAAGAGCTTCTAGAAATGGGACACATTCAACCTAGCTCCAGTCCTTTCGCCTCCTCCGTTGTACTGGTAAAAAAGAAGGATGGGACCATGCGGATGTGCATTGATTATAGAGCACTCAATAAGAAGACTATAAAAAAACCGATACCCCATCCCTAGGGTGGACGAACTTATAGATGAATTACATGGAGCGGTATACTTTTCAAAAATAGATTTGAGATCGGGATACCATCAGATAAGATTGAGGAAGGAAGATGTTCCCAAAACAGCTTTCCGATGCCACTATGGTCACTTTGAGTTTTTGGTCCTCCCATTTGGCCTTACAAATGCCCCTGCCACCTTCCAGTCATGCATGAACCACATCTTTAGGGGACAGTTAAGGAAGTTCCTGTTAGTATTTTTTGATGACATATTGATTTACAGCAAAACTTGGGAAGCCCACTTAAGACATATAGATGAAATATTGGGCCTCCTTGAACAACATTCTCTTTTCGCCAAAATGTCAAAATGTGAGTTTGGGATGGAAGAAATTTTGTATCTTGGTCATAAGATCAGTACCCATGGAGTTAAGGTGGATGAAGAAAAAATTGAAGCCATCAAAAATTGGCCAAAACCTCGAACCCTCACTCATCTCAGAGGTTTCCTAGGTTTATGCAGTTACTATAGAAGATTTGTTAAAGGATTTTCGAAGCTAACTTCTCCCTTAACAAATTTAACTAAGAAGGGAGCATTCTTATGGTCAGATGAAGCCCAATCCGCATTTGAAAAACTTAAAGAAGTAATGAGTTCTTGCCCCGTCTTAGCAATTCCGGATTTTTCAGCACCTTTTGAGCTTTATTGTGATGCCTCAGGAGAAGGCATCGGAGTTGTCTTAATGCAAAAGAAACACCCCATAACCTTTGAAAGCAGGAAACTTCGAGACACAGAAAGAGCCTATTCAGTTTATGATAAAGAAATGCTAGCTATCATGCATGCATTAGAGAAGTTCAGACAATACCTGATCTGTGGGAAGTTTATAGTTAAAACTGATCATAACAGCTTGAAGTTCTTTCTCAATCAAAAAGATTTGAATGATAGACAACAGAAATGGGTGAGTAAACTTCAGGCATATAATTTCGACATAGAATATATGAAAGGGAAATATAATGTTGTGGCAGATGCCCTCTCAAGGAAACCCTACTTGGGGTCTTTATCAGTCCTATCTATAGATTGGAAGGCAGCTTTAAGTACCGAATATGCCAAAGACAAATTCTCTAGCAACATTCTAGATGGGAAAGAAACAGATGAAAACTATCGGGTAATTGATGACCTCATCCTCTACAAAAACAGAATCTATGTTCCATCAGGGTCAAAAATGAAAGAAGACATTATAAGGACTTATCATGACATTCCTTTAGTAGGTCATCAAGGGTATTATAAGACCTACAAGCTGATCAGAGAAAGATTTTCATGGAAGGGGCTGAAGGAAGATGTATTGAGGCACACCCAAGAATGCATGGTGTGTCAAAGAAATAAAGAAGAACACACTTTTCCCTCAGGATTACTCCAACCACTACCCATCCCAAATCAAAAATGGGAGAGTATATCCATGGACTTCATAACAGGACTCCCAAAAGTTCAGAATGAAGAATGCATTTTTGTAGTAGTGGACAGATTAACGAAATATGCTCATTTTATGGCCATTCCTTCAAGTTTCGGAGCATCACAAGTGGCCGACATTTTCTTTAAGGAAATATTCAAGCTACACGGCTTACCCAAGAATATTGTGAGTGACAGAGATAGACGATTTCTTAGCATATTTTGGCAAGAACTATTCAAACTAGCCGGGATAGAGTTAACACCCAGTACCAGTTATCATCCACAGACCGATGGGCAAACGGAAATCGTAAACAAATGGATAGAAGGTTATCTAAGGAATTATGTTTTAGGTCAACAAAATGCTTGGGTAAAATGGCTTCATCTTGGAGAGTATTGTTACAACACAACCCATCATATGTCAATTAAAATGAGTCCCTTTAAGGCCCTCTATGGGTACGAAGCAACATCCTTTGGGGATCTCATCCGCTCAGAAAGTCATGTACCAGGTGCAAAGGATTTCCTCCAGCAAAACACAGATATCATGAATGCCCTTAAAGATAATCTTCACCAAGCACAAAACCAACAAAAACTGTATGCGGACAAAAAAAGAATTGAGAGATCTTTTGAAGTAGGAGACTTGGTATTTTTAAGACTCCAACCTTATAAGCAGTCATCCATTAAAATTAGTGGAGTTGAGAAATTGAAACCACGATTCTATGGTCCTTATAAAATTTTGAGAAGGATAGGTGAAGTGGCCTATGAATTGGAGCTACCAGATCACAGTAAAATACACAATGTATTTCATGTATCCCAACTAAAAAAGGTTTTGGGACTACACATTTCGCCTTGTACTGAGCTACCACCAATTGATAATGAGGGGAAGTTGATTTTAGAACCCGAGCTCATCCTTGATAAGCGAGAAAGAGAATTAAGAAGGAGGACCATAACAGAATACTTAGTCAAATGGAAGAACCTTCCTAGGGAAGATGCCACATGGGAGGGAGATGAGACCATTAATCATCTTAACCCCAGATTGCTTGAGGACAAGCAATTTTGAGTGGGGAGGACTGTCATGATCCCACATTTTTGTAATAAAACATTTCCATTGTTCAATACTATTGTAACTTAATTAATGATAACTCCTTATTTTTTTAATATATCTATTGATCATATTTTTAATTAATTAATGTTAAATATTAAAATGAGTTTTATCATAATATATTAACACATAATTTAATATAAATCATACAACGCAAACAAAAATAAATTATCATATTAAATATAACATTATAATTATCATATAATATATAATTAGACAAACATAAACTACAATATTAAAATTCAATCCCCCCCAAGAAATACTTTATAAAGTATTATGAAAGTAATCTCTGAAAGCACCATACGATATAAATGAAATTCTATCGCACATAATCTTAAAGCAATTACATTAACAAGTTTGTGATTAAAAAACGCACACTAAAGAAGGGACGCATCATAAAACGGCGGCATCTATTAACAAGGGTGTCCACGAGGGTAGCGTCTGGAACAGGGAGCAGTTACCACCGCTCACCAAGCAGTCACGTCCCGTGGAGGTATCCACTCCAAGCGCCTCCCCCCACGGGTATAAGGATGCGAGCCAAAGGGGAGGAAGGGTACGGAGAGAGTGACGGAGGATTTAGCGCAGGATAACAGCGGGAAGACCAGGTAAGAACTATGGCCCGCTAAGTATTCATTTTGCAGTAGAAGTTAATAAATAAAAGGAAACTCAGGCAGAAAAGATAGGAAGTTAAATACTAAACAAATGTATATAGTTTCATTAATTCAGTATATAGTATATGAATGGTATACAAATGTTAGAGGCTAATATAATAAAGATCAAAGTAAATATATATATATATATATATATATATGTATATATGTATATGGTTGTGCAATGTGAATAAATTCTCATGGAATAAACAAGTTAATAAATAAGTTAATAAATAAATTGATTAATAAACTACAACTCCTATTTAAGGAATAAACAACATTGTGCAATTAGGGACTAATAGGTATGATATGCGTTACTACCAAAATTATGAATAAAGCAATTGCATATCCAAACCTAGTGGGGTAGATGAGGAATTAGGCAACAGGGATAGCAGCAACTAGGCCTCTGCCAGGTAGGCCACCCACTGCAATTGACAAAGGGCTTCTGACAGTAGGGCCAAGGGGGAGTGTACCGCCCTTGGGCCTGATAAGCGCTACGGGCATCCTATGGTAGCTAATCCTCTCAATCCCCTTAGGAATTAAATATGGGAATTGACTTATTGGTAATAAGTGACTTAAAAATGAATTTGGCTAATTACCCTATAAATAAATTATTCATACTCAAAATAAATTGTTGAAATCCACTGTTTATATGTCTCTTTAGATTGCGGAGTTGGGGACATTACATCATCCGATGGGGACAGTTGTGATGCTATAATCTGCCAGTGTTATCTGATCTGCTGGCTTGTCTACGGGCGGGGTGGCAATATGAAGAGTGCGGTTCCTTTGCTCGTCCTTGGTCACTCTAGAATATGCCCTTGGTTTCTTCTTCCCTTTGTCTTTTGCTTGATCCATACGCGAGAAGATATCCTCTAGATCAATGGGTGATTTGGTGGCGGCCCTGTGCTGAGCTCTGGCAATCAGCCACTCTTGAGGCACTGTTTGGGTTGATGATAGGGTCAAGTCAGCATTCTGTTCTCCTACGTTCTCAACCGACTGACCACAGATTCGTGGCTGCCCTGCCACCGGAGGAGTGAAAGAGGTGTGAAGCTCTTTGCTTGCAGCTGAATTCTCCCCTATTTCGCTGAACAACTGCCTGACATCTTCATGTGAATGTCGTTCTTTAGTTCTCTCGAGCTCATGAGTCTCGTCTATCCTTTGTTCTCCCTCGACGGTGGAGTCGTCTTTGGCTATATTGAGGAGCAGCAACTCGTGGCAGCTCTGTTGAGTAGGTTCATGCGCTTTGACCCCTTGGGTGGATGGGATTTCTCCTTCTTTTATTTGGTTACCCAGTTCGGTCAATTTGAGGGCTGTTAGCTCAGTGTCTAGCACATCAGGCGCAGGAGGATCATTGGCTTCAAATGCATTGATGTCGCTCTGGGAAGGCGGAGCAGGTATGCAATCCAATTCTATAGCATCGTAGGACGAACTGGGATCTTTTGAAGATGAAGTGACCTCTGGCCTTTTTATAGGAATCTTCTCCCTTCTTGTTCTTTTGGACGTCCGAGTCCCTCTGCAAGCCTTAGCCTTCTTTCTTTTCTCTGGTTTCTCGGTTCCTTCTCGGGGTGCACTAGATGTTCCTTCATCTTCTGAAGACTGAGAATTGAGGCTGCCCATTAAATGGTAAGTGAACTGGACTCCCTCATGGACTAGGCTCTCGGTCTGCTGATGTAACCACTGATCTGTGTACCTTGCTGGGGCTGCCATAATTGCCTTGAAATCTGTGATTGGGTCCAGGGACCAATGAACGCCTGGCAAGAGATGCCTTACTGCTTCAAATTCTCGGACTTGGAGGCATTTCCCTGAGTCTGTGAGCTGATCTGGGACCTGATGGTATTCAAAGAGTCGCATCTGCTACACACTCAGCCTAGAATATTCCCGTCGCTTGACCTCATAGTCATCAGAGCAATTCTTCCAATAGTCTTCAACTGACTCCTTTGCTCTGTACCTTCGACCATAGGCTCTTTTTGCCAGATTATCATGATCGAAGTATTTTCTTGGGAAATGGTCCCGTAGGCCATAAGAGGCCAACTCTACAAGGGACTCCTCTACTAGGGTAGGGGTCTTCAAGTGGACATCTTGGCTGCCTATGATCATAGGAAATGTGAATCCAACCTGCTTGCTTTCTCGGAGTAAGATGTCGGCCGGGCGTGATTGCCTTGCAACCTCCATAAGAATTACTTTGTTGGTTGGATACCGTGGAAGTCGGAGGGGAGCACCATCGAAGCCAGCTATTCGGATGTAGGAAAACCTTTGGAACTGAATGAACCAGGCTCCATACCTCTGCACTAAAGTAGTAGCTTGCTCCGAGAGCCTTATGTGTATCCCTCCTTGCATTAGCCTGACTAGGCGCATTGTGAAGGTGTCATTGACGCGTTCATATTGACCAACTGCGTAAGCTGGGTTGTTCTTTTCCCTCTGAGCTATATCTTGGTAGTGCAGCTGGGTGTAACAATCATAGACTTTCACTTGATCGGGCCCATTTCCGATTTCACCTTTCATTATCAATCCGGGTAGTGGCTGGTTCTTGGGGAACATATAGACCAAATAAGAGGTCATGGTGAAGTACTTCTTCGTTCCGAGCTCAATCAGTTGAGTGTGGATGTTATCGCTTATGATCTGGGCCCAGTCAAACTTAGACTTTCCGACGAAGACCTGCTCTGTAAAATAGAACATCCATTCTTCAAAGTAGCTGGACTTAGGAAGTCCCATGACTCGGCTGAGTAAGGTGACCATATCCCCATGTTCATTATGAAAATCACTCCTGGGGGTCTTTTTCACAATTCTGGTGCTTGAAGGCCTTTCTCCTTGAACCATTCTTCGTTGATCAGTGCCTTGCATCGGGCCGGATTCATATCATATGCCCCCTGTGCTTCGTCTATTGTTGTAGCTGTGGGATTGTTTGGAAAGGGGATGTCAAATGCATCACCAATGGCCTCAGGAGAGAAGTCGGCGATAGTCATATTCTCCAGGAGCACTAGTCTGGAATTCGGCTCATAATGTTGGGCAGCCTCCACTACTAATTCATAGTTTTGTATTGCAGGAGGAAAACCCGCCGCTTGGGCGATGCCACTTTCCACCATCTGCCTAGGCCTGCCATATGTGTTGGGTGAGAAGACCGATTCCTAATGTCTTGAATATCGATATGGCCAAGGTCAGTATCACCAATGTTGTCCCAGATGCTCTGATCTTTTGACTCCCTGAATCCTCCCCTCTAATATTGATACTTCATCGTTTCAACCTTACGCAGGATATCAGATTTGGATGCTCGTGAGGTTTCGGCTACAGTGGGGGTTTTTGATGATTCCACCACTGATTTAGGCATTTATCCTGCACAGCCGGACGCGGATTATGAGGTGATACAAGAAAAGTAATGCGGGTTAGACAGCAAAATGCTCCAGCATGCCGGGATTAATTTAAAGTTTAGTTTGGACATGGAGCAATATTTCTAGCTAACAACTTGATCAATTTGAAACCAGAATATTTATGAAGATTTCTGACTGCACATTTATACTTATCATTTCTGGATTTCGGATTAATTTTCAACAGAGGCAAAGCATGAAAATTTTCCTAAGTTTGGAAAGAGATGCAATTTCTGGTGAAGCCTTAGGAATGGATTCTGAATTTTCGAGTGCTTTGAATAACGTTTATGAGCAAAAGAGATGCAGATTTTCGAGAACTCAAGCATTGTGATCAAATTTCATGCATTTGTCTATTCGATTTAAGCATTTTTCAAATGATCATACGCAACAAAGCGTACTTACCTGATGGGAGCGGATGGCGAGAGATTACCCAACCTTGTTGCGTGAAATGAACGAACGATCTTGCAAAGTTTGAATTCCAACGGTTATCTCTTTGTTTTAAATTTTCGCGGTTACCGGACAAAAGAGAATTTATCATTTTTAAATGGTTTTACCCCGGGTAATTGGCAATCTGAATTTAAATGATCAAGAGGGAGTTAATGCAGCGTTTTACCTTCTTATTTTTGGACCTCGGAGGGTTTTCAAATTTTGAACTACGTTTTCCTCCTTGCAAGTTTCGCAAATCTTGCGTTTTATATTTCGCGATTTGCATACCTTTGGCGAATTTCGGAGGTCTTTGGGGTTTTAGGCGAGTTGGAGATTTTCGGAGCACTTAGCATGCTTCGTAACTTTTAAAACTTCGGACCTGAGCGCCTTATTTCGCATGCTTTGCAAAACCCTGGAGTCACGGTGCCCTTCGCGATTTTGGCGATTCCTGGAATTTCGGAGCTCGATGCCTATAAGAAAAACTTCGGACTTCCAATGCTTATATGCAGTTTACGCTAGATGCATTCGCTACCCAAGGAAGGGTTTTGGCGATTTGAAAAAAAAAGACTTCGGAGGACTTGGAGAGTTTGCCAATAGAACTTTGGAGGATTTGAATGAATTTGCAAGCTGCGCGAACCTTTTAAACTATGCCATCCTTCACGATTTTCGCGATTTCAAGAGTCACGGTGCCCTTATTCGCAAATAAAACTTCGGACCTGGAAGCGTTTTCGATCTTAAATGATTTTCGGAGCTGGGGGGAACTTTCGCGATTTCCTTTTATCTCTCATTTTGGAGCTAGTGTCCGAAAACAAGCTTCTAAGTGCTTTTCGGAGTTTTTACGCCTTTGGAAACATTTTGCGTTTTTCACTTTGGTCCAAAGGGTCCGAAAATATAATCGCTTAGTGATTTTCGGAGCTGGGGGCACTTTTGCGATTTTTGAACCAAGTGCATCCCTTTTTTAAATATTTCGCGTTTCTTCCTTTTGCTCCCCAGGGTCCGAAAATATAGACTAAGGCGAATTCCGGAGCTGGGAGTACTTTTGGAGATGTTGCGATTTCACCCCTTTTTTATCGAATTCTGCTGCCAGATCTTGCTTACATTTTACAATGAGATTATCCTTTCCTGTTATCAAAAGATCATCCACATAAAGGACCAATATAATCATATTGCCATTTGAAGCCTTGAAGTAGATGTTGGGATTTGCTAGGTTCTTGGAGTACCCTAGTTTGGAGAGATAGTTGTCTATCCTTGCATACCAGGCCCTAGGTGCTTGTTTTAGCCCATAGAGAGCTTTCTTTAGTTTACAAACATAGCAATTTTTATCACGTATGGTGAATCCTTCTGGTTGTTCTATATATACTTCTTCTTCAATTGAACCATTTAGGAAGGCAGTCTTTACATCCATTTGGTGAATTTTCCATCCTTTGAATGCTGCAATTGCAATGATTGTTCTTACTGACATATACCGGGCTGTTCTTAGTGACGTATACCGAGCAACTGGGGCAAATGTCTCTTCATAATCAATTCCTACTTTCTGAGAGAATCCCCTGGCCACAAAGCGAGCTTTATGTTTTTCAATGCTGCCATCAAATGCATATTCGATCTTGAATAACCACTTGGATGAGACAACTGATTTGTCTTTTGGTCTAGGCACTATATCCCAAACATCATTTTTTAGTATAGATTGATATTCTTCAACCATAGCATCTTTCCAAGCCTGTTTTGATAAAGCTTCTCTGACATTTGTTGGTTCAGAATTTGTGAGTTCGGTTAGAAGTGCAGCATAACATTTTAGAGTTCTTGTTCTCTTATTTTCTTTGGAAATTTCATTTGGTTCTACATTATTCTCTTCAATCATTTTCCTTGCCCACAAAGGTCTTTTCTTGTTATTGAGTGTTTCAATATTTTCATCAACAAGAGGTTCAGAAGCTCTTATGATGTCCTCCCTCTCAGTGTCTGAAGGTTCGGAATTTTCTATGATATTCTCCCTCTCAATGTTTGAAGGTTTGGAATTTTCTATGATATTGTCCCTCTCAATCTCAGTTATGTGATCTTCTTCTTCTTTAGTAATGTTATTATCCTCAGGTTCTTTGAGTGTAGTGTTTTCTTCAAACTTTACATCTCTATTTATCTCAACAGATTTTTTCCCTGGAATGTAAATGCGATATCCTTTAGTATTTTCACTATAGCCAATGAAGATACCTTTTTTTCTGGATGGTTCTAGTTTTGTCCTCTTTTCTTTAGGAACATGTATATATACGGAACAGCCAAATATCCTTAAATGACTTAAGTCTGGTTTGTTCGCTGTAAAAGCTTCTTCAGGAGTTATGTTTTCTAGAACTGAGTGCGGACATCTGTTTTGAATGTAGACTGCTGTATTTGAAGCTTCTGCCCATAATGAAGTGTGTAAGTTTTGGTCATGCATCATGGCTTTTGCTGCTTCAATTATGGTTCTGTTCTTTCTTTCTGCTACTCCATTCTGTTGTGGATTATATGGTACAGCATTCTCCCTCTTAATCCCAACAAAATTACAAAAGTCTTTGAAGTTGTCAGATGTATATTCTCCCCCATTGTCGGATCTTAACACCTTAATTTTCTTCCCTGACTGGTTTTCTACTAGTGCCTTGAATTCTTTGAACTTAGATAGTACTTCATTTGAGTCTTTGCACTTTAGAAAATATATCCATGTTTTTCGAGAGTAGTCGTCAACAAAGATTATGTAGTATAAGGATCCAGTTAGGGATGGTGTTGACATGGGACCGCATAGGTCTGAGTGAATTAGTTCTAAAATAGATTTTGATTTGTGCTCGCTTGAGGGAAAAGAAACTTTCACATTCTTTCCCAAGGCACATCCTTTGCAAATGCCCGTGTGTTCAGATTTTAGTTGGGGCAGTCTTGAAGTAATCTTCTTTATGTTGGATAGAGCACTATATCTTAGGTGTCCTAATCTTTTGTGCCATAATTCATTATTATTTGAAACTTCAAGATTTAGTGCTTCCTTTTGATCACTGCACAATTTGTATAGGCTACCATCTCTTGAACCTATTGTTATGGCATTTTTGATATTTGTATTTTTAGGCCAGAGTAGAACTTTATCTTCATTGAAGGTAACCCGATATCCTTGATCAGCTAGGCCTGAGATTGAGACTAGATTTCTTTTTATTCCAGGTACAAACAGAACATCCTTTAATTGTAGAGATACTCCATTTCTTAGTTTGATAGTACAGGTCCCAAATCCTTTCACAGGATATGTGGAGTTATCTCCAATAGTAACCTCTTCACTTGAGTGTCTATTAAGTGTTTCAAACTAATTTCTGAATCCAGTTATATGCCTTGATGCTCCACTGCCTATGATCCAAGTGTTTTTATTTGTATTTATTTCGCTTGATAGGGCTAAGAAGATGTCATGTCCCCACTCTAGCTCAGTCTAGCAGAGACATGTGAGTCAGCTTATTATGGGGTCTTGTAGGCTGACAGGGTTGGACAGAGACCCGGTATGGTTATTCAGTGTTGGAGACTTGGTATTCTAGCAGTTATTGATCAGTTGGGAGACATTCCTTGTTTTTAGGAGGTAGTTCCTACTTTTTAGGAGGTTTGATCATGCCCAAGGTTGGGTCTCCATGAGATGCCTCTTTGGGTTCAGTTTCAGAGAGATTGGGCTTGTTTCCTAAATTTTAGGAGCATCCCTAGATTTTAGGGGTGAGACTACCAGTGAATCCTTGATTTCCGACTTCAGTCACAGACAGGTGACAGGATGATTTTAGGGTTTGTAATGTCAGTTGGGCATTTTATGGCTATTTGGGTTATATTTTTAATATTTCCTAAGTTAGCGTTTAATAATTAAATAAGGCTAAGTTGTTAGCCATTTTGGAGTAATAAGGGGATTTTTGGCCTCATCTGGATGCGCACCCTATTGTGTGATAGCTCGTTGGAAAGATCTTGAAATTCTTTAAATCTTTCTCTTTGGTCTCAGGGCAATTCAGTGAGCGGATTTCTGTCTATGAGGAAAAAGGTCATTTTCTAGTAACATGACCACTTTAAAATAAGAAATTATAACATTTCCACTAGACCATGCCACTTGGAGACAATTAGGGTTCGATTTGCAATTGAGAGGGGTTATAAGGGGATAGGAGCTTCATTCTATCATCATCTTTTGCATATTTGACAACTTGTATGAATTTGCTCTGGAGAGCGATTTCTAGACTGGGACGCAAACCCTAGGATTAGGATTGGCTGGGACGTAGCCCTCAGCAATCTTTGGCACCGGACTTATAAGGCATTGTGCGTGGTGATTAAGGACAGAGGCATCAATTCTCAGTAGGGTTTCAGCGTAGCCTACCATCTTTCCAGTGGAGACGTGGTTCATTGCAGCTGGAGGAATGCCATTTGCAGCAAATACACCACGTGGTGTATAGGGTATTGCTTGTATTCACTTCCAGTGTATGTGGGGTTGGAGAACATTCTTCATCTTCCAGTTTGACTTCGAATTTGTATGAGAGCTTGGGAAATACATTGGATTCATTGTTTGGCTTTGTAATTCAGACAAATCTGCCTGGTACGATTTGCAATAATTCTGACTTTTGCTGTATACCTCATTTATTTCAGTATTGCTTCATATTTGCTGTTATCTATTCCTTCCTATGCTATAAAACAATCAAAACACAAAAACAAACAACCCTTTCTGCACTTCTGTCTAGTTCTGTAAGAAAAACTTAAATAAACAGGAAAACAAAATTAAAAATAAAAAATTACAGCAGGTTAACAGCAAAGATCTATCAGGGATCTTTCAGAAGAAAAGTGAGTTTTCTCCTTTGACTTTGGCTAGAGTAGCTTGTGTTTTCTTCCTTTCTAGACAATTCCTGTGAGTGTGCCCATATTTGTCGCATTTGTAACATTGAATTTTAGACATATCTCTTTTCTGATGGTTTTTATTTCCTAGCTTCCGTTTGGAGAACTTTTTCTTTTTGTTGAAGGTATTTGTATTAAGTGCTTGGATTTCTCCTTCTTTATTTGGCCCTAATCCTCTTGAGATTAGTCAAGATTCCTCTTGAATGCACTCATTCTTAAGTTGTTCAAATTTGGGTAAGGGGGGTGTTCTGCTAATACATTGAATGTAGGATTCCCATGAAATTGGTAATCCTCTTAGGGCTATGAGAGAGATTTCTTGATCATCTACCTCATTTCCAATAGTTTGTAATTGGTCTTTTACTTCAGATATCCTTGAAAACTATGTAGATATTGTATCATCTTTATTCATCTTTATGTTTAAAAGTAATTGTTTCAAGGTTAACATTTTGCTCGCATTGTTAACTTCATATGTATTTTTAATGGTTTTAAATACTTCATATGCTTTAGGCAGTCTGGCTATAGATGGAAGAATATGATCTTTGATTGGGTCAATAATTATTTTCTTTGCTTTATTATTACACCTTTTCCAGGTAGATTTCTCTAGATCATCATTTGGCATTTCTAGATTTTCTTCTATGTAAGACTCTAATTCTAGTTCTTCAAGAATGGAAATGATTCGTATCTTCTAGGAAACGAAGTTGGAGGCTCCTTCGAGTCTATCTTCCATTCTCATATTACTTGACATTTTGAATATTTTCTTAGTCGGATATATCCTCTGCGTATATAGCCTTTGCGTCGATTTGTTATTTACTTCCGATAAATGCTTATGAGTAATATGGCTGTCTAATTTATTCTCTTAATAACTTGGCTCTGATACCATGTTGTGAAATATGGATTGAAGAATAATGACAGCGATTCTGGAAGACTGATTGCCATGAGTTATTGATCGTCTCCATCATTGAATCCAGTTTAAATACAAGAGGAAAGGTTGCCTACATAGGGACATGTCCATACGTGGCAGTTGCCACGTATGGACATGCCCCTACGGAGGCAACCATTCATAACAATTAGTTTGTTTATGTTTAATTTCCGAACTACATGCTCTGTTAATATAATGTGATCGAGAATCACATGGGCACGATAACTATCGTGCCCACTGTGATTACATTACAGTGCGTATTGTAATGTAATCATAGTGGCACGATAAATATCGTGCTCACTGTGATAATCATCGCAGTGTATACAAAGTTTATGTCCATCTGCATATCGGGACTGTGTGTTAATAGCACTCTCCAGAATGACTTTCAGGCATCGATCATATATATATAATAACCGATTTACCATCAGTTAGATTCACGAGGGCTATATCTTAACAGTTTCTTCATCCTTTTGTGAGAGTTCATAATTGAAAAGACAAAAAAATTAAAATAGAATTTGTTTTGAGTATTTTAGATGAGTGAAAGATGCATGTGCATGATTGAAAGTGAAGCTCGTTATCCATACTACTAACACCTTGCTGATGGTAAAGTGCCTTGTGTAGTCAATTGGATCCATTCTTAGCCAAAATTTAACTTCAATTACTATTCATCATTGATATGCTTCATCTTGAAGGTGTCTATGTTTGTGATAGTGATTTCAAAATCACCAAGCTATTCCTAGACGACTGCACTAGCGTTGTGGAGATGTTTACTCTATGTCAAAGAAAAGTTGAGTTCAACTCACTTGAGATTGTCCATTATCTTGCATTCTTAGCTATAGCTTAGCATTCCTAAACCCTACTCCTTTTTCACTTTTTTTATCAAAGATCATTTAGAAGTAGGAAGAGTAATATCCAACATCATTCGAAGAATGTTACACCATTGAGCATGAATTGAAGAATAATTACCTAAGTCCCCTCGCAGGTACAACAAATCACATCATACCATTGAAGCTATCCAACGTGTCAAGACTTGACATCGAGAACCTTCAAGTCATCTCAAGTGATCCTTTTTGCTAATCTTCAGCATTGGAAAAGTTTTTATTCAAGAGAGGATAGAGTGCCTTTGGTATTTTATTCTACGTTGTATAGTGTGTAAAAACACCATCAACAAATAGGAATAGGATGATCATACTCTAGCTTCATGTCTTTCAATGTTTGCTTCATCCAAAGTACCTGTGTACAACAAGATACAACTACAATATACTCAACTTCAATTGTAGATAATGAAATAGAAGGCTGTTTTTTACTTAACCAAGAAACAAAATAGCTTCCAAGAAAGAAAACACCATCACTTGCGTTCTTTTTATCATCAATTGAACCTCTTCAATCTTCATCAGTATCAACTATGAGAGTAAAGTTTTTACCTCTAGGATACCATAAATCAAAATCCATTGTACCCTTAAGATTTCTGAAGATTCGTTTTACAGCTTGAATGTGAGTGTCTTTTCGTGTGGCTTGAAATTTGCCAACATAACCAACATTTTGCATAATATCAGGTCTATTAGCTGTAACATATAACAAACTACCTACCATATACCTGTAATAAGTTTGATTTACATTAGGAGATTCATCATCTTTACTAAGCTTGCAACCTGTTACCATAGGCGTACATATAGGATTGCAATCTTCCATTCTAAACCTCTTCAACATCTATCTAATGTACTTGGTTTGAGAGATAAAAATACCTTTTTCAGATTGAAGAATTTGTAACCCAAGAAAGAAGGACAATTCACCCAACATTGACATTTCGAATTCCTCCTTCATGTTAGCAATGAAAACTTTGCACATATCTACACAAACGCTTCCAAGAATCAGATCATCAACATAAACCACTACAACCAAAATGTATTTACCTTCTTCTTTGACATAGAGGTTGCTGTCCACCATTCCTCTTTTGAATCCTTGTTGCTGTAGATATTTATATAAAACTTGTTATACCAAGCACGTGGGGCTTGCTTAAAGCCATAAAGTGCCTTTTTCAGCTTACACACATAGTCATGATTCATTGACAAAACAAATCCATCAGGCTGTTCTATATACACTTCTTCATTCAAATTTCCATTACAGGAAAATAGATTTGACATCCATTCGAAAATTTTCGAAACCTTTGAACGAAGCAAAAGATAAGAACATTCTAATTGCCTCTAGATGTGCAATAGGAGAAAAGGTTTCATCCAAATCAATACCTTCCACCTGTGCATATCCTTTGCAAACAAGCCTTGCTTTGTTCCTAACCACTTTGCCTTCTTTATTCAATTTTTTTGTAAAAACCCATTTTTGCCTATCACGTTCTTATCTTTGGGTCTAGGCACAAGCTCCCATGTTCCACTTCTCTATATTTGATCAAGCTCTTCTTTCATGGCTGCTATCCAATGTTTATCTTCAACTGCTTCTCCAAAACTCTTTGGTTCAAACATGGACAGCGAAGAGATATCCTCATCTTCAAAATAATTTACATTTCTTCTAGTTGCTCTAGTTCTATTTTCAGGTAAGATTTGATCAATAGGATGATTCCTTTGAACAAACTTAGGAGTCTTAGAAGTAGTCTTACCATGATCAATTTCAGATTCATTTTCAGAAAGAGTACCTGCTGTCCCAAGCTGAAAACTTGAAGAAGAGGTGTTTGTTGCCTCCGGTTGAACTTTTTCTGAAGTGATCTTTGCATCATTTCTTGCTTTTCCAGCTTGTACATGAGAGGACGAAGTTTGAACAGCACCTTCAATATTATCTTTTTGAGCCCTGTTATCACCATTTTCATACTTGTCACAAGTGTTAGTAATCTCATGGATTTTTACATTAACACTCTCAACAATCTTGCGTAATCTTTTGTTGAAGCATTTATAAGCTTTACTTTTAGAAGAATAGCCCAAAAAGATACCTTCATTTGCCCTAGGATCAAATTTTACTTGGGTTGTCTTCTTCTCTCTTAATAAAGCAGGGACTATCAAATACTCTAAAATACTTAAATTGTAGTAGTTTTATCTTTCCACAACTCATATGGTGTTTTATTGTGCTTTGCTCTCATCATTCCTCTATTCTGAATGTAGACAGTAGTATGAACTGCCTCTCTCCAAAAAGTGTCTTTTACCTTAGAATCATTCATCATACTTCAAGCCATTTCTTGGACTAATTGTTTTTTCTCTCAACAATACCATTTTGTTTTGGTGTCCTAGCTGCTGAAAACTATCTTTTAATATCATTTTTCTCACAAAAACTTATAAACTTGTTAGAAGTAAATTCACCTCCATTATCAAAACGTAAACACTTAATTTTCAGTCCTATCTCATTTTCAACTAGAGCCTTGAAAGCTTTAAACTTTTGAAGTGCTTCTAATTTTTCTTGTAAAAATGTCACCCAAGTCATGCATGGAAAGTCATCAATCAAAAGCATGAAGTTTTTCTCACCTTGTAAACTTGTAGTCCTTGTAGGATCACATAAATTAGTGTGTATGAGCTCAAGAGGTCTAGCACTGGATAATTCCTTTGATTTGAAACTATATCTAGTTTGTTTGCCCATCTGACAGTCTTTGCAAACAATATTTGAATGCTTAGCAAGCTGTAGCATGTCTCTAACAGCTTCCTTCTTGCTGATTTGGATCAGATTATCAAAGTTCATGTGCCCAAATCTCCTATGCCACAACCAAGCTTCGTCAAGTTGACTTAAACAACACTTTTCACCATTACTATCATCAAGAATATAAAGATTGTTAGCAGCCCTCCTAGCATCAACAACATGTTTTCCGTTTTTACTAATAACACAACAATATGAATTAAAGATCAAGTTATGTCCTTGATCACATAGCTGACTAACGCTTAACAAATTATGCCTCAACCCTTTAACATATAAAACATTTTCAACTTTGGTTTCACCATTATTCAACACAAGTGTTCCTTTACCTATAACTCTTGCAGAAGAATTATCTCCAAATTTGACTTTACCTCCATTCATTCTATTAAGAGGTAGAAATTTACTCTTATCCCGTGTCATATGTCCGGAGCAGCCACTGTCAACATACCCGATATCTTTTTCATTTTGTGCAAGGAAGGCCGTTTGCACAGTTAAGGACTTTTCAGAAGTTTCCTTCTCCTTTTTCCTCCACACTTTGGTAATCTCCTGTGCCTTGCTCTTCATTTCAACCTTCTTGGTGAACCCTGTCAAGCCATTCTTACAAACTCTTGCAGTATGACCAAAGTTATTGCATTTATAACAAATAACATTATAGTTTCTCAGAGGTGCAAATGAATTTCTGTTTACAAAACTAAAATCTCTCCTAGCAAACACTCTACAATTTGTGCCTTTCTGACCAAAATAATTACATGCAAAGAAATAACCATAAAAGTAAGAGTTATTAAACCTGCCCATATGACTGTCCAGTAGTAGGAAACCTTTTAGAGGCACTATTTCTATTTTTAGAGATTGAATCTCTTGTGTTATGAGCATTAAATTTTTGTTGCTCTTTAGACGATTTTGAACATTGACCTTCTTCATAGCCAACTCCACTCTTATCAAGAGATTGTTTCTAAGAACCAAGAAGATCATCCAAAGACATAGATCCTTTATGTTTAATCTTCACATGATTTAGTAACTGTGAAGTTATATCCAACTTCCTTAGAGAAACTATTTCAGTTTCAAGCTTTTCACAGTTTAGTTCTTTATCCTTGAGCTGATATCTGATTCCTTCTTCTGCCTTCTTTGATTCCTCAATCTGAAACTTCAAATCAGCTATCAACGTTTCTGCTACCTCTAATGCAAGAGATTTTTCAGAATCTTTGTTACTCTCTTCTTGTAACAGTAACTTTAAACTTCTTAATCTCACTTAGGGCACTAATAAGTTCTTGCTCAAGTTCAACTTCAACCTCATCTTCCTCAAAATAGTCTTCTTCCTCTTGATTTTTAGTTAAAGTCTCTTCTAGAGCCATGAATAAAATCTCGTCATTCAAGGACTTTTCATCACTTCCATCAGAGGAACTGCTTTCCTCTTTGGAGTAGATACTTCTTCTGAAATTGCGAAACTTCTTTCCTTTTCTCATAAATTTCTTATTGTTGTGTTTAGTTTTTTTCTCATAGCTGTTGTGCTCCTCCTTCTCATAAGGGCACTTGGATGCAAAGTGACCTATTTTTCCATGGTTAAAGCATTTTAAGGGCAACTTGCCCTTATACTTACCAAAACCTCTTTTTAACTTTCTCACAAAGTGTGTTGTTTCACATTTAGATTCTTCTTTAGAGCTTTCACTAGACACTCGTTCCTTTTCTTTATTTCTATTTGAATCTTTGAAGGCCTTTTCTTTCTTTGAAGAAGATTCAACATTTGTTCTCATTTCATAAGCTGTCAAGATTCCATGTAGCTTGTCTACTATCAACTTGTCAAGGTCAGCCATCTCTTCAATAGTTGAAACTTTGGCATCAAATCTTAGAAGTAGCGATCTTAAAATCTTTGGAACTATAGTTTTATCTTCAATCTTTTCTCCTAAGCCCTTTAGAGAGTTCACAATTTCATCAACTCTCAAGAAATAAGCTGCAATACTTTCTTCTTCATGCATTTTGAGATCTTCAAACAACATTCAACGAATTTGAAGTTTTCATTCTTAACTTTCTCATCTCCTTCATATGCATTCTGAAGTTTATCCCACATAGCTTGAGCTGTATCACAATGCATAACTTTTTACAAACTCTGACTTAGATAAGCCACATAATATAGCATTCATGGCGTTAGCATTACTTTCAAATGCATTCTTTCCATCAACATCCGTAGGAGGTACAAAAGGGACTATATACCCATTTGCAACACTCGTCCAAATATCAAATCTTAGAGACATCAAGTATGCTTTAATGCAAATACTTCAAAATGTATAGTTAGACCCATTGAACAAAGGAGCTCTATTAGTTGCAAGATCTTCAAGGGCATTCATCTTATGAACTACCAGGAACTGACCTTCAAGCTTTTAAACTTAAATAGAAGGTATCCAGGCTCTGATACCAATTGAAAACAAAGTAATAAATACTGAGGGGGGGGAGGGGGTGAATTAGTATTTCAAGAACTTTTAGCAGATTTAACCAAATGAAAAAGCAGAACAAACAACCACAAAGATGACACAAAGTTTATCGTGTGGAAAACCCTCTCGGGTAAAAAACCACGACACAAAATAGCTATCATAAACAAAATGGGCACTGACCCTAATTAATTACAATGGAGAGCATCAACTCTCTGTTCAACTATAGCACTGACTCTAGACTATGTTGAAGAACAAATTTTGATAAGACCTTTCTTAAATACTCTAAATAGAACCATCAAAGATGCACTACAATATATTATATCTTGAAACCGTGCAAAGACTCATAACACATTCTTATCATCTTGATATAGTCGAAAGGTCTTGAAAAGAACTCAAAATAAACACTCTAAACCTGTAACAACTAGAATTTACCGTCGTAGAGATGACTGTAACTGAAACAAATCCATGCCATTTTTTTCTTCATAAAGACAACCTTTCCTTACTTATATAAAACCATTCATACTCAGTGAAGAAACCCCCTTTTTTTAACTCAAAAATTATTTCAGATATGAACCACTTGAAAGCAATACTACACAAAAACACCCATAGAGAGCAATAACTTCTGAAGCATTATATTTTCCGTGTTAGCATAGCAGAGATATAATGCCTCATACTCAGTTTTCTGCCACACAAGCCAGAAAAAGATTATGGCAATATTAAATGGAACACTCTCATAACACATACAAATTATTCATAGGTTTGTATCTACTAACTGTTTTGAAAAGAACGTGTCATCTTTACAGCCCAATGCACTGCAAGAGAAATATCGCACAACCCGATATTTTTCAAAAACGTTTTTCCCCCAACCTTAAACGCACACAATCTTCTTTTAAAAAACAGACCTTCCACACCTTTTTACTGCCGCCACATCAAAAAATATAACAATCACGCACACTATAATTTAGAAATGTCGTAACTCCCATGGCTTTCACAACACAACCTGAACATGTATTCAAATATACACACAACTTGAATTGTTGCGGAGACATTTCCATTTTTAAACAACAGAAGATACCTTCAAAAACAATTGAAAAAGAATAACATTGTTACACAACCATTTTTTTGTGTTTTTTTTTTTTGACATGTATACTGAGATTTTTGGAATTTAACATATTGAGAACAAAAATGTCTTCTGCAGTTTGAGCCATATTAGGAATAAAGTCTTCAAAAAACCTTATTTTTAATCCATCTTTTCAATCATCCAACAACATTTCTGCCACCATTCAACTATAACAAAATTTCTGTACACTAACCATTGTTACCTGACACTCTGCATCTGCCAAGATGGACACAAAAAGCTTTCAGAGTTCATAATTGGACTTCCCAAAACAAAACAATACTGGCAATAATCTGCAAAATCTGTACCGTCGAACTTTGTCTCTGAACTAACAGAACTAATCAACATTCCATTCACCTAACTCTGCAAACAAACTGTAACTGTCCTGACAAGTTTGAAGACTCAGATCAAAGACCATTTGAACTAGACAGATGTGGGACAAGTCTGATCAAATAAAAGAACTTGGATCCAAACATTTGATTTAAACAGATATAGGACAAATCTGATCAAACAAAACATCTGACAAACTGAACAGATGCTAGCAACATCACAAACTACAAGGTGGACGTCAATGACAAAATTTCCAGCAGCAAGTACACACAAGATTTGCCAGTGCTCCGCAAGTTTATCAACCATGGTTAGTAGACCAAGACATACTAACACCTAATGATTTAGACATTTTGACATGAAACGTAACATGGTTGAGATTGATGTCACTAGAATGACCTAACAATTGGCTATATATATGATTAGAAACAATTTTTTTTTAGAAGTAGCAAAATTGGGTGCCAATAAAACTTTCCTTGGACCAACTAGAACTCAAACCTAGGACCTCCCTTTTGTTGCTATGCTAGTCTACCACTAAGCTATCGGTCCACTTTGTGACCCATTCTTTTATAGTTCGGTCGTATCTTATTTCTCCAATATTAGAACTCATTCTTATACCAAAGTGATCTATAATTACTGATAAATGCTTATAGAAACTATTAGATCACCAATTCAAACAATTGTCCCATTTGCTCAATCTAGATGAAAGTATTAGATGGTAGAATGTTGTGCAGTTCTGATTATTAAAAGCAGAAATGGAGAAGGAATCAAAACAAAACTTGAAAATTTATCTTAGGAAACCCCATCAGGAAAAACCAGCTAGTAGAGGCAATCGTATTTCTAACAAATATCATTAAACAAGAAACAAGTATAGAGAGTAGATAAAAGTTCTAGCTGCTCCAATTGCTCACTTTTTAAGTCCCTAATGTCTCCCAAAGCTGAGTTTTCAATTCAACAACTGCAACACTCACACAAGCCTCTAATAATGCAACTTATTCTCCTCATGCTTTTATATAGATCTTGGGATGTCCTTGTGTACTTGAAGATCCCAGCATCAGAGTATTCATGAAACTGCCCCTTTAAGGAGATAAACAGTTTTGTAACCGCCCCAGCTGTTGTGAACTGCCCCTATTAGAGAACTGATGATTTCAAATCCTATTCCTCTCTTGGGAAATTGCCTTTACATTCTGCTGATAAAACAAGGTGTTTTCTATTGCTGATTGTTTCTGGAAAGCCTCAAGTTGATGAAGAATTTTCAATACCGGATCCTTTTGGATCACTTAGATCTTGGGCAATAAGGAGCATCTTAAATCTTCAAAATTTACAGGAAAAATTGAACTAAGGAACACATTCCATTATTAGCTTTGCTAATGATTATACAAGATTCTCAAGCCAGAATAATGCTCTGTGATAGAGTTCACTTTGATAAAGATATGATTAGGAACTTAAATTGAAAAAATTAGAAGCAATTGAGAAAATCTTGTACTAATGGAGAGTGTTGCTAATTTATGTTAAGGTGGTTTAAGAGAAATTCATTGCTGCATAAAGGATTTGTCAAAGCAGTCTATAATAAAAATAAAATAATTACAAGCTGTGTGATGTCCCCATCCTTAGTATTAAATAATCAAACCCATCCAGCAACAGATCGCTAATATGCCTTCATATTAATATTACGTATCACATATTAATCATCTTATTAATATCAATATTCATTAATACTTTTATTAATAATTACATGAAGCAATATTGATTAAAACATCAATTTTACTGTTATTAACAATATTCAATAAAAATTATATATAATAGAATTGCATTCATCCTGATTGGTAACCTGCAAAATAAATAAATTTAATTATTAAAGAAATACTAAGTGGACTGCAGGTGTCAGAGATTGTCCCCTCAGCAATAGACAGTGATTATTTAATAAACTAAGACATATCAAAGTCAAGCAACAACAATGATACAAGTCGGCAAGATAAGGTTGCCACATCGGAAAGGAATAGAACAAACCAAAGGGTGCGATTAGTTTGTAGCAACTAATTAGTAATTCATTTACTAGGAAGGTGCGATTAAAGGAAAGGAAACGTTAAGTAAATAAATTTGCTGTCCTCATTTTTTGTTTGCAAAAAATAAAGGACCACTATGGTAAAATTTTATGAAAAATTTGAAATTTTTACTCTCTGGCACGCTTCCCAAGGCAGAATTTCGACTAATCCTTGGACTGGCTTGATCCTCAGTCCATTCTCGAACTACGTTTCGAATTTCGTCCAATTCTGGGTTCGTTTGCTATGCCTTTCCTTCAATTTCGGGTTTTAAAACCCGGACTGCAGGTGGAGAATTTTCTTCAAACTGCAAGTTTTAATGATATTCATTGTTATGGTCTTTGTAGGGGAATTTTTGATCAATTACATGTGCACTTTTGTTTTAAATATGTCACTTGTAATTTATTTTAAGTTTCCCCTTTAATGTTTTTATCTTTTTATTATTTTTGGGTCATTTTTAGTTAAAATAGGGGTTTTTTGGCTCAACTGCAAGTAAACTTGCAGTTTGTTCAAAAAACCCCTACTTTAGTGGTTTTCACATGTAATAGGGATTTTAAATCCCCATTACATATGTGCAAGTGTTTTTAACTTGTTGTAGGGATTTTATTTCCCTTTTACAAGTATTTTTAAACTTGCAGTTTGTCTTTTAAAACCCGATTTTGACATAAAAGTGCATTTTTGACAATTTCGAACTTGTCATTTGCCTTTTAAAACCCGATTTTGGCTTGGTGAGGGAAAAATGAAAAATTAAACTTGCTATTTGTCTTTTAAAACCCGATTTTGGCTTGTAAGTGGGAAAAGTGAAAATTGAACTTGTTGTTTTCTATCTAAAACCCGATTTGCTTCATTTTGGACAAATTGAACTTGCCTTTTGCTCCAAAAACCCGAAATGCAAGGGAAAAATGATTTTTGACCATTTCAAAGCGAATTTTGTGGAGAAATTGTTGGAGGAAGGAGGCGTTTTGGTTTGCATCTTATCTTCATGCATTGTTGGATATCTTGCACGCCATTTGGAGGATACATTTGCTGGTTTTTTGCCCTAAATCAGCAACCATGTTTTTCTTTAATGCCACATTTTGAGGGGTTAAATCTTTAACAAATTGCAAACTCCTAAATCGTTTTGCCCTTTCTCACCTCGGCGTGGAGTTTGGGAGGAGTTTTTAGTCATTTAATGATACCATATCCATTATGCAACAAGTGCCGCGTTTTTTCCCTAACGTGAATCATTATGGCTGCGTTTTAGAAGTATTGAATGCCACGCATCTTCTAGAACATGGATCGTTTTAGCTTGAAGCATCAAGGCGTTGAGGTTTAAGAAGCATTCAAACATTTTACATGACATTTTGCTCTTGCTTGGAACCACGTTTTTCCATATGAGACATTTTTTGCAAAAAAAAAAAACGTGATAAAGGTTTTGGTATTCCGGTTTTGCTTCTTCATCTCAAGAATTGTTGCATTGTTGGAGAAGCATTTTGCATTTCTAAGAAAGGTATGTTCTTCCTTTCTTCTCTTCTTTTTATTATTTTCTTGTTTTCTTTATTTTTCGTTATTAGTTGCATTTTTGGCATGTGATGTTCTTCCCCTAGAAATTGGTTTTCGTGAAAGAAATCTTCCCCTTTGAAATGCAATTGTTGAATTGCATTGTTCTTCCTAAAATTCCCTCTTAAACTTGTATTCGGAATTTTTAATCTCGATTACAAGTTCGCTGGAAATTCTTGTTCTTCCCCTACGGTTAAGGAATTTTAACTATTTTTGGTTAAAATTCCAAGCTTGAAAAGTGTGAAATACCCTTCCCTTGCAAATTCGGGTTTTAAAAACCGGATTACATGTTGAAAAGTTCTTCCCATTTTCATGAAAATGACTTTCCCGGATATTCCCATTTCTATTCATTCGTGTTCCCCATATCCATACTTTCCATTTCCATCATTTCCCGCAAGTCAAAATCCCATTTTTCATCCATTTCTCCATTTTCGAATTTACAAGTGTACTTGTATTCGGGTTTTAAAACCCCGATTGCATGTATCTACTTTCCAACTTGTATACTTGCGAAAATTCTCCCAAGATCCGAAATTGGTCAAAGTCAAGATTTTTCCATTTCTACATAACTCCCCTCTTCCTCTCACAAAACCATGAAATTCAGAGATCAAAGTTTTACCCATTTGAAGAAGAAAGAATGATATTAGAAGCTGATTATGATGTGGCCTTAACTCTTTTAAGTCTTCATCACAGCATTCCAGGTTCACAATCAATGTCAGATTTGCCGGCATCGCCAACTCCAAAGAAAATGAAATACAAATATGACAAATACCAGAATGAGGTTACACCTTCCCAGGTATCTTCTCCATTGGATCGTATCAGGGACACAGAAATAGGGCACGTTGATATGGCAGAATTCATTCACAGGGTAGAAGATCCACAAGATAACAACTTGTAATTTCGTTTTGACAAGTTACATGTAAAAGTAATTTTTGTAAAATACAAGTTACACATTACTTGTACTTTTGTAATTACATGTAAGACAACTACAAGTTGTGTCCAATTAGGACTGTAGTTGGAATAAGTCTTAGTTAGTTAGAGTAACTCTTAGTTAATTAATGAAGTCTCAGTTATTTATTGGATGAGTCTTGGTGGTTGAGAGAATCTCTCAAGTTAGTTAGGATCCTCCCACCTTTTTTTCAAGGCTCCTCCTCTATAAATACTTGAGAGATCCATTGTAAATATATCTTTTGGAAAGCAAGCAAAAACTCTGCCAAATTTACAGCAAGAAGTCTTTGAGCTTATGTATGTGGATTGAAAGTTTTTGAAGAATAATAAAGAAGGATTACTCAAGTTTTGAGTCTTTGAGCTACATGTTTGAGTTTGAATCTTTTTATTTCTTCTATGCAAAGTATTTTTAAAAGAGCTTAGTCCAATCTGATTTGAAGTCTTTGAGCTGCAAGTAGAGAAGATTAATTAAAATAGGAAACTCTCTTGAAGGAGCAGCAAGTCTTTGAGCTTGCGTCTATTCTTGAAGAAAAAATTACTGTTTGATAAGAAATAGCAGCAAGTCTTTGAGCTTGCATTAGTTCTTGTCTTTGTGTTAAAAGAATAGATTATTTCAGTCTTTGAGCTGTTATCTTTTATTCGTTGTAAAATTTAGTATAGCAAAGGGTAGATAGGACTTCCAATAGTCAAGTCTTTGAGCTTGATATTGCTGTCCCGTCCCGAAGGAAGTGACGGAAGTCTTTGCGCTTTCAGGAAACTTCATTTCCTTTCTCTCATTTCACTTGAAAGTAGTTACTGTTGTTCATTTTCAATCGCTATCCTTTTCTGTGAAGAGAAAAGGATATTGTCTTTCTTGAAGAAAGAAGGAAGACTGCTGTCCCACCCTGTTTTTATTTCAGTTTTAGTTAGATAGGGGGAGCCTTCCCTTAATTAGGAGAGTTTTTACTCGTGTGCTGTGGTTGAAACCACAATTTTGTATATTTCCCCCAAGTGTACAAAATTTTCAACCAACAAAATTAACGTTATTTAGTGAAGGACGTGGCTGTTAGAGAAAATCATCCTATTGAAGGGACATAACTCTTGATATTAGTTATGTTCGATGCATATTAAGGGGAAGGAGATACGATTCTGGAAAAATATAGCAGGTTGGGAAGAAAGACAAGTAAAGGTGGTGAATCCACCCTTTTGACCATAACACACAGGAATTAAGGAACTGTTAAAGAAGAGTCGGCATCCCCATTCTCGCAAAAATAAAGGATTAAAATCAGACATAGCGTTCAGACTGAGATTATTGTCTTTTACATATGAATACTCGTGTGATTACACAGATATTAATCTGAGACAATAACCGTGTATATAACTGTTCATACATAAACATACATTCACAATCCACTCCATAGTATTTACATTTAGGAAGGATCGATTTTTAGTTATATCAGACATCCTTCCTTTACATATCAGATTTTTTTCACTGGGAGCAGAACTGCAGAATCTATAATAAAATCAAATCTTGTCATCATAAGATCATTTGGCCATAATACTAATTGATTTTTTCCCATTCCTTACCAAGCCATCACTGAAACAAATATATATATATATATATATATATATTAGTATATATATATACTCATATTTCTACTTGTACTAAGCCATACAATTCTTTAGAGATCACTGAGTTCATTGGCAATATTAGACACTTAATCACTTAAAAGTAAGGCGAATTTAAGTTGGTACTTCAAGGGACATTACAAGTTGTCTCGACAGTGTATAGGAAGAAGACATCTTTTTGAATGTGTTTTTACAGTTATGCTGACCAGCCAATGCCAAACATGAATCTCATCAACAGTTTCACCACTGCTGTTTCTTGCATGAAAGAAGTAATGCCCATTGAATTGAAAATGTATGAATGGTTTTATGTTAACTAGTCAATTTTTAATTTTTTAGTCATTTAGTCTGATTTCACAATTTTGTAGCCCCACAAATTTAATCAGAATATTTTTTTGGGGAGATAACAGAATTTACTTTATATGTTTGTTTGAATGAACCTCTAGTATACTTCCACACAGATTGCACCATGCTTTCCTTTTAAGTATATATTGTATTGAATTCAATTTGTCCTTTAACATTTTCAGGTTGCAGTTTCATGTGCATTGGCTGCATACAAATTGAAGCGTCCTGTTCGTATGTACCTTGATCGTAAAACAGACATGATTATGAGCGGTGGACGGCATCCTATCAAGGCAAACTATACAGTTGGGTTAAAAAATGATGGAAAAATTACAGCTTTGCATGTGGATTTATTCATTGACGCAGGATTTACGGTTGATTTTAGCCCTATTTTTCCCTATACTATAAATAAAACAATGATGAAATACAACTGGGGAGCTTATTCAGTTGACTATAAAGTATGTAAAACAAATCTACCAAGCAAGTCTGCAATGAGGGGCCCTGGAGATACACAGGGATCTTTCTTTGCTGAAACCATTATTGAGCATGTTGCCTCAATTCTAGGTTTGGATTCAATTGTTGTAAGAGAGAAGAACATTCACACACTTGAAAGTGCCAAGCTCTTCTATGGATCTTCTGTGGAGAGTCCTGTTAGTTATACATTGCCTTCAATATGGGAGAAACTAAAGCAATCTGCATCTTTTTATGAGAGGACGAAGAATATTAGAGAGTTTAATGCTACTAACCGATGGTTTAAAAGAGGCTTATCCTTGGTACCATGCTTTTATGCAGTAAGACTTTCTTCTAGACCAGCAAGAGTAACCATATTTGAAGATGGTTCTATTGCTGTAGAGGTGGGAGGAGTTGAGTTAGGTCAGGGAATTTGGACTAAGGTAAAGCAGATGACAGCATATGCTCTTGGTCAGTTATGGCCAGGTTTAAGTGCAGATATTATGGCAAAAGTTAGACTGTTTCAGTCAGACAGTATCAGCTTAGCACATGGAGGACTTACATCTGGAAGCACCACATCTGAGGAAAGCTGTGAAGCAGTTCGACATGCTTGTGACATATTAGTTGAGAGACTTCAGCCAGTTCAGATTCTTTTAAAGAAGAGCAATCCAAATGGTTTCTCTTGGATGGATTTAATTTTTCAGGTATGCTTGTAAGTCTAAGCGTAAAAGATCCTAGCTACAAAAAAAGTTAAGATAGGAACATTTCTTGTTTAACTCGTGATTTTTTTTTAATGCTAATTCTTCTATTTAACTTTATAATTCTCTATACATAGGATGAATTTTTTTCCATCGTCATTCCTACTTTTGGTCCATTGCTTCCCTAGCTTAGCATGTTTCATTTCAGCAGGAATTTGTTCATTGTATGATTAACCATTGGCATCAGACAAAAAAAAAGTGAATTTTGTTGATTGCACAAGCAACTCTTGGCATTGAAGAAGAGATCTACTTAAATTCTTAATTTTTCATCTTTGAAGATTTAAGGTTTTGGACAGATTTTGAGTGTAGACATTGAAATCTCACATATGCTCATCTTCATACCACTGTTCCCATATTGACACCTAACAATATAACTCTTCCTCGTAGTAGAACAATTCATCTCACCTTAATTAATTGGCTTTATCAAAATCAAATTGATTAAGTAATGTTTATTATTTAAATAATTTTTTTTTCACAAATATTCAAATATTAAAATTAATCCAAATAAATCTATCATCCACAAATAATTTAATAACAATTATGATTTATACCCCATAATCAATCTGCATAATTAACACACCAATAAATTCAGTTAACAATTCAATCAAAACAATTAACTCATCAATCGACAAAGTTAACTGCTTATTTAAATGAGATAACTAGCTAATTACCTCCATGAAAATGGTTAATAGCTGCCACCTCTCTAAATCTATTCCACCATCAATGGGGGTAAACTCATAATTCAAGATCAAATCCTAGCCATTCATCCATCTCATCAAAATTCCATAAATTGAAATCAAATCTATCATTCCTTCATCTTGATTTGGAGCAAGTAGATGTCAAAGTGTGCAAAATATATTCAATCATTGGCTAGAAAACAGCTCTTTATCATCAAGAGGTATTGCATTTTGGTTTGAATCATGTCTTCAATTCTTTGTGTTTATACAATTCATCTTTATTCTCTATTAGAGGAGAGTGTGTGATCTGATTTGGAGTTTGTATTTCTTATATTGATTTCTTTGTGTTCAATTTGACACTTACATTGAGATTTAACTGCAAAAGAACTGTATTCTTAAAAATTTCCTCTTTCTGAAGAAGGGTTGATGATATCTCTGTGTGCTTTCAATCTTTTCAATGAACTACGCTACAAGGAACATTATAACTATCTGTACTAGTTGATATTTCTACCATATCCAAGAAGATGACCGAAGCTTTACGAGATAAATTTATACCAGGTAAAGAGAACTTGATAATTTTGTGAGACGCTAAGTGAGCTCCATTTAAATGGTTGAACTCTTTGATAGAAACACTTTATTTGTGATCAATAAAATCCAATATATTCCTTCTTTACCGTTGTTCTTAGCTAGAATCCCAATCTATACATGCCCTTCCATACAAATCCAAAAGAATTCTTACCCATACAGCCAACAGATCATTCAACATAATGCTTGCTTCCTAGAGAACGTTATGGTCTCCTTATGGAGAAGTATCCCTCTAATCCAAACTACAATTTTAGATCTGTTGTTTTCAAGAAGCACTAAAAATCCTCAAAGAAGATCTACAAGCAGAATCCTTCAGCACTGTGGTAGAAGAAAAATCACTAGGCCCGATTTTCCCATAAAAAAGGAAAATAGTTACTATCTTAAAATGGAAACTTTGCCAATGATTTTTTTGTCCATAAATGAAATGGAGAAAAATATTTTGATGCTAAAAGAAAGAGCTCTCATATGAGATTAATTTGTGCCTTCCTTGAACTCACACAGTCTAGGAATACTATAAGGCCTTAGGCTGTGAAGAAATAATGATTCTTAATGGATATTTCCAGGCATTTTTTTTTCATCAAAACATGTGAAAGATCAAGTTTTCCAAAGGGCCATGGTTCATGAAGAAATCAGACCTATTTATGAAACATTGGTCTCTCGATTTCGATCAACTGGAGGATCTGCCGAGTACTGCCCCAGTATGGTTAAGGAGGTTGCCTCTATTTCCAAGTAAACATTGGCACCTAAACTCTCTAAACAAGATTGGGAGTGCCATTGATGAGTACAAAGTAGAATCAAAATTTACAAGAAATTTAGGACTATTTATGGATTTGTGTCACCTTGAACTTGGACAATGCCTTCTCCAGATAGATTAATATTGGACATGGGAGGAAAATTTGGTAGCATGCATTGGACCATAGTTTCAAAACTCACAACTTGGAAAAACTCAAAGTACACAAGTTTCTCATGAGTATACTCATCAAGTCCTTACCACAAGTTTCTCTCTAAAACTCGCCACAGCTTACTCATGTAAATGGGTGAGTTTCTAGGTTGTCAAAATGTTTCACAAGTACTGAGCTAGTTTTAAAACTATGCTTTGTGTTAATGCATTAGTATTTTCTGCAAGATAAGACGCTCCTAAACCTTTACTCTGTTATTAGCTTACTCATTCATGCTTCATGTTTATCAGATTATAACATTGATCATAATTATGATATTGATATTGGATAATAATGAATTAGATTGACGATCTACTTAACTATGTTAAGCGTCAATCTAAATGCTATTGGGCTATTAACCCGATAGCATGTTAATGTCGATTCATATATGAATCGGCATTAATATGTTATCGGGGTATTAACCCGATAGCATATAATGCTAACTACTATTGTTATTGTTTACTTTACATATATGCGTTGATACCGATTCATTATCGGGCATGATTTATATCTGTAACAATTAACAATGATACCGATTAAACTATCGGTTATGTTCTATAAGCAATGATACCGATTAACTATCGGTTATGTCTATAAGCAATGATACCGATTAACTATCGGTTATGATAAAGCAATGATACCGATTCACTAGCGTGTATGTTTGTAGCACCGAATGGTTATGAATCGGTTTATGTTAGTAAGGGTCACGACCAAGTGACATCTTGGTCGAACATGTCTAAAGGACATGTCCGATCAAGGTGCCACTTGATCGTGGCCTTCCTACTACTTATACACCATGCAAATCAAAGGAGATGACATTGAAATCGATACATGTTCATCCTCCTCATCTGCAGCAAAAGAAAGATAGTTATATTAGTATCATAGTCATAATATCAAAATTTAAAATATACTACCCTGCATATAACTTGTTATTAAATTGGAGATTACAATACATTTACATGGTATCAGAGCCAAGTTGATCGAACTTGAGGCTATTTAATTTCGTGAAACAAATTTAAGAACAAGTTTATATACTACATCACATTTCTTCAAATGGCCAGTGCTATCAGATTCGAAGACAGACTCGGAGGTGGTGATGATTTTTCGGCTTGGAAATTCAGAATTCAGATGATCTTAAAAGAGAACAAAGTGGACTCGTTTGTTCAAACTAAAAATGATCAACCCGAAAATGAACCTGACAAAACAACATGGATTGAGGGAAATGAAAAGGCGATTAAAATTATAGTTGATGGGGTGAGAAACAACATAATGCCCATCATAAGAAAACATCAGACAGCCTACAGAATGTTCAAAGCTCTTGAAAGCACATTTGAGATATCAAATGCAAGTCGAACTTTAGCATTAAAACGAGATAAAATCATATCACCATGAACAAAGGGGAGACAATCAACGCCTACTTTATGCGGATATCAGTTCTAAAAGATGAACTTGCAACTCTAGACTACGAGATCCAAAGCAAAGAATTAACACTCATTGCTTTAGATGGGTTACCTAGTGGATGGAGCACATTTGTCCAAGGCATTAGTGCAAGGTCCAAATATCCTAAGTTTGAAAGACTAAGGGATGACTGTCTCCAAGAAGAATCAAGATTGAACAAAATGGGAATGAAACACAAGAATATAGATGAAGACCTACAAGTTCTAAACACCAACTCCACCAAGCAAAATAAGAAAAGGCAGTTTAGAAAGAGAAAAGGTCGTCAAGGCAAGAATACTTCAAAGAAGGACTTATCTCACATTCAATGTTACAGATGTGATCAGTTCGGACACTTCGCTGCAAAATGCCCAGAAAGAACCAAGAAACATGCTACAGGAAAGACTAAAGGGGAAGATGACTCCGGGAAATACGTATTCTACTCAACACTCACAAGTCAAGCTTCTAACAAAATCAATTCATGGGTAATTGACAGTGGTTCATCCAGGCACATCACTAGATTTAGAGAAGTACTTGATTCCATGATAGAGAAAAGTGATGAGGACGTAACCATCGTAGATGACTCCACATATCCAGTCAGAGGAATAGGAACCTGCACCATCAAATTGAAGACAGGCATAGCTCTGCGGCTTGAAGGAGTACTATATGTTCCCGGCATCAAAAGAAATTTAGTATCTATATCGGCACTGGAAGATAACGGATACAGAGTGACATTCATGGACAACAGAGTATTGGCTTGGCCAAGGAACTCCTCCATCAAGAAGGCAAACACCATTGGACAAAGACGAGGCTATTTGTATGAGCTGTGCACAGAACCCAATCTAGCCCTAATCCATGAAGCCACTAATGCAAATGAAGTTTGGCATAGAAGATTAGGCCATCTAAATTTTAGGGCTTTATCTTCAATGGGAAACCTTGTCACAGGTCTACCCAAGCTAAAGCAAGATCATTCAGGGGCATGCAAAGGATGTGCTCTAGGTAAGAATACCAAAGGTGCATTCCAAAATAGTACTAGGAAAA
Source organism: Cryptomeria japonica (assembly GCF_030272615.1). Taxonomy (NCBI): domain Eukaryota; kingdom Viridiplantae; phylum Streptophyta; class Pinopsida; order Cupressales; family Cupressaceae; genus Cryptomeria; species Cryptomeria japonica. The sequence continues at coordinate 651,445,573 of NC_081410.1, forward strand.
CTAGCAAAATTCTAGAATTAATTCATTCTGATGTATTCAGACCTATGTCTGTATCCTCCCTAGGGGGATTCTTGTATTATGTAATATTTATTGATGACTACTCTAGGAAGACCTGGATCTACTTTCTGAAAAGTAAAGAATCAGAAGAGATCCTCTCTAGGTTTAAAGAATTTAAAACACTAACTGAAAACCAGTCAGGAAACAAAGTTAAAACCCTAAGAACTGACAATGGGGGAGAATACACATCAGATTCATTTAAAGAATTCTGTAGAGATAATGGGATTAAGAGGGAGCTTACTATACCTTATAACCCTCAACAAAATGGGGTAGCAAAAAGAAAAAATAGGACTATAGTTGAAGCTGCCAAGGCCATGATCCTAGATCAAAACCTTAACACAAATCTCTGGGCTGAAGCATCCAGCACCGCTATATCTATACAGAATAGGTGCCCTCACTCCCATCTTGAGGACAAAACTCCTGAGGAAGTATTCACTAAGATTAAGCCTGATATTAGTCACCTTAGGATATTTGGATGTCCTGTCTATATCCATATACCTAAAGAAAAGAGACTAAAACTAGAGCCTTCTGGAAAAAGAGGATTGCTTGTAGGATATAGTGAAACCTCCAAAGCCTACAGAATCTATGTACCTGGTCAAAGAAATATTGAACTAAGTAGGGATGTAATATTTGAAGAAGACCTGGCTTTCAAAAAAGCTCAGAACTTCATAGAACCTGAAATCTATATACCTACCCCTAACTTAGATGAAAATCCTGCTCCTGAGTTTTAGAGGGAGAATCTAGACGAGACTGAAAATGAAAATGAAAACTCACCTAGACATCTCAAGAAAAGACCTCTATGGGCCACCAAAACAATAGAAAAAGCTCAGAGTTTTGTTGCTCCTTCTAGAACCTTCAGAGAAAGCAAAAGACCTAACAAATTTACCAGCTATGTTGCTCTCATGAATGATCTATCTAAAAACGAACCTGACAATGTGACAAAAGCCCTTAAACATCAAGTATGGAAGGATGCTATGTCTGAAGAGTATCAATCCATAATGAAAAATGATGTATGGGAAACTGTTCCTAGGCCAACTAAGAAGTCTGTTGTTTCTTCTAAATGGCTTTTTAAAATCAAACATGCAACAGATGGCAGTATTGAGAAATATAAGACAAGATTTGTAGCTAGAGGATTTTCTCAAAAGGAAGGAATAGACTATGAAGAAACATTTGCTCCCGTAGCCAGATATACCTCAGTAAGAGCAGTACTAGCCATTGTAGCAGCAAAGGGATGGAAGGTACATCAAATGGATGTAAAGACAACTTTTCTTAATGGAGAAATATCTGAAGAAGTATACCTAGAGCAACCTGAAGGGTTTGAGATCCATCATGCAGAATCTCATGTGTGCAGACTCAAGAAAGCTCTATATGGGCTCAAACAAGCTCCCAGGGTCCGGTATGAAAGAATTGACACATATCTATCAAAACTAGGCTTCTCTAGAAATGATGCAGATCCTAATCTCTACTACAAACAGAATAAAGGTGATATGCTAATAATAATTTTATATGTTGATGACTTATTAATCTCTGGAGAAGATCACCTTATAGATTCATGCAAGAAAGAACTATCCAAAGAATTTGATATGAAGGACTTGGGATTTCTTCATTATTTTCTAGGGTTGGAAGTATGGCAGAATCCTGACAACATTGTTCTAAACCAAGGCAAGTATACATTAGACATCCTGAAGAGATTTGGAATGCTCAGCTGCAGACCTATGACCGCTCCAATGGAAACCAATCTCCATAAACTTAAAGAAGCAGCAGCAGAATCACCTTCTACTGACCCCACTCTATACAGGCAAATGATTGGGTCTCTTATGTATCTAGTAAATACAAGACCAGATATATGCTATGCAGTAAATGCTTTGAGTCAGTTTATGTGTGAACCAAAGGAGATACACCTGGTAGCAGTAAAACATATTATGAGATATTTACAAGGCACCTTAAACCTTGGTCTCAAGTATGAGAAAATTGATATTAATCTGCACGGATTCACAGATTCAGATTGGGCTGGAAGTGTGACCGATCGGAAAAGCATTTCTGGGTGCTGCTTCAGTTTAGGATCAGCCATGATATCCTGGATCAGCAGAAAGCAGTCTTCTGTGGTGCAAAGTTCCACCGAGGCCGAATACATTGCAGCCTCCATGGCCACCCGAGAAGCAGTATGGCTTAGGAAGTTGCTTGTGGGATTGTTTGGTAATCCGATGAAACCTACTATCATCCATTGCGACAATCAGAGTTGCATAAAACTTTCAGTGAATCTAGTATTCCATGATAGATCCAAACATATTGAGATCCCATACCATTATGTGCGAGACATGGTAGACAAAAATGTGATCAAATTAGAATATGTTAGTATGGGAGATCAGATTGCAGATATTCTGACCAAACCACTTTCCAGAGTAAAGGTTGATCACTTTAGAAAGGGTTTAGGTATGATAGAAAGGTAATCTGCTTTGTAAATAAAGATGTTGAAAATGTAAACTTCTTTTGTCATGTTGAGACATTCTGGGTTTATACCCCCTGTATTCATATCTAAGAGGTGACAATCTCTCAGATCATGAACACTTGTATGCAGATATCATAAGGTGACGATCTTATGATTCTCAAACCAGTTATCATGTTGGATCTCTGGTATGTCATGGATGTGCCATGATGATGTTGTGATAAAACATTTGAATGTTTGTGCACATATCACAATATGGATAAGATGAGAATTTAACCATCCTCATATGTTTATCCTCAGTGTTGCGTGTTTAGGCAACACTAATATCACGTGTCTAGGTGATATCTTGTTATAATAAAATGATGAAACATTTTTTATCACATGGTTGGGTGATACACTATGTCACATACTTAGAGTAATGTATTACATTTGTATCCCATGCTTTGATGATACTTCATATCATATGTATAGTTGATATATATTCTTGGAGACTGACATTATGAAAAGAAATGTGATGCAGGTTAATTTATCTATCTTCCAAAGCTAAGAGGGAGTGTTAATGCATTAGTAGCTTCTGCAAGATAAGACTCTCCTAAACCTTTACTCTGTTATTAGCTTACTCATTCATGCTTCATGTTTATCAGATTATAACATTGATCATAATTATGATATTGATATTGGATAATAATGAGTTAGATTGACGATCTACTTAACTATGTTAAGCGTCAATCTAAATGCTATCAGGCTATTAACCCGATAGCATATTAATGTCGATTCATATATGAATCGACATTAATATGTTATCGGGGTATTAACCCGATAGCATATAATGCTAACTACTATTGTTATTGTTTACTTTACATATATGCGTTGATACCGATTCATTATCGGGCATGATTTATATCTGTAACAATTAACAATGATACCGATTAAACTATCGGTTATGTTCTATAAGCAATGATACCGATTAACTATCGATTATGTTCTATAAGCAATGATACTGATTAACTATCGGTTATGATAAAGCAATGATACCGGTTCACTAGCGTGTATGTTTGTAGCACCGAATGGTTATGAATCGGTTTATGTTAGTAAGGGTCACGACCAAGTGACATCTTGGTTGGACATGTCTAAAGGACATGTCCGATCAAGGTGCCACTTGATCGTGGCCTTCCTACTACTTATACACCATGCAAATCAAAGGAGATGACATTGAAATCGATACATGTTCATCCTCCTTATCTGCAGCAAAAGAAAGATAGTTATATTAGTATCATAGTCATAATATCAAAATTTAAAATATACTACCCTGCATATAACTTGTTATTAAATTGGAGATTACAATACATTTACACTTTGGACTATGAAGTTATCCTATTTCCATGTCACAATATTATGAAGGTTATGCTCCTCAAGAAATTCACAAGAAGCATCAGATTCATCCAACCTATTTTTACCAAGATTCAAAGTACTCTTTCCAGCAATTTAGGGAACAAATTTTTTACCAAGGGTAACATCTCTTCTGTCATAGTTTTTGAGATTCATGAACTTGCTTTTATCTCCAATCATGTGACTTGTACATACACTATCAATAATCAATAAATTCTTTTCCTTCTGAGCATGAACTGTTGTTTGGGCTACCAAAGACTTCTTGGGCTTCTGCTCTTCTGGTTTCTTCTTCCAAACTTCTTGAAATCATCTCTGTCTTATAGGACTATCACCTTGTATTTTGGAAAAAAACTACTCACAAGTTGGCTTCTACAATTTCTTGCAATGTGACCAAAGTTGTTGCACTTATGACAAATGATATAAAATTGAATAATGGAGCAAACACATTTCTGCTGACAAAATTATTTCATCTAATTGGACCTCCTCTACAATCCATTGCCCTACGACCAAAATTATTGCAATTAAAACAATAAACAGAAAAATAATAATTGAACCTAGTATTGAATCCTTCTCCTCTTTGTGCTTTCTTTTTGGATCTTCTATTTTGCCTCCAAACTTGAATGAAACCATCATCCATCTTCTTGCTCTCTTCAGTTGTCACATCTTGCTTTGTTTTTGAACTTCTAGACCCTTTCTCTTTCGCACAGACTGCTTCTAGCCCTACAGATTGCTCTACCTTCTTTCCATTCTTTTCTTCCGTAAAGCCTATGCCGGTTTTGGTATGTGGTGATCTTTGACTTCCAATAATCTAATCCAACATCTTTGTGCTCTTCTCAAACTTCATCTTTAGTTAATTATTTGCTTTGTCAAGATCTTTTGTTAATGCAACAATTTTTGCTTCTAGTTTTTCATTGTCCTTATCTTTGTTTCGCAAACTTTTTGTCGGTACTTCTTGAATCCTTTTTGCTTCTTCTATTTCAACCTTCAACTTAATTATTGTTCTCTCTGTTCTGTCTAATTTGTGAGATAATTTTTCAGAGTTTTCACTTCCTGAAGTATCGTCTTCTTTTGTTCTTTGATTTAAGAGAAAAGTAACTCTTTTACTATGTAACCTTCATCATCTATTCCCATTCCCTTATTATCATCCGGTGACTGCAATGCCATGAATAACGCTCTCTTACCACTATTTCCAATAGTATCTAGATCTTCTTCTTCATCAAATGATCAACGCCATGAATAACGCTCTCTTACCACTATTTCCAATAGTATCTAGATCTTCTTCTTCATCAAATGATCCATTGTCCTTATTCACAAAGTAACTTTTTTTATTCTTGTTAAAATTCTTTTTGTTGAAATACTTTTTCCCATTCTTTTAACCTTCATTGTTAGAATCCTTGTAGGGACACTTGTTAATACATAATAGCTTCGGTAAGATAAATGATTGAATGAGAGATAAATGAAGTCTCTCATTCAATCATTTATCATATCGTTAACTATGATAAAATCATCAAGCAATTAATTCATCCTTGATAGCGATTCTATATTTGCATATGAGCAATCTATGGATAATCACATATTCATCTATATAATGAATTCTGTATTTAGATGAATAACAATAATGATCACACCGATTAATATATACCGAATTGCATATATATTATATCGGATTGCATATATATTATATCGGGTTGCATGTATATTATATCGGGTTGCATGTTATATTATATCGGATTGCATATATATTATATCGGATTGCATATATATTATATCAGGTTGCATATAGAGTATATCGCAATATATCGGGTGGCAATGAACTAACCACCGATAGTTATCGGTGTGTTAGTCTACACCGATAGTTATCGGTTGTCAAGACTAACACACCGATAACTATCGGCTGTTAGCATTGACAACCACCGATATACTATTGGTCATTAGCATTGGGTTAAATACATCGATAACTACGATTGTGATAACTGATTTGCATTCACCGTAACATGCCCTTGTTAGTATTAACAAAAAAAGGTACGATCAAGTAATGTCTTGATCGGTCATGACCGATCAAGGCATTGCTTGATCGTGCCTCCTTTGTCATATACTTATAGTAAGTGGCATTCTTGAGATAGGACATAGAAAATATAAAATGCTCCTCTCATCTGCCACAAGCAAGAAGATAGTTAGACATATACAATAAAGAACGTAATAATACATATCAGATAAATAGAAATATAACTTGCAAATTGAATTGTAAATTGATCAACATTTAACATGGTATCAGAGCTAGGTTGAATCGAACCTGAGGCTGTTCAATTTTATGGAAAATTCATAGCAAAGCATATATTCAACATCACAATTCTTCTAATGGCTAGCGCTATATTGAGCATGGCATCAGAATAGGTTCAGTTCTGGGCCAGTCTGTAGTTTAAAATCCTTGTGATCATATTTATGGTCTCAATCAAGGAATGGTTGATGATCATGATATTATTAGAATTTGTTGCGCCGTGGATGCATGGGCATGTTTGTTGACTACCGAAAATATAACAATGGTGTGAGGGCTATCGCTACGGAACTCAATGGTGGTCATCGGTGAAAAGACATTGGAGATGATATATGGCAAAAAGAAAATCATGATTTCCTTCTAGTCTGATTCATAGGAATACAAATACGTTTATGTTGCCACACATATCATATAACCGCTGAATTATGTTTTTTAAAGGAACAGACAGAAGCACATTGATTATTATTCACGTGGAGGAAGACCAAATAACATTATAAACTACGCTATCAAGATATGATCATAATCAGCATATCGATTATCCTCCACCAACGGGAAGGTTGGATACGATAGGCATCTGATTGTCTGGATTGATCATTAAGCATTGGATGAGCATGAATATCGACATAATAAATCAATTACTTTAATTGGACAAATTTGTAGTTCGGCTTTAAAGAAAAACGACTATGAAATACATTGATCACGACCTTCAGAGACAACAATTACAGGAGTATCGATAAATATAAATTCAGAGATGGGCACTTTTACTGTTAATCGATATAAGGTTATGGTGCTGCCAAACCACTGATTGCTAGGGAGTAATCGTGGGTATTTGGAATGTCTTGGAGCAATAGTGAAATAGAAAACAATTATCGATGTATGATGAATCGATAGGAAGGATTAAGATTATCGCCTACCCAAATTTTAAATAAAAAAAAAAAAGGAGAAATCTGACTTACTGTTATAACATAAGTATATGAAGGCAAATTTATCCCTTGGTAAAATCAGGTAAGGATTCTAAGATCTGAATTGAATCCATAGACAAAGACATAAAGAAGACCAGATGGGACATCGATGATATAGTAAGTATACAACAGTTCAAATATACACTGCGGTTTTGGTATGAGTTTCCTATACATAGCATAGTGAAATATATATATCAGGTTCAGGGGTGAAAGATTTGCAGATAGGTTTAACATTTGAAGATTCGTAAAATGTCAAGTCTTGCAAGCAAAACAATTTATACGAGTACTTGTTAGAGTTTTCCAGTACTGGCATCATATTTAGATGTTGTTGTTGAGCGATGGAATGTCTTAACTCTGGCAGCCATATTACATTATGTTGTTGGGTGACAATATAGGTTTATTAAGGCATGTGTATTGATAGAGTTTGTGGGACATGGGATCCTCTTATTGCTTGACACTTAAAGATTGAGTGGCGATTCTCATTTGCTAAGCATAGGAGATTGTGACCACAGTTGGTGTGAGCCTTTGGAGACAAATTACAAGATTTGAACAGTATGAAGTTTCATTCTAGCAAGGCATGTGAACTGAGGCAATCGCTGGAAGTTGGGGAGCCTCTGTCTTTGGAAATTATGAGGTTGGTTGCATGGGATGGCAACATTGAAGGCAGTGAAGATGAATCACAGCTACAGGTCTAGCACAATTTATATCAACAATTAAGAGATAAGTATTCATTTGTTTGTTTGTACCCTTGATTAATGATCATGAATTTTATGTGTGGTATAAATTCATGCAATAACATTGGTAATAGTGAATCATGTATGCTTCCAACATTGCTCTATTTCTCTACAAGTAGCTTGATCCCTTGAACTATTGTTAATCTCTCTTTAAATGCTTCTGGTACGGATCAAGGAGCAAAAAGGGTGACGAAAGATTGAATAAAGACTGTATTCAAGGAAGGAAGAAATTGGAAATTGCTGCTATGAGACTGAGTTAGTGGTTGGAGACACTTTTTCAAAAGAGGAGGAGGAATTAACATTCAGAGGGAGTCTGACAATCCATCAGAGGCAACCTTGGACGAGGAGGTCAAGAGATTGATGCAAGAACTTGGGCTTCAGAGGGAGCCACATCATCATGAAGATCTGGTAGATCCTACCATGTATAGGTAGATGATTGGGTCTCTTATGTACCTGGTAAATACAAGGCCAGATATCTGCTATGCAGTGAATGCTTTGAGTCAGCTTATGTGTGAGCCAAAGGAGATACACCTGGTTGCAGTAAAACACATTATGAGATACTTACAAGGCACCTTAAATCTCGGTCTCAAGTATGAGAAAGTTGATCTTAATCTACACGGATTCACAGATTCAGATTGGGCTGGAAGTGTGACTGACAGGAAAAGCACCTCTGGGTGCTACTTTAGTTTGGGATCAGCATAAAGCAGTGTTCTGTAGCGCAAAGTTCCACCAAGGCCGAATACATTGTGGCCTCCATGGCTGTTCGAGAAGCAGTGTGGCTTAGAAAGTTACTTGTGGGATTGTTTGGTGATCCTATGAAACCTACTATATCCATTGCGACAATCAAAGCTGCATAAAACTTTCAGTGAATCCAGCGTTCCATGATAGATCCAAGCATATTGAGATCCCATACCATTACGTGCGAGATATGGTAGACAAAAATGTGATCCAATTGGAGTATGTGAATACAGGAGACCAGACTGCAGATATTCTGACCAAACCCCTTTCCAGAGTGAAGGTTGATCACTTTAGAAAAGGTTTGGGTATGATAGAAAGGTAATTTGTTTTGTAAACTATACTTGCATATCAATAAGATGTTTAATGTGTAAACTTCTTTGTCATGTTAGGACTTCTATGGGTGTAACCCCTTGTGTTCATATTCAAGAAGTCACGACTTCTCAAATATTGTACACTTGTATGGGAACATCATAAGGTGACAATCTTATGATGTTCAAACCAGTTATCGTGATAGGATCTCTGGTACGTCATGGATGTGCCATGATTGTGTTGTGATATTACATTTGAAATAGAATGATAGTGCACTTATCACAACTTGGATATGTTGAAAATTTAATTATTTTCATATGATTATCCTTAAGTATTGCGTGTGTAGGCAATACTGATATCACGTGCTTAGGTGATATCATGTCATTACAATATGACTAACCCCTTGTATCACGTGTTTAGGTGATACTTCTATGTAGAGTAAGATTATGAAACCTCATAAGGAATCCTGACCATCATAAAGAAATGAGATGATAGATATGGTAACTTTATCTTCCCTAACTAAGAGGGAGTGTTGATAATATATATAGTGTCGGTAGTAATCCTACAGGCCGACTAACTGAAACCAAATATGTAAATAGCCTATCGGCCTTACATATTTGGTAAACCGATTATTTACTATCACCATGCTTTATACACTATTCGTTTAACCCTTATATGCATGATTAATAAGCAAAGCAATATTATTTAAATCGGTATGTGTATAACTGATTGGGCCTTGATTAAATATCTTTGTTGGCATGGACCAAACGATCTTATAATGTCCAAACCAGTTATCATGTTGGATCTCTGGTATGCCATGGATGTGCCATGATTGTGTTGTGATAAAACATTTGTATAAAGTGTTAGTGCACTTGTCACAACTAGGATAAGGTGAGAAATTAAAGCTTTCTCATATGATTATCCTTAAGTATTGCGTGTAGGCAATACCGATATCACATGCTTAGGTGATATCCTATCAATTGCAAGATTGATGTGATAAACTTCAGTATCACGTGTTTAGGTGATACTACATACCAAATGATTAGATGGTATGATTCTCATGAATGATTAAAATGATTACTATCAATTAAATTATGATGCTTGAATATATTGTCTACATTCATCTTACCTAGCTAAGAGGGAGTGTTAATACATAATAGCTTCGGTAAGATAAATGATTGAATGAGAGATAAATGAAGTCTCTCATTCAATCATTTATCATATCGTTAACTATGATAAAATCATCAAGCAATTAATTCATCCTTGATAGCGATTCTATATTTGCATATGAGCAATCTATGGATAATCACATATTCATCTATATAATGAATTCTGTATTTAGATGAATAACAATAATGATCACACCGATTAATATATACCGAATTGCATATATATTATATCGGATTGCATATATATTATATCAGGTTGCATATAGAGTATATCGCAATATATTGGGTGGCAATGAACTAACCACCGATGGTTATCGGTGTGTTAGTCTACATCGATAGTTATCGGTTGTCAAGGCTAACACACCGATAACTATCAGCTGTTAGCATTGATAGCCACCGATATACTATCGGTCATTAGCATTGGGTTAAATACACCGATAACTATGATTGTGATCACCGATTTGCATTCACCGTAACATGCCCTTGTTAGTATTAACAACAAAAGGTACGATCAAGTAATGTCTTGATCGGTCATGACCGATCAAGGCATTGCTTGATCGTGCCTCCTTTGTCATATACTTATAGTAAGTGGCATTCTTGAGATAGGACATAGAAAATATAAAATGCTCCTCTCATTTGCCACAAGCAAGAAGATAGACATATACAATAAAGAACGTAATAATACATATCAGATAAATAGAAATATAACTTGCATATTGAATTGTAAATTGATCAACATTTAACAACACTTAGCCATACAATGTACTATTTCTCCACAATTAAAACATTTCAAAAGATAACTTACCTTTGTATTTGCCGAAACTTCTTTGTAGTCTTCTAACAAAATGACTCATCTTCCTTTTTAGATGCCTTGAAAGCTCTCTTTTGCATTAGATTTTTCATTGTCCAGTCCCATCTCAAAAGCAACTAGGGATCCATGTAATTCATCCATTGTAAGTTTGTTCAAATCCTTAGCTTCTTATATCAACTACTTTGGGAAAGAATCTTAACAGTCGGGATCTAAGAACCTTTTTCATGATACATGGTTCTTTTGATTCTTTGCCTAGTCCTCTTATGGAGAAAACTACCTCATCAACCTAGAGCATAAATGCAACAATATTTTCATCCTCCTTCATCTTTAAGCCTTCAAATTGAGCCTTGCAAGTATGAAGCTTTGCTTCCATACCCAAGGAAACATGGTGATGCAAAGCACAGGCTTACGATATCTCTACTAACTCAAACAAACATTCAACTTAGACTTTGGGCATGGATCAATCATGGTTCCCTCACAATTAGGCCTAATTCCTAGTAGCCCTCCAAACAGGTCTGACATAGAATAAATTTTGGAGCAGTCTTCATTGGCTAAAACTAAGGGTAGTTTTAGATACCCATTTGGCCATTTTACAACATATCTCAAAATGACTAGGGGTTTCTTTGGAGTGAAGGGTTCAAATTTTGACTGTCCTACTCTTCCACTAGGCCTAATTGACAAGTTGCCTAGGCTTGATGATAGGGCTTGGTACCAAATCCTTCCAAAGGTGCTAACTCCTGTTCCAACACATGGAACACATCCATTAAGATCCAAAAACACTGATTCCAACCCCCCAACCCTTTCTCCAATCAATTTCAAAGACACTATTCACTATTTACTGTGACTGATACATAGGGATATCGGTCAATCATGGCCTCCAAAACACATAGCAACCTCCACCAAATCCTCGGCACCTTTGGGGAACCATAGAATACACAAAAACAGACCATTCCATCGAGTTTGAGGGTATTTCATCTATGGAATGGTCAGGAATACATTTTTGAGTGCTATCGGTTACCCTAACCTAGGGTTTCAGGCAAGCCGAAAAGAAAATTCAATAACTTTTGATCTACCCAATGAAAATGACTGAAACTTGTTGCAAATGAAAGAAGATTCAATGCTTTATCATTTCCAATCAAATTTGGGCCACCAAAAGTCCGTACAGAGCCGTACAACTCAATAGAGCAGCAAAAAGGCGTTAGAATTGCAGAAAATTTGATGTTTTTATTGCTTCAACTTCTCCAAATTCATCCAACCGACCCTTGGTCGATGAAACAAGGCTTTTATAAGTTTTCCAACCTTCCCCCAATGGTTAGAAACCAGATTTTGAATTACAACTAACAAAACATCATTTTGTGCTTTCATGACAATATTGACAAGAAATAGTTGCTTGACAACAATGGCAACTTTTACATTATGATATTCCCAAAGATTTAATGAGCCAACCTATGCTCCTAACAACCAAAAATGATCTAATAAGACCTTATTACATGAAAACAAAACAAAATTCAACCAAATGATCACATGGGCCACTTGGAGTCATGGGTGCTCCTGCACCACATGGGAAGAAAGAGCTTTCATATTCTGCAATAAGGGGGTAGTGGAAACAGAATGACACTTGATCATGGAGTGCACAACGTATGAGGATATCTGCAATTAGTACGAAAATGGATTAAAGGTCAACAACATGCACCAGTTATTTGAGGAAGATAGAATTAAGCAAACTGCTAGCTTCCTAGTCAAAATTAATAGTAGGAGATCTGACATCGAAAACAATTTGAATTTAAATTAAAGATGCCATCTTTGGTCCCATAGACTATTTAGTCTCGTGGACATCATTAAAATCTTTCATTCATTCATTAACCTTCTCATCTCCTTCATATATTGTATGTAGTTTGGTCCACATTTTTTAGTTGTCTTGCATTGCATTACCTTCACATACTTAGAGTTAGTCAAACCACAAATGATATCATTTCTAGCCCTTGCATTGTTTTCACAGGGTTTCTAACCAGCCGCATCCTTTGGGATACTATCCAAAAACACATATTTGTCTATCACAGATTACCAAACTTCAAAACCTAAAGCCATCAAATAGGACTCCATCCTTCCACTCCAAAACCCATAATTCGATCAATGGAGCACCATTTGCAAATGAACCTTTTGAAGTAATTGAGTGTGCCACCTCAGATCTACCTCAAGTGTTTAATCTTTATCCAAGGAACCTTGCTTTGATACTAATTGAAGGGCACACAAAACACTGAGAGGGGTAGGGGTGAATCAATATATCCAATTTTTCACTTAGTGTCAACATTAATTACTATAAAGAACTTGTCAATTCAAACATCAAATCAGATTTACTAATATATCTCAATGATGCAGCAAATAAGACATGTAAATCAACACACAATCACACAATGAACACCAAATATATGTGGAAACCTAGGATGGGAAAAACCACGGTGAGAATAGTTGCTTGATTCTACTGCCCAAATCTAGCCTCATATAATAATAAATCACTTAAATAGATTTAGTAGGCACCAACCTACTGAAGACACCAATCCCCTTAATATAATGCGAGCACCAACTCACTAGAGACACCGATCTCAATTGCCTATGTTTGAGCACTAACTCAATAACTAGGACCTCAATCTCAACAAATATGAATGATATGAATTTAGGATCTTGTTGTGACGTTTTCACATATCGCCCCATTGCAAATGGGGACCCCCACTTTTTCTGCATTTTTAGTTAGTTTTGAGTCTTTTTGCTATTTGCCTTTCATTTGAAGAAGTATAGTCGGTCAAGAACTGATCAAGTTGAGTTACCTTTGATGTGAAAATTTGGCTAAGGCATGAAGTGGTTTGGGCTTCCAGTTTCATTGGCACCCCCCTTTGTCAATCAATGCGAAAAAGTAGGAAGGAAAGCAAGAAATATGATCAAGTCAAGATGGGTTATGGAAGGAAAGGAGGCAATGTTTACAATACGAGATGTAATGAATGAAAAGCCCCAGTGCATAAGCTTGCACAATGAAATTTGGTAATATGATCATTGCAAGTGCGATGAAGAATGCAAATGATGATTAAAATTCATTAAATGAATGGTCGTCCAAATGCAAATATTGGAAATCAATGCCTTGCGTTATTTAAAATTCGATGTGCATCATTCAGTGTAAGTCGGCCAGCATTATCATAATTGGAACTTTAAAGTTTTGAACTAGCGATTAATGTTTGAACTTTGAAGGCAAAAAAAAATAATAATAGATGCATTTTTACCAATAATCGATCATGAGGCATTGAATGGGTGTGGTAAGTTGTAAAGTTTGAAGTCTTATACAGAGGCATTATGGTATCACATTTAATTGCAAGCACTCATTGATTGCATTCAAAGGTGCAAAGGTCGAAGTTTATATGCAACACATTTAATGTTATAATCAAATGAGAGGATGTACTTTCCACCTCCCAAGTACCATGATTTTAATATTGAATAGAGGTGGCAGAGTGTTTCATTTCAAACTGGATTCCATTTAACAAATGATCCCTAACCTTTGTAGAATCGATATGTTGAATCCCCTATACATCCCAGTTGGCAATCAATATTTAATAATTGACATAGAGTCATTTAATGCAGATCGCCTAATGTAGTATCCCTTGCTAATTCTGATCTAAATTTGCTGATTAGAGGCTCAAGGAATATCGTCAAACACTTTGCACATAATATCTGATCTTGCTGATTAGGGCTTTGGTTTACCTTGCTATGAGTTTGTATGCTGCAAATGATGTTTTTTTTTAATGCTTCTAATGATGCAAGATGGATTATTAATGTAATAGAAATGATGTGCTAACTGTTCTTGACCTTTCACATGCATATAAGTGACTGAAATTTACTTGTACAGCTAGTTGGCATATTGTCAAACACTTTCCATGCATCCTAGTTAACCAACATGCACTTATAACAACTGGGAATTATGACAAGCACTTAGTGTGTAAACTAGATTGCAACTTGAAGCATATCAATATGAACATTACATCAAACAGTTACTATGCAACCTGTCCCTCCATTATTGAGGTGCAATTCAATTACAATGCTGGTATTGATTTGAGCAGCCAAGGCTATTGGCCTTACAATGAATTCCCAATGCTACACAAGTCTGATATAAAATGATCATCTACAGCAGCCCCCTTAAGGTCTGATATAACAATTCATTGTTCAGGAAATAACACTACAATGCATGAAGTGACTATGAAAGAACCTGACTATAGGCAGCCACTGTTGGGACTGATTACAAGTTTGATCTGCTACATATAATGACTCCTCCACCTTAAGATGTGCATGTATTGCCTTTAGAAGAAGATATGCCCTAAATGTTGGAAGCTTAGGCACATAACCCAAATCGTCCTAGCTGGAAATTAACACGCCTTGGCTGGAAGAATGGTACAGCTGGAGATTAGAGAGCTGTACGGCCTGCAATTAATGTGTCCAACAAGTAATGATCTCTGCCCTAAGTAATCTGCTCGACACCATCAACAATCTACTTGATGCCCTTGATTTATCCTTCTCTAATTCACACAAATGTGACCTTTGAGTGAAGCCACTCCGATTGCTACCCTCAATGGATATTTCACCACCTCAGAATAGCTGCAACACTGAAGAGTTGACATTCTCGAATGGCTGGAAGTGCTGGAAAGCCTTGGTTTCTTCCCACCGCTCAAGAAAGAGGAATAACAAATGCTCAATCATAATGAATTCGATCTTCTCTTGGCACTTTATATATTTATCATGAAAAGGGTCGATTTCCCTCTAAAAAGCACCTTTTTTAATTATTTAATAACATCACCAAATTTGCACTTTATTAATAATTAATATCCTCCTTGGTCTTAGCACCTAAATAATTAAATAACATGCCCCCCTTTTAATGATGAATTGACCCTTCAACTTAAAGTGCAAATAATTTTTTTATAATATGCCTTTAATGATTAATTATTAATAAAGTATTACTTTATTAATAATTAAAATAGCATAACTCCATAAATACTCATTATTTCTCGATTCCGTCTGAACAAGGGAGTCAACCACTTCATCCACTGCACATCTAACTACCTTACTAAAAATAGTAAGGGTCCTGTTGATGTGTTTTTTATGCACATGCGAACACAGAATAAAATACCCAAAAGTATCTTATCCTCTCTTGAACAAAATCTCTCAAATGCTGAAGATTAGCTTAAGGATCACTTGAGAAGACTCCAAGGTTTCGGTATGTCGGGTCACGATGTGTGGATAAGCACAGTTGGTCGATGTGATTGTTGGTATCACAAGGGGACTTACGTTGAAGTGTCGAATGCTTGAATCGCTGGAACTTGATCATCTGATGTTGCGATCTTGTGATGCTTTTTGATCCTAAACTAACTCACTATTGAAAAGGGCAAAAGGTGAAGGGTTAAGAAAGTCTATTCTAAGGCTTAGAATGTAAGAAGATGGATGAATGATTAGTTGGAATCCTACCGAGTGAGGTCTCACCATCAAACTGAACAATTTGACACAAGCTCAGTGCAATCTTCTAAGGACGTTTCAAAGATGTTCAAATCATTACCATCAAACATTGCTCAATCAGCAAGAGGCTAGTAGTATGGACTAAATGGATTCCACACAAATATATTCAACAAATCCTCCCATTCAATCTAATCAACATGAAAATAAATTGAGAAGTAAAGACCATGCGAGTTGTTAAAGTAACAAATCAAATTCACCATAACTTCAATGAAATCAATTGTTCTTTACAACAAGTTTTGGCACAATCCTTGCCTTCTCCTAATCTAACTCCTACTCTAATTGCTATTCTTCTAAGCTATCTATTGCTCTATTCTATTCACTATTTCCTCTGCTACTAACTATTAACTATTAGCCATTACAAATGATAGATTTGAGCCTTTTATAATGCTCTCAATACAATTCAATGGCTCAGATCAATTTAAGATTAATGGCCAAGATTTTACAATGAAAACCCTAATTAGGGTTTGTTACAACAAACTCAATTTGGCCGATGAAATAATTACAACACTTTGGACACATGTCACCTCTAGAATATTCGACCAATGTATAACAAGGGTAGGGGCCTCGAAGTTTGTGCCTTCATGTATGAGTCAAGTACATTGAATCTGGACATGCTGATGTGGAACTTCTCTGATTGGTAGAGATAGTGACTGGGATGATGACTAGGATTTGACCTCCAACTTGCACTTGTATGCTTGATAAATCATCATGAAGGAATATTTCTTGATACTTAACATTATCCAGCCTCAACGATGATGACGATGATCTTCTAACTTTGATTAACTCTTCTGAAACTGTCTTCTCGAATGCCTTGATCATGGAAGTGCAAGGTATAAATCTTAGTTTTGAAGTATTGATGAACTTCTGATGTCACCATTTTATCTCTCCTTCGGAATTCCTTCTCTTGTTGCTCCCTTCATGTCATTAATGTTGTAGACCATGTCTTTGTGTAAGTGAATACTTCTTGTGTGATCTCCTTATTTCTTTATCTCCTGCAAAACAAACAAGCAAGTATCAAATACACTTGATATATAGGTTTAATAAGAGCATATAAAGAGAATTCGCCCTCATGAAGGGACGCTTGAAGTTGATTTTCGCTTTTACAAAGGAGCTCTTAAAGTTCGCTCTACCCCCTGATGTTCATGAAGTTACCCTTAACTTGCCTTTGAACTCACTCTCATTCTTTTATCTTCATTCTATGGGTTCCAACATTGAGCCCTTTAGTCATTAATTGATGACAACATCATGAACTACCTTTAGGATAGGCCTCTATAGGAATTTTGCTCTGGGAGTGTTGCTCATGAAGTTCGCCTTGACTTTGCTTCACATGAAGTGATCTTTGAACTTCTACCTTTATCTTCTTAACTCAAAATGACTCTTCCAAACATCAAATCAATCTTGCAACTTCTCCTTCTATTAAGAATACATGGAGTAGAGTTCACTCACTTGAAATTCGTTCTTGAAGCTCAATTTGTGGAATTTGCTCATATCCTTCAAATTATGAAGTTTGCTCATGTAGGTCAAATCCTGAAGCTCACTCATCTCCTTTATTTTGTGAAGTTCGACATGAAGTTCTTGAGGTCTTGGAGATGAACTGAATTTCAAATGAACTTCCCTTCAATCCTTTTGTTGTTTCATTGATTTAATCCTTACACTTATACATACACTCAAACAAAGCTCTTAAGGAAAATTCGCTCATCTCCCTCCAATCATGAAGTTCGCTCATGTAGGTGAGTTTATGAAGTTCAACTTTCTTATGTATGTTAATTCATGAAGTTGAGATTCGCTCATGTATGCTTGAACATGAAGTTGAGATTCACTCATGTATGTTTGAAGATGAAGATCGCTCTAAATGGTGTGCACATGAAGCTTGTTTCAATCACCTTTCTTATTAAGTTTGCTTGTCTCTTCCAACTCATGAGGTTCACTCCAATCTTCCAACTCATGAAGTTCGCTCCAATCTCCAGGTCATGAAGTTCGCTCCAAATCTCCAGGTCATGAAGTTTACTCGAGTGTTTGAACATCAAGTAAGTGCTCTCAAATTTCCTTAACATGAAATTCGCTCCAAATCTCTCAAACATGAAGTTCGCTCCAATTTGTCAATTCACGAAGTTCGCTCCAATTCTCTCAAACATGAAGTTCTCACCAATTTGTCAACTCATGAAGTTTGCTCCAATTCTCTCAAACATGAAGTTCGCTCCAAATCTCTCAAACATGAAGTTCGCTTCAAATTTCCAACTCATGAAGTCGCTCCAAACTTCCAACTCATGAAGTCGCTCAAAGTGTCTCAAACATGAAGTTCGCTCCAATTTGTCAACTCATGAAGTTCGCTCCAATTTGTCAACTCATGAAGTTCGCTCCAAATTGTCAAGTCACGAAGTTTGCTTGTGTTGTTGAGTTCGTGAAGTTCATTTCAAATTGAATCCATTCAAGATAAGTGCTATCAAACATCCTTCATTTCTCTTTCAATTTCGCTCATGTAGGTTTGAAGGTGTAGTTCGCTCATGTGTTCTCATTGATGAAGTTTGCTCCAAATCTTTCAAACATGAAGTTCGCTCCAAAAGTGCAAGTAATGAAGTTGAAGTTCACTCTCCTAACCTTGAAGATGAAGTCTCTCTTGAGGTTGAGCATATCAAGTGGATTTCAAATCAAGATTAAACTCTCCTTTGCTCACTTTCGCTTACTTTCTCAACTTCAATACATGATAACTTACTCAACATGAGATCTTAGAGTGAATTTTTGCTCTTTGGGAGTGTTGGTGTCTGTTTTATCATCTACCAAACATTAGAATAAGATACCCAAAGGTATTTTATCCTCTCCTGAAAAATTACTGCGGATTCCAAGGTATGTGCAAACAAGCAACTTTAGTGGGATAGCTAGTCGGGTAGTGTTTGCTGAAAATCTCAAGGGGGACTTACGTTAACAAGTGTCTTTCAAGCTTCTGGACTCAGATAGATTTATCAATTTTAGGCTCTTTCTTTTTTTTTTAGATTTTCCGGGATTTAGACTTTCAAAAAGGGGAAAAGGGATAGAGTTTCAGAAAGCTGATCTAATCCTACGAATTCCGGAGACAATATTAAATGGGTTTTCTCAAGAAACCACACTTTGCTTCGCCACACTAAGGACAACTACACAAAGCGGGTGCAATCTTCAACGGGTTGTGCTTATGATCAAAATGTTGGCATGTACAGAGGATAGGCTCAGACTAACTTTGCACAGTGAAATGGAAATCATCCATTCACCAAAAGTATGAGCAGAGATACACTGTCACTTAACACTTATCAAATCTTTCGTTCAATTCTAACAACATGAAAGCAAATCTAAATTAACTTTAACTAAAGTGTTGAGGAAATTGAAACCATGCTAATCATTCAAACAACAGAGATTACAAAGCCTTAAGAGAAAGCGCACATGCAATATATTATTTGAAAATGACCTTTACGCAACAATACATCAAAAACCTCACTCTCCAAATGAGAGGAGGTAGCCTTATATAGTTTTTTAGAAAAATAATGAACGACCGAGATCAAACAGTGATCAAGGGCCCAGATTGAAAGTTACCAACCCTAATTAGGGTTTCCCAAGACTCTATTAGTTTGAAATAATGAGAACATGACAAGTGGCACAGCTGCTATTGTCACTAAGGTGAGTGTCCAGTTTCCCCTTTTGCAGATTCATTGTATTTGGACACGATGAGCCTAACCTCTTCCATAGTGACACTTGGTAAGTTGCTAATCTGGAAGTCGACGATGTCCACATCATCAGTACACGCAGCGAGGATGCCTTCCCACTCAACTGCCTGGACAAGAAAGTTCTCGTCAATGAAGAAAAAAATTGCAATCCTTGAAAGATTGCCCTTATCAATCATCCCCGTGTCTTTGAAAAAGCTCGACTGAATTCTGGCTCTCAGGTTCTCTGCCTGCAGGTGTTTTTCTCATATACTCTCTTTCTTCCAGATCTCTGATGCTACACGAAACACCTTACTCAAAATTTCTCTGACACTTTCCTCTGTCTCAAAACGCTTAGTTTCTGATTTCTTCAAGACTTCAATCCTGGTGACCAAAGCATAATACCAAGTGTTAAAGTCATATCTATCCCCAGCCTGTATGACACCTGCATCTACCAAGCTTCGTTTTGACAGACCTTGGATAACCTTCAATTGCAGAAGTATTTCATCTTGAATTTCTTCAACATCTTCCCAATTTGTAGCTAAGTCCTGAATTCGGCTGACCAATGAAGAGGCCGACTCATGTGCTGATACTAAATTTTCTACAGGTATGTCAGCACGTGTCGAAGCATCTGAAATCCATTCCTTAGCTTGCTTGAATGTGCTCTTCATGTCCTCGTAATCTTTCATTGACTCTTGCTAAAGAGGCTGCAGAGGGATGACAGGTATCTCATGGTTGAGTGGCCTGGTTAGATGGAGAACATATTTCCTCCACTGTTGATTCTCTTCCTCAACCTTCTTTCTTTTCTCCTTCTCCTGGGCTAGCCTTGCCTTGAGGGCGTTGCAAGAGTCGTCAAAGTACTGAACTTCTTGGTCCTGAATAGGCTTACCCAACTCTATGGTAGTAATCTTATAATCCTTCGGAGCAATATTGTCCCGAGTTTTTCCTTCCTTTGGCATAGCTATCTGAACTGTCCTAAACCCTGCACTATCCCTTTGAATCAAAGAGAATTTTCTGGTTGGCTTAGGTGGCTTGACTATAACTGGTTTGTTCACCTTTGCCAGAAATGTTGCTATATTCTCTTTAGAATGGGTTTCCTTAGGGACCTTAGCCCTTATCCTTTCCCTCAACCAATCAGGAATGGTTGAGTGCTCCACATTTTGATCAAATCCATCATCTGTCTCTCCTGATCCAGTAACTATACCATCAAGGAAAACTATTGGGGGCTCAAGCTCTTCAACTTCTGTGGCTGCATTTAAAACATGTTCCTTGTCCGGATGTTGGACAACTTCTCTCATTATTTCTTCGATCGAAGGAGAAGGCACTCTCATTTCATTTTTCACCATATATGTGTCCATCTCTTTCTTTTTAACTGCATTTTGATCAGGCACAACAAATGCGACACTCAGAATGGAACGACCTTCGTTAGACTCACGTCTCTCCCCAACAACTTTCTTTCCCTTAGGCTTTCCAGAGCTTCCAACTAATTCCTTCCTTTTCCGGGACCCAACACTCTCTGGGTTCTGAGCATTGCCTACAGAGATGCAAGGGTTGGAGGACAGAGAGTCATCTACTCCCATTAAATCATAAGTCAGGGCCACACCTTTAGACTTCAATTGTTTCGTCTTCTTAGATGTCCACCACTTGGAGTATTCAACCATTGATCTCATGAGGTCTACCAAATCTGACTTCTCTCCTTCTAACCAATCAACCAAGGCCAGTGGCTCATTCCTCATCTTCTCAAAGCCCGGTTGCTGAAGCTTGAGACTGTCTTCTACTTGATCAGCAACTCTGAATACTTCCGTTGCTCTTACCATGCTCAAGGGAATCCTTGACCAAAATCTTCTCCTGATTTCGAAACTACCGGCTGCGTTAGCCCAATAATCTTCTAGATCAGCTCTGTGCTCGAATGCCATCCCTTCTACCCTTTTCATCTTATGGAATGGATCAAAGTTCTTTCTTGCTTTGTACTGGTAGAAAGGGTACCAAGCCAGCTCTTTCTCTGCAGTGGCAGCGGCTTGTGATGATGAGCATGTCTCTAGTCCATTTCCAATCGTGAGAGAGGAGGTTCCTTCCTTCTTCTGCTTATCTCTTTGAACTATCATATAGCCCTCTAGTTGCCTCACAACTTCCAGTAGCACAACTTGGTTGGTAGGGTAAGCTGGGAGCTTATAGGTAGATTCGGAAAACCCCTGAATTTTTATGTAGGTGAACTTCGGGTATTGAATATACCAATATCTGAATCTGCTTATGAAGTCCATAGACTCTTGAGAGAGTCTCTAATGCAATCCACCTTGCAGTGTCCGTGTGATGTTCATAAAAAATGTATCATTTACCCTCTTGAAATGGAACTTTTCTTCCATGTGAAGTTGGGGATAACAGTCATAGACAGGAAACTAATTTTCTTTGTTTCCCACTTCCCCTCTACAAGTGAGGCCTCTGTATCTGTAGGTTCTAGCCAGGGAATAGAACAAGTATGAGCTCATGTAAAAGGTCCTATCCGCCTCCAGATTCTTCAGCTGGCTGTCCAAGTTATCACTTATCATTCGAGCCCAGTCTATCATCTTGACTCCGCTTGTTATTTCATTTATGAAATAATACATCCAAGGCTCAAATGGAGCGTCTTGGGGATTGCCCATTATCTTGTTCAACAAGACAATCATATCTCCAATATCCTCTTTGAAATACGCCCTCACGAAGCTCTTCCTCTGTAGTTTGGAGGCACCCTTCCTTGGCTTGTCCAGCTAGGAATGATTGAGGATGGCGTCGTACTCCTCCAAATGATCTTGATACATGCGATCAACTTCATCCTTGGTTACGTACACAACATTATGATATTCTGGAATTATGAAAGCTTCTCATGGCCTCATCACTAATGTTTGCCAACACTCTTCCATCTGGTGCGATAATATCCCTACTGACAGGGTTGTAGTGCCTAGCGCACTCAGCTACCAACTTTGTGCACTGCATGGTAGGGAGAAAGCCAGCTGCATGCACAATACCACTCTTCATCATCTTTCGCACGGTCACGGTAGGCACAAGGTTATCTAAACCGAACATCCGCTTCTTGAACTCCCTCAGATTGATATGTTTGAGGTTAGTATCTCTGATATTCTTCCATTTTGAGGTCATTCTTGATTTAGGAGGAGCATCCTTGTCTACTTGGAACTTCATCATGCCTTGAAATCTGCAAATAAACATGAAGGTTAAGTTAGAAATCAGAACTTGGATTAAAGAAATCAAGGTTGTGAATGGCTAAGTGTTTGGAGCTTTTACTTCACTTTCATACTTAGCCATGAAAATGGAATTTTCACATGTAAACTCTCCACTCTAAGGACTTTTATGATTGCAATCCAAAACCAAGTTTTATAACTTTGACAACCCTCATCCCATTTAATCTAAATGTGATCCTTCTTACTGAAAATTTGGACAAATCCATAAAAATCACCTCCAACGAATCTAGAAAACTCAGAAAATATAACAAATCTACATTTTAAAACCAACTTCACCTTCGAATGAATGAGAATAAGGCTAGAAGATAGAAGGAATTTCAAGAAAACTCAGAAAAATTGACGAATCTGCCTTCTACCATCTAGTTCAACTCCAAAAATCTGCAGATACTTGACAAGAATGGAGTTGATAAATCAAAATTCCTCAAAAAGTTCGCCCAACCTGCAAGAGATAACCTTGCAACACTTCCAATCTACAAAATTTTCTACCAAATGATTTTCTATCTGCAAAATAATTCTCAATGTTTTCCTTAGCTTTCTCAGAAAGTTCGAACTTTTGTGTGAGAATGAAGAAGTAAAGTTTGAACAGGCAGATCTTTTCCAATTCATGTTTCTAATTCATACTTAGTCCATTGTATCCACAAAGAAAGTTTCCATTTTATATTTCAGTTGCAATGTCATCTTCTTTAAGTTCGACTTCTTCACTTTACAACTTTCTAATCTGTTTTTCCACTTCATATTCGAACTAGACTCGTAGATTGACATCTTCCAAAAAGTTTCTACTTTGGAACTCAGTCCAAAATTGCCTCAATCTGCAAGTATCCTCTTTTTAATTTTGATTCATTGTTCGAATCTCTCACAAACTCAAGTTTCTATTTTGATTTTCCAGCTCATATTCGAACTTGATATTCAAATATCTCTTTCTAAAAACTTTCTAATTTGGGATTCAGTTCAAATTCCATGAAGATTTGGATGACATCACCAGAGAATATTCCTTATTCTCAATTCTTTAGCAAGTATTGGTTTAATCTTTGACTTAGGCAGACTTTTGAAGCACCTTCTTGTTGCTTGGAGGGCAGACTTTTGCTTCACCAAGGATAGCGGACTTTTCTTCTTCCTCCAAGGTGGACTTTTCTTCTTCCAACTTGATGCTTGGGCAGAGTTTTGGATTACTACCTCCAAGAGCGGACTTTTGGGTGATCACCAAGGTGAACTTCCTAGTGACCTTGGGCAGACTTTGAAGACTCTTCATCAGGAGGGCGGACTTTGAAGACACCTCCTCATCATGCTTGGGCAGAGTTTTAGGCTTCTCCAAGTAGGGTGGACTTTTAGTATCTCTCCATAGGGCGGAGTTTTGAATGACTAACAAGGTGGACTTTGAAGGCATCTCCAAGGGCGGAGTTTTGGAAAACCACCTCTTGCATAGGGCGGAGTTTTGTGCTTCCGCCAAGGTGGACTTTAGAGACATTATCAAGCATGGCAGACTTTTAGTCCACCTCCAAGGGTGGACTTTCTTTGCCTTAGACTACCTTTTTTCATCCATAAGGCGGACTTTGAAGGCTTGGCAACTTCATGGAGGGCGGACTTTTGAGCCTTCACCAAGGATGACGAACTTTGAAGACATCTCCACATAGGGCGGAGTTTCTCATGCTCTTTCCACGGGGCGAACTTTAAGACTACCTCCATCATCATGCTCTCTTCAAAAGGCGGACTTTTCATCACCTGCCATAACACTCACCATCAATCATTAGCCAGACTTAGAAAATATTTGGAAAACTTCAAAATTTCACAATCTCTTTAATTTTAACCAGATTAACTTAAAATTCGAAATCCATACTCAGGAAAACAATCTGAAGCATCTTGACCCCTAAAATGTAGGAACTTAGCTTTTTAGGTCAAAACTTGAAAATTCTTGATCGCAATCGAAGCAGGTCAGTGGTATCAGTGCAAACCCTAGGTCCCCACTCCGAAAACGCAAAAAGCAGGCATCCCTAAAAAATAGGGAAAAATTTCTAAAAAATAGCCATACTGGGGATTGGGCTAAAAATGCCAAAACTGAAACTTCCTAAAAAATAGGAAAAAGCAAAAAAGCAAACTTTCTAAAAATTCGTTCAAATCAATTGCGTTCTTTGTCCTTTGGCCTTTCTAGGCACTTTGATGGTATCCGAACTCTGTTATCACTTGGCTTGCAAAAACTAACTTTCAATCTTTTAGACTCAAACCATTCAAAATTGATAGGACCGAGCAGAACTGAAGTGGAAGGCCACGGGCACTAACAAAAACCCTAGAAAGAAGGAAAGGAGAGGGTCCCTGTGATGAACCCGCATTAGCACCTGATATAAAGTTATGTAAATAATATTAAGGATATGGATCGAGTAAATAAGATTATGGTAAATACATGACTAATACGATAAAATAAGTATTATATTAAATAGAGGAAATATATTTAAAATAAGTATTATATTAAATAGAGGAAATGCATTTAATATAAGTATTATATTTAATAGAGGAATTATATTTAATAGAGGAAATACATTTAATATAAGTAATATATTAAAAAGAGGAAATACATGTTAAAAGAATTAGTTAAAATATCATATATTTCAAAGTTCCCAGACTCGGACTCGACTCTGACTCGGCAAGGCTGGCTTGACTCGTGACTCGGCTCGGACTCAGCAATGACTCGGCAAAATAAGAAAACCCTTGAAATTTAGAGATTTTTAACGATTTAAAACTTGTTTCATACACCCATTATTGAATTAAGCTTAAAGACACTATAACATCATCAAATAGAAGCTAATTTGATCACATACATAAACATACATCCATCACATGCGTAGAAATGTAAATTGTAGCTGAAGGAATTAGAAAACATAGATATATAGAGTTATAAATGTTGTCCAATGTATATAAATTATAAAATTCATGACTTCAAATGTTCCCAAACATATATCTAACTGTAAAGTGTAAACAAAAACAAGTCTATGGCTCAGGCTTTGGCTCAGCCTCGTCTATCTGCCTCCTAGAAAGGCATCTAAGGTAGGTCCTGGATGACTGAGTAGCCATAGTCTCTGCCTATGATGTGCTAGTCTGAGTAGCCATAGTTGTTGTGCCTGATCGTGCTCTATCCTCCTCCTCTGCCATAGCCACAGCCTCAGCCTCTCTGTCTGCCTGGTCAACCCACTCAAGGTCCTCATCAGTGAAGACTGGATTGGTGGACTCAGTGAGCCAATCGGACTCGAGGTGGACTTCCTCTAGAGTGATCAGAGAGGAGTTAGCGTCCAAAATCTGTCTGGTTCTGAGACGGAGGTTGTAATGAACAAAGACTAGATCATTCAACCTCTCCACTGACAATCTATTTCGCCTCTTTGAGTGGATGTGCTCGAACATGCTCCAGTTGCGCTCACATCCAGAAGCACTACATGGCTGGCTCAATATGCGGATGGCAATTTTTTGAAGGTTTGGGGTTGAAGGCCCAAACATTTGCTACCATCTATCTGAGATAAGGAAAAGAAAAAAACATTAGTCTCATTTCCAACTTTAAAGGTAGATTATAAAATGAAAAATTAAAATGCATAAGTTATAAACTTTAGAATTTTCTACCTAGCTGCAATTTTGTCCGACCCTCTTTGCACAATTGGCTGGCAAAGATCGCCCCTACTGCATTATTAAATGCATCCATCTCGAGCAATGTAGTTGTGGTATCAGTGCCCATCCGTTGTACTATTGAATATAGCCCGCTAAGAACCTCCTCATCCGCTTTGAAATCAGCACGGAAACAAAATGATGGATTGAGGTAATAAGCTGCTGCATGGATGGGCCTATGAAGTTGGTTATGCCATCTTCTATCAATTATGTCCCAAATGGGCCTATACTTATCCTCAACTCTAGCATATATAGATCTAATAGCCTCCTTGGCCCTATCCATACCCTCATATATGTAGCCCATAGCGGGCTTCTCCCCATCAACAACTCATAGGAGAACTACTAGGGGCTCAGTGACCTGCAAATAATGTTAAACAAAAATAGTTAACTCACAAGTGTGCATGAAAATAAGAAAAATTGCAAAGTTGCACAATGCAAACAAAACAAAAATATGCATATAAATTTATAAAATTACTTGCACGATCTCTGCACAAGGAGTCCAAAAACCTGGCTCATCAAAAATGCAATCTGCTACATCCATCCCTGCAGTGGTCGTAGCATAGGATGAGGAAGTCCACTCCTCACCAACAAACATGCGCCTCAAAGATGTCTTTGATTTTAGCAAGGACTTCAATGTGAGGAAATTCGAGGCAAATCTCATTATACTAGGATGAGCCAACTCCCTTTCCCCCGTGTATTGCCTCATAATGCTAAGGACCAATGCATGATTGTAAATAAATTTGCATATATTTTTGGCCCTTTCAACGCATTCTTCCACCCATCCAAGCTTACCTATATCCTCCAACATGAGGTCAAGGCAATGGGCTGCACATGGAGACCAAAAGATTTTTGGGTGCCTCTCCATCAAAAGTTTTCCTGCAACAATTTTAAATTAGTTAAAGAATTAGATGTGATAAGTATCAAGAAATTTTACCATTAATATTTAAAAGTTAAAAACTTAAAAGTTTAAAAGTTAAAACTTAAAACTTAAAAGAAAACTTTTAAAGTTTACCTACAACAAGATAACTTGCTGCATTATCCGTCACTACTTGCACCACATTTTCTTCCCCCACCTCATCTATAACTTCCTCAATAGCCTCACATAAGTATGCCGCATTTTTGACATGTGAGGAAGCATCGATGGACTTCAAAAACATGGTGGATCCTGAAAATAAAACAAATTAATTATCAATAAATTGGAATGCAAATTATTCAATTTTAATCACAATGCATTTAGAGAAGTAAAATGATCAATCACCTCCGCTTGAAACAAGAAATTTAGGAGTGTTCTATTCCTCCTATCAGTCCAACCATCTGTCATAATGGTGCAACCCTTGTGGCTCCAAGATTGGCGGTGCTCCTCTAGGTCAACTTTCATATCTTCCACCATTTCCAACAAGAGAGGGCCACTCAACTCTGTATCACTAGGGGCTTTAAACCCCTGTTAATGTTTGTAGCTTCAGTCGAATGATCATTTAGAATACATATAATATATGTTGATTAATAATAATATATTATTATATTATTATTAATCATATAAAATTTAATATTCAATATTAATCTATTATATTATTCTAAATTAATAATTGATTGATGAAACATTATAATATTGATTAAATTATTATAATTAAAGGAGAGACATGTCCGTTCAAGGACATGCCTCTCCAAAGGAATATATATAGTATAATGTTATTCAATTTGAGAACACATAGAATTCCAAGAATGCAAGTATCAAATTGAATCAGATATATACATTAAAATACATCCAATAAAACCTGGGAAAATCAACATGGTATCAGAGCTCAGGCTTGTGAAGTTTAATTTGGAGGTTGGAAAGGGTTGGAGAATTTAGTTTTTTTAGAATTTTCAGTCTGAAATATGCCATTGTACGGCCCTTGGTTGGCCTCAAAATGAGGACTATAATATATGGATGGAAAGATCTGTGTTTCTAGTTTTCAAATATGTTTATCTCATCAAATTTGATTCAGTTTTGTGCAAGATATGACGACTTTGGTGCAGGTCACTTGAAACCCTACCTAGGGTTAGCAGTTTTGGGAAAAATGTCATAACTTTTGTTTTAACCGTTGGATCTCGCTATAACTTGGAGGAAATGTTTTTAATTAGATTTTATAACATCTCACCGACGAGATTGGATAAATTTAGTAAATTGCAAAAGTTATTAACGACTGTGTGTGGCAGATCATAATGAAAGTGTTGATCAAAATTATGAAAATGTTCTACATCATTCAAAGGGAATTATGATGAGAGATGATTCATGCGTGATATTTCTTATATGGGCTCACCTTATGAAAGGAAATGTTTTAAACTTAAGGACGAAAGCATAATAAAATTGAATTAAAGGGAGAAATAAATTGATGCTTATAAACGAATTGATGATTGAGACCAGATGCAAAGGGAGTCTGACATTTCAAAAGAGGACAAGAGGTTGATACAAGAACTTGAGCTTCAGAGGGAGAAGATGGTTTAGTCAACTTGTGACAATTTCGATCATAGTGATTGAGAGGGATTTTCACTATTGAAGGTGAAACACTTATGAGGTAAATAATGCTAAAACACATGTATGCAAGTTAGAGAAAGCACTGTATGGATTAAAACAAGCTCCCAGAGCATGGTACAAAAGAATTGACAGTTACTTATTAGAGATAGGTTTCTCTAAGAACATTGCTGATCCAAATCTGTATTCAAAATAATCAAAGGTGAAATGTTGATACTCATATTATATGTAGATGACTTATTAATTATAGGCGAAGATCATCTCATTGCAAAATGCAAACAAGAACTAGCTTTTGAGTTTGAGATGAAAGGATTTAGGTCTACTCCATTATTTCCTTGTTTTAGAAGTATGGAAAAAACCAGATGGTATTTATCTAAATCAAGGTAAATACACCATTGACATTCTGAAGAGATTTGGAATGATGAATTGTAAGCCAATGTCATCTCCTATGGAAACAAACCTACATAAACTAAAAGAAGCTATAGCAGATTCCAAATTTGCAGATCCAACATTATACAGACAGATTATTGGATCATTAATGTACCTAGTCAATACCAGACCTGATATATGTTATGCAGTAAATGCACTCAGCCAACACATGGTTGAACCCAAAGAAATACATTTGGTTGCAGTAAAGCATATATTGAGATATCTTCAAGGTACCTTGGACTATGGATTGCATTATGAACACACTGCATTGAACCTCCATGGATACTCTGATTCAGACTGGGCTGGAAGCGTGATAGATAGGAAGAGCACTTCAGGATGCTGTTTCAGCTTGGGATCAGCTATGGTATCTTGGATCTGCAGAAAACAATCATCCGTAGCTCAGAGCTCCACAGAAGCTGAATATATAGCTACATCCATGGCAGCTAAGGAAGCCGTATGGTTGAGGAAATTGATAGTAGGACTGTTTAGTGAAAGTCTGAAGCCTACTATCATTCATTGTGACAATCAGAGCTGCATTAAACTTTCAGTGAATCCAGTTTTCCATGATAGATCCAAGCACATTGAGATCCCATATCACTATGTAAGAGACATGACAGAGAGAAAGGTAATAAGACTGGAATATGTCAATACAGGAGATCAGACAGCTGACATTCTCACCAAACCCCTAGCAAGAGTGAAAATTGATCACTTCAGGAGGTATCTTGGTATGGTTAAAATGTAATTGATGTCTAAAATTATGTAAACTTCTTA
The DNA here is from genome assembly GCF_030272615.1 of Cryptomeria japonica. Lineage (NCBI taxonomy): Eukaryota > Viridiplantae > Streptophyta > Pinopsida > Cupressales > Cupressaceae > Cryptomeria > Cryptomeria japonica. The sequence goes on from NC_081410.1 coordinate 651,476,268, forward strand.
GTCATATAATTGAGTATATGAATTATGTAACCTTTCCCTATGTTCATTCCTAAAGGATGACGATTCTTTAGTTAATGAACACTTGTATTTTAACATTGTAAGGTGACGATCTTATAAATGTTTGGAAGATCATATAAACTGAAAATCAGACAATTTGAATATCAGTAATATGATAAGTTATAGTAGACATTATGTAAGTGGATTAATGTCAGTGCACATACTATAACAGAGATATCAAAGTGAGTATATCCTTAGTATCATAGGCTGATACTTATAACAGGGATATCAAAGTGAGTATCCTTAGTATCACAGACTAATACTTAAAACAGGGATATCAAAGTGAGTATATCCTTAGAATCACAGGCTGATTCTTCACACCTAGGTGATGTAATTATCATGAGATTAGTGTTGAGCTAAATTAAGTTCTAGGTCTATACTCCTAAGACTAAGAGGGAGTGTTAAATTTAGTCTCAGTCGTAACTCTAAAATCGTAATCTGTTTTAGCGCCTAGAAAATTCGATTTTATACTTGCGATTTAATTTAGTATTAAACTAACATACTAGTTTGTTATTGTTATGTTTGGTTTAAGTAATCTCGCCAGTGTAGAAGGATTGTGGCTCCACACAGGGGTCACGACCCTATGTGGAATGTAGTACCCCTACCCTAATCAGTTTCTAATCTTGGTTTAATCTTGGTTAGTTTATTTTAATATAATGATTTTAGTCAGATGTTTGATTTAACGCATAGCTGTTGATGTGGGTCCCACACTAGTTGTATGCAAGTTGTTTAGTGTTCCTATTTCGTGGTATTAATATCGAGCTAACGCTTTCATTAAATTTTATATATGTATGCATGTATGACTCTTGGTTGCAGGAGATTTCAGGTACAATGCCGCATGAGTGCGAGGTTCGTCTTCACCTGGAATTGCAGGTTTGAGTGTACCTCTTTAATCCTTAGAGTTGGGTTAGGTGGTCGTAAGACCCTAGTTGACCCTAGTCGTGCTCAGGTGAGCATCGTCGGTCGTCGTCGGTAATCCCTTTTTGTTCGGGTTTGCGAGTCGTCTGTTTGGTTGACCTTCTCGGTTTGCGTGCTTGGTGTGTATGGTTAAATTGTTTAATTAGTCCTTAGTAATTATTTTGATTATATATGTGTTTGTGCATTGAAGATTAATGGACTAGATTAATCGGGATTTCGTTATGTGATTTTCGTTGATATTGGATTGCTCGTTTTAATTTGGGAGTAAGTTCAATTAAATAGCTGATTTTGAATATTAAATGCATTTTGTATATGCTGTCGAAAAAGAACGTTTTGTATTTAATTGCCATAGATTTAATTGTATTCTGTTGGCTTTTGAAATTAGAAAGGTTAAATGGAATTAAATGAGAAAATCGATTTTGAATTGGAAAGCAATTTAATTTATTGTAATAGTTAGAAAAGAATTAATTTTGAGAATTATTTTTAAATAAAAATTTTAATTCCCAAAAATGGAATTTTTGGTCAACTCTTCCTTATAACCTAAATTTTGGGAAATTTGGAAGGGGGAGAATTTTTTGGAAATTTTTGGTTGGAGAAAGTTTTTTTTTGGATGAAATTTGGGGGTTTTGGAGGGAGAAGGAAGGTTTTGGGAGCTGCTGATTGGGGCTCTTCAGCAGATCTTGCCAGGAATGCGAGATCAGGTAGGATCTGTTTATCAATTTAGTTATTGTTTAAAATAAGGATGGGGGTTTGAATGTTTCCATGCTATCTTGGTTCCAGATTCTCCATTGAATGCCAAGATTTAGAACTGTTATAGTAAATTAGTTAGTTTGGCTGGGAATTTATTTGAGGTGTTGTTATTCCTCATTTCTTTTTGGGTGTTTGAAACCCCTTTGTGTTTGGAAAGGATGAATACCATCAAAGAAAATGTGATACCAAAACATAGTTCTTTTTAACCAAATTTATATTAAATCGAAATTTATAAACATTTTTGGTGTGGCGTTTTTTATTAATTTCGAACTGTGAAATTTTTTTTAAAAAAAAAAGGGGACTGTTAAAACTTTTGGTTTGGGGTTTGGAGGGTGGGGAGCGGAGCTCCACCCGCCTCCTCCTCCCCTCCCCCGCTCGTTCCCCCGTTCGTTTCCCCGCTCGTTGTGGCCGCGGGCACACTGCAGTGGCCGCAAGGCGCCGCGGGACCTGCGGGCGCCACAGTGGCGTCGCCCGCGCGGGAGTCACCTGCGGCTAGGGTTTGGGCGCCCAGCCATCCGCGTTGGAAGGTGGGCCCCGCCTTCGCCGCCCCTTTTTAAATGTTTTTTTTAAATTAGTTTTTAAAAATGTTTTTTTTGTTATGTATTTTTTTTATTCAAAAAAAAATATATATAATATTTTAATATTATTTAAAAGGTAATTTTTAATTAAGTTTTTTTTTTTATATAATGAGTAATGTGGCATAATGGATATATATTAATTGATATTTAATTAGATTATTATGCAAGCTTCAATACTAATTGTGTATATTTTGGCTTCATAGTGATAGATGAAATATTGTTTTATGGGAAAATCTTTTGAGTTTAAACATACTTTATTCACGAATATATATTGTGGAAGATTTTAATGTTATAAGCCATTTGGAGATGTTAGAAATGAATATTTAACCATTAGACATTAGGTATTTAAATGATGTGCTTTTGGGAATTTAATTTAGTCTCATTTGGGAAATTGTTTAGTTACTGATATGCTCATGTAGTAAAATGAATGGTTAATTTATATTTTCCCTTTGTTTGAGAAATAGACAATGGTACTGTTGTAGATTGTGGTATTGTACTCACCTGGTAACGGTGATTTCCCGTCAATGCATTTTGAAAACTTAGATCAATCAGAGAATTGGATCAACTGTTATGCGTAAATCAATTTGAGAAATATTGTCTTGTTCGATTATTGCCTATGCGAGTTTAATTTCGGTATTCGCTTTTGATTATGAAATGGCAAGTCGTGCTTGTTTGATAGGTCCCTGTCGTATGGATTGACTTGGGGTACCTGTATCAGTCCTCGGTTCTGAGTTGACTGTTGTTTTGTGGTAGTGTCATAGTTGGTCATATCATTTGTGTGGGTGTCGAATGGTGATTCGTGTTTGACTAGATGGTTGTTCCCTCTTTCTTGAACTCCGTTCGTCTGACCATGTGTATTCCTTGGTATTTTTTTTTGAGTTCGTCTGAGTATAGGCTAGTGTCGTATGGGAAAGTGGCTTTAGATTGGGGGCTGCGCCCAAAGTGGCTGCTGGGTAACCCATCGAAAGTGAGTCTATTGAGTGATAACCTATCAGTAGATTAGAATGTAATATCTAAGTAAGATAATTGTGCCTCACACATGGGACGAGTGCTAACACAGACTCGACATGTTGTGAGAAGGCCTGAAATGGCAAACCATCATCCTTGTCTTCACGAGAGGATGTGTGGGTCCACATGAGGCTTGGATGGGCCGGAAGCTCGGATTAGGTTGCCAGGTTAACCCAGTGTATGGGGCCAGGACCTATGAAGACTTGCCATGGTAACCATACCAGGTTGTGTGATGACACTTGTCCCTACGTTCGCTAGTGTGTTGTCGTTTGTCCTGTTAGGAGTACCTTTGTGGGTCGTCCTTTTGTCTATGCCCTTGTGAGTACCTGGTTTCATGATAGACCTTGGGTGGTGATGACTCAGTTTTGTGGATGCTCTCCTAGACCTTTGTATTAGTTTGATTATGTTCAGCTGGATCCTTTCCTTTTGAAGGATCGTTTGTGTATTAATTGACCGATGTGGTCGTGTGTATATTGTTTATTTTCGCCTTGACGGCCGGATTGTAATGGTGTAACCTCTTGTATTCTTAACTTTATTATTTATCAGAGGGGTCTTGCAGTTGAGCAGACTCGGAGATGTAGCCCTTTAGGGGTGAACTCTGAGATCATTATGGTGTTATGTGATGTTATTCTCTTATGTTTCCTTTATTCAGCTTTATCTTGTGTGATTAGCTTATGTTAGAATGGATAAGTGGATAAATGGAATTAACTTTAAATGCTTATATGCAGTCCTTTCTTGAATGCCTTTTTGATCGAATGCATAAGTGGTTTAGATGAGATTTATCGTAGATGCATGTATGCAATCGTCTTTTAAATGCAATAAATTGGAATATGAAAGAATGTAATTTAGAGTAATGGAATATATTCAGTTGTTGTTAAGGAAATTAAGTATGCTTGAAAAGATCTCATATGTTTATGATGAAATTCTAGTGTGTTAGAATATTAGATGTATGGCTTGTAATTCTTATGAAAAGCTTGAATGAAGATTATGAATAGATCTTAATGGTTGAATCTTTGCTTGTGATTAATATTTCCATCTTTTGAAAGAAATTATCCTAATTAAGAATTATCTCGTTATTAAGGTAATCGGCTTGTTGGATTAATTGTGGAAGTTAAGTGAATTGTGAAAATTAAGTAATCTCGTTGGGAAACTCTTTAGGTGTTAGTTGATGTCTTCTGCTATGTAATTCTAAATCTTTGATATCTTGTTGTATCTTAATGTGGTGTAACTTTAAAAAAAAAATTATTGCACTCTAATCTTGTATTTTGGCTTATCCCTTCGGGGTTTCCTGGCGGGGCATTACATGGAACCACGTGGTTCCACATAGGATCGCGACCCCCTGTGGAGGCATGATCCAATGAAGACAAATGATATATATCCGCCACCCTTGTTGAATAAAATTACATACGATACATGTGGTGAACGTAGAAGATATAATTGCTTGGTCTTCGCATCTGCAGAGGCAAATTGATAAGAGCTTGTGGATAGAATCGCCGACTGAGGCAATCCATGTGAGAGCTCATGGATAGAATCGCCAACTAAGGCAATCCACATAAGAGCTTGTGGATAGAATCGCCGACTGAGGCAATCCACGTGAGAGCTCATGGATAGAATCGCCGACTGAGGCACTTCACGTGAGAGTGCATGGATAGAATCACCAATTGAGGCAACCCACACAAGAGCTTATGGATAGAATTGCTGACAGAGGCAATCCACGCAAGATCTTGTGAATAGAATCGCCGACGGAGGCAAATTCACACCTTGAGACTATGGTCCCCTATGATGAGCATCATATGGTTGATGCAAATACTCCCAATATCATGAGATGATATTTTTGAGTTATGGTGAATATCATGTGCCTTGATATTCTTGTTTATACCATACTTCCTGATATCATAGTGAGATAATATTTTCTCTATTCCATAATTAATCTAGACTTAATGCATTTGCATTGATTTTATCTTCCCTAGCTAAGAGGGAGTGTTAATTATGTTTTGTGTAGCTATGGTGAGGGCCATAAGTGTTGACATGGGAGATCACTACACATTATGTCTGATCATCCTCCCTAGCTAAGAGGGAGTGTTAATGTTTGTAGCTTCAGTCGAATGATCATTTAGAATACATATAATATATGTTGATTAATAATAATATATTATTATGTTATATTATTATATTATTATTAATCATATAAAATTTAATATTCAATATTAATCTATTATATTATTCTAAATTAATAATTGATTGATGAAACATTATAATATTGATTAAATTATTATAATTAAAGGAGAGACATGTCCATTCAAGGACATGCCTCTCCAAAGGAATATATATAGTATAATGTTATTCAATTTGAGAACACATACAATTCCAAGAATGCAAGTATCAGATTGAATCAGATATATACATTAAAATACATCCAATAAAACCTGGGAAAATCAACAACCCTGCCCCACAAATGGTTACTGCATCAATCATGCCTTGCCAACAAGGAGACCTGTCACAAATTGAAATAGATTAAATAAGAAAAGTTCAATTTCAATTTCAATTTTCAACTTCAAACCATAAAATTTTAGATTTTAATTTAAAACAATCAAATAAAAAAGTACCTGGCTGCAATAAATGGAATGTTGCAGAAGTACCAAAACTTGCAAATTGCTTTTCTTCCTGCATCATGGACCTCCTTGTTCCAAGACATGCTCTCAAGCAAGGGCTATGCGCCAGGAGTAGTGCGTGGTACAAAAAAATTGTCTATCTTCGATTTTCGCACTCTAGGACCAAAAGTGTGACTAGTAGGAGCAGAAATAGAAGTACTAGCACTAGCAGAAGCACTAGGACGAAAGGGAGGCATGGAAGAACCCTCTCCAACACAACCTATGGATGCAGCTGTGGATGCAGATGCGGATGTGGATGGAGGGGAACCAACATGACATAACTCCTCTCTTTGTCTTTTTTTTGTTTGCTTATGTATTTCAAAATTTTCTAATTGGACGTAACAAAAACGGACTGCTTCAAGAGGTGCCTTGGTACAAGGCTCAGTATCATGACCACATATGCCAGCAATATGATATTTCAATCTATTTATCCCCCCATGGTTAATTTCCTTACAAAAACTACACTTGGCTTGATTTCTTTGTCTACCAGGGAATTCTTCAATGTATTTCCATGCCTCATCTTTTTGACCATGTTTTCTAGGCTTAGGTTGTGGAGGATTAGGGTGAGCCATTAGGGAAAAAAATTGTTTTCAAAACGTGAGGGCTGCTGCAATAAGACAATTTTACAAATCACCATTTGAGGATTGTGTTTGACAAAGTTTTAAATTTTAAATTTTAAACTAATTAAAAAAAATCAGCAAAGACTAATTTGTGCATTGTGTTTTTTCTTGAAAATTTTCAAATTTCAAAGAAAGAAATTAAGAATTGAGAAAAATCAGCAAACCCTAGATTTTTTTTTAAAAAAATTGTAAATACATGTATACATTTTTTTCAAAAAAAAATCTAGGGTTTGCTATGCTATTGTTCTATTTATCTCATTGTGATTGATCATTGAAGTATGCAATGTAGATCTGGAAAGTTGAACTTTAAAAAAAAATAACAACAAAACAAAAAATCCATAAATATAGAAAAAAAATCAACATAATCAATAAAAATTAACACTTACCTCTTTCAAATTTGTTGAGAAGTGTTTGAAATGAGCTTCTATGGACTCCTTGATGCTCTCAATGCAGCTGTAGTGCTGCCCCAATTTGATTTGTGCAAGCTTCTCACCTCTTCCTCTCAGCTGGTTGCAAAACTATGGCTTCCTATTTTTCTCTCTTCCTCTCTTCCTCTCTTTTTTCCTCTCTTCCACTCATAAAAGTGAATGCCAATCCCTTTTAGGGTTAAAAGAAAGGGAAATGAAAAAAAAAACATATAAAAATGTTATATTTTTTAATAATTTTGTGACTCCGCGTTTTCAATTCATGCGGCAGGGTCACGGGCCTCGGACTCGGCGAGTCAGGGTGTGACTCGCTGACTCGGCGAGTCAGGCGAGTCACACTCCCTGACCCGTCTGAGCCCGGGTCAAGGTCACTGTGACCCGGCAGAGGTCACCCGGCCCGAGGACTAGCGTGACTCGCGTGACTCGCCGCGAGTCACGGAACTCTGATATATTTAATATAATGAAAGAAGTGTTATATTATTATTTTAATGAAAAAGTATTACATTTAATATTACAAAGGCAAAACTTAGTATCATTATATATTTAAAAATTAAAACCCTCCCGATTCCCCCGCACCAAGAGGTGCGATGGTAATCGCAGCATGGGCTGTGATTACCACCGCACCCCTTGGTGCAGAAAGGGATCGTGGAGTGTCACAACCCTTCACAAGGCTATAAAGGGAAGCAACCACCGCAAGGGAAGGGGAGGAGATAACACGGGAGAGCAGTCAGGAGCAGACTTCGTGACCAGCAGGTAAGAGGTAAAGTATAATATATTATAAATTAATATATTAATGTGAATTAATATATGGTAATAGTAACTAATGTATATTTCATTGAGTATTAATAAGTATGATAATTAATAGATGTTAATGTTAATTAATATATGTTTCATTGCGCATTAATTAAGGATGATAGTTAATATGTTAATATTAATTAAAGTGCATTTCATTGAGCAGTAGTAAGAATATATTAAGGCTAAAACATGTGGGCATTAAGGAATACAATTAATTAATATACTAATCTGCTCATAGGGAATGGTTAAGGAATATAGATGTTATCAAGGAAGGTGTAATGCATATGTCAACAATGATAGGGTATATTTAATATGAATATATGTTAAAGAATACATTAGGATTACATGTTAACATAAAATGTAGATTAGGAAATAAAATAGTACTAAATCATCAAAGTGCATTATAAATACAAATGTAAACACATGTTGGAGGCTATAGGGAGGAAACTCCCTTAGTCTAAGGAAGGGATTATGAAATCCCTAGGGCAGTATATATACTAATTATTGATATGCATATGTAGGGCTTGGTTGATTAAGTTCAACCAAGAGGAGTTGGATTTGGCCGGTCCACTCCGAGGACTTGGGTGATGGGATGCATCACCCAAGGCAAGGAATGACACATGGTCTTCCTTGGAGGGCTTGGGTGTAAGAGGTTACATCCAAGACAGGAATCGAAATAACCTTCAATTTCCTGGAGGGCTTGGATGTAAGAAATTACATTCAAGACAGGAGTCGAATTCACCTTCGACTTCCTGGAGGGCTTGGAACCAAGATGGGTTCCAAGAAGGCGAGCTTCACAGCCGCCTAAGGACATACTTTGTATGGCATTCGTATCCTTTTTTTAGATTAAAATTATGATTATGTTAATTAAGTATTTTTAAATTCGGTGGCAATTTAGATTACATATATATTTATATGTCTGTTGTATTCTAACAATCTGTTTTTCCATATATATATTTATAGGGAAAAATTTCTAAAAAATAGCCATACCGGGGATTGGGCGAAAAATGCCAAAAACGAAACTTCCTAAAAATAGGAAAAAGCAAAAAAGCAAACTTTCTAAAAATTCGTTCAAATCAATTGCGTTCTTCGTCCTTTGGCCTTTCTAGGCACTTTGACGGTATCCGGACTCTGTTATCACTTGGCTTGCAAAAACTGACTTTCAATCTTTTAGACTCAAACCATTCAAAACTGATAGGACTGAGCAGAATTGAAGTGGAAGGCCACGAGCACTAACAAAAACCCTAGAAAGAAGGAAAGGAGAGGGTCCTGTTGTGACCATTTCACACATCGCCCCATTAAAATGGGGGCCCCCTCTTTTTGCTTGTTTTTGCTCGCCTTTTCTCTTCTTTTTAGGGTTTTGGTAGTTTGTCAGTTGTCTGGATTTAAGGGTCAAGCCTTAGGGTTTCTGTTTTGTTGTTTTTGGGCCAGAGTCCAGTCAATCTTGAGAGTTTTTCGAGCTTCCTTTCGTAGGATGCAATTTTGAATAAAGTGAATTCGCCAGAGGCTAAGTGAGTTGGTCTATTTTCAATTGGAATTTTGAATGAAGAGTCTAAATTTGTCTAAGTGTGAATGATGAAATTGCGAATTTTGTCCAATTGAATGATTTTGACCAAATTTTGAAAATTTTGATATTTGATCCCGGGCATTGGAAAGGTCTTGTTTTTGCCTTGTGAAGTGATTGTAATCCCGAAATCATGATATTTTGGCCTGTAGGAACAAAATCGCTCCTGTCCCTCAGTGGAGGACCGGAGCTCGTTTCTCAAAATCTTACTGTCCTTGCAGGATCCAAACGAATTTCAGAGTGGAAGTGATAAAGGGAGGGATAATCTTTTCGTTGAATATAATTTGAAGAATTTCACAAGCATGGAAATGTGCCAGGAGTAAAAATCGCTCCTGTCCCTCAGTGAAGGACCGGAGCTCAAAATCAAACATTGCCTTGTCCTTGCAGGATTTGAACAACTTGACGATTTGAAGAGATCAAAGGAGATATGTTTTATCAATTGAATATAATTTAGAAGTGCCTTCGTGAAGGAAAATGGACCAAAATGAAAAATCGCTCCTGTCCCTCAGTCAGGGACCAGGGCGAAATTCAGTGTAGTTCCCGTCCCTCTCCCAGGAACCAGAGCAAAATTTCTCATAGGGCAAAATTTGGGTGAAGATTGAGCAAGTTTTGAGTTTGAAGCAAGAAAGGAGGGTGAAATGAACCCGTTGAATACAAATTGAAGATTACAAGACATCAATAGGAGACTCAAATTGGCCTAGGCGCTCCTGTCCCTCAGTCAGGGACCAGAGCGATTTTTGCCTTAGGTCAATTTCTTGCCAAGTTAGAATGAATTCCAGGCCATGGATGAATGAAGGGATGCACAACAAGATCGTTGAAGATAAATTTTGGGGTTGGCAAAGTGTAATTGAGCTTGCACATGAAAATTCGCTCCTGTCCCTCAGCCAAGGACCAGGGCGAAATGATGATTATCTTGCCTTTCACTCAAAGTTCAAACCACTCCAAGTCAGGATACATGAAGGCAAGGACGTTTTGAAGCGTCTCAACGAAGAACAAAGTTACAAGGACCGCTAAAGTTGAAAGAATTGCACCAAATGCCCAAATTCGCTCCTGTCCCTCAGTCAGGGACCAGAGCGAAATTTCTATGAAGGCTTGGGTTTTGAAGGTTTATCAAGTTTCAAGGGTCTAAGAGGGATCAAAGGACCTCATTCTACATGGTGAAAGTGATTGCAAGTTGATACAAACTAGGATGAGCCCAAAACATTGAAGTTCGCTCCTGTCCCTCAGTCAGGGACCAGGGCGATATTTACCATATTGGCCAAATCCTTCAAAAATCACGCCAAGTCAAGGTTGTACAAGGTGGCACAGGGTCTAAGGTGTCTTAAGAAGGTGATATGCAAAGAAATCAAACGTCAAAAGGTGATCAATTGAGCCAAGGAGACAACATCGCTCCTGTCCCTCAGTCAGGGACCAGGGCGATTTTCACAAGATCATTCATCTTCCTTCAAAATCATGACAAGGCAAGGATACACAAGATCAAGGATGTCGTTTGGAAAGCAATGAATAAGGAATAAAGGTTACAAAACAACAAATTTAGGCTAAGATACAAGGTTCGCTCCTGTCCCTCACCAAGGGACCAGGGCGATAATCCTCCAAGCATCAAAGTGCCTTGTTAACGACAAGTAGAACAAGCATGGAACGAAAGGATAACGTTGTTTCTTCCTCATGATGAAATTTGGTGATCATAGAAGCTAGGATCAAGGAGAAAACACCAAGATCGCTCCTGTCCCTCAGCCAGGGACCAGGGCGATGATGGTCACAAGAGACATTCAGTTACGAAACCAAGTTAATCAAGTTCGAAATTCCTTACAAATATGCCAGTTTCAACGTGAAGATGATGGTTTTGAACGTCGAAAGCACAAGAATCAAGGCCAAAATGAAGTTCGCTCCTGTCCCTCAGTCAGGGACCAGAGCGATGGGGTTTGTATCTTTCCCTTCTCCTAATTTTTTGGCGCTAAAACAATTTTTTAAATTTTATTAAATGCTAGAAAAAATCGATAAATCAATTGATAGCATTTAAAAATTGCGCATAAGCATTAATTAATTAATTTTTGCCTATTTAAAAATCGAATTAATTAAAGAACGATGGCATTTAATTAATTAATTATTATTTTAAATAATAAAATGGGGCGCTTGGTGTTTATTTGTTTATTTTACAAAGGTCGGCCTTTAAATTTATTTAAAAAATTGTTTTAAATTACCTCATTTTATAAAAGTTGGCCCTTGTTATTTATTTAAAAATCATTTTAATTTCTTTATTTTGGCAAAGTCGGCCTAGAGGTAAATGAGAGGTGAGCGCTGATAAAAGGAGGGTGAAAATTTTCATTTTCACATTATCATTTTATCATCTTCCATATGCGATTTTGGAGAAGTGCGATTTGTATTTACAAGGAGCGAATTTCCATTCCAAGGAAGGCGCAAACATCATCAAGGAAGTGCGAACTTGAAGTTAAAGTGAGGCGAACTTGCCAAAGATATTGAAGATCACATCAAAGACCCCCCCAAAGGTGGCGAAGTTGCTAGCTTGAGAGAGATCACGTTGAAGCCACCAAATTTCGAGTTTTGCCTAGGCGAATTTCTTGTTTTGCATTTTAGAGTTAAACTCTCAAGTGAGGTATGGCGAGGATCCCTTGAATTTTGAATTTTGATCGTCATAGCTTCAAATTTTGAATTTGGAAATTTTGAATTCCAGTAGCTCAATCGTTTTTAGGAAATGATAACTCAAAGACTTATCATGAAGTTTCCTAATCTTTAATCTAATCTATGTTATGCATTGCAATATCTAGTTACTTATTATGAAATGTTGTGTAGGTATGGCGACTCCGAAGGCGGGAGCATCCACCAGTCGTCCAGCTCTCATGAAGGAAGATCAAAAGACCGAAGAAGTGGAGACCAAGATCGTGTCTAAATGGAGCAACATTGGAGATACCAACTTGGGCAACTTCAGCAGGAAGAAGTTTCGAGAGGTCCCCTACATTGGTAAGCCATCACCTGTCGCCCGGAGAATAATTGAAAGTGGCATCATTAAGGCGGCCGGCTTCCCTCTAGCAGTTCAGTGCCATGAGTTGATGATCGAGTGTGCTCGTCATTATGATCCTCAGTCCAGAACGATCGTGTCCAAGGAAGGAAACACTTTAGCATATCTTTCAGAGGAAGCTATAAGTGAGGCTTTCCATCTTCCAGAGCACAGGGATATGATATACAAGAGCATCGAAGGAGCCAGGTCCATGTACGAAGATGATCCAGATGCTTGCCTAAGCATCATCAACAAGAACTGGTTACTCAAGAGTCGTCCTCGCCTGAGCAAGATCCCGAACACACCACATTGGATTGATTTCCAGGAGGAGTAGAGAGATTTGAATACAATGCTCAACCGAGTCACAGGAGCCCCTCAAGCCTTTTACTTTGAAAGGTGGATGTTCTACTTTATCCAGGTGATAGTTCAGGGAAAAGGAACAATTCATTGGGCTAGAATGATTAGCCATTGCTTGGACGTACAGTTGAGGAGACTAAAAGCTACCAAGTCCTTCCACATGAGTTCATACGTCATATATGCTTTGATTAGGAGCTTTGAGTACGCAGGAAACTCACAGAGGAGTGATTGGAAGAGGACCCGGCGAGGTCAGAGTTTGTGATTCCTATGTCCACTTGCATCATCCGCCAGGAAGCAACTACAAGTTAGTTAATGATACCTTCACAATGAACATCACAAGGACGTTGCAAGGCGGGATTCACAATAGATTATCACAGGATGCACAGGAACTAGTAAAGAGGTACGGTGCTTGGTTTATCCAATTTCCGAAGTTTACTTATATCAGAGTTCATGGATGTCCTTCACCTCCATATATGTTGCCGAGATATCCGACAGACAGAATAGTGTTACTTGAGGTAACAAGACAGTTGGCAGCTTATGCGAAGGCATTCAGACACAAACATGGAAATGGAGTTCCTGTACCTATCATCTTAGGCAATTCAGTTGAGGTATGTCCTAATGCTTTAGCCATGGATGACGCAGAGAAGGAGTTAGCTTTGTATTCTTTTTCATCCTTTGCCTTGAGAGAAAGCTTTGATCCACATGGATATATAGAGGAGACAGTCGGTAGGAAGTTTAAGCATGAATTTCAGATAGAAGATTTTATGATGAATCTCTTAGACGATCTTGAAGTGAAAAGAAAGATGCATTCTAGATTGCCTTTGGATTTCATCAGGAAATGCAAGATTTACAGAGTGGCCGACCAAGCTCAGGACAGTGGCAGACATCTCCAGTCATCCTATGACCGAGAAAGCAAATCAGTAAGGTTAGATTGGAATGAGCCTGAGGTCGTGGATCTAGATGTTTTGATGGCTCCAGTCTTGTCTTGTACTCGCAGATGGGTTGATGTGCAGCATCAGAAGGTGAGAGAGCAAGGCATAGCTATGACTTTCACTTTGGAAGAGAAACCAGCCGAAGGTGGAGCTAGTGTAAGCGAAGGTAATCCTAATCCCAGAAATACAAATGAAGGCAACCTTTGAAGTGCAAGTGAAGGCGATCTCCATCCAAGAGGCTCGAAGAGGAAAGAGAGACCTGAAAAGAGAGAATCTTCCAAGAAGAAGCAAGGGGCCAACCGAGATCGTTCATCCGGCACATCTTCTCGACCTGAGAAGAGGACACTTGAAGTGGAAGATTCTATGGAGTCAATGGTACAGAATGATAAAGAAGGACAGGCAACAGGTGGATCTCTTCAAGACAATGAGTTGCATGAGGATGGGGAAGATAATGAAGTAACATCTCCTCCCAGAGAAGAAGAATTGCCCAAGGAAATACAGGTTAAAGAGACAAGATCTGCCATCCCAGATTGGTTGAAGGAAAGATTAACTAAGGTGATCGTGATTGAGGACGAAGACAATGTAATTGACTTGGAGAGCCTTGTCGGACATTCCCAGGAAGTGACAAAAAAGAGGAAGGCTACCAAGATGTCCAAGATGATTAGAGATGAAACTGGATCCAGAAAGTTGCAGATAGCTACACCGGCAATGGACAAGTATGAAGGTGAGATCTTAGTAGAGGAATATGATATAGAGACATTTGAGCTAGGTCCATCCACAGCCGAGCAGACACTTGATGATGCCACTGATTCATTTGAGGCCTTGAAAGACAAACTTAGGGAAGAAATGGAGAAGAATAGGAAGCTTGAGAGAGAGGTTGGTGCATGGAGGACATATTTCAGCCATCTCAATCAACCTTTAGGACGTCAGGATCCAACAAGATCACCCATACAGGCACTTCCCCTTCAATCAATTGGTGAGGCAGAGAGATTCAAGAGTATGGTCCAGCGTATGAGTACTTGGATGGACAAATCTCATACAGTTGACGTAGAATTTACAACAAGGATGATGAAGACTATTCATAGGGCTATTCAGGTTCTTGAGATTATCCACAACTTGATGATAACCGTAGCTGCTTTTGCTCATACCAAAGAGGTTATCATTCCTGTCTTGAAAGTAATCAGACAAACATCGAGGAAGGTCTTAGCACAGGAAAAGATCATGGATGGAGGACCTCATAGTTTGCTTCAGTGGTCAACCTTACTCCAGATGAAGGAAGTTCTCTTTGAGGACATCTGTACTAGATGTAGCCATGTTGAGGAGGTGATCAATCCGATCCTGGACAGAGTATTTGAGGTACTACGTACCATTCTTGGCAGGAGGATCGAAGTTGAGACAGATGTGGATTTGCAGGAATTGGAGGATAGAATCAAGGTCATCTTTTGCAAGGACGCTAATATCACAGATGAGCAACAGGACCAGATGTTTGCTACCATGCTCTTGATTGAAAAGACTAAAGAACTTGAACTTACATGGGACGCAGCTCTTCTAGATGCATTTGATCAGGTCATCCACTTGGAAGAAAGAATGAAGAATCTTCCCGAGATTCCAATTGCTGAGATCGAAGGAATCGTGTCAAGATTCATTGCATATGCTAAAAAAGAGAATTGGAAAGGGAATAAGATTCTAGATGAGAGGTTGTTATAGATGACATGGCACCTTAGTTGTCATTGGTTTATGTCTCCTAGATTTTTGTGCCAAATTTAATATTTGGCTATGCATTTAATGTTGTGCAATAAAAGGGGAACTTTTGTAACAAACCCTAATTAGGGTTTAGGTGTCATGATCTTGACCGTTGATCTGCTTTTTGATCTGGACCATTCATTGTAATTGAGGATGCTATTTATACCCTCATTTCATTTCATTTTCATAATAATTAGATGTGAGAAGAAGATTAGATTATTGATGTATTAGAGAGATTAGAGTTTAGAAGCAATTTACTTTTGTAGCAAGATTGAGCTTTGAAGAAAGAATTCAAACAATTGTTGTACATGATGACTTTGAAATCAATGAAATATTGAAGTTATGGTGTTTTGTTGCAATTCTCTTGGTTATCTTCATGGTTGTTCAATTTTCTTGAATCATTCTCAATCAAAGTAGTGTGTTAATTCGAAGGACAAAGTGTTGGACTTGATCTTTGGTAGGATTCGCTTTCCAAACCACTAGCTTCTTGCTGATTGTAGGAACGCCTTGCGTGGTCAACTGGAGAATACTTGAATCACTTAACCTTCAATCATTGTTGTATCTTGGATATGTACCTTCGTGGTAGTGTTTTTGATCTTTGATGTATTGAAAAATCATTTGTTACCTTAGAAGATCGCATCAATTTCAATTGAGTTGTTATTTTATGGAAAAATTGAAGTTGGTAGAATCTTGCCAAGTCTTGTCCACATTGAGTCATTCTTAGGGTTAGACTAGATTAGATCTCTTGCAAACCCTATCCTTTTGTCTTTTTTGAAAAGCTTCTTTAGTTTAGCAAAATCTTCGACAACGTAAGGCCCTTTGAGGACACAGCAAATCACAACGACCACTGGTGCTTATCCACATGTAGAGACCCTACCAAAAAGAACATTGGAGTCATCCTAACTGATCCTTTTGCGAATCTTCAGCAGTTAGCGACTTTATTCAAGAGAGGATAAGATGCCTTTGGGTATTTTATTCTGTGTATGATCGTGTACAAAATACACGTCAACAAGTCCCCATTTGCAATGGGGCGATGTGTGAAAAAGGTCACAATAGGGAGAAGTGCAAGAAATTCCCTACACAAGGAGTGTTCATTAAGTGGACTTCGTTCCTTTAAGAGGAGCACTTGAAGTGACCTTCAAATTAGCAATCCTTCCTCACTCATGGTTGAACTCATGATATCTAGACTTTACAAACTTACTTACTTCATATTTCACACAAGGCTATTGATAGGGGTTCACCTAGCTTGCTCACACTTCACCTAGTTGGTGTTGCTCAATTCCACCAACCTCTCCAGGTCTAGCTATGCTCTAAGACCTCCAAGTCCTTCTCAATCTCTTCTAGGGCTTGCTTCTTGTCAATCTCAAGGTGTTTGCATCAAGTGTTTAACTAGGAACCCTACCAACTTAAAGAGTTTCCCACATGCTCATTCTTGTTGTCTTGGCTTCAACTTGTCAATTTTACCTCCTTCTGTTGTGAGTCTCTACAGAGGTGTGTTGGTGGCTTCTAACATGAAATGATTACCATTTGGGTCCTTTTGTGGTTTGCATCCATTAGCTTTCTTACCGATTTCACCATTTTGCCTAGGAAAGGGCTACAAGGAATGAGCCCCTATTAGGCCTCCAAAATCAGTTTTCTAGGGCTTGGAAGAAAAAGGTCCAAAAGACCCTACAACAAGGTTGGTTTTTCTTCAAACACTCACCTATCCCCAAGTGATTTTGGTGGTTTTGGTTTCCCAACTCACTGTACAATGCCCTAACCCAAAAATGAGGGTTTTGAAGGGTTTCTAGGCCTCTTAACGGGCAGTGATTGGTCAAGTTTGAGAAATGGGTATCTATAGGTCTTGTCAAGGCTTCTCCTTGTAATGGCAAGTCTGTATGGACCTCTCCAAAAGGTTTGGTTGTGGTTTGATATTCACCCCTGCACTTTGTACTCCAATTTCACCCTGTCTTCTCTAGCCGGGTTGCCCCTAGACTTGCCTAGAACAAGGTGGTAGCCATATCAAACATCACATCCAGAACTTCTCCCTACATATGTACACTATTCAAGTGGTTGCCTTCCATATCCCAACAAGTCGTGATGGTAGCACAAAGGGATTTTATGGGGCAACCATTTTACATAAAATTGCTATATACAAGCCAAAACTGGCTGATTGCAAACAAAACTATGAAAACACCAACACACACTAACTACAAAGCTTGAAATGAATTAAATGACTTTGAAACACATCAAGGAAACTCAATCCATTACTGGATCAATGGATTCAATCCATTTGTATTCACATTGTAAGCAAAATAAGCCAAAACAATGACAAACAGTCCAAAAATGAGTAGTTTCAGAATGTTGATCATACAAAAACAATCTTCCAACCCTGGTAACCGTGCAAGAGGAGGTTCTTATAGTCTTCCCCACATGTGGAGGCATTCTAGAGCGTTGTGCTATCCCCAACTCCATCACTAAGCATTTTAGGACAAAAGTTGTCATGACAACTTTTACAATTTTGCACTTTTTGCTTTTCCAACCTATGAAACCTATTCTAAGTCTTTACTCATGACTTTTTAATCTTTCCTAAGACTATTCTAAACCTCACTCATGCTCATACCAAGTTTTACTACTTTGACCATCAAGAAGGTCAATTTCCTACTCAAACCACTACTTATGCACAAAAATGCAAACCTAGGAAGAAACTAACTCAAATAGGCATACACTTGACTCATCACACTCACTCTTGGACCCTCCTGGAGTCCTTATTGAGTACCTGACTTGGCTAAGGTCAGTACAAGTCAAAATTGAGAAAATACTATAAGCCTAAGTCCTAGGTGCTCCTGCACCATTCTCCCAAACAAAAGAAAACTAAGTCACCTCCTTGGGAATCAGATTCTGATCTATGCCTAACTTCTTAAACTCTGTCTCAAGCACCCATGTAGCTTCAGCATCATCCCTACCCTGCCATTTGATTAGGTGCTCCCAATAGATTTGATGCCTTGTCTTCTTAGCAATCCTTGAACTCAACACCTTCTCAGCCTTTGAATTTGGTTTTGCTGGTAGTTGAAGGTTGTTTGCATCATTTGATACCTCTGAGTGACTGCAATCTGAACCTTGAATTGGTCCTTTGTAGGCAACTAAGTTTGCTATGTTGAAAACCGGTGACAATCCTATGTCACTAGGTAGATCCACTTTGTATGCATTTTCTCTATACTTGGCTAGAATGGCACATGGACCCAACGTTCTCATTTGCAACTTGTTAGGTACTCCTTGCTGTAGCCTTGGTTTGTTTAGGTGCACCATGACAAGATCTCCTACTTGGAATTGTAGGTTCTTCCTTCTCTCATCAACTTTTTGCTTGATTTTGCTTGTGTTCTCCATCAATGCTTGCTTGACTGATTCATGTACCTCCTTCATGGACTGAGCAAAGTCTTCTGCATATCCACTTCTTGCTGCTGCATTACCTAAGTCTCTTAGCTCCAATATACCCCTTGGGTGAACACCATAGACCACTTCAAAAGGGCTCTTGTCGGTGGTCCTATTTATTGTGTCATTGTAAGCACATTCAGCTTGTGATAGCACTTGATCCCATGTCTGACCATATTCTTTGGTAAGGCACCTCAATAAGTTCCCTAAGCTTCTATTCGCCACTTCGGTCTGCCCATCTGTTTGTGGATGGTAGGCTGATCCAAAAGTAGGTTGGTGCCAAGCTTTTGCCAAAGTGTCTTCCAAAAATGACTCATGAACTTTGAGTCTCTATTTGAAACAATGCACATCACTGAGAAGGGGACATTACAATCTGCCCTTCCCAAAATTGCTTGTCCTCAAGCAATCCCACCATAACTCCAGAAAATTTTAAACTCATCCACACCCAAGCAAGTACGATCCCAGGGTCCCATGCTCGTCTCAAGAGGAACCCACGATGTTGATGCTGCGCTACTCTGATGACATCAGTGAAAACATCACGCCAAAACTGCACTAACCTCCCTTGTAACTCCAAAATGTTACCATCCCTGATGCTCAGATTGAAAAATCTTGAAGGACTGACATCACTATCGGGCATCATCTCATGCCCATAAAGCTTTGAGTAATCAATATCAACAAGGCCACTATCTATCACAAGCCTGGAAAATAGGAAATAAAGTCTACACAACTCACAATAAACCTCCACAACATATCTCCCCAAGGTGTCAAGCGGAGCCATGACTGTAAATGTGGCTTCTCCAAATCTCCCTGCAAAGATGAAAACAATCCTTTGCAATAGCTCAACAACCTCATCCCCATAGCTCTACATGAATCTACTAGGCCTCAATTGAATTATTCTGATACAACCATGGAGACTTCTAAAATCTCTTATAGTTCCTATTTCAAGCTCCTCAGAATGATGAACCATAGAGAGCAAAGGTTCGCTATCCCAATCATAAGTAGAAGAGAGGGCATAAGTATAACCACTAGTTAGAGCTTGAACACTTCCCATATATAGATACTGATAGCCCCAACTCGCCATACCTCTCATCTGAGACCATAAACCCGTTCTGCCAAGAGACTGTGAAGTCTGAAAAAAAGTGCACCAACAGCCCACCAAGTCTGAAATGATTGACTTGAGATCTGATTTTAAGAAAATCAGCATCCAAGTAGATGAACAGCTGCTGCAACACAGGAAATCGTCATCCAAAACAACACATCTGCTCATGTTCAAGGCTGGAAAACACCTCCAAGCAATCTCCAATTGAAAGCCATTACTTGCATGACCAAAGAAATTGCACCAACTGCCCTGAATGAGAGAAAACCATAAAGTGAAGTGGTTAATTTGCAACCAATCAGCAAGCCCAAATCTAAAAATCTGATCCATTCTTTTCCAAAGAAGATGCCCAAGAGTATGCATTTGTTCAATGCTCCAATTTTGAAACAATATCTCATGGTTGCAAATTGCACCTAGATCCCAAACTCTGCAATGTGATCCACCCTCATCACTGAAGTCAAAAGGAATTCCCACATCAAACTTGAAAAGTGGATTAACAATTGTCCAATCAGCATCTGTATCAAACAACGGACTATCAACTTGCCGATTACTCTCAGGGTCATGTTCCACCCAAACATTCTTTTGCTCCAAAAACTCTTTTTCTGATCTTTGGGGACAAAGAGCAAGATCATACTCCTCATGAATGCAATCAAGCTCCTCCATTACCTAATTGATCTCCTTGGCCATTTCTCTATTCTCTTGCTCTCTTAAATGTATGAAATCAGCAAACTGATCTTCTACCTCCATTACAACCAACTGAGTATTTTTTAACATGTCCTTTGTTGACTCAAGCTCAAGAGTAAGCTCTTCAAGTTTCCTCTCTTTTCCTTGTAAAGCATTAAGGACCTTCTTTGCAGATTCGATGACATAATCACGATCCGTGGTCAATTGTATGCACTCTGATTTCAATGTCTCCAAAGAGTCTTTGATGAGTTGCAGATTGGGGAGAGCAACTTCATCCTTAACTCCCTTTCGTCTCTCTTCAATTTGAGCATTCCAATAGAGTTGTTATCACTTGAACCTGCACCCCTGTTTGCTAAGCTATCAACTCAGCAGGCTTCTGACACATGGGAACCCTCCTAGGCCTGTGGGTTGCCTAAAAAATGGAGTGAACCTCCAGAGTAAGCTGGTTCTTTTCAGATTCTGCACCTAAACTAACAATTTCTTCAGGGAAAAGAGTAAGGAGGAGAACATGTAAAACTAAAAATTAAATCTAAGGTGATTGCACCAGATGGTATTTTTTGAAATCTAACTAAGCAAAAGACACACAGTACAACAGTGATAATAAACCTCTTTTACACTAACCAACAACCCATGATCTTTGCATCAATGCTTCATAAGAAGGCTGGATAATCACAGTCCTAAGAGGAAAATCCTTTTCACAACCTAAGACTATTAATCACTAAAACACAGCTTATGACCTGCAAGTAGTATATATGTTTCTGCATAAGGCATCAAAAGGAAATGTAAATTTTAAGGGGGGCAAAAGCCAACCACCAAAGAACTGACTAACCCTGAAGATGCAATAACAGAGAAAGATGAGAAGTAGAGAAGTAAACCAAGCTATTATCCTTGCCAAACAGGTATCACCAAGCTTTATAACTCCTGAAAATGTGTTACAAAGACATCCCTTCTTGCAGAGAGAACTAAAAAATTACAATCTGCTCCAAGATGAATGAATCAGAACCCTTACCAAAATGAAGGCTCCCAGTATATATGCCTTTTTCCAAAGTTATCAAGAAGACTCCACCTCCTCATTTTAGGTCGAGCAAACTCAAAAAACCTACTTTTTGGGCCTCAAAAATATCTGAAAAGGGATAAACCTGAGCCAAAAGGTTAAGTCATCCATTCTGCAACCATAAAACCTCATAAATGCATCATAAATGACCCTGAAATGTCTCTGACAGGCCTGCAA
This sequence comes from Cryptomeria japonica, assembly GCF_030272615.1. Classification (NCBI taxonomy): domain Eukaryota; kingdom Viridiplantae; phylum Streptophyta; class Pinopsida; order Cupressales; family Cupressaceae; genus Cryptomeria; species Cryptomeria japonica. The sequence continues at coordinate 651,498,104 of NC_081410.1, forward strand.
GCCCTCATAAATGCAAAAATATCCCTCCCTTTGTCCAAACAAAATATCTAATAAAGTGATTTTTTTTTTTTTAAATTTATTATTATCTGGTCAGACATTTGTTTGATTTTATTTTCATTTATATTTAAAGGTTTTAATAATATAAAAATAATAGAATCGTTTTATTTAAAGTGATAAATAAATCACCTTAATAAGACAATTTTATTATTTTTATTTATTAAATAATAAAATATAATAAAAATATATTTAATAAAAGTGTTTGATTTACACTTTAATAAATAAATTTTTTTATTATATTTTATTAATTTTTAAATATAAAATAAAAATAAAATAAAACCTATGTCTGATCAGATAATGATAAATAATAATAAAAAGAAAACTTTATTAAAACGTTTGCTTACATTAATTGGAGGGCGTATTTTTGAGTTTTAAAATTACTTGCTAAGTAATTTGCAAGTGGGGACATTAAGTGATATAAGATCACTTAGGAAACAAGAAAGTTTGCAAAACTTTAAAGTGATTAAAATCACTTAGAAGACATGGCAAACTCTACCATGTGGCCTCCATACATCTTGCGTGGCATAGAAGAGAAGGGAAAAAAAAATGCGAAGGAATTAAAGATGATTTTTTATGAAGATATTTTAGGGGAAACATAACCCTAAAAGCTCATTTTGCCTCTTCACTTTTGATATGCGACACTTCTGGAAACTTCGCTCTGCATCTGGGCGCCGCTAGGGTTCGAACTGGGCATGGAAAGAAGGAAAAAATCTCGGTCTCTTCACTATTCTGGGTGCCGAAATGAGTGCTGGGCCTCTGTTTTTCCTTACGGCCTGCTCTTTGTCTGCATTTTTGCTAGTTTCGGGCCTATTTATGGAGCCGCCGTGGAAATTTTCCTGTGTTTTTGAGCATTTTCTGGGCGTTCGAACCTGGTTTCCTTGCTGGGCGCGATCTTTTCTCCCTGCATCCTTCATTCTTCACAGGTTCGCTATCTCTTACTGATTATGCTGTTTGAAAATCGCTCCTCTGAATCATTTCATGGCGTTTGAACTTGCTTTCCATACTACCATGCTTTAAGACTTCTATTACATAACTGATAGCCCCTGCCTGAACAATCAATCCTTTGTTACTACTATGAATAGATAAATTTAGAAGTGCAGTCACGGCATGCTCCTGAATCTTCGCATCAGTTGATGATAACAACTTCACCAAGTGTGGAATAGCTCCTGCCTCTGCAATTAAAATCCTGTTATCTGAATTTCTCTTTGCAAGTAATCAAATTTCTTCTGCAGCAGCTCTTTGCACATCTGTCTCTCTACAAGAAAGTTTCTGAACCAAAATATCTATACCTCTTTGATCTTCAAAACAAACATTAGAGCTGTTACTGCATACACTGGAGCCACTGGGACCTGCTTTACTTGGTACTTCAACACCATGAGTTTCACACCATTGAGCAATCAAGCTTTGAAGCACATAATTTGGTGTCAAAATTATGTGAGGCAAGACTTGTTGAGTCTTAGGGCATGTTTTGTGGCCTGAATCAAACCATTTCTGAATAAATAATCGGTCGTACGTCTGTCCTGTAGCAACAATAACAGGATCTTTCATCAACTCTAATGAAATTGGGCAACGGAAATCTTCAGGAACAATAGGGGAAGTAGTCTCTAAAGCAAGACATTCAACACCATACTTATCTTCTTCCAGGCTCCCAATCTCCTGAATACCTTTCATCTTTTTCAGAAGATAGATAATATGTTCAGCAGTTTCACCCATCTCACCACCTCTTTCTTTCAAGAGATCTTTCATTGCCCTTGACTCTATTGTTAAATCGGAAATTGTTGATAGCTGCAGTTTGTCTGCTAGCCTTTCTAAAACAGCAGAATCTGCATTTCTACCATCCTTGTGTGAAAGGGCAATCATGATATCCATGAAAAGCTCAATATCTTGTGTATCAGCTCTTCCCTTGGATCTCTTTAATTGGAGGTGCATTAGTTCAACCGTGCAATCCAATCTGATATGTCCAATTTGTGGACAAGTCTATTGATCCATTTCGAAAGCCTTCTAATTTGACCTTGGAAATGCCTACTCCCACAAAATCATAATGTGGTCCACCATTCTGTAAATCCACTGTCATGCTCAAGAAAACAATGTCATTTTTTCCTGCCCTTGAATGAATAGCTTTTTCATACTTGAATGTGATATCATCCCCATTCCCTGATGCACTTCCTATAAATTCATTATTGATGAAGAGGTGCATTGCATGTCCCCTTGACTCAACTATTAGCACTGGCAGCAACCCATTACTAAAAAAAAAAATGGTTCCTTTTCATCAACCTGCAGACTTGTTGTGTACCACAAATAATCAGTGGTGTCTTTTGTTGTATTAATTTGGTCTATAAGAGTGTTAGTAGTAAAAGCATCATTTCCCCAAACTCCAACTTTTTCCTTGAATGTCTCCCAATGTATTGCTGCATTTGACTCTTCTTCTAGCAAGGAATTTGCAGACATCATATCTATAGACTGCATTTCTACAATAGAAGTCTGCACTCCAATCTTGCAATCCAATCTGATATGTCCGTTGCCACATTGAAAGATCTTGTGTACCACTTTTCAAGCCTTTCAAAGTAATCGGGCCAGTAATTCCTGCACCTTCTATATCATAATATGGGCCAATATTCTTTAGGCCCACAATCATACTTAATAGGTCCAATGTATTCTCTCCTGGTTTTACAAATATCAGCTTATACATTGTAAATTTTGGATTTGAATTACTACCAGTCCCAGTACCTATGTACTGTTTGTTGATAAAAATATGCAGTGCATGTCCCAATGTCTTGACATTTAGAAATGGCCAGGTGCCATCAGCAAGTTCATTGCTGGTAACTTCAAAACTTATTGGGTACCATAAGTAATCACTTGAGTCGCCTGTCATATTTATTTGGTCCACTAGACCATTTTTTGTAAATGCATTAGGCCCCCATATTCCTATAGGCTCTTTGTACCACTTCCATGTTGGGCCTACTGTCCCATTAGTGCTCTCCACAAATTCCAATTGTGCAGAAGTGGTGAGTGTGGTAACCTTTGCTGTATTGAAGACAACATTTTTACAATCCGGAAGGATGCTCACAGACCATGCAGGCAAGCTATAAGTGTTTCCATTAAATGTTGTAGTTAAATCTTTTGTCTTATCGGTATTGGCACTGAATGCTGAACATGTTCCTGAGTCTGTGTAGTAAAGGTGTGCCTCTAAACCAGGTCCAAGATAGCGATATTCAGGCTCTAAGCTTATCATAGCTGGTTCACAAAGTTTAATAGCTCTATGTAGATCTTTAATGTGCCCCCATTTTGGTTGTCTCGTCATTCTAAAAGCTGATTGCCATTGACACTCACAGCTGATTCAAGTACATCCTTGTCTGATTCTGGAACAACATCACTCCAAGATTCTGGGTACCTCATGTCCACTCGGACCAATTTATACCTTGGAGCATTTTTATTTGTCCGGAATGTGAACTCAGTATCATTATTTGCAAAAAGGGCATATTCTGCTTCAAAATTATCAATGAGCTTCTGGAATGGAAGCATCTCCTCCTTGCCTTTGAAACTCTCAATACCTTGAGGAAGGATATCGAGATCACAATAATAGAGCCTATTCACAGGATCACAACCCTCTGTAATATGTAAAAGAATATACTTTCCATCCTCAGATACATCGGCCCCAACAATTGATAATTAAGGTTGACATTAATTTTTGTTCCTGCATCTAGCTCTCCATCTGGAACAAAACAAAATGGGTCAACAAGACTTGTCTGATCATGACCACTGTGTACTCCTTTGATAACTTCACTGCTGTGTGCATCTCTGAATGACTGTTTGGACTGAAAATGGTGAAAAAACAACATTAAAAACCCTCCCTTTGTCATCTGCCACCTAATGATGTGCATCAAAAATAGATATTTTATGAAAACTGTAGCTGCCATTTAAACATTATTCTCTTAAAACCTGAATATTATTTCCAAGGACGCAGCTGTCTTGAATTTGTTGAAATGTCTGATCAATCACGCCTTTTCCAGCTTATCATAAAAAATCTTTTAGGCTTGATGCATAAAATGTCGTCTTGTTGATCATTTGTAGATATTTGCACATCTTATTCACGTTCTAAAAAGAAGTCTCATCATGTATATTGGCTGATAATGTGATTGCATACTTGCGTTTTCGTTACTCTTCTTCCTTTTATCACCAGCTCTGACATGATTTGATTGTATGAAACCTTGCCATTCTTCACATGAGCTGGGCTCAACCCTTGTGGGAGCCGCATTCATCTCCACTCATCTTAGTGAACTTCATGACCAGCAAGCTGTCCTTTTTCCTTTCCCTGCACATGAAACAAACCTGTTAGCAAAATATGCATATGTATGGTGATTTTCCTTTGATCTGATATTTGCCTTTCGAGATTCCTTTATGATTCGAGTTATATGCATCTGATGCATGTAGGGATCATATATATATATGCGTGCATTAGTACACATGTTAAAAATGCAGTCAGCCATTGCTTAGAACAAAATGTTCTAACGCATTGCTTGTTTCAACTCTTTTGCAGATATCAGAAGGAAAACATCAACGGACCAGGGTGGAGCAGCAAGACAAAGGCGACATCGAGCGTACCTCAACTGTTCCAGTCATTCAGGCAATGACTGGTTCCATTCTCGACATGCCTTTCCTCATTTTTTTCTTTGTACTTGTGCATACATATATGTATATTTCCTTTCTGCATTGGATGCACGTAGCTAGTCTCACGGCTCTTTGTGTGGGACGCATGTTTGAATATGAATAAAATACTTCTCCTTTTGAATGAGATGTTTCTCTCTTTGTCGTTACAGACTAGAAGTACTGAGAAATACCATCTTTAAATCACTCCTTAGTATAGTTGGAAACACAAAAATAGAGAATTGGTACACACTAGCCTTCTTTTGTTCATGCTAGCATTTCTTAACCTATTTTTCAGCCAGGAGCGAAAAATAGGTAACAAGAGTTCTTCTGTCAAACTATGTGTATGGTCAAACCCAGATAGAACTCACACCTCATTCTCAAAGGACCTCATGAATTTATCCTTCCACTCGTGAACATTTAAAGGTGGTGTACTGGTCATTGGCTGCAACTGAAAATCAGAACTTTGTTTCTTGTCTTTGCTGCCCACAAAGCTGCTCCAAGACTCTTTTTCTTCACCACCCACTAGCTGCAATTGCTCAATATCATGAAAAGGATCAGATTCTACTAAATCTTCAAGATTTTGCTTACCACCAACTTCATGAATAGGTAAATTAGATTTGTATTTCAGAACCTCTTTAAACTTTCCATCATCAAAAACCATATGGTCCTCTAACTCTACAACATAATCTGTTTTTTGAGCCTCATCAGGATCAAAGGGAAATTCATCCCATGTTGGATCATCTTCATACTTAGTTTCTATTACATCAGAATCCCAAATGCCAAAAGGCTGAAAACCGAATACCAACTTAGACTTTGAATCTTCTCACCAAGAGAAATGCTAGAGCCAAGTGATGCTCCATCTTCTATCTCATACAATGGATTATTGGATGTTATCCAATTCTATTCTAGGGTAGAAAGTGAACTGCCACTATGGTCAAGATCTAAATGAGAATCATAATACTTGTCAACACTGATCCCATAGCTGTCCCAACCCTCTTGTGCATCCTCATCATCACTTTCAGCGGTGTTGTGTGGATCCAATTCACCAAGATGACTAACTTCATGCTCAAAATCAGGCTCATGTGAAGATAAGTCTGATTCCTCTCAGGGATTAAATCATCTTCATCGGTTCTAACCGCATATCTGTATCATCCTCTTCATTCTTGAACTCATTGCTCTCAAGACCAACATTGACTAAATCTGAATTAGGCTTTAGGATCGTTGTTTTGTTCTTTCCACAAAACCAATCATCATTATTTCTAATTTCATGCAAGTTTGAGGGAGTATCTTGAGGCTTTGTCACACATTCTTCATGTGTCAAGACAACCTTCCCATCCAAACGTTTGGATTTTGCAGCACTCATTGTGCATACCCTTTCTTCTCTCCTCTTCTTATGATTCATAAACTGGTCAAGAGACAAAATATTTTTGATCTCCGTCGAGAGTGATGCATACTCTGTGTAACAAGCTCGTATCTCATCAGCCACAAGGACTTCAACTTCAGGTGGCGGTGCTTTCCTTGGAAGGAAAACAGGCTGCAAGGGTTTTGACACTTAACCAACCAGCATTCCACCATTGTTACTGCTATGGTTGTTGGCATTCCCATTACCTCTTGGATTGTTAGAGATGCTAGCATTGTGACCCTTGTTGTTTTGATTTTGATTATGGCCTCCACTAGGATTCTGAGTCATAGTAGCTAGCAGCTGGGACATCATGTTCATCATGGTGTCAAACTTCTTCTCAACTCTTTCCACAGCCACATTTGCATCATTCTAACCAAATATTCTCTCTGCCATTGAATCAACCACTGTTTCTTTGTCACTCAACGAGAACTCCGATTAATCGGAACATACAGGCTAGCAGGAAAACCAGCTCTGATACCACTGTAATATCCTGGATAAATTTTTTTTTGTTTTAAAGCAATAAGGATTACAAACAAACACCATAACTCGTTAAGGTTAGAAAATATAATCTCAATATTGCTTAAAGTAACCCTTCCACTTTCTAATCACCAAGAGCCCAATCTGGGAGGGTGAGAGCATACGGTGTTCCAGGGATCGTTAGCACCATAAACCAATTGAAAGTTGAATACAATAATGGGTGGCAAGCCAGCCCCTTCCGCTTATCCAATAGGTAAGCAAGATATTTGGCAGTAAACCAGCCAAGCGAACAATTCACCAAGACACAAATCACTCAACCGCAATGTTTCAGCGGGAGGATTGAATCACATCAAAAACTTAACTCGACCGCTTATTCCGCGGGAGGACCATTACAAACATAAAATCACTCAACCACTTACTCAGTGGGAGGACAAAACTTCATAACTGAATTACAGAGCAAATAGGCGGCTAAGTCAGCCTCTTCCACTTATGTAGTGGGCAAGCAACACCAGAAATGGTAGATGACACACTTGCTGAAAACTCGGCGAGTGACAAAAACTCGCCGAGTTTTTGGACCTGGCGAGTAGTAATGACTTCTACTCGCCAAGAAAACTTGCCGAGTTTTTGGTGAGTTTTTGCCAAAAACTCGCCTGCGTTAGCCTGATAGCCGAAAACGGCAAAAAATACAGTCATTTTTTGTTTTTCGATATGGTTTTGGGCTGAGAAGGGGGAAACTCACTTGGAAGGGCTTGCAAGGTGATTTGGAGTGATTATTGGGTGATTCCAAGTGGATTTGAAGGGGATTTGAAGGGGAAATCAAATTCCCAAGTATGTTTTTTATTTTTTTTTCTATGCTTTTTTAAAACAATTTGTTTATTTTTTGTTGCATTTAGATTGATTACAAATGATTCCTAGGTAGTCTAAATCATTTCTAAGTTATTTACACAAGATTTAACACAAGTTTTGTTGAATTTTCACAATTTTTTTGAAGAATCTAGTTTTCAAAAAAAAATTCAAACCCTATTCTTTTTTAAAAAAAACTTCGAATAATGTCTAAATTTATTTAAACTAATGTAGATAGTTTGCTTAGTACTAAATTGTTTAACTAAAATGTTAATTTTTTTTTTCACTTTGTATGTGTAGGTTAAGTAAGCATTAATCATGGCAAGGGAGCAATGGCCACTATATCCATGCCCATCTGGATATATAGGCACCTGTCCTGGAGGTGCTAGAGATGGGGCATGGAGGTATTCCTATGAGGGACCCGATCCTGGGTCAACTATATGCATAAAGTGTGAGAGAATACTTAATGGAGGCATCAACCGCCTCAAATACCACCTTGCAGGAATAGATAGGCATGATGCTAGAGCATGCCCTGGGACCAATGAAGAAATAAAAAGACAAATGAATGCCCTACTTGCAGCTGGGGAAGAGAAGAAATTGCAAAGGGAGAGGGCAAAGCTAGCCATGAGATCAGCCATAGCTGAATCTCAAGGTGTTTCTATTGACCTTGAAGAGGAAGAAGAAGCACTTGAGGGCATAGTGGGCTCTTGGCGTGGCCCACGTATTCGCAAACCCACCATCACCTTGCCCATTGCTTCTGCTTCCTCTAGTAGAGTACCTGGCACTGTTCTACATCCATCACAACGATCAGGGTCGATAGGTGATTATTTTGTGCCCAGGAACACACCTGGAGCACAACCATCATTAGAGGCCACTAGATGGAATAAGGAGGTACATGAGAAAACTGACATTGCAGTTGTTGATTTTTGGTACTTCAACAACATTGCATTCAATGTGGCGGAGAATGCTTATTGGCTGAATTTGGTGACTGCTATGACAGTTTCAGGAAAGGGGTACAAGGCCCCTTCTCGCAAGGATTTGAGTGGGAGGTTAGTAAATTACTACATAGTCCACTTGATTTCATTTTTAGTTATTTTTTAGATTTCTTGTTTATTAAATAAAATTGTGTACTAAGACCTAATTTCACTTTGCACTTACAAGTTGCTCACAAATGCAGTTGCTAGGGCAAGAGAAGTGATGGAGGATCAAAAAATTGAATGGGCAAATTATGGTTGCACCATTCTTTCTGATGGGTGGACAGATGGCAAGAACCGCACCATCATCAATTTTTTGGTCACTTGCAAGGACAATGTAGTGTTCTTGAAATTTGTTGATGCCTCCAACAAGGTGAAAAATGCAGAAACATTGGCTGGAATGTTGGAGCATGTCATCATGGAGGTGGGGCTAGAGAATGTGGTGCAAATCATCATAGATAATGCAGCAGCATAAGTGTCAGTAGGTAGAATCCTTTTGAATTATCACCTTTAGGCATTAGCAATATTCTCATTTGTTGTGGGCTTTGTTTTACTTGGTTGCATATTTCTTAAGAATAAATTCTTCTTTTGTGGGAAGAATCCTCCAAGAGAGGCACCCCACTCTGTTTTGGACACCTTGTGCAGCACATGTCCTTGACCTTGTTTTGGAGGACATAGGAAAACTTGAGTGGGTGACTCCAGTTGTGGAAGATGCAAGGAGGATCACCAAATATATTTACAATCACCCTTGGGTCCTAAATTTGATGAGACAACACACGCAAGGGAAAGATTTGGTGAGAGATGGTGTCACAAGGTTTGCAACGATTTTCTTGACGTTGCAAAGCATTCTTGCTGCATTGACTTCTTTGAAACAAATGTTTGTGAGTGGAGAATGGCTTAACTCACCTTATTCAAAGAAGCCTGAAGGAGAGGTTGTCGCATGTATAGTCTTCGACAGCCAATTTGCACAAAGGGCTGCAGAGATTGTGAAGGTTGTTACTAACTTCAAAACTTTAATTTTTAAATTTTAGTTATTCATGATTCAAGTCTCTCATTACTAATTTGTAACTTCATTATTTAAATTTTGATCTTTTTGTAATTTGTATTTTTCAATTGTAGGTGTCAAAGCCCTTGGTTCGAGTTCTTCGCTTGGTGGATGGGGATAAAACCCCAATGGGATATCTTTATGAGGCCATGGATAGGGCCAAGGAGTCTATCAAAAATTACTACAAGGGGGATAGGCTCAAATTTGATCCCATTTGGGAAATTGTTGATAGGAGGTGGAACAATCAGCTCCACCAACCCATTCATGTAGCAGGGTACTTCCTCAACCCTCGTTTTAGGTTCGGGGATTCTTACTCAGATCCGAATGGAGAAGTCATGGATGGTCTCAGTGCATGCATTAAGAGGATGGTACTTGATGTGGAGGAGAGAGACCTCATTGTGAGTGAGCTCCAAAATTATGAGGGAGGAAGGGGTAAGCTATTCTCTTCAAAGCTGGCTAGGAGAGGAAGAACCACTCAAACCCCAGGTATAACATTTGCCATTTGGATTTTGGGATCTAAACACTAAAATGATTGATAAATTGTGTTTTCTCTTTTCTCTTTGCTTTCTAACTTTTCCATTTTATTTATTTTGCAGATGCTTGGTGGCAAAATTGGGGTGGAAACACCCCACATCTCAAAAACTTTGCCCTCAGAGTCTTATGTCAGCCTTGCAGTTCATCCAATTGTGAGCGCAATTGGAGCTTGTTTGAAGCAATCCACACGAAGAAGAGGAGCAAGTTAGCACAGAAACGACTCAATGACCTTGTCTACGTGCAATATAATCTTCGATTGCGCGTAAAGAAGGTAGAGGAACTAGAAGGTGGTCCAATTGACTTGGATGATATAGATCCTTACAGTGATTGGACATCACAGGAGTAGCCTCCATTGTTTTCCGACACTGACATCACTGATTTGGAGAGGCAGGCTATGGAGGAGGGGGGTGGATTTGGTTTCAGGCTGGATGACATTGAGGAGGATGAGGATGAGGATGAGGATGAGGATGAGGATTCATTGCTAGTGCCAAAGGTAGGTGGAGACATAGCTTCATCCAGGATGGAGGATGAGTCTCAATCAACCATACCGAGCGAGGAGGCACAGTCACGCCCAGTCCCACAGCAGACTTATACGACTAGATAGTCTAGACCCTCTAGTTCTACCTCTCCCCATGTTTTTGCTAGAGATGGGAAGAGGAAGTTGTAATTGTAATTTGTAATGATGTATTTACTTTTGTTTTTACAAAAACTATTTAGTAATTTACTATTTTGCTTCCAGGCTTCTAGCCATCAGCATTCCTCATGAGGATGCGATTTTGTAGACAATTTGCATTTAAATATATCTAGAATTAGCTTGTTTCTTTTGTGTTATCATTTATTGACTCATTGGATGCATCTTCTCATTAAATTTTGCTTAAAAAATGTATTTTTTACTAAGTTTAAGCGTGTTTTTAAGTTGCCGAGTTTTTCGCCGAGTTTTTTTCCTAGGGGCTTGGCAAGTTGAGCCGAGTCGTGAGTAGTTCAACTATGGTTGGTAGTACTACTACTTGACCTTACAATTCAGAAACACAAGATTAGAGATAATATCCAGTGCAGATTACAGCAAGAAACAACTAACAAATTAACTCAAATCATGCTACTACTGCTGTACCAAAAATCTGAAGTCAAACAAGCATGACTAGTCTCAACCGGCAACACCAAAATGATCATAACTCACTCAAATGAAGTTGGAAACACACCAAATCAAATGCGAATGAAAGATATAACCTGGACGATGAAACATGAACACAAAACCTGCAATCCAGTCACCTCAAAACAGAAGCACGCATCCCAATGCACCTCTAGAATGGTACAGCCCAGCTGAAAGGTACGATTTGCAACTAAAAATCCAATTCTCCAAATGAGTGGCTATAAAATTGCAGACTATATTGCCTCCATGCCACGTTTTGATAGAGCCAATACCCAGAACAAAAGAATCACTTGGTCGAGAGGTATGAGCAAAGTAAAGTTTCAGCAACTCCGCGACCAGCAGCAAGAAAATACTCCAAAATCCACACTCCACACTCAGCAAAACACTCTCTAACAGCATTGGAAATACAAGAAACGCAGCTAGGTACTATCTCCCAAGTATGAAACTGAGACTTAGCTAGGAAGCCACACTTCAAAGCTCAGATTTCAATCACCAAACCGACAGCATAACAATGCAATTTCATAAGATACCAAAAATGAGAGCTCAAGGCTCTTATTTATAACTTCTTGCTCCACCAAATTCAAATGCAAATGCACACAAATTCGTCCAAATTACATGTCCTCCAATGCGCCCAACACATTTGAATTTAATTAAACATGTCCCCTCAAAATGGCATCCACTTATTCCCAACTCCCTAGGCAAAGTTCGAACTTTTACTAGGTGAACAACTTGCAATATTAAAACAATATAAACATGACATGTTTAATCATTCTCAACACCACCTAACTAAGGGAAATAATAATATTAGTAGCATATTTTTATCCTTTTCCCTAAGTCACACAAAACACAATTAATCAATAATAAAATAATTAAATATTAAACCTTAGGATAAGGAATTAATATTTAATTAAATAACTTATAACTCCAATGCTGATTAATACCAAAATCAAGGATGAAGCTGTGCGATGAAGACCACTGAACTGTGCTGAGTCAGGACTCTGTCCGAGACTGCTAAAAATAGAAATGCTCAACAGAGCCACTTACTAAAAATAGTAAGTCAAGAAATACTGCTTCGAAAAACATAATCTTTGCACCCAGAGAAAGAGCTTGGAAAGCTCAGTAGAACTGCATCATCCAAATAGCCAAACCCTAACTTACTAAAAATAGTAAGTTCTGACTTCACCAAAGAATCAAATGCATGTTATGCCACCCTGGAGTTCATGGAAAACCCAGAAGGAAACCATAAGAAGAACTAAAGAATTCCCTCCTGACAAACCCAAAAAAGCTCGCACAAAACTCCACAAAAGTTGGAAACCCTAATTCTCCTTTCCAAATAGCCTACGGGTCTCCGGAATAGGCCAATGGACCACTGAATGCACATCACTGAGAAGGGGACATTACAAGTGCATTGGGGCCCGCTTCTTGCTCACCAGGTTGTAGTGCTATCACAAACAAGTCTTCAACTTTTAGTACCATTTTCAAACACGGCCCCAAGGTTGCACCGTACTCCTCCAAGTCTACCTCCTCCTCTAGGTCGACTGGCTCCTCTTCTTTGTCAACACATTCTGCCTTCCTTTTGGCCTCTACCTCCTCATCAATGTCGTATGCTATATAGCCTTCGCGGAGACCTTCGTACAGAGCCCTCTTTCTCCAGTGTCCCGTGATCCTTATCCATAACGCCGGATCACCGAAGTAGGCATTTGTAAGGTGCTTGTGAATTCTAGGTACCACGATGCCTTCAACTTGTTTGGGCGCAAGTCTTTCTTCTATGAATGTGAGTGGCTTAGCCCAATCTTCGTCATGTCTGTAAGGTTCTGCAACAACCACAGGATCTTCCTCTACTTCTTGACTTCTTCCAATGCTCCAGTCTCCCTTCGTTGTGTATCCTAGCATGTTGATTGATACGACTGGTTTATCATGTTCCCGATACAGTTTCAACTTCGAGTCGTTTATAGGGTCGCATATTGGATTATCATCTAGGGTGGAAAGTTTTACTTCTCCATTCTTACTTCCTGACTTCTTCCGATGGTCCAGTCTCCCTTCGTTGCGTATCCTAGCATGTTGATTGATACGACTGGTTTATCACGTTCCCGATATGGTTTCAACTTCGAGTCATTTACAGGGTCGCATATTGGATTATCGTCCAGGGTGGAAAGTTTTACTGATCTTATAGGCCCCAACCAACGAACTTTGAACATCCCAGGACGAAGTTTGTTGTGGCCGTTATACTTGAGGACCAAGTGTTCGGGATGAAAGTTTGTTCGTCTAAGGTGTTTGTCATGCGAGTACTTCTGTCGACGTTGGACCACTTCTGTCGCCCATTGGGCCATCATTCGACGTTCATCTAGCTTGGTGAGGCTCATGAGATGGGCATTCAGACTCTTCTAGTCTCTAAGTCGGTTATCCACAGCAATTCATAGACTCGACACGGTATATTCTGCTGGTACCACTGCCTCTTGGCTGTACATGAGCTGGAACGGTGTGTGACCCATGGTCACCTTGAATGTGGTACGGTATGCCCATAGTACTACTGGCAGACGCTCCTCCCAATCTTCATGTTCCACTCCACAGGATTTATAAATAATGGACACCAACACTTTATTTGTGGCTTCCGCTTGACCATTCGCTCGGGGGTAGTACGGGCTTGAAAGGTTGTGAAAGATTTTGAATTCCACCGTCATCGTACGGATCAGTTGATTGACAAAATGGACTCCTCGATCACTCGTGATCTGGATAGGGATCTGTTGATGTGTTGCTCAGGCACATGCAAACTCAGAATAAAATACCAAGGTATCTTATCCTCTCTTGAACAAAATCTCTTGGATGCTGAGATTTAGCTTAAGGATAGCCCAAAAAGACTCCAAGGTTCATGTATGTAGGATCACTACGTGTGGATAAGCCTGGTTGGTTGTTGTGATTGTTGTTTCATCAAGGGGCATTTATGGTTCAAAAAAGATCTCATGAAGTGACTGGCAGATGATATGCAAATGGATTTTCTCCTAAGACTACTAAATGATTACTCAAAAAAATGGCAAAAGGATGAGGGTTTAGAGGAATTCGAAGCTATTCTAAAATGAATGAAATGAAGAAATGACACAAGTGAAACCCAACTAGTTACAACTTTGCCATACACAAACAACTCCACTAGAACTAGTGCAATCTTGTAAGGAAGTTCGAAGATTTTTCAAATCACTGCTAACCATAAACACCATCAATAGAATGCATATCACAGATTAAGCAATAATCGAACTTAAATACTTTCAAATGTTCCAGTTGACCACACAAGGCTCACTTACAATCAGCAAGAAAGCTAGTGGTATGGATAACGAGCTTCACAATATATCAAATGCAACATTCCATCATCTAATCTAAAGACTAAAACTAACATAAAAGATTGACTTGAGATGACGAAAGAACCATGCAATAAGCTTCAAGGATTGAGCGAAACACCCTAACTTCAATGTTTCATTTATCCAAAAGCCAAACAACAACAATTCTTTGAGTCTTTCTCTTACCAATATTATAGCACTATTACTCTCTCTTCTACTCTATTGCTATAGCTATTGCTTACTAATATCACTATTAACCTTTACAAATGAATTGAGTGGAGCTTATATAGGATTCCCAAATACAATGAAGGGCCGAGATTGAATGAAGATCAAGGGCCAAGATTTTGCCACCTAAACCCTAATTAGGGTTTAACACACATGAAAACTCTATCAAGATAATCATCATCATGAATCAACCAATAAGAAGACAACATGTACTGACACGAGAATTTTGTTCCCTTTATCCTTCTCTTTTCTGGCGTATTCAATGAATCTAGACGTCATGCTTTCCACTTCAACAATTGGAATCTCAGGTAGATTCTTCATACGCTCTTCCAAGTGAATTACTTCTTCAAAAGCTGCAAGAAGTGCGACCTCCCATCCATGCTCTAGTTCTTTTGTTCTATCAATGAGGAATATGGTGGCATGCATAAGATCTAATTGTTTTTTTGTGATCGGTCCGCCTTCTCCCTAAAATATAACTTTTATCCTGCCCTCTAGTTCATGAATGTCCACATCTGTTTCAATTTCCGCCCTTTTGTCAAGAATGATGCATATCACCTCAATTATTTTGTCATGGATAGGATGAACGGTGTCTTCGACTTGACTACATCTGTTACTCACGTCATCAAAAAGGATTTTCTTCATTTGAAGCAAGGTCGACCACTATAACAGATTAGGAGTTGATTCCTTTCTGATTACCCCTTCTTGTGTTAGTATCTGTCTAGGTGAGTGAAGGCATCGACTGTCACCATGAGGTTATGAACTATCTCAAGAACTCGAATTGGCTCTACCAAGTATCTTCATCATATTTCTTTCAAATTCATTAGCCATTGTGAAAGATTTGTTGATCCAAGCCTCTAGAAGTTGTGCTAAGTTCTTCATTTTCTCCATATGATCAATTGTTTCAACGGGAAGCAAGGGAGCTGGTGTGGCTGCCGGACTTTGATGTGTCAATGGTTGCTGAAATTGTTGAACATAGTTCCTCCATGCATTGACCTCCTTTTCTAACCTTTTGTTTTTCTTTATTTCGGCCTTTAGCTTCTCATTAACCACCTTGACTGAGTCGGTTGCTTCCTCCATGGCTTGCTCAGAAGTGAGTGGACCTAAGTCGAATGTCTCCAAATCATATTCTTCTACCATAATCTCATCTTCATATTTGTCTACTGCTGGGGTGGCAATCTGTATCTTTCTAGAACCTGCATCATCCCTTATTATCTTAGACATCTTTGGAGCTTTCTTTCTCTCAATGACTTCTTGAGGTCCATTTAGAAGACTTTCAAAATCAAACACTTGTTCTTCTTTGTTAAATTTAGTGATCAGATTATCATATAACACAGAATGAAACAAAATTGCATACACAAAACACACATATACCCTGGGAAAACCTTCCTCTTGGAGGAAAAACCTAGCAACAAGATTTAGATCTGATTATATTAATGTCAGAAGATAATCAAATACAAATTCGCCCACCTAGGGCATGACAGAATTGACTTATTTGAATCACAAGTTCTGATTTGAACTTGACTGAATCTCCAATCAGATGTAGGGCAGACCTTAGGGCAGATTAGTCTAATATAATTCGCACAGCAAGAGGATAGCTTCTTGGATCAGAAGTCTGCCGATTTGCAAGAATGTGAATTCCCTGTCACTCAGAATGTGTTAGTTGACTCTTGGAGAATATTCGCTGACTTCAATATTGAATTCGCTGGCAGAGTGATATTCGTTGATCAAGTGCTGATTATTGTATATGAAATGGATTACAATGCATTGATTATATAGGAGGTACAAACATTATATCTTGCCTTAGTCGGCTAAGAAACTTGGCACCAAAATATAATGCTTTGAGTTTAAGTTACATGAATAGGTCCATGATTTCACACGTTACGTTTGTATTTGCCCTTTGTGTGTTTTATGTGCCTAGGTGGGACCAATCTCCAATGGTCACAAGTTACATTATAGCAATCGATTTTAAGCTGAGTTACCAGGTTCGCCCCTGGGACACCCTGGTATGGGTCCGGGTTCGACCGGGTTTGTGGTATGGGTCCGGTTCGACCATGGTTCGAAAAACCTAGGGTGGGTTCGACCCTGGTCGAACCCAGTCGAACCCGGGCGGACCTAGTCGAACCCGGGCGGCTAGGCGGCCCATAAAGTCAAAAAACAAAGAAATTTTTTTTTTTTTTTCAATTCCGCCTTGTAAAAAGTGAAAATTATAACCTAAAAAACACTTCTAAAACATTTTATTGACACATTTCACCTCATTTGTGTTGCAAACAAAATTTTTATGAGAGCAGGTTGAAGAAAGGTTGAACAAAATTTGGCTTCCAAGATCAAAGAGGAGGAGTTGAAGACTGATTTTAGAAGCTTCAACAAGTGTTGCAGCATCATTTCCATACATTTTCAAGCTTCCATTGGCTGCAAGAGGTAGGTTTTTAAACATTTTTTTCCAACTATTTTTGTTTCACAAATTGTCAAACATGAAACTTGAATTTTTTTCCATTATTTAGTTTTTGTTTTTGAATATGTTTATTTTATTTCTTGCCATAGGAACTAGAATGACATCTACATCTTCCTCCATTGGCAATGAACAAATAATTGCAAAACAAAGAAATGATCCAAATTCTCCCTTATGGAAATATGTGGACATTATAAAACAACTTCCAAGAGGTGGGGGATTCCATTGGAAATGACATGGATGTGATATTGAACGTAATAGTTCATATTATCGGGTGGTAGGCCATTTGTGTGGAATAAAAGGAAGAGGCATCAAAAAATGCCCTGGAAAAAATGGTAAACTTATACCAGATGAGATAGTGATGAAATATATTAGGAAGCATGAGGCGGCATAAGAGAGGGAAGCCCGTAGATTGAACCAAACCACATCAAAGAAAACAAGGGGAATGCAAGGCCTCTCTAATCCCAGTATTGTAGTAGAAGACCACCCCTTCTTTGCCACAAATGAACCTCAAAGTGAACCACCCTTGACACATAAAAGAACAAAGGGGCCTTTAGAAACCGCATTCCAAAATGAGAGTAGAGACAATGCTGATCAAGATATAGTAAGGTGCATTTATGCAAATGGGTTGTCATTCAATGTTGTTCGCTCCCCATATTGGAAGCAAATGATAAAAAGTGTTAATGAGGCACCAAGTGGGTATAAGGGCCCCAGTTATGAGAAGGTACGTGGAACATTATTGGAGAAAGAGGTGAAGAGGGTTGAAGATGCATTGAAACCCATAAGGGATTCATGGGTTGAGACAGGTGTAACAATTGTTTCAGATGGGTGGAAAGGTGCTAAAAACCGTCCCTTGATCAATGTCATAGCGGTGTCCCCTAAAGGGGCAATGTTTTTGAGAGCTGTGGATTGTGAGGGCCAAATAAAAGATAGCCAATTTATTGCAGAAATTCTCATCTCTGCCATTGAGTCTGTGGGACCCCGCAATGTTGTCCAAGTCATAACGAACAATGCAAAAAATTGTAGAGCTGCTGGTTTGTTGGTTGAGCAACACTATGATCACATCTTTTGGACACCTTGTGCGGTACATTCACTCAATCTTATGCTACAAAGGATTGGGCAAAAAATAAAATGGATCAGAGATGTGTATGCAGAGGCTGAGGACATCCAAATGTTCATCACAAACCACCACATGTCTCAAGGGATTTTTAGAACCTATTCGAATTTGGAGCTATTGAAGGTAAGTGAAATAGTAATTTAATTTTACATTTTCTGATTTTTTTGAATTTTCAATGTTAATAATATCATTGTGTAAGCTATATTGTGTATTCTTCTTTAAAGTTTGGCTTTATTTTTTAATCATTTGGCATTAATTTGTGTTATAGGTTGCTGAGACCCGTTTTGCATCAAACACAATCGTCTTAAGATGACTTGTGAAAGTTAGAGTGGCACTATGCAATATGGTGATCAGCACCAATTGGACTGTATGGAAGCAAAGTAGCACTGAGAGGGCAGAAAAAATTAGGGATAGAATATTGAATGAGAAATGGTGGGATCTTGTTACATATCTCCTAAGTATCACTGAGCCCATCATGAGCATGATTCGCTATACAGACATGGATAGGCCTTGCATAGGTGAGATTTATGATGGCATTGATTCAATGCTTGAAAAAATAAAGGTCACTATAAATGAAAAAGAGAATGATCCTCAGGAGAAATTCTTCAAAGAACTAGAAGTAATTATTGTAGAGAGGTGGAATAAGATGACCACTCCTTTGCACCTTCTTGCCTATGCCTTGACACCTAAGTACTATAGCAATTAGTTTCTTGATAAACCAGGAAGGATTCCACCATGGGGAGATCTAGAAGTATCTGATGGGTATAAGGCAGCATTTCTTAGACTATATCTCGATGATGATTTGCGAGATGTTGTTACAAATGAGTTCATAGAATTCGCAAATGGGAATGGTCTAAGTGTTGATGCACTTCATCATAGATCCAAGAAAGATGCTCATAGCTGGTGGTACTTCCATGGCACATGCTTCCAACACCTACAACCCCTCACTATAAAATGTTTATCACAAGTAAGTTTAATTAATTAAAATTTTAAATTTACAAGTTTTAGTTTATTTATAGTTTACTTTGTCTTCATAGGTTGCTAGTAATTTTATTTTTATTAATGTATAACTCTAATTGTTTACTTTGTCTTCATAGGTTGCTAGTTCATCTGCTTCAGAAAAAAATTGGAGCACATACTCTTTCATCCACTCGGTAAAGCGCAATAGGCTGCTATCAAAAAGAGCGGAGAATTTAGTATATGTGCATTCCAACCTACGTCTTCTTTCACACAAACAACATGACTACATACAAGGGGAAACAAAGATGTGGGATATAGAGCCAGAGCATACTGATTTGGATGCTCCTGCTTCTCAGCTTCTTGCATTGACACTTGATGACTTGGAAATTGAGCCAACTTATAGTGCAAGTGCAAGTGGCATTGGCTCATGTAATGTCAATGTCAATGAGGAGGAGGAGGAGGATGAAGAATTAGATGATCCATTTGATGATTAAACTTTAAGTTTATATTGTTGAAAGTTGAAACAATGATACTTGAATATTTTGTCATTTTGTTATTAAACTTGATGTATATGATGCTATTATCAATTATGGTATGATCATGATGCTATGATTACAAGTTTATGTTTGTTTTGTTGTTTATATGATGCTATGTGACATGCATATTTTAATTCATGCTTATAAGCTTCACAAATATCAAAATATATATATATATATAAAAAAAATTTACATGTTTTTGTACTAACGAACCCAAACAAACCCAAACCCCTTTTCAAAATTTTGCCATACCGGCGTACCGGGTTCTTCGAACCTGAACCCGAACCCGAACTCGAACCCGAACCCGAACCGGCAACCTAGATTTTAAGTTATTACCATTCAAAATAAATAATCCGATCGAAGCTATTTATTTCAACATTCTTCTTCCTCTATCACTTCTTTATTTCAAGAATAGAGGATCTTCCTTCTCTTACTTGCACTTCTTTGAGCAATAGTTCATTCCTGGGGGGGGAAGTTGCTTCATTATTATCTCCTTGCTCTTCATCATCACCAATCTAGATATGAGGGGCTGGATTTGATGATCCTTGAGGCATCTTTACTTGATCTTGCCTATCATTCTCGTCATTTTGAATTGTTGACTCTATCGATTCACCTACTTCGTGGACCATGCCTTGATCCATTCCTTGATCTTTGCCTTGATTTTCCTTCTCATGTCTAGAAGAGGCACTAGGAGGTTGATCAGGATTTGTCTTTTGCTTCTTCTTGGAAGTCTCCTTCTTTCCTTGTTCATTCTTTCTCTTTGATCTTTTGGAGTGGGAAGTGTTTTCACTGACACTCGCCCTTTCTTCTTCTTCTAGCCTTGTCTCCAAATTGAATGTCATTGTCACATCTTGCTCCTTCAATTTATGATGTTGGATATCTACCCATCTTCTGTGCAAGTTAAAACTTGATTCATCAATTCTCTCAAATCTATGATTTCCTTTTCATTCCAATCAATCTTTATTTCTTTATCTTCGTTCTCATAGGTAGATTGGACATATCAGCCACTGTCATGTGCTTGATCGGCCACTCTATAGATCTTGCATTTCCTGATGAGATCAAGAGGCAACCGGGAGTGCATCTTCTTCTTTATCTCGAAGTCATCTTGTGCATTCATCCAAAAATCTTCTACTTGAAACACGTGCCTATACTTCCTTCCAGCCATTTCTTCTACATTACCATATGGATCAAAGTTATCTCTAGAAGCAAATAGTGTAGAGAGATAGAGAGATAACTCTGGCTTGGCACTTTCAGCTATTTGAAAGGAAGGACAAACTTCGATTGAATTCCCAAGTGAAATGGACTCATGTTGGCATTTGTCTGAACCGGCAAAAACTGTTGGTGATACACACCGGTAAATGATTGATTGGTGAATGTGATGAAGAGATTGAGATTCATGTTTGATGACTAAGTCTTGTGTTGTCATTGATGGCAACAATTTTTTGTTGTCATCTAAGTTTTGGAAGTCAACCGGTAAGGAATAACCAGTATAGAAGACAGTTTAACAGAGAACCGGTAAATAGGTTCTCAACCAGCAAACAGGAACAGAGTTGCATTCTAGCAACTGGTACAAGTGATTCATAAAGAGTTGGATGATGTTGTTTTTAAGTAATGATGGAGAAAGGTATTTGGAGCTATGTTCATGACCGCATTGGCAAATTCAACTGGACAAGTGAGATTTGATGTACAGAGCAGGCATTCTGGAAGAACACTTAACCGGTAGTGATAAAGTCACTTAAATCGGTAAATTGGCACAGGTTTTGTTTTATTTTTGGTTTGTTATGTCGGTGGCCGACATAAGTTCGGCATGCAATGTTGGTTTGTCTAGATTCATTGGACCTAGGAAATTGTTCCAAGGTTGTAGCCGACTAAGAGATGTTTATAAAAGTGTGATGAGGTATCAAGTCGGTGTGTATATAAGAGTATGAGATCGAAGGCGAATATTGAGATTCTGATTGTGCGGTGATTAGTGTAGCTCTGTATTGATATGTTGTTGAATTTTTGAGGATCTGAAGCGGATCTTATCAGACACAGAGGTGTTACATGAAGATCATTTGACTGTTGTTTTCCTAACAATTTGCAATTGTAAAATCCCCTAACCAGGTAGGTCCTAACAGGCTTTACATTGTAAATCCCCTAACAAGGTGGCTCTATATCAGAGTCTTAAATCCTCTTGCGAGGTTGATCCTAATAGGTCAAAGCTCCTAACAGGGCTCATCATATTAAATCCCTTAACCGGGTGACTCCTAACAGGGTCTGCTCCTAACCGGGCATATTTGTAAGACCTTAAGCGGTCAAGATTTCTATTCTACAGATAGTGAATCTTGTGGGTATTAACTCCCACCGTGGTTTTTCCCTTTTGGGTTTCCACATATAAATACCGTGTTATGTGGAATTTGTTTTATTGGGCATTAGCTTATGTGGTGATATTCCTCTTATGCTTGTTAAGTTTTAAGTTGTTTAAGTTGGTGATCAAATTCATATTGTTTTTACTTGCACTGATTCACCCCCCCCCCCCTCAGTGCCTTATAAGTTTATCAATTGGTATCAGAGCCAAACTTCCTTGAGGCTTAACCACTTGGGAAGGATTCCTAAGGCAGACATGGGGGATATGAGTTATAGAGGGATGTCTAATAAACTTCCAGAAACTGAGGAAGCCCTAGAAACATTGAGAGGCAAGTATAAAGCTTCACTTGCTAAGAGAAGAGAGTTAACCGAACAATTGTTGGAGATTTCTGAAAGCAATTCTTTTGATGAAGAAAACATAGGTGCATTGGTTGATGAATTGGAGAAACTAAATGATGAGAAGGCTAACTTGAGGAGAGAGCTAGAAGCCATAACCATTCGGATGAGTCGGGAACTTGAAGCAAGGAGGGCAACAGAAGACAAGATCATAGAGAAAGAACATGAGATCTTTAAGTTAAATCAGGAAAATGGTACTCTATATGCACATTGGCATGAGGAGAAAGAAGAAAAAGAAGAAATAAAGGCAGAACTGGATATGGCAATGTCTCTTAGAGAGATTCTTATGAAAAGGAATGAAGACCTTACACAAGAACTTGCTGATGCTAATGAGAAGCTTGCAAAGTTTAACAAAAGTTCTACCATGCTTGATGAACAAATCCAATCACAAAGGATGAAAGTTGATACAACTGGATTGGGTTACAATACATTTGAGAAAGGTGAGTCTTCTGGTACTAAGGACAACATGCATGAAGGTAAACCTGCACCTAAGATTCAGAAATCCACCGGTAAGAAATCCTATAAACTTGTTTATTTCAATTGTCATAAACCAGGACATACCGCTAATGTTTGTAGAAGTAGATCTGATGTTACTAATGGTTATAGACCTAATACATATCAAGGATATAAGCCTAGAACCTTTAATGGTTATTGTTACACTTGCAACATGCATGGACATAGAGTTGTTGAGTGCAGGTATGGAGCAAATAATCCGACACCTCACATGAGTTAGAGGTCTGGTGGTGGTTGGCAAAGAACTTTTAATGATCGGAGAAGTCCTAACTGTCAGAGACTCTATGCTAACCGGTCTAGTCCCTATGAGATGGAAAAGAGGATGAATGTGGTTTGCACAATCTATCATAACTATGGTCATGTAGCAATGAACTACAAAAGAAGGACTAGTAGAGGCAATGCTGGATCTTGGAGAGCATTTGGTATGGTTTGTTATCATTGTCATAAACCGGGACATATTGCAAATTTTTCGCAGAGCTAAGGTGAACCAACCGGTGAATCAATCTGTTGACCGAAAAGGGAAGATGAAAGTTGATGTGGAGGAGACCAGAGCTGAAATGAATAGAATCCGGAAAAGAAGGATGATGAGAAAATCGAAGACAAACCATTTGAAGATCCTATTTCTTCACCTAGTGTAGAGAACCCTTCATCAGCAAACTAAGTTAAAAAGCTTAGGGGGAGCTTAATGTTAGATCTATTTCAGAACCCCCTGAAGGACCATGAGGTATGTTAAATCTGCATACTTTGATGCATTATGATATTGTGAAGTGATTATGTGATCAAACCGATAGGTTTGATGTGTTATGAGAACCGGTAGTATGTTGGAAAATATTTTAGGGTTTTACCGGTAATGACATTTAATGCAGTAGATAATGGGCAAATAAAAGGAACTTTTTGAATGTTATTTGTCACATTGCATTCTTGTGGGCACTCGAAGAGCAAATAGAGCAGAGCAGACTTTGTGTTTGCAGCATTGATTGAGATTTGAAGTGATCAGGTGTGATTTGCGGTCGGCAATCGGTGAGAAAGCTTTGTCGGTGTTTGGAACCCTAGTGCAGAAGCAGTAAAAGGTATTTATCCAAAAGTCTTGTTATTTGCTTATCTTTCTGAATCATTGAAGATGGACACCTGTTGTGACGTTTTCACACATCGCCCCATTGCAAATGGGGACCCATGTTTTTTTTGCTTTTTAGGGTTTGTTTTTGGTCTTCTAGGGTTTTGTTAGTTGGCCTTTGCATTTTGAGTATCGCCCAGGAGATCAATAGGATAGCAAGTCCGGCTTGAGTGATGTCCTGATCCTGAAATTTGGCTAAGTCTGGAATGTCCTGATCCTGAATTTGACTAAGTCTGGAAACTCAAAAAACCTCCAAAAACTAGATTTTGCAATATAACTCCTGGAGGTCTGAAACCACTCTCAAACATCCTGAAAGTATATATGGAATATAACTTAAAGTATAAGAATAATGTTATATTCCATTAAAATTATCCTGATAGAGAGTTCGAAAAGTCAAATTTCGCTCCTGTCCTTCACTGAGGATCCAGAGCGAATTTCGCTCCTGTCCCTCTCAGGAGGACCAAGGGGAAGCGCTCCTGTCCCTCACCAAGGGACCAGGGCGATAATACTTATTTGAGCCATTCCTGACCTTGTTTGGACGAATTGAGACATCAAAGGCATGGTGAAGGACAAAATGAGCATGATAGAGCATCCAGACTTGATCAAAAACAATGAAATGATGAAGTTTTTGCCTAAAGGGTCAAATTCGCTCCTGTCCCCCACTGAAGGACCAGAGCGAAATTCTTCATAAGGTACGATTTGGGCAAAGATCAAGCAAGTTTTATGTTTGAAGGCAAGAAAGGAGGCGAGATGAACGCGTTTAAGACAAATTGAAGATTATGAAACGCCAACAAGGGACCAAAATGCTTAAGTTCGCTCCTGTCCCTCAGGAAGGGACCAGAGCGATTTTTGTTTTAGATGATTTTCTTGCCCAATTTGAATGGATCCCAAGGCATGAATAAATGGAATGGAACATTGCGAATCCGTTGAATATAATTTTTGAAGGATATGAAGTAAAGTGAAGCCTACAAGAGCAAGATCACTCCTGTCCCTCTCCAAGGGACCAGGGCGATGTAATGAGTATATTGCTTCTTATTCAAGTTCAAGACATTCCAAGACGGAGAACAAGGTGGCAAGGACATTTCAAGACATTTCAATCAAGCACGAAGTTACAAAGGTCGCCAAGTTGAAGGATTTGCATTAAAATATCCTAGTTCGCTCCTGTCCCTCAGGGAGGGACCAGAGCGATATTTCCATAAAGGCATAAATTTTGAAAGTTTGTCAAGCATCAAGCGATTAAGGAGGGTCAAGGGACGTCATATCACGCATTGAAGGTAATGGCAAGCTGAAGACCGCAAGAACAAACTCAAAACCTTGAAGTTCGCTACTGTCCCTTGGGAAGGGACCAGAGCGATGTTTACTATATTGGCTAATTCATGCAAAAATCACGTAAGGTCAAGACTTCACAAGGTTGTAAAAGGTTTAAGGCGTCTTTTGATGGAGATATACAAAAACTTCAAACGTAAAATGATCGTCAAATTGAATATAGAAGCTATATCGCTCCTGTCCCTCTCCAAGGGACCAGGGCGATTTATATGGAATCATTCATTTTCCTTCAAGTTCATGCCAAGTCAAGGTCTTTCGGGATCACACAATGTATAAGGTGTCATTTGAAGATGATTTACAAAGGTTTCGAACGTCAAAATGTTATCAATCAAGCTAAGGAACTCATATCGCTCCTGTCCTTTGGACAAGGACCAAAGCGATTTTTACTAAAACACTTATGCTCCTTCAAAATCAAAACAATGTAAGGATTGGCGAAGTAAAGGATGTCCTTTGGAAAGCAATGAATGAAGAACGAAGATCAAATGTTTACAAATTTGAGCCAGAACATGGAGATCGCTCCTGTCCCTCTCCAAGGGACCAGGGCAATATTTGCCAAAACGCATGATATCCTTTAAAGATCACGTTGAAATAAGGTTGCACAAGGTATTAAACATTGTTTGGAAGGCGATACAAAGGGAGATAGACGTTAAATATTACCAATTTGAGCTTAAAATGGAGAAAAGACAAGGATCGCTCCTGTCCCTCTCCAAGGGACAAGGGCGATGATCCTTCTAACGTCCAACGGCCTCATAAAAGTCAAGTGATACAAGTATGGAAGGAACAAGCAAGGTTATTATTCACCATACAAGGAAAAGTTGATATCAAAATGGAGAATTTCAAGTGAAAACATCAAGATCGCTCCTGTCCCTCTCCAAGGGACCAGGGCGATGATACATCCAAAGGCACTTGTTCACACAAGCAAGACACTCAAACTCGAAGGACCCGACAAAATGGTCGATTTTGAACGTGGAGATGAAGACTTTGGACGTCAAAAATGCAAGAATCATGACCAAAGTAATGGATCGCTCCTGTCCCTCAGTCAGGGACCAGGGCGATGAGGTACGTATACTTCATTTTCAAAATATATTTGGCGCTCAAACAAACATTTTTTTTAATTTATTTTAAATGCTAAGATCGATAAGTTTGAAAATCCTATTAAATTAGCATTTAAATGTTGCGCTTGATATTAATTAATTAATTGTTTTGCCTTGTGAAAAAAAAATCGAATTTGTTAACCAAGGCATTTAATTAATTATTTGTTAATTAATTATAAAATCAAATTGAGCGCTTGGGTTTATTTTACAAAAGTCGGCCTTGGTTCTTATTAAAAATGGCTTTTAATTATCTTTGTTTTCACCAAGTCGGCCTAAGGTAATGCATGAGGAAAGTGCTTATAAAAGGAGGTGTTTATTTCATTTTTAAATCATTATTCAAGCATCCTCTTTCATATGCGATTTGGAGTATACAAAGGAAGTGCGAAATTATCATTCAAGGGGAGGAGCGAATTTCAAAGGGAAGGTGCAAGCATTACCAAAGGGGTGCGAATTCGAGTTTCAAGTTAGGCGAACTTGCCAAGGACATTGAGGAACACATCAAAGATATCCCCAAGGGTGGCGAATTGACAAAGAGAACGTTCATTATCCTTCAAGATCAAGTCAAAGGCTTCAAAATTTTTGATTTTTGCTTGGGCAAATTCCTTCATTTTGCATTCTAGAGTTAGTTCTCTAGTGAGGTATGGCGATATGGATTTATTGTTTTGATTTTGAACGTTGATCATCATAGCTTAAATTTTGAATTTTGAATTTTGAATTCCAGTAGCCCAATTGTTTTTTAGGAAATAATAACTCAAGGATTTATTATGAAGTTTCCTAAAAATTAATCTAATCTATGTTATATATTGCAAAATCGTGTTTCTAATTTTGAAATGTTGTGTAGGCATCAAATGGAGATCTCATCAAGGAAAATCAAGCCGGATCAAGGACGGTCTTCGCCAGGACGATCAAGCCAGGACAGGGGCGACCTCTTTCAATCCAGCGTTCCAAGGCGAGGTACATCATCATCCTGCACATCAAGGACACAAGGAGTTAGAACAAGGGCTCGTTGAAGAAGTAAATAGTTCCAGATGAATTAATTAAAGCAAGCTTCTCAACAACATCAAGTTGAATATCTACCAAGTTACAAGTGTCAAATGAGGTGGCGTCCTAGTCATCATTTCTCCAATCAGTGAGGTTCACCTCAGCATGTCCAGATTCAATGTACTTAACTCATGGAAGGTGGCACAAACTCCGATGTACCTACCCCGGCCATCCATTGGTCGATTTTTCTAGAGGGGACATGTGTCCAAGCAATACAATTTTATCATTGGTCAAGCATTAAATGTTATGTAATGGTTGTAACAAACCCTAATTAGGGTTTTCATTGTTGAATCTTGGCCATTGATCTTGAATTGATCTAAGCCATCAAATTGTATTGTGGGCACTATATAAGCCCAGGCATTTCATTTGTAAAGGCTAATTAGCAATAAGTTAGAGATAGCATGTAAATAGTTGGAAGAGTTAGAATATAGTTGATAGAATAGTAATTAGAGTAGAATAGGAGGACAAGGCAAGAAATTGTTGCCATTGATTGTAAACAAACTCCATTTTCATTGAAGTAATGGTGAAGTGTGTCGTTTATTGCTATTTGCATGGTTTCTTGTTGAGTCTTCAATCCTAGATGGTAGATGATTAAATGAATGGAGGAAATGTGATTGATTGATGATGGAATTCGTATATCCATACTACTAGCAGTTTGTTGATTGCAAACTTGCCTTGTGTAGTCAACTGGAATCGTTCAGCTTAAGCTCAATTTCAATTTGTCGCTTCTTCATTGATATGCATCAACTTGATGGTGTCTATGCCTGCGGTGATGATTTGAACATCATAAAGCTTCCCTTAGAAGATCGCACTAGCCTTGTGTAGATGTTCCATTGATGTCAAAACAAGACCTAGTTGGAATTTCATCAAAAATCAAATCATTGCTCCTACATTCTTAGTATTAGGATTAGATCCTCTCTTCACCCCCTTCCTTTTTCCTTTTTTTTTTTAATCTAAGTTAGTCAGAGCCTGTGTTCCAGCAAAGCAGATCGGAAGTTCAATCATCAGATGTAAGTCCCCTTGTGATTCCAGCAAATCACATCATACCACGGCGAGCTTATCCACATGTAGAGACCCTACCAAAAGGAACCTTGAAGTCATCCTAACTGATCCTTCATGCGAATCTTCAGCAGTTAGCGACTTTATTCAAGAGAGGATAAGATACCCTTAGGTATTTTATTCTGTGTATGATGGTGTACAAAATACACGTCAACAACACCCCACATCTAGTTGATGTTACCGATAGACCCCGTCCTTAATTTAAGAGGCACCCGTTTAAGTCTGAGGCAATTGATCCCGACGGACCCCTGTCTAGAGTTCCTTATGGTGTCTTACATGTTGAAGATGTTAGATCGTTTTATCATTGCAAACTAGAGGATCTTGGTATTGCTGCTATTTTTTATCAATATAGAGCATTATGTGATAAGAATGGTATTTTGAAGGAACAATTCAAAAGGGTTACCGAGAAAGGGTTTCACCATGCCCTAAACACCATTGATGATTTTGATAATGAACTTGTGAGATATGTTCTTAGCAGAATTCATGACCAGTTTATGTGGTTAGACTGACCACATAAAACTTCTAAGGAAGCTATTCACGCAGTCACCGGACGTTGTGCCACCGGTGAGGTTTCACTATTGAGATCCATTCCTAAGAATGATGTTGAAAGGCTAACTAATTCAAGAGATGGAAGAGCAATGATAGTGAATAATATCAATGATCCGGCAGTGAAATATGCCTCAATGGTTATCGGTTACCGGATCTATTACTCTAGCAGGATGAACAACATCCCTGTTGCTTCTATTCACACTGCCCACTGAATGATAAAAGAGGACGTTGATTATGACTTGTCAGAGGCGTTGAGAAGTCAACTGATGCTGAACCTAGAATCCATCAAGAAGGATAAGCGGCTAAGGTTTAAGTTTGGACAACTAATTCTTGGTCTATTCTTTTATTTTCAGAAATGCTTCCCCGGTATTGGTGATATCCAATGGATAGTGTTGTCCTCATTTTTGTTTCCAAAAATGAAGGACCACTACATGAAATTTTTGTGAAAAAATGAAAAATTTTACTCTATGGCATGCTTCCCGAGGCAGAATTTTGACGAATCCTTGGACTGACTTAATCCTTGGTCTATCCTCGAACTACGTTTCGAATTTCATCAAATTCTGGGTTCGTTTGCTCTGTCTTTCCTTCAATTTTGGGTTTTAAAACCCCGACTGCAGGTGGAGAATTTTCTTCAAACTGCAAGTTTTAACGATGTTCATTGTTTTGGTTGTTGTAGGGGAATTTTTAGCTTATTACATGTGCATCTTTATTAAAAAATGAAACTTGCAATTTGTTTTAAATTTCTCTTTCTTGTTTTTGTCTTTTTTATTGGTTTTTGGTCTTGTCTAATTAAAATAGGGATTTTTTCGCCCAATTACAAGTAAATTTGCAGTTTGGTCAAAAAACCTCTACTTTAATGGTTTTTGCATGTAATAGGGATTTTAAATCCCCATTACATATGTGCAAGTATTTCTAACTTCTTGTAGGGATTTTATTTCCCTTATACAAGTAATTAAAACTTGTATTCCTCTCCAAAAAACCCGATTTTGCCTTGCAAGTGCTTTTTGGCAATTTTAAACTTGTCATTTGCTCCAAAAAACCCGATTTTTTTTGCATTTCAGGTTTCTTGGAATGAAAGACAAGTTCGATTTTGCATAAGGGAATGCAAATCGGGTTTTTGGGAGAGAATGACAAGTTTTATTTTCCACTTTTTCACTTACTAGCCAAAATCGGGTTTTTTGGAGCAAACTGCAAGTTTTATTTTTGGAGAGTTCTTCCCATTTTCATGAAAATGACTTTCCCGGATTTTCCCATTTCTATCCATTCATGTTCCCCATATCCGTATTTTCCATTTCCGTCATTTTGCGCAAGTCAAAATCTCATTATTCGTCCATTTCTCCATTTTTCGAATTTACAAATGTACTTGTATTCGGGTCTTAAAACCCCGATTGCATGTATGTTCTTTCCAACTTGTATACTTGCGAAAATTCTCCCAAGATCTGAAATTGGTCAAAGTCAAGATTTTCCCATTTCTATATATTTCCCCACTTCCTCTCACAAAATCGTGAAATTCAAGAATCAAAGTTTTACCCATTTGGAGAAGGAAGAATGATATTTGCAGCTGACTATGATGTTGCCTTAACCCTTTTAAGTCTTCATCACAGTATTCCAAGTTCACAATCAATGACAGATTTGCCGGCATCTCCAACTCCAAAGAAAATGAAATACAAATATGACAAATATTAGAATGAGGTTGCAGCTTCCCAGGTTTCTTCTCCTTTGGATCGCATCAGAGACACGGAGATAGGGCATGTTGATATGGCAGAATTCGTCAACCGAGTAGAAGATCCACAGGATAATAACTTGCAGCAGCTGTTGGACAGCCATATCCATCATGCATCTTCCTTCCCAGTGGCTGCCCTAGAACCTGAGTTTGTTCTTGCATGCGCCCATCATTTTGACAAGGAATCAAGAGTCATCAAAAATGATGATGGTGAAGCTATAATTCGTCTCGATGCGGATACAATCGAGAAGGTCTTCAGAATACCTCCTGCACCTGTTTATATGGAAATCACCAAAGAAAGTGCAGCGGAATATTACGTAAAGAGGGAAAAAGATTGCAGGGGGCACATCAATAGGTGGATCCAAGAGCCACGTCCTTCCTTCTCAAGGTGGGCAAAGTGTACAAGTAATGAAAGACATTTTTCAGATAATGTCTAAGTTGGAGACTATTGAGGAGAAACTGGATCAGACTTCTAATACTTTCAAAAAGAACTGGGAAAGTGTTGAAGAAAGTTTGACAATCTGGCGTACCATGGCCCAACAATAGCTGAGTATTTTGCAGGAGCATGCCATCATCTCTTCTAGGATCATGTACTTGGAATTTGAAGAACTCTTGGAAAACAAGACCCTTGTTCTTAAATCCCTCATTGAGGAGATCGGTGATGCAAGAAGATTTCGGGGTGAAGTTTACCGAGATATTGTCTCACATTGTGAAAGGGCCTCTTGCAACATAGTAAGTCGGGATGGAGAGCTGATTCCAGAAGAAGAAGTTCTTGTTGATTTATAGATGAGGATTCATAATGAATGGAGGAGCGAACAATTCTCGGCAGCTTCGATTCAAGCATTGATGAAACACCAAGCCTTTCTGCATGAAATCCAGTCTATCCTGGATAAAAAACGATTCTGCGCTCCTCCACTGTCACGACACTATTGTGAAGACTATGGTTGTTGCCAAGAACACCCATGAACCGAATCCCGAGGAACTACAAGCGAGCATCCAGAAATTTCAAGGATTTGTGTCTTCACAAAATGCAACTTAAATGTTTTTCAACACTTAGTTAAATATTCCTTTTTCGTAATCTTTAGTTGTAATTTAGTTTTGACAAGTTACATGTAAAAGTATTTTTTTGTAAAACGCAAGTTACACATTACTTGCACTTTTGTAATTACATGTAAGTCAACTACGAGTTGTGTCTGATTAGGACTGTAGTTGGAATAAGTCTTAGTTAGTTGGAGTAACTCTTAGTTAGTTAATGAAGTCTCAGTTAGTTATTGAATGAGTCTTGGTGGTTGAGAGAATCTCTCAAGTTAGTTAGGATCCTCCCACCTTTTTCTCAAGCCTCCTCTTCTATAAATATTTGAGGGGTCTATTGAAATAGATATCTTTTGGGAAAGCAAGCAAAAACTCTGCCAAATTTACAGCAAGAAGTCTTTGAGCTTATGTATGTGAATTGAAGGTTTTGAAGAATAATAAAGAAGGATTACTCAAGTTTTGAGTTTTTGAGCTACATGTTTGAGTTTGAATCTTTTTTTTTCTTCTATGCAAAGTGTTTCTAAAGGAGCTTAGTCCAATCTGATTTGAAGTCTTTGCGCTGCAAGTAGAGAAGATTAATTAAAATAGGAAAATCTCTAGAAGGAGCAGCAAGTCTTTGAGCTTGCGTCTATTCTTGAGGAAAAATTACTATTTGATAAGAAATAGTGGCAAGTCTTTGAACTTGCATTAGTTCTTGTCTTTGTGTTGAAAGAATAGATTATTCCGGTCTTTGAGCTGTTATCTTTTATTCGTTGTAAAATTTAGTATAGCAAAGGGTAGATAGGACTTTCAATAGTCAAGTCTTTGAGCTTGATATTGCTGTCCCGTCCCGAAGGAAGTGACGGAAGTCTTTGCACTTTCAGGAAACTTCATTTCCTTTCTCTCATTTCACTTGAAAGTAGTTACTGCTGTTCATATTCAATCACTATCCTTTTCTGTGAAGAGAAAAGGATATTGTCTTTCTTGAAGAAAGAAGGAAGACTACTGTCCCATCCTGTTTTTATTTCAGTTTTAGTTAGATAGGGGGAGCCTTCCCTTAATTAGGAGAGTTTTTACTCGTGTGCTATGGTTGAAACCTCAATTTTGTATATTCCCCCCAAGTGTACAAAATTTTCAACCAACAGATAGATGGCACTCTAGCATTGGTGCAAATGAAGAATAGCATAAGAATGCTTGGTAATGATTTTGGCAAGATTGCATGGGGATATTTTAAGGACTTTCAGAAGAAAATGCATGCAAGGGAAAGGATATTGACAGAGGTTGTCAACCAGTATGAAAACACAATTTGCTTTATGGTTGATACAGATACTTCCATGATGGAGGCAACTGAGCCCCGGATTACATGGGTCATGCCCATAGGATATGAAGTGGACAAGGATCTTTTGATTGCATATGCTGATCATTTGCTTGCCCAACCAATAGATACAACAACAAAACGTTTTGGCACTTACAAGGGGAAATCTAAGTTACCGGTTCCGGTTCAGATTCAACTTCGGATTCGGGTACGGATTCACGGATTTGCGGATTCGGCAAAAAAAAAAAAATTGGGTACGGGTACAGGTTCGTCCGTACATATATATATATATTTTTAATTTTTTTTTTATATATATATGTTCAAATTTCAAGCATCAAAATTATATATGTTCACAGATCAAACATACAAATATGAAACATACAATGTAACTTTCCCATACAATGATACATAAATGATAACAGATAAATCATAAATCATAAATCCATAATTGTCAATGCCAATAAATATTCTGATATTGATATATCGTAAATCATAAATGTAATATCATATT
Organism: Cryptomeria japonica; assembly: GCF_030272615.1. Taxonomy (NCBI): domain Eukaryota; kingdom Viridiplantae; phylum Streptophyta; class Pinopsida; order Cupressales; family Cupressaceae; genus Cryptomeria; species Cryptomeria japonica. The sequence goes on from NC_081410.1 coordinate 651,531,847, forward strand.
CATAATTTGCAAAAAAGATAATATTCAAGTTTCAAGTTTCAACTGATTCAAGTTTCAAAATGTTAAAATAAGATTAAAAAATTTGTTTTTTAATTGTTTTTCTTTATTTTCTAACCTATGGGCCCCATTTTTGGGAACCCACGGGTTTGGGTTCAACCGGGTCCTCCCTGATTCGACCTGGGTCCCACCCGGGTCCTGCCCAGGCGGCAGGACTCGGGTGGGACCCAAGTCAAACCAGGCTCGGACCAGAACCGGGCATGACCCAGGACCAGGACCCGGCCATTTTTGGCAAGAACCAGTAACTGAGGGAGAAATCCCTTCAAGTGCATTCAGAACTTAACAAATCGGTAATTGCTAAGAAAGTGAGAAAAGAAGTGGAGGCATTTGCTGAACAAGAAGGATTTACTAAGGAGGCCATTGCAGAAGCAAGAGCAAGACATGCTGCACAACAAGAAGGAGCATCTGGTGCCCCAACCGGTACCAGCACTGATAGACAAACAAGGAGTACAGTGGTGAAGAAGACACCTACAGAGGCAAAGAAGGAGAAACCTTCCAAGATTCAATTCAAGAGGAAAGGCAAAATCGTCGAGCCCCCTATACCTAAAGCACCCAAGGTGAAAGAAGTTTACAAGAAAAGGAAAAAGGAACAAGCATAGAAACCGGTAGCTATTGATGAAGAAGAAACTGAATCAGAAGGTGAGAAGAAAGCCTTAAGAGCTAATGGTAAGAGATCAAAGGATGTTGGAACTTCCATTGATAAGACGGTAAAGAAACCGGTAACTAAGCTTACAGTTTTTGAAATGATGTTTATGCATATTAAGGAATATGGAATTCTTAAGGACTTGAATAAACTGTATTATAAGCTTAGTGAGGATGAACAAAGACAGATAGAGGATGCAGTAGTTTTTATGATGAATAAATATAGTAAAGCCTTAATTGAATTGCAAGGGCAGATTCCAAATTCTTTGTATGAAACGCTTGAGGCTAGATGGCAGGCAGCCATAAAACAGGATAGAGAATTCATGGAATACATTCTTAAAAATCTACAACCTGAAGCTACAAGAGAGGAGATAGATGAAATTCTGGTAAAGGCTAAATCATCTTTTAGATCCAAGAAAAGGTTGACAAGACTGTGTTGACGTGTCTAAAGTCGCATTGCTTCAAACTCCATCTAGCCAATGCAGAATAGAATTTACTTGCTGAGTATCCTATCCTCTCTTGGGATAAGGAAATCCCTAATGCTGTTTTTGCGTTTGATCAAAGGGGATAACCTCAAGGTTTCGATTGTCAAGTCTTGACTGCAGGATTGCTCAGTGGTTTGATGTGTTTTGCTGGAAACACAAAGGGGACTTACGGTGATATGGATAATTGCTGGATGAGTCCCTAAAACTTTGACAGTCTCGTTATCGATTGGTTTCAGTTGCATGATACTATTTCAGTAGGACTGCGGATTCTTCTTGGTAAAAAAAAAGGGAAAAAAAAAGAGGGATAGGGAAAGAAAGGTATAGAAAGTATCTAACTATTTAACTAAGATAGCATATTAAGAGAAACAGACAGACACCTCCGAATAACCAGATTAAACACTATCAGCCATTTAAGCACAATACTTGTATGAATCTAGTGCGATCTTCAAGGGAAAATTGAGTTTTCATGCTATTAAACACAACATCAGAACTTTAACATCCATTCAATGAGTATTCAATATCCGAACTAAGCATGTGAAAGGGTTCAGATTAACCATGCAGGAGGAGTGACAATCAGTCAGTCCCTAATGGTATGAACAGCAAGGATTCTATTAGATGTTTATCTAGAAAATGCTATGTAAATAAAAGAAACATAACCGAATAATTCAAATTAGTGAAGAAGGAGACCATGCACTCACAATGAAATTTGAAATAGTCTTAACTTTGCATTAATACCTGTAAATTTCGCCAAAGCCTCAGCAACAATCCATGAACTTCTTACAAAATGAGGGAAAACTAGTCCCCTTTAAATAGGCCTTCAAAAAAGATGAATGGCCAAGATCTAATCTAAACAAGGGGCCCAGATTCATCCTTACAAAAGGTACCCATACCATTAATGGAGGGTAAATATTAGCAACTATCCAAAAAGGGAGCAATAACTACCCAAAAAGGATAATTAAATAAAAGCTGCCCATAATAATTCAAAAAGTGCCCATGCACAAAGTTTTAAAGTTTATAGTTGACTTGGAAGTCAAATAAAAACTTCTAGCCAAAAGGTGCACTTTTCAAAAATTACAAAAGGGTAAAGTGCATTTTTAGGAAAGCGCTTTTTCTTTTTTTTAGCTTTCAAATCCTTTTACCAAGAATTCATCTTCGCCATGCAAATATTCTTGCCAAAGGTCTCAACCTGCTGCACGCTCTTCACAAACATATTCTTGGAACCTGATGCACAATTGGAACAGCAAACTGATTGGAGGCATAGGAGGATGACGAATTTTATACTGCATGCCTTCGAGGTATTGGTCTACGTGCTTCAAACCATCTTGCTAGCTGAAACGATTATTCTCGAAGCACGACATGTTTGAGTGGAATTGACCGGCAAAACTCAGGTCCTTAGCAGAATAGGTGATCCTATCCGTTCCCAATCTTTCCTCCCAGTCAGGCTGTATCACGTCATCGGATTGTTCATTTTTCCATCCCAAAACCATTGATCGGAGGATGGTTTTGCCAAGTTCCTGCATGTCTTTCAGAACTGCCTCGCATGCATCGTGTTCTTTATCAATGATTTCTTTTGTGTCATTCTTCATGGTGATTGTCCAGTACCACTCTTTGAAAACACTGATATCATGGGGGGGCAGGATGTCGGAGAGTGTAGGGATCTGTGCTTGGGTCCAAAAGAGAGCTCTTACAAGGGGGAGAGTTGTAGCAGCTACCTCATGGATTCTGAGGGATTCCCTTTTTACCTCTAACAACTTGACCAGAGTGGTCTCTCGATGGTGAGACATTTCTTTTACTTCTCCAAGGATTCGTTCTCCCCTTCCTTTGATGCCTTGTACCCATTCCCTAACGGCCCTTGCGGTGTCTCGTACTCCTTCAAATTCTGTTGTGGTCCTCTGTGCCAATGTCGTCGGGGGAATGTGGGATTCGGGGGCATTATGCAATGGTCTTAGGAGTTGGCCAATGTACCCCTCGGCCTGCTCAGCACAAGCTTGATACATGTTCTTTTCAGCTGTTAGCTCTTCAAGTTGCTTGAGCATGTTCTGTACTGAATCCTTGAATTCCTCCTTTTCCTGCTCCTTAGTGGCTCGTCCGATGGGGACAGTCCTGATGCTATAATCAGCCAATGTAATCTGATCTGTTGGCTTGTCTACAGGCGGGGTGGCAATATGAAGGGTACGGTTTCTTTTCTCATCCTTGGTTATCTTGGAATACGCCTTGGGCTTTTTCTTCCCCTTGGCCTTGGCTTGGTCTATATGTGAAAAGATGTCCTCCAAATCGATGGATGGCTTAGTGGCGGCCTTGCATTGAGCTTGAGCAATTAACCATTCTTGAGGTACAATCTGGGCTGATGCTATGGTTAAATTGTCACTCTATTCTTTAATGTTTTCAGCCGACTCATCGCATATTTGCAGTTGTTCCGTTACAGAAGGAGTAGAGGAAGTGTCAAGTTCCTTGCTCGCAACCGAATTCTCTCCCACTTCATTGAATAACTGCCTGGTATTTTCATGTGATGGTTGTTCTTCAGTGTTTTCAGGCTCTCAGGTTTCATCTGTCCTTTGCTCTCCTTCAACAATGGAGTCATCCTTGGTAGTATTATGGAGCAGCAATTCATGGCGGCTCTGCTGGCTGGGTTCATGCAATTCAATCCCTTGAGTGGATGGAATCTCCCCTTCCTCAACTTGATTATCAAGTTCGGCTAATTCAATGGCTCTTAGCTCGGCATCCAGCATGTCGGGTGCAGGAGGATCATCAGCCCCAAATGCGTCAATATCACTCTGGGAAGGCGGAGCAGGTATATATTCTAGTTCAACTACATCATCAGACGAACTAGGGTCTTTTAATGATGAAGTGACCTCTGGTCTCCTAATAGGGATCTTTTCTCTTGTTCTTTTGGATGTCCGAGTTCCTCTACTGACCTTAGCCTTCTTCCTTTTCTCAAGCTTTTCGATCTCTTCCCTAGGTGCACTAGAAGTTCCCTCATCTTCGAAGGACTGAGAATCAAGGTTACCCATCAAGTGGTAGGTGAACTGGACTCCCTCGTGTATCAGTCGCTCAATTTGCTGGTGCAACCATTGGTCAGTCTCTCTCCCTGGGGCTGCCATAACTGCCTCGAAATCAGCGATTGGATCTTGCGACCAATCGATGCCTGGCACAAGATGTCTTACTACCTCAAATTTTCGGACTTGCAGGCAATTTCTTGAATCTGTTAGTTGATCTGGGACCCAACGGTATTCATAGAGTCGCATTTGCTGCACACTCAGCCTTGAATATTCGCGCCTTCGGACCTCATAGTCATCAGAGTAGTTCTTCCAATAATCTTCAACTGATTCTTTTGCTCTGTATCGCCTGCCATAGGCTCTCTTCGCCAGATTGTCATGATCAAAGCATTTCCTTGGATAATGCTCTTGTAGGTCGTAGGAAGCTAGCTCTACAAAGGATTCCTCTGCCTAGGATGGGTTCTTTAGATGGACATCCTGGTTACCCATAATCATAGGGAATGCAAATCCAGACTGCCTCCTGTCTCTGAGTAAGCCGCTCGCCGGACGTGACTGCCTTGCGACTTCAGGAAAACTATCTTGTCAGTTGGGTACCGCTGAAGTCGGAAAGGAGCACCCTCAAAGCCAGCTATCCGGATGTAGGAGAACCTTGGGAACTGGATGAACCAGGCACCATACCTCTGTACTAGATTAGTAGCTTGCTCTGAGAGCCTTCTGTGTAATCCTCCTTGCATCAGCCTGACTAGGCACATTGTGAAGGTGTCATTGACGCACTCATACTGACCAACTGCATAGGCAGGGCTGTTCTTTTCCCTTTGAGCTATGTCCTAATAGTGTAGCTGTAGATAACAATCATATACCTTAACCTAACTAGGCCCATTCCCAATTTCACCTTTCATGATTAAACCCGACAGTGGCTGGATTTTGGCAAACATATAGATCAAATAGGTCATAGTGAAGTATTTCTTCATCTCAAGTTCGATCAGCTAAGAGTGGATGTTGTCGCTTATGATCTGGTCCCAGTCAAACTTGGATTTCCCAATGAAGACCTGTTCTGTGAAGTAAAACATCCATTCTTCAAAGTAATTGGATTGGGGAAGACCCATAATCCTGTCGAGCAATGTGACCATGTCCCCATGCTCGTTGTGAAAGTCACTTCTAGGGGTCTTTTTCCCGATCCTGACGCTTGGAGGTCTTCTCTCCTTGTACCACTCTTCATTTATCAGTGTTCTGTATCTGGCGAGGTTCATATCATACGCCCCCTGCGCTTCATCTATAGTCATGGTTGTGGGGTTGTTCGGGAAGGGAATGTCAAATGCGTCGCTAATGGCCTCAGGAGTGAAGTTAGCGAGAATCATGTCCTCGAGGAGCACCAATCTGGAGCTTGGTTGGTAATGTCGGGCAGCCTCTACTACTAGCTCATATTTTTGCATTGCCAAGGGAAATCCTACTGCCTGGGCAATGCCACTTTCCATCATCCGCCTAGGCCTGCCATAGGCATTAGGGGAGAAAACCCGGTTTCTAAAATCTTGAATATCAATATGGCCCAAGTCAGTATCACTGACATTCTCCCAGACAGTCTGAACTTTCGATTCCCTCAGTCCCCCTCTCTGATATTGATACTTCATCCTTTCGACTCTGCGAGGGATATCTGATTTAGATGCTCGTGACATTTTGGCTGCAGCAGGTGTCTTTGATGATTCTATCGTTGATTTAGGCATTTATCCTACATAGGCGGATGCGGATTATGAGGCGATATAAAGGGAACGAAGCGAGTTAGATAAAGGATATGCCAGCATACAAGGATCAATTTGAAAACCGAATTTAATGAACAACATGACACTTTAGCTAAAAAGCTTAATTGATTTAAACATGAATAGTTATGAAGCTTTCGACTGCGAATTTATACTTAGGCATTTTAGGATCAATTTTCAAAATGGACGATGCTTTAAAATTTTCCAAAGTTTGAAAATGCGTTTTCTAGCTGATTCTTAGGAACAGACTCTGATTTAATTGCCTTGTGCGACGTCCTATAAACGTAAAAAGATGCGGTTTCGGATTTAATCAGTTTAAATTTATTTTGCACATACATCTATTCGGTTTTGCAAATATTTCGAATGATTTTGAGAGAGGCGATCCGAACTTACTTGGCGAAATGAATGGCGCAAATTCGCACAACTTGCCTTGCAAGAATGAATTCCAAATTTTGAATGGGAGAGTCTGCAATTTGAATTTCAACCGTTAACTCCCTGTTCAAATTTCGCGCCTTTGGTTTGAAAAGAACATGCAGATTTAAGCACTCAGACTTAGAAATTTTATTACCTTGGTGATTTTGCCTCTTGCGTGATTTTTCAACAAACTACTTAACCTTCCACACTCCTCTACGACTGTTATGGGCTCAAGGTGTTTGAAGAGGGGTTGGAGAGCTTTTTAGAAATCGCGGCGAACTTCGGCGTTTTATTGCTCTCTACAAGGTATGAAAACCTCGTGACTTTCAACCCTTAGAGAAGAATCGCGGTATTACCTTTAAATGGCAAATTTCGGAAAATAAGACATATTTGCAAGTTTGTAGCCTTCTAAAAATCGCAGTTTCAACCCTACGCGAAATTTTAAAAATGGAGAATGGAGTTCACAGAAAACAATCACTGCGCAATATGCCTCATAGCGTGAACCCTGGCAAATGGGGGGCGGGGGTTTCCTCTATCTTCTTCAAACTTTGGCAAAAATGACTACGCTAAAAACTCCTTGGGTAATTCCACCGTATATAGCGATTTTCAGCGATTGGGAGGAGTTTGCAAATTTTACTTTTTACGCACTCTACCCTAACTTCGGGTTTTTGAGGCAATTTGCAAGCTTCGGACTTTTCGCATTTATCCCTTATTATGTGAATTTCAGAGTTTGATGGGCCTTTGCCAATTTCGGCACTTCAAGGGGTTTTGCAAACTTTACTCTCTTCGCACATTCACCCAAAAGTGCGATTTTCGGAGTTTGGAGGACCTTTTCAAATTTTAACTTTCCACGCATTTTTCCTTTCGAAATCGCAAACTTCGAGGATGTGGAGGTTTTTGAAAACTTTTTAACTTCTCGCATTTGCACCCAAAAGTGTGAACTTCGGTGTTTTGAAGGAGTTTGCCAATTTCGGCACTTTTAAGTGTTTTTGCAAACTTCGGACTTTTGACTCCTTTTGTCAATTTTGGCTATTTCGGGCATTTTGAAAATTTCGCACTTTAAGCATTTTCACCCAAAAGTACGAATTTCGGCGTTTTGAAGGAGTTTGCCAATTTCGGCACTTTAAGTGTTTTTGCAAACTTCGGACTTTTGACTCCTTTTGTCAATTTCGGCGATTTCAAGTGTTTTGAGAATTTCGCACTTTAAGCATTTTCACCCAAAAGTGCAAATTTCGGCGCTTTCATGCATTTTGCCAATTTTGGCACTTTGGAGGCACTTGCAAGGTTTTCGCCCTTTTACCCTCCAACTGACGAAAATCGCCATTTTCATCCATCTTGCAAACTTTTAAAACATCATGTAATTCTTTCTTGGTGCGAATTTCAGGATTCAGAGGAGGTTTTGAAAATTTATACTTTTGCATCCTCTTATGTAATGGACACCCCGGAATGCCCAAAAACCATACCAACTATTGCTAGGAATTTTATCAAACAGTTTGCATCCAACTCCTTATTTCTTCGTTTAATGTTTTAAATTCCCTTATAGCTCCAGAAATGAAATGTTGGTTTGTTTTACATGGAATTGAAATCATAGAATATAAACAAGAATGAAACTACAATAATATGCAACTGGAAATTGAACTACTACTGATATGATATTATTTTCAGAATTAATCAAATACATAGCAGATTTTTTTAACTCACTAAATACTCCAGCAATAATGCTCCATCAAATGTTTTCCAATCTTGCTGCTACAATGACATGAATAGTGCTGCATGAATAGTGTCGAGTGAATAGTGCCATGTGAATAGTGTCACGTGAATAGTGCCACATGAATAGTGCCCGCGTGAATAGTGTTGCGGCTTGTAGTTGGAAATACACCCAAATACTGTTGTTGGCTATAGCTGGAAATGCACCCAGAATGCACCCAATCTGCCTGTTAATGAAGCTGAAAGCAATGGATTCCAAAGGCCAAACCCCAAGGGAATGACGTCTAGAATGTCACACGAGAGGATAGACGTCCTCTAATGCCAAGAAAGGATCTGCAACTCACACATCAATTTCTTCTCAAATTCAACATGCTGAATGAAGCCACAAAAGCTTCCTTTTATTCTTTCTCCAAAGGTCGGCCCAACTCACTTAAGCAATGTGGGATAAAACATGTGCAATATAAAACATATTAAAATATTCACTTATGTCTCCCTTGGATGCCCCTTTGATTTGCACACATCCCCATAAAATAAATATTAAAGTAACACTTTAATATTTTACAATTAAATTAAATGTTACTTTAATAACACTTCAGGCATTAAAATATACTAGCAATCGGACTCCGAATAGCGCGACTGATAACTCGTCGGAAAGCTCTCGCCAAGGAGTATCAAATCCAATCACCAAAACTAGCCTCCGTTGTGTCCTATTGACTTACTAAAAATAGTAAGTATGCCTAAAACTAAGTAAATCAACTCCATTTTGGCCTGAACTAGAAATGACTAGGCCAAAACACTCCAGGATCCCTTTAAACCCTTCATTAGCCCTCGGGACCATGTAGAGCTAGGCTAACACACATATGCTTGGTTAACTGCTAAAGTGGGGACATTACAGTCCGCCCCCCTTGAAATTGCTTGTCCTCAAGCAATCTCAGTCCAGCCTACTGTATCACCTGCTCATTCTCCCATGTAGCATCTTCCTCCAGCAGGTCTCTCCATCTGACCAAATACTCCTTCACTATCCTGTTTCTGAGTTTCCTCTCTCTGGTGTCCAGAATAGCCTCAGGTACTAACACGAGCTTCCCCTCCTCATCCAAAGGGGGTAAATCTGCAGAAGGTACTACACTCTGACCAATAGCTTTCTTAAGCCTAGACACATGAAATAAATTGTGTACCCGACTGCCCTCTGGAAGATCAAGCTCATAGGCGACTTCGCCCACTCTGCGAATCACCCTGAAGGGACCATAAAATCTAGGCTTCAGCTTCTCTGCTCCGCTCCTCTTGAGCGATGATTGCCTATTTGGCTGTAGCCTCAAGTACACCATATCCCCCACCTCAAAACTGCGTTCTACCCTGTGCTGATCAGCATACAACTTCTGTTGATTCTAAGCCTGTTGTATGTTCTCCTTGAGCACTCTCAGGATATCCTGACTATCCTGCAATAAGTCTTTGGCTTTGGGCACCCTGCTGTCCCCCAAAACCAAATCCATGAAGCTTGGTGCTTCATAACCATAAAGTGCCATGAAGGGTGTCATCATGATGGACATATGATATGTAGTATTGTAACAGTACTCTCCCATATGCAACCATCTAACCCAAGCCCTTTGCCGTGTAGTCACATAGTTCCTCAAATATCCCTCCACCCATTTATTCACAATCTTTGTCTGCCCATCTGTCTGCGGATGATAACTAGTGCTGGGTGTAAGATCTGTGCCACACAACCTAAACAACTCTTGCCAGAAAATACTCATAAATTTACTATCTCGATCACTGACAATGAATCTAGGCAGCCCATGTAACCTGAATATCTCTCTGAAGAAAATATCTGCCACCTGTGTTGCTGTGTAAGTGGACGGAATAGCAGAGAAGTGAGCGAACTTCGTTAAGTGGTCTACCACCACATAGATGCAATCTCTCCCTTCACTCATGGTAACCCAGTGATAAAGTCCATTGAAATACTTTCCCATTTCCTGTTCGGAATGGGCAAGGGCTGTAGTAACCCTGCAGGGAACGTGTGCTCTCCCTTGTTCTGCTGACAAACTACACACCCCCTGACATACCTCTGAACATCATCCTTGAGCCCTCTCCATGAGAAACGTTCTCAGATCTGCTTGTAGGTCTTGAAGACCCCTGGATGCCCAGCTGTAGGCGCATCATGAAATACCCTCAGTATCGCCTCTTTCAACTGTGATGACGGAATCAAATAAACCCTGTCCTGAAATCTAATCAATCCATCTATCACCTCATAGCGATCATCCCGTATAGTACCTAAAATCAAACCTGAAGCCCAAGTATCTCCGACATACTCTGCTATAATCTTATCCCTCCAATCTCCTGTAATCTCTGCAAGAGCACAAATGTGAGGTCTTCTAGATAAGGCATCAGCTACTACATTCTTCTTCCCTTTAGTGACCCACTTCAATGTCAAAGTCATAAGCTTGGAATTTAGTGACCCACTTCTGCTGCCTGTCATTCAAGTCTCGTTGGCTCATGAAATACTTTATGCTGTTGTGATCCGTCTTGATCACAAACTTCCCTCCAACCAAGTAGGATCGGAATTTGGCCAAGGCATGGATGATGGCCAACATCTCACGATCATAAATAGAATAGCTCCTCTCCACACCTCGGAGCTTCCTACTCTCAAAAGCGATGGGGTGCTTCTCCTGCATCAATACTGCTCCAATCCCATCACTTGATGCATCACAATGAAGCTCAAAAGGCTTCGTGAAGTCTAGGAGAGCTAGAACTGGACATGAAGACATCACCTACTTGAAATGCTCAAAACACCTCTGTGCTGCCAATATCCACATGAAGGCCCCCTTCTTAGTAAGATCTGTCAAGGGAGCAGCTGTCTGAGAAAACCCCTTAACAAACCTCCTATAAAAACCACATAAGCCAAAGAACCCCTTAAGCTGAGTAAGGTTCGTAGGCGTGGGCCAATCAACAATAGCTCTAATCTTTTCAGGGTCCACCCGAACTCCCTTTGCACTGATAATATGACCAAGGTACAAAAGCTCTGTCATCCCAAACTCACACTTAGACTCCTTGGCATACAGGGACTCTTTCTCCAAAATAGATAGTACCTCCTCAAGATGCTGCAAATGCTCCCCCCATGATTTGCTAAAGACCAAAATATCGTCAAAGAAAATCAAAACATATCTCCTCAATTGCCCCCTAAACACCTGGTTCATGCAACTCTGAAAAGTAGCAGGAGCATTGGTTAGCCCAAATGGCATAACCAAAAACTCGAAATGACCATAGTGACACCGAAAAGTTGTCTTCTCAATGTCCTCTGCCCTCATATTGATCTGATGATACCCTGATCTCAAATCTATATTTGTGAAGACGCATGCCCCATGTAGCTCATCTATCAGCTCATCTGTCCTCGGAATGGGGTACCTGTTCTTAATAGTTTTCTTGTTCAAGGCCCTATAGTCAATGCACATGTGCATTGTTCCATCTTTCTTCTTAACCAAAACAACTGCTGAAGCAAAAGGGCTTTTGCTTGGCCTAATGTGCCCCATCTCCAACAACTCCTTGATGACTTTCTCTATCTCATCCTTGTGTTTCTTAGGATGACGATAGGGTGTGATCATAATGGGCTTAGCCCTCTCTTCTAATTCAATGACATGCTCTATTCCCCTATCTGGAGGAACGCCATGTGGAATACTGCTAAATACCTTGGCATGTCTATCAAGGATGTCCTGCATATCAAGCAGATGACTCTTAACTTGTGGTTCTGGTGATGCTGGCATAATCAAGCACTCTACTGCCCACTCAACATCATCATGTCTAAACAACCTCTCCATCCTCCTCAAAGAAACTACCCTACAACTGCCATCTGATAATCCTCTGAGTACCACGGTCCCGCCCTCATGCTGGAACCTCATCTCTACTTTCTCCATGTTGAGAGTAAATTCTCTCAACGATGCCATCCAAGTCATCCCTAAGATAACGTCATAATCACCCATGTCCACAACATAGAACTCATCCTGGAGCTCATAACCATCTCCCAATCTGATGCGAAGATTTGTAATCTTCTGTGTGCATAGTAACTTGTGACCACTAGCTACCATGACTCGGAATCCTGAATGTTCTTCAGTTTGCCACCCTCTCCTAGCCACTAACTGTGAATCTATGAAATTATGTGTGGCCCTAGTGTCCAGCAAAGCAACCACCTTATGTCCTTGTATGGTACCACGCACCTTAAAAGTAATTGCCTTTTGAGCACCTGTCAATCTAGCTAGGGACTTCTCATTCCCTGAACCCTCCTCAGTGGCACTGCTCTCACCATCAGACTCTGACTGGTGCTCCTCATCCTCTGACTGTGACTCCTCAGCAGAGAAGTACTCCATCTGGTTGGCCTTAGCCTTCAGAGGACACTTGTGAGATAAATCCCACGGTTCCCTACACTGAAAACATAGTTTTTTCCGCCTCAACTCATTCAGTGTCTCCTTGTCTAACCTCTTTGATTCCTTTTTCTAAGGCTGAGAATCCCTATGTAGAGGTTTATTATCCTTATCCTTCTTGAAGTGTGGATCCTTAGGAGTGAACTTACTCCTAGAAGCAGAAGGTGCAAGATCTCTCGCCTTCCGAATGGCATCCTGCAATGTGAGGGGATCATGTCCCTTCACCCAACCATGAAGAGGCTCTGACAATCCATCCACAAATGGTACAATCAACCTCCTCTCCAAAATGTCTGTAACCAACGCTGATAGTCTCTAGAAATCTGAGATGTAACTGTCGATAGGACCCCACTGTCTCAACTGAGCTAACTCCTTGAAATGGAGTTCTAGATCCTTCGTATCAAACCTATCAATCAACCTCTCAGTGAACTATGCGTATGTGTCTATCTGATTATGGTCCAATGTGACCATACCATGGTGCCACCACTCGTGTGCACTCCCATCCAAGTGCAATGCAGCATACTTAATCGCATCCTCCTCAAGCATGGAATTAAGCTGAAAATAAGTATCTAATTTCTGGACCCATGTCCGTGCTGAAGCCTTCCCTGTACCATCATAGTAGGGAATAGACAACTTTCCCAACTTCTTCCTCATCTCATAATTCTATTGTCGGTTTCCTCTCATGGGCATATTCTTGAGTCTAACATCCATATATTCCCTGAATGTCATCTCAGCCTATAGCTCAAGGCTAGAGTCCCTCCAATCATCCATAATCATATTTTGAATCTCTTGCTGTGTAGGACCGACATTATTCTGGTCATTCTGTCTCGGAGGAAACTGTGGCATGAGTGGTCTCGTAGTAGAAGAACCTACTCTAGCATATGTCCTGGTTCCCCTGTTAACCAATGCGTCTCCATTACCTCCATTACCCTGTCCACCTCCCTGATTAGCATTATTACCCTGATTGGTATTATTACCTTGGTTGCCATTATTACCTCGGTTGACATTATTGCCTTGATCTGCTCTCGTCAAATGTTGTGTAAATGCTATAGCCATCTACTGCAACGTAGCCTGGAGCTCCCTCTGACCCCTAGCAAGATCACTGAGCATCTCCCTAGTGCTAGGTTCTCCCCTTTCCCCATCTCTGTCACCCATGGCTGGTGCTGAAAAAGGGTTACCCTCCTCTTCAATCTCTGGAGAATTCTGTAGGTTTGTGTTTGACCTGTTTCTCCTCAAGTAATACTGATGTGTTGGACGCATGAAACCCTCACAGGATGGCAAGAAAAACAAGCTC